>NC_047089.1:6945597-7547740 GCF_902459505.1 Geotrypetes seraphini | reverse complement strand
CCGAGTAGAACGTCTATGATGGGGAAAAATTCAAATTGATCAACTAAATAGGCAGGAGCCATCCCAGATATTACTTTGTAACACAGGCAATCAAACTTAAGCTGCACTCTAGCTTCCATGGAGTGTTTAAAAATCAGACAAATTGCTGTATTCTGTATTAATCGGAGTCGAGTCAGGGTTTTTTCGGTCAACTGCCAGATGTACAATATTGCAATAGTCCAGAGTACCCAGGACAAAAAACTGAACCCTTCAGGACACATTTTTTGCTAATAGTTATAGCAAAAGGGTTACTTTTCAAGCCCTAAAACTTCTCAGCAACCTGACCCATGAAATCAACAACCCGCAATAACCATTAGAGGACAATGGTGCGACAGAACAAGGAATGTTAGTGTTCTCCTATGTCCAAGGAGTAACTGATTGCATAAAAAAACTTGCTGAAGTAAAGTAACATCAAAACCGCCAACCTTGCACCACAAAAACTTACATCCATACTCACACATGTGAAAGACCAGCTACCTCTGCTCCAAACCCCTGGAGTGTGTGAAATCCCATGCAGTTGCGGTCAATTGTACAGGATGTCCCAAAAGTCACCACACACTTTTTTTTCTATTTCATTCCAGGTATCATTCAGATAGCCTTGAGGCCATCAGCAAAAGAATAAGCCCCGAAACCTGTCCCAGCTTGGGGAAAGAATACGCACAGCCTGCAGCGAGATTGGGGAAGAGATGCTGCAAAATGGCGGAGAGGCTTGCGTCCAAAGGTGGCTGAAAGTTATCGAAACTGGAGGTGCTCCTGTAGAGGTATACAACTGAGTCGTTGGAACGTGATGACAAGCCTTGCAAGTAAAATTGCAACGACTCTTTTGTTGGTGCTAAAAATATGAATAAACTCAGTTTCTTGTGCAATTTTTAAGAATTTATTAAAAGTGTGTCGTGACTTTTGGGACACCCTGTACACTGGTGAAACCAGTGCCTAAGAGCCAGCCTCAGCAGTGATGTCACAATGGCTGGATTGTCCTGTACTTGGCTCACAAAAGAACATAAGAGGTGCCATACTGGGATAGGCTGAAGGACCATCAAACCCAGTCTCCTGTTTCCAACAGTGGCCAACCCAGGTCCCAAGTACGTGGCAGAAACCCAAAGAGTAGCAACATTCCAGAGCTGAGACTGTGATGTCATAATGCCTCATTCCACCAATGCCTAAGAGACAACCTCAGCGGTAATGTCACAATGGCTTAATTGTCCTATAATTGGCTCACAGAAGAACATAGGAATTACCATACTGGGACAGACTGAAGGTCCATCAAGCCCAGAATCCTGTT
Source organism: Geotrypetes seraphini (assembly GCF_902459505.1). Classification (NCBI taxonomy): domain Eukaryota; kingdom Metazoa; phylum Chordata; class Amphibia; order Gymnophiona; family Dermophiidae; genus Geotrypetes; species Geotrypetes seraphini. Next base: position 7,546,419 of record NC_047089.1, on the reverse strand, counting down.
TCCAACAGTGGCCAACCCAGGTCCCATGTACATGGCAGAAACCCAAAGAGTAGCAACATTCCAGAGCTTAGATTGTGATGTCATAAAGCCTCATTCCACCAATGCCTAAGAGCCAGTAGTTGGAACCCAGATATCCAGCTTCAACAGTAACTCCAGTAGTTCCATGCGGACTTCTATGGTCTGGCACCCATAATATCAAAGAAAAAAAAATGATTCAATTTAAGCATATAAATGTTGAGCCCTCTGGATGGATCATTCAGGTCTTTATCTGCGTCATTTACTATGTGTTACATTAGTTTCTTTTATTCTGCCAATACCTTGAAGATCTTGATGGATTACAAAAGGAAGAGATTCTGGTCATTTCCAGAAGATTACAGGGAAGCTATTTGTTGGAACGTTTGGAGTCTGGTGATTGGAGTTCAGGAGTTTGTCTTGACCTATTTCATGATCAATCTGGTTTTTATTTCCCTCATGAAGGTTCTGGAGTTTGGTGCTGAAATCAGAAGAATGGAGATGTGGCTGTCTAGTTTCGCTGCTTGCGTGGCGAGTAGTCCGTCGTGTATTTTTTTTACACTCAATGCCTTTGATTGGGGGTGGGTTTGGGTGAAGGGTGTCTGAGTTCTCCTTGGTCTGGAAGAGTTGTTCCGAGTTAGGCAAATGCTCAGGTAGGATGCTCCATTGCCAGGTAGGGTTTTAAAGAGCATGCAGTAGAATTTAAAAACGATTCTTGCTTGTATCGGTAGCCAGTGTGTGTCTTGGTATGCGCATTCCTCTCCCTTGGTTTTTGCTTTTACAGTGTGCATATAATTTGAATGTCATTAGCTCTGAGAATCGGAGAGCTATGTTTCTGCGCCATATAGCTGTTCTATTCAGTGCCAGACTTTGGAGCATCGGTGTGCTATGGCAGTTTAACACAGTGGCTACAAAGTCCTTCTTAATTCAATACTCGGCATGTTTAATAGGCAAGACTGCTTTGCCAGGCAACCAGGGCCGTGATCAGTCTCTTAGGCGATAAGAGGTGCCAAGTGCAGGGGAAATTAACTTCTCTATGATATAGCATGGTAATTAGAGGCAAGTGGCCCCCAGGAATTAAATGACTATCTGCCAAAGCAGATGGACTGCATCAAATTAATTTGGCTTTTCAGATATCTAAGCTGCGTGACGAATTGGGGTTTGTCAGCGTTTGGGATCTTTGGAAGGCCATTTTCCCTGCACAAACTTTAGTGGCAAAGTTATGCTCATCAGGACTGGGTTGTAACAAAGTAAAAATACTTTATTTCTATTTTCACGACATGATAGAATACTTCAATTAATGGTGCCCAGTTGGCATTACTTGGGCATGAAGACTTACACCAGGTTTTGGCAGGAGTCTGTGCTAAATGCCATTTTACAAAGGTTATTTAGTGCTCCCCACCCTCTTCTTAGCCCCTGCCTCCATCCTGACCCCTCCTGACACATGCGCGCCCCCCTCTTCCCTTCCCCCGTACCTTTTTAATTCTCCAGGCGCGAGCAACCCCATGAACTTGTTGCTCACACCATGTTGGCTGTCCCTCTGATGTCACTTTTAAGGTCCGGGGCCCAGAAGTGATGTCAGAGAGAGGCGACACCGACGCGGACAGCAAGTTTGTAATACCGCTCACGCAGGGAAAATTAATGAGGTGCGAGGGAAGGGAGGGGCGCACGTGTGTGGCAGGGGAGTCGGAAAGGAGCAGGGGGGCAGAGAGGACGGGTGCCAGTGCCCCTACCAAAACCGTGCCTGTGGCGGACCACACCCCCGCACCCTCCCTTACTATGCCACTGATAGTAAGGGGGCGGGCCACCCCATGCACTGTCTCCATGGGGGCGCCAGCATCTCTCCTTCTCTCTGCTCCCCCCCCAACACCTCTTATCTCTTTGCCAGTGCAAGCAGCATCTTCAACCTGCTGCCTTTGCCAGCCACAGCTCTCCCTCTGGATCCCGAAACCTTGCTACTCTTTGGGATTTTAGAGTCTTACTACTCAATGGGATTCTGGAATCTTGAGATTCCTTGAGATTCCAGAATCTTACTACTCAATGGGATTCTGGAATCTTGATATTCTTTGAGATTCCAGAATTTTACTACTCAATGGGATTCTGGAATCTTGAGATTCCGGAATCTTACTACTCAATGGGATTCTGGAAACTTGATATTCTTTGAGATTTCGGAATCTTACTACTCAATGGTATTCTGGAAACTTCATATTCTTTGAGATTCTGAAATCTTGCTACTCAATGGGATTCTGGAATCTTGCTACTATTTGGGCTTCTGCCAGGTACTTGTGATCTGGATTGGCCACTTTGGGAAGCTAGATGGACTATTGGTCTGATCCTGTATGGCTATTTTTATCTTCTTATGTTCTTATCTTTGTACTTCTAAATTATGAACTTTGAGCTCACACTTATGTGTCCAGAATTGAGTTGTTGATAGCATAAGTGTTTTATTTCGATTTGCCATCAAGGACAGTGAATACATTTTGGCTGTATAAATCGCCAGCAAGATCCCACCTCTCCTCCTGAATGGAGAAGGAGATTTGTGGTTAGAACAGCAGACGGACAGCCATAGAAGCCCAGTTCAAATCCCACTGCTTCTCTTTAAGATCTTGAGCCATTCCACTTAACTCTCCATTATCACAGGTAAAAACTTAGGGGCCCTTTTACTAAAATGCATCAAAATATAAGAACCAGTTGCCATACTGAGAAAGACCAAAGGTCCATCAAACACAGTATTCACTGGGTTTGATGGACCTTTAGTCTATCTCAGTATGGCAGTTCTTATGTGAGCCAAGTACAGGACAATCCAGCCATTGTGACATCACTGCTGAGGTTGGCTCTTAGGCATCGGTGGAATGAGGCATTTTGAGATCACAATCTCAGCTCTGGAATGTTGCTACTCTGGGTTTCTACCAGGTAATATAGTAAATGACGGCAGATAAAGACCTGAACGGTCCATCTAGTCAGCCCATTAGTTATACTCTTCTTTGATATTCCTGGATCATAGATTGTAAAGTCCACCTGGTATTGTCCTAGGTTCCAAATGCTGAAGTTGCCGTCTAATCAAGCCATTGTGACATCACTGCTGAGGTTGGCTCTTGGGCACTGGTGGAATGAGGCATTATGACATCACAATCTCAGCTCTGGAATGTTGCCACTCTTTGGGTTTCTGCCACTACTTGAGACCTGGGTTGGCCACTGTTGGAAACAGGATTCTGGGCTTGATGGACCTTTGGTCTGTCCCAGTATGGCAGCTGTTATGTTCTTATGTTCTAAATTTCTAGCCCTTCCTCTGCTTCTACAACATTGCTCTTGTTGTGTTGAGGTTGTTGATGCAACTCACCACCATGTTATCTTACCCATCATCCGCACAGCTAATAAGACAGTGCAGCCCTGTGTTGGTAAGCTCATCCAACTACACCAGCATTCAACATAACAGCAAGCTCTTACTTTAGCAAAGAAAATAAGAGCTGTCCTACTGGGTTAGAGCAAAGGTCCATCTAGCCCAGTAACCCGTTTCCAATCCAGGTCACAAACGGTAGCAAGATCCCATATTACCTACCCCCTGGGATACACTGTGGCTTTCTCCAGGTTTTCCTTTAATAACGGTTTATGGACTTTTCCTCCAGGAATTTATCTATGACATATCTGTATCCATAGCAACATGCTCTCCTAACCATAAAGTCATATATCTGCAACCACGTGTACTCTGTCAGCAACAGGTGGGGGATATCATAGCCTAGCCAACTGGATGACTCCCTCTTTGACTGTTTTGAGAAGCCTCTGAATGCCATGAGAAGGCCTGAGATGACACGAGTTTTAACAGAGAAATAAGTCTCCCCAGTGATCCCCATCTGAACTCTATGACTGGGAATGATATTCTGCCGATCCTGGCTTCAGGATTTCCAAACTAGATGGCACAAGGTAAAGAATTTGGATAAGAAAAGGCCCCTGTTAGCTTTGATTGCATATACTCGGGATATGCTTCCTAAGCAGCCAAGAATCATGAAATAAGAAAGAGTTGTTTGGGGGGGATAACAAACACGGCTGATTTCATCCACCTGTTGTCGACTAAATTTGCTAAATACATTGACAAGACTGACAGCTTATCTTTCAATGAATGTATGCAGACTCTAAACAAGGCAATGGTTGGAACTGATATTTTCTTGGTAGGCATTTTTTGCTTCCCTTTAATCTACCACATCTTTGAAAAGTGATTAAACCCAGTAAGTGTTTTTTAATTGGCATTGCATACGTGCATAGACCACGGTTGAGCCAAGACTGCCATTAGGAGCAGCTGCTCCAGACCTTTGGAAACAGCAGGAAGCCATGGAAACATGTGAAGACCCATCACCCGAGTCATCCTAAGTCAACCCCCCTGTCTCCCTGTTTACCTTTGCTGCTTCCTTCGAGAGACAAAGAGCTATCTGTGGATGGCCATATTACTCCATGGAAAATTATGACCTGATTATCTGACCTGGGATGAATCTAACTATTGTTTTTGAATATTTGAGAGTATTGTATTTTACTTTCATGGATGTTTGAGCTTTTATGATTCTGTACATTTTTTTGTTCCGTGGGGGTCACGTGATGAAGCAGAGCTGAGCGGTGGCTTCTTGCTCGAGCTCCGACCCTCACCCGCCTATTTTTGTTCATTTTACCCTTTCATCTCCTCTTGCTACGCTCCCTTCTGGCCTCGGCGCTTGGAGCTTCTTTCGCTGCATTTTGGGGGCGACTCTGGTTCCCGTGTTTGGGCTTGGGCTCGAGTTATGCCCTTAAAATCAGCAAGACAGGCCAAGATTCCTAAGCCCTCCAACACTGGCAAGATGGCGTCTGAGCCTCCCGCCTCTCCGACGGTGGTTCTGCAGGAGGCAGCGGTTAAAGAAATGACGCGGACCATCTCAACCATAGAAACATAGAAACATAGAAAGTTGACGGCAGAAAAGGGCTATAGCCCATCAAGTCTGTCCACTCTACTGACCCCCCCATTAGGTCTGGGTGCTAATGTCCTAGTTCCTTATCTCGACCCTCGCAAGGATCCCACGTGGATGTCCCATTTATTCTTAAAGTCAAGCATGCTGGTGGCCTTGACCACCTGTACTGGAAGCTTGTTCCAGTGATCCACCACTCTTTCTGTGAAGAAATACTTCCTGGTGTCACCATGAAATTTCCCTCCTCTGAGTTTGAGCGGGTGTCCCCTTGTGACCGAGGGGACGATGAACGATGATTGCCTCTCTAAGTTGCAGGCTACGGTGGAGGATATTCGCGATCGCATGGAGCGCCACGAGCACCGGCTGCAGACCGCGGAGTCTCGCACTGCCGACCACGAGGACCGTGCGACCATCCTGGAGGCACATGTCCGTGCACTGGAGACCCGTTGTGTGACCTTTCACACCAGGACCAGGAAAACCGGGGACGCCGGAACAACATGCGTTTGGTGGGTCTCCCTGAAACTGTTCGGGATGAGGAACTTTGGAGACTCGTTGAGCGCTGGCTCCCCAAAGCCCTTGGTCTCCCTCCTGAGGGCCCGAAGTTCTCTGTGGAACGGGTCCACTGCCTGGGTGTGCGGAGGGAGGGAGCCGACAGACCAAGACCAGTCATTGCCCGGTACCTTAACTACGCGGACAAGGCCCGACTGATGTCCCTTTACCGGAAGAAAGGAGCCCTGGACTATCAGGGGGCAAACTGCTCCTCTTCCATGACTATTCCGCTGAGGTTGCTGCGCGTCGGCGTGCCCTGGGTCCCTACTGTTCTGAGCTTTGCAACCGGGGACTGAGTTTCATCGTCCAGTTCCCGGCTCGGGTCCGCATTGTGGGCACTGGAGGACCGAAGATCTGCGACTCCGTGGATGATCTCAAAGCTTATCTGCAGAGCTTGTCACCTTTGGCCCAGTGACCTCTCCGGGAGCTGACCTGCAGTGGCTGTGCCTTGGGGGCTGTGGATCCTTGGCGGCCCTTCTTCCCTTGCCTTGCCTCCTGCGGGGGGCATTACTTGACGTTTTTTGCTGTTCTCCGTGGCAGGGTCCCCCCTCCTTGGCCCTGAGCTGTGAGCCTCTGCGGGGCCCAGGGCTGGCGGTGTTGCTGGAGGTCTGGCCTTGGACACTGTGCCTGCTGTGGAGTTTTCTTGGTGTGGACTTGGTGTGGTGTCCCGAGCATGTCCTGGACTGCTGGGACCCCTCTGGAATTTTCTACTTGTCTTTTTTGTAACCATTGGGGTCTGCCCTGGCTGTTTCCTGTGTTGCAGTGGGGGGAGGGGGTCTTTTCTTTCTGTTGACATGTGGGTTGCTTGATGTTATGGATTTTAGGTTGGGTGCGGGCTCTTTTCTCTTCTTTTTACTCTGGACGGGAGGGGGTGCTGGGTTGGGCTATGGGGGGGTGTATTTGGTGGGGTGCGTGCATGACATGGCTATGGACTCTCTCTGTAGTGTTGCCCGGGTTTTGGGGGATGTCTGGGCGGGTTGGGTTGGGGGTTGGGGGGGTGAGTTGTGGTTTCTTTTTGAGTGCCTGGGGGACTGTGGAATTGGATTGTGGTGGGGATGGATGATTGTGGGGGGGTGGGGGATTTTGGCTGGCTGGGTGATTGGCTTTTTTTCCTTGTCCCAGAGGGTCCGGCTGGGAGGCCTTCGGGGACCATCTTCTGCGTGTACACTTTTGTGCATTGGCTTTCAGTGCTTCCCATGGCTACGGCTGACCTCACCTGTATTACGTTGAATGTAGCTGGTATTAATTCCCCGGTGAAGTTTCAAGTTTATTGGTTTTTAATATCCCGATCATAAAACAAATATCTGACCGGTTAACAATAAAATTTGAAATAGGAAAGGAAGAATTATTTAATGGTGTATTAGAAAGATTAGTAAGAAAAAGAAAAAAAACATATAAAACATATAAAACATACGGACAAACCTGACAGTGAGGATGAGTGGGGAGGAAGGGAAAAGTTACATAATCTTAGAAGAAATGGGATAGAGGGAAGGGATATAACACGAGGGGTAAGGGTGCGTGGTATGAGAGATATGCGCTGAAGAGAAGGTTAGTTTTGAGAAAGAGATCAACAAGTGAACCAAGAAAAGATTAAGATTTGGCAAAGGCATCTTGAAATAGATAAGTTTTAAGATTAATCTTAAATTTTGGTAATTGGGTTTCATCCCGAAGAAATTGAGGGAGAGAATTCCATAATGTGGGGGCAGTTATAGCAAAGTTAGTATTCCTAGTGTAGTAGGATTCTTTTAAAGAAGGAATGAAAAGCAGTTTTTGATCAGTTGATCTTAAGGAACGAGAAGAACTTTGGGGGATTAATAGTTTATCTAGAAATAGGGGCAGGTGAGAATGTTTAATTTTAAAAGTAAGCAGTATGATTTTATAAATTATCCGATGGGTGACTGGGAGCCAATGAGCCTCTTTAAGAAGAGGAGTGATGTGATCGAATTTACCAATTCTGTAAATGAGTTTGATTGCGGTATTTTGAATGAGTTGCAACCGTCGAAGTTCTTTTTGGGGGAGTCCATTTAAAAGAGAATTACAGTAGTCTAAGTGGGAAATGACTAAAGAATGAATTAAGGTATTAATCGAGTCAGTAGTTAAAATAGATCTGAGGGAACGAATGATACGTAATTTGAAGAAACAAGTTTTTACAACAGAACTTATGTGGTCGTGAAATGTAAGTTCGCTATCTAAGGTGACGCCTAATAATTTTATTTTAGTATCCATACGTATAGGTGTGGATTTGATGTAAATTGTTCCTGGTAATATTTCAGATTTTTTAATGGGGAGAAGGAGACCGCAGGATTTGTCGACGTTGAGTGAGAGTTTGTTAGAGAAGAGCCAATCACTTAAGATATCCAGTTTAGTATTTAGATCAGTAATATCTAAAGGGTTTGAAGTGTTAATCGGGTAAAGCAGCTGTATATCGTCAGCGTAGGCGAAAATAGAGAATCCTAATGATTGAGCAAGAGAAAGAAGAGGGGATAGAAAGATATTGAATAATAGTGGAGATAAGATGGAGCCCTGAGGAACTCCGAAAGTTTGAGTTACTGAAGAAGAAATTTGGTTTTTTGCATAGACTTTGGAGTTACGTTGATGAAAGTAAGATATGAACCAGTTGAGAGCGTGACCTGTGATGTTACAGTCTGCTAATCTAGATAATAATAAAGAATGGTCGATGGTGTCGAATGCTGCGGATAAATCAAGAGAAATTAGTATGAGCGATTTTAAGTGGTCGTGAAAGTAATGTATAGTTGTAATGAGGCCTAGTAATGATAGCTCAGTGGAATGTGAAGTTCGAAAAAATCGGATAATTGGGAGTGAACAATTTTTTCGGTAACTTTAGAAATTAAGGACAGATTTGCAATTGGACGGTAGTTATTAGGTAAAGAGGGATCAGTATTGTATTGTTTAAGTTTTGGGAAAACTAGTGCAGTTTTCCATGCTGTTGGAACGTGACATTCGGAAAAAGATTTAGAGATCATTTCCCTTATATAAGGACCGAAGAAAGAGAAGAATTTTTGAAGTAATTGAGGAGGAAAGCTTTCAATAATATTGTTGGGAGAATTTATTGATTGTAGAACAGAGAATAATTGGGATATTGAGGGTACTTTAAAATTAGAGAAAGAACTGAGGGGTAAGAAAGTTGAATCATTGTTAATGGGTGGAGAAAAAGCAGGAAGAGATGGTCCAAGATGAGTTCGAATATTAGTAACTTTATTGTGGAAGAATTGGGAAAGTTCGTCCGCAGATGGAGATGTTGAAGCAGGAAAGGACGAAAGGACGAAAAGGACGAAAGTGCTTTCCTTTTTACGGCGGGAAAGGGTCTCTGTGACTTTTTTACAGTGAGCAGCGTAAGCTGGCCCGGGATTGGGTGGGGGAGGTTTTCTCTTCCTCCTTCTCTGCTAAGCAACGGGGTGTAGCTATTCTCATTCGTAAAGGCCTTTCAGTGGTTACGCACAAGATTTTTCGGGACCCTCAGGGCTGTTTTGTCATCTGGGTTGGGACCCCGTCTGACAAACCTGCTGTGCTATGTAATCTATATGCCCCTAATGCTTATTCGCAAGCCTTCTTTTCGGGCATATTGGCTCACCTTCCTACATTTCCTACTTATGAACTAATTCTCAGTGGGGACTTCAATATTACCAGTGACCCCTCCCTTGATTGTAAGTCCCCTCGGGCAGTGCGGAAGGATAATGAACGTCTGGGGGTGAACTTTTTGACGGGGGAGTTGGATCTCCAGGATGTGTGGCGTGTGTTCCACCCGAGAGAGGCCGATTTTACCTTCTTTTCGAGGGTGCATCAAAGCCACTCGCGCTTGGATTATATCTTAATCCCTTCTCGGTCCATTGGGCGGGTGGTGCGCACCCGCATGCTGGATGTCCCTTTTAGTAACCACGCGGCCGTTCAGTTGGCTCTTCGGAGGGGTGGACCCCCCCCCCCCCGACCGTATCTGGCGATTCAACCCTACCCTATATTTGGATGAGGCTTTCCATACGTATCTTATCGAGGAATGGACTAAGTACAAACAGTTTAATGAGGGGAGTGCGGTTTCTGATACCGTGTTTTGGGAGGCTGCTAAGGCATACCTTAGGGGCTGCATTATTGCATACACTGTCTGTACGCGCAAGCAGCGAGATGCTGAGCTCACCTCCCTCGTGAAACAACTGCGGGAGAGTAGGGCTCACCACTTGCAACATCGCCCTGTTGAGGCTCGTCAGTCGTATATTAGTTTGCGTAAACGCATTGATGCTCTTCTCACTGCCCGAGCTATAACCCACATTGATATTTACAAGTATAAAACTCTATAAATGGGGTAATCGTGCGGGGAAGCTACTGGCCAACCTGGTTCGGCCCGTTCAGAGACAGTGTTTTGCGGGAAACACCCAAAGTTGGATCTAGACATCCTATCAAAAATGCTCCTCTTCATTGGCATAGTAAAAGGGATGCGTGGGACAGTCCGCCCTGGATGCAGTCTTCCCAAGGGTCTGGCCCTCCTCCTCCTCCTCTCCACCTTTAGCTCCTCTCCTTGCCGCACGCGCCCCTTGCCTTCCCCTTACCTTTTGTTCCCTGGCACAAGTTTGGTGCCCACATCAGCATCGACGCTGTCTCTGATGTCACTTTCAGCACCCACGCCTAGGAAGTGAGGTCAAAGGGCCAGCCGACATCAACATGGGTGGAAAAACTAAAAAGGTACGAGAAGGGAAGGGGGTACACATGCGGCAGGGGGGGTAGGGGGAGGGGCGCCACTCACCCTTATTACGTCACCGCCTCTCTTTATCTCATTTTAGTGATTGGGCAAATTTCTCCTCTGGCCCAGTAGTGGTCTCACGGCCATTCCTTCCTCTCTTCCTTTTCCGAGATCATTCTTCCTCTCCTCCTCTGCCTTTGTTTGTACTTCTTTGCTCTTGTCGGGATTCAGGGGTGGAGCAAAGGTAGAATCTCTGCAAGCCATAAGGGAATTTCCTAAAATCTCGCCAGAGCTCTTATTTTTTTTTTTTTTTTTTTGCCTCTTCTGCACTTCTCCAGATTCTAAACATCCATCAATGGTTTTAAACTTTCAAAAGAAGTCTCACCCACAATTCTGTGTCACATGGAACAGGGTAGGCCGGCCCTTGCTGTCCTCCGCAGCATGCCTGGAGATGCACTGCTGCTGATGGAACTCCTCTCGTATGAGGAAAGACTAAAACGGTTAGGACTCTTCAGCTTGGAAAAGAGACTTCTGAGGGGAGATAGGATTGAAGTCTACAGAATCCTGAGTGGAGTAAAACATGTACAAGTGGATCGATTTTTCATTCTGTCAAAAATTACAAAGACTAGGGGACACTCGATCAGTTACAGGGAAATACTTTTAAAACCAATAGGAGGAAAAAAAATTTCGCTCAGATTCCTGGAAGAAAAGTCGATAGTCTGCTATTGAGAAAGACATGGGGGAAGCCACTGCTTGCCCTGGATTGGTAGCATGGAATATTGCTAGTCCTTTGGTTTTGACCAAGTACTAGTGACCTAGATTGGCCACTGTGAGAACAGGCTACTGGGCTTGATGGACCATTGGTCTAACCCAATACAGCTATTCTTATGTTCTTATGTTTCTGGAAACACGCAGAGCTACAAATCTATTCAACCAGTGGGATAAATCCAGGACTATAACAGGCTGCCTCGCATAACATGGAATGACCGACAACCTGATTAAAAAGTAGACATGCGGGAGGATGGTCTGGCAGCTCAGTTATGACTTCCAGACAGCATGACAGCTTCCACAGAGGCAACAGGACAAAGCACATGGTTGATAATCTTATTTCTATGATCCAATTACAGTGGATTAAGCTAAAATCATAATAAAATATTTAGAGGGAATCCAAATCAGTTCTACAGGGATGTCGGTAAAAGAAATTTAATTTATGACGACTACAGAGTTCAAGCAAGTTTCCAAGTTTCTAAGTTTATTGAATGACTTTATTTCCCACCCATCAAAAAATATTGTATGAGCAGCATACCATTGAATAGAGAGAGTGAAGGAAGGAAGAGGAGGCAAGAGAGAAAATGATAGATAAAAGAAAGGAGGGTAGATCTACAATTTTGATAGGAGAGCGGGGCAGTCAAGTGCAATCATCAGCATAAAGAAAAGTTTTCAAATTCTTCTTGAAATGAAGCACAGCTGATACAAATCCGAGGTGCAGAGGGTGTAGCTTTAATCACTTTACGGAGATGGTGGTGGATGCCTGGAATGCGCTCCCAAGAGAGGTGGTGGAGAGGAAAACGGTGACGGAGTTCAAAGAAGCGTGGGATGAACACAGAGGATCTAGAATCAGAAAATAAGATTAAATATTGAACTAAGGCCAGTACTGGGCAGACTTGCACAGTTTGTGTCTGTGTATGGCCTTTTGGTGGAGGATGGGCTGGGGAGGGCTTCAATGGCTGGGAGGGTGTAGAGGGGCTGGAGTAGGTTTTAACAGAGATTTTGGCAGTGGGAACCCAAGCACAGTACAGGGTAAAGCTTGGGATTCTTGCCCAGAAATACCTAAGAAAAAAATTAAAAAATTTAAAAAACAAAGAGAGAGAAAGACAGAGAGAGAGAGAAAGACAGAGAGAGAGAGAAAGACAAAGAAAAAGAAAGAGAGAGAGAGAAAGACAAAGAGAGAGAAAGAAAGACAGAGAGAGAGAGAGAGAGAGAAAGACAAAGAAAGAGAGAGTGAGAGAAAGAAAGAGAGAGAGAGGAAGAGAGAGAGAAAGGGAAAGAAAAAGAGAGAAAAAGACAAAGAAAGAGAGAGAGAGGAAGAGAGAGAGAAAGGGAAAGAAAAAGAGAGAGAAAGACAAAGAAAGAGAGAGAGAGGTGGTGGAGAGGAAAACGGTGATGGAGTTCAAAGAAGCGTGGGATGAACACAGAGGATCTAGAATCAGAAAATAAGAGTAAATATTGAAGAACTAAGGCCAGTACTGGGCAGACTTGCACGGTCTGTGTCTGTGTATGGCCTTTTGGTGGAGGATGGGCAGGGGAGGGCTTCAATGGCTGGGAGGGTATAGATGGGCTGGACTAGGTTTTAACGGAGATTTTGGCAGTAGGAACCCAAGCACAGAACCAGGTAAAGCTTTGGATTCTTGCCCAGAAATAGCTAAAAGAAAAAAATTTAAATTAAATCAGGTTAGGCAGACTGGATGTACCATTTGGGTCTTTATCTGCCATCATCTACTATGTTACTATGTCACTGTGCCATGTGCTCTCATGACACTTAGGTAGAGAACATAAGAGTTGCCGCTGCTGGGTCAGACCAGTGGTCCATCATGCCCATCAGTCCGCTCACACGGCGGCCCTTAGGTCAAAGACCAGCGCCCTAACTGAGACTAGCCTTACTTGCGTACATTCTGGTTTAGCAGGAACTTGTCTAACTTTGTCTTGAATGACTGATAGCGAGTCTTACTTCCTCAAGGTTGCAGTTCAAGTCAAGAACTATTTTCAGAAAATTAAGCAAAAGACCCTTCGGAGTAGCAAGCAGTAATGTTTTTTTTCCCCCTTTTGAGCCTAAGTGAAAGAGACAGGCACCCTTTGCGAATGAAAAGGCCTCTGAAGGGCTACCGTGAGGGAACCGTATGTGTGCTCAGAGAAATCAGGATGTGCTGACCCAGCAGTATTTCATCAAAAGGGTCCCAAGAAATCAAGAGCTCACTGTTTGCTCTGAAATAAACAATGTTATATCGTTGTTCGTTCGATTCTAGAGCTCTGGTGGTAAGGATGATCCTGAAAGGTCCTAAAGAGATCCAGCACGAAGGGAATCGCTAGAGAGGAGTCCAGATTTCAGAAGCATAAGGGATTCAAACAGGAGCAGAAAATTAAATATCAAAGTAAACGGGGGACTGGTATCTATTCCCAAACCAGCAAAGTACAATAGCATTGATTACACTGCACAACAAAGTTTTTGCTTCCTGAACACTGCTGGGTGTTTCTTATAGAATTTTGGGTGCTGATCATGAATATTACATCAAAAATTACCCATCACGTACCATTTCAGAGAAATCTTCAATTTTGTCGTGATTTTTTCTTATATTTGGATGCAAACAATTTTTTCTCCCATAAGTGTCTTATCAACAACGGTTTGTGCCGCCTGGGTATGTCCATGCATAAAATCTAGCCAGGTTGGAAGCTGTTTTATGGAAGATGACATCCTGGGCATGTCTGGGCAGGTCTGAACGAGCTTGCGCTGTCTCACCATGCTATAATGGTGGCTTCCATACACCGATCCTGCTCATTTGGTTAATATAGATAGTCCGTGTGTGTATATAGTATCAGTATAGTAAAGTATAGTAGTATAGTAGCTGTAGCAATATAACAGTAAGTAAGCTTGATGCTATAGACGTTTTGGTGTCGGGCAATATGTCTCGTCGGTGTCGTAACAGCCGCGACACATTCTGCTATATCTGTGGGGAATATACACTTACGCCTCAGAGACGTTCGATGACTGCCCTTGTAAAGAAAGCCTATCATCTGTATTTTGGCTGCAAAATAGGTGATCAAGACAAGCAATGGGCGCCTCACATTTGCTGTGCGACATGTGCTGTTAGTCTGAGAGCCTGACTCAGAGGTACTCGAAAGACGATGCCATTTGCTGTTTCGATGATATGGCGAGAACAGAAAGACCATGTGACGGACTGTTATTTCTGTTTGACTAATGTGTCTGGTTTCTCTGCCAAAAACAAGAAGTCAATTGAATATCCTAATCTGCCTTCAGCAATGAGACCCATGCCACATGATGACAGTCTTCCAGTTCCGAAACCACCAGAGGATTGGACCTTAGACGAACCAGATGAAGAAACTGCAGTGCAGGGTTCTAACAGTGACATTGACCCGGATTTTGAACCATCCTCATCAGGCGATCCACATCTGATAACACAGTCCGAATTGAACGATTTGGTCAGAGATTTGGGTCTGTCAAAAGCAAAAGCTGAGCTGCTAGGTTCGAGACTGCAGGAATGGTGTTTGCTATCACCAGGTACGAAAATTTCTGTGTTTCGAGACCGGCATCATGATATAACCAAATTTTTTGCACAAGTCGACAGTCTCTGTTTCTGTTGTGACATTGAAGGATTGTTCTCGGTCTTTGGTTGTGATCACAACCCGGAAGAGTGGCGTCTTTTCATTGATTCGTCAATGTTAAGCCTGAAAGCTGTTCTGTTGCACAATGGCAACGTTTATCCTTCAGTACCTGTTGGCTATGCAGCACATATGAAAGAAACATATGAGAATATGGAAATGTTACTAAAGTATGTCCAGTATACCAGGTATAACTGGAATATCTGTGGAGACCTCAAAGTCGTTGCTCTGTTACTAGGACTGCAGCTTGGCTATACAAAGTACTGCTGTTTCATCTGCGAATGGGACAGCCGAGACAGAGAGTCGCACTATTCTAGAAAGAACTGGCCACTCCGTAAAAAGTTAGTTCCAGGACAGAAAAATGTAGCACATGAATCGCTTGTTGACCCGACAAAGATATTTTTGCCTCCTCTTCACATTAAACTGGGACTCATGAAGAATTTTGTGAAAGCAATGAACAAGGAAGGGGAAGGTTTTCGTTATTTAAGACAGATGTTCCCAAGAATAACTGATGCCAAGATCAAAGAGGGTATTTTTGTTGGCCCCCAGATCAGACATGTTATGAGTGACAAGCGATTTGAAGATCTGTTAGTTGGGCCGGAAAAAATTGGCTGGAAAGCCTTGAAAGACGTTGTTGACAATTTTCTGGGCAATTACAGAGCCCCAAACTACATTCAGCTGGTAGACAAACTTCTCAAAGCATACAAGAGAATGAAGTGCAATATGTCACTCAAGATTCATTTCCTCCATTCACACTTGGACTTCTTCCCCGCAAATCTCGGTGCTGTGAGTGACGAGCACGGTGAAAGGTTTCATCAAGACATAGCTACGATGGAGAAACGATACCAGGGCAATTGGAATCCGTCAATGCTTGCCGACTATTGTTGGATGCTACAACGTGATGCACCAGACACTGAATATAAAAGAAACTCGGGAGCAAAACACTTTTAATTCTGTTTCATTTAGTCGCTTGTGCGAAACGTAAACTTGACTATATATTTTATTGTCAGTAAACATAAAAATGTCTATTTCTCATAGTTCTTACGTGATGCAGTAAAACCAAAACCATATTTGAGCATACCAAGTTGGTACCTGTCATAATCACCAAAAACTTTTCAGGAATCAAGACTTAACCAAAAAATTGTTGTGCAGTGTTATTAAGGGCTTTTTCTATGCTATCGAAAGCTTGCAACAGACTGTGTAGAAGGTCAAAGTAACTTCAATGTTTTCCACCAAAGATGGATTTGTAATTTGTATGAAAAATGCATTACTATGTTAGTGTAGTAAGATAAGAGCAAGTGGAAATATTGACATTTGAAATGAGTATTTTTGCTTGCTGATTTAATTCTTTAAACACCGTCCAATTTTCTCTTCTATTTGGAAAAACTTCAGATAAAATTGCGCTGTCTTCTGACGTGTCGGTTATCGCATTCTCATCCGATGCTCTTACCCTTTGGAAGATGGATCTGGGTTAATTCTGCTTGCACCATCTTACCTGCTGTCGGAAATACGTGACGAGGAATTCTATCAACTGGGGATCCGCATTTGCGGGTGCGTTACATGGGTAAATGTCCAGAATATTTGGGGGGAGGTCTGCAGGAACTATTTTAGATCATGTTTGTCTTGAGGCCCAGCCTCACTTGACCCCCGTGCCTAGCGCGACCTTAAGTCCCATTTTGATCGGGACCATCCCGTTGAACCCAAGCACAGCTTCAGGACGCCAAAATGTTCCGTTTTCAGGGGCCTACTGAAGAAACAAGTACCGTAGCGAATATAGCTCCCCCTCCCCCACCCCTGTACCTTTTTTAATCCCGACGGCTGCCTCCTGTCCTGATGTCTTCCGGCAGTGCCTGACTGGCTGCCGTTAGTTCTTGCCTCAGTATCTCTCCTCTCTCCCCACACTCCCCCTCCTCTGGGCACTCAGATCATAAGGGAAGTCTCTTTTATCTGTACCCTTCTCCTCTACAGCCAACTCCAGACTCCGCCTCTTCTACTTTGCTGCACCGTATGCCTGGAATAAACTGCCTGACTCGGAACGTCAAGCTCTGTCTCTGGCAGTCTTCAAATCCCGACTCAAAGCCCACTTCTTTGAAGCTGCTTCAATTCCAAACTCCAACCCAGCTGCTAAGCACCAGTATCTTCCTTATCATCCCCTCTGTAATCCCCCCCCCCCCACATGAGCCCTGTGTATTAATGCACCTGCTTGTCCAGTTTGTCTTGACTAGATTGTAAGCTCTTTTGAGCAGGGACCGTCACTCCTATGTTTTGATGTACAGTGCTAAGTACGTCTTGTAGCGCCGCAGAAATGATTAGCAGTAGTCGTAGATCACGAGACGCTTTGCAACTCAGTGTGTATGCGTGCTGAGTCCGATGTCCTCCCCTCGAGCAGCTGTGAACACTTTCTCTGGAGCATCCACTTTCCGAGCCTACCCAAGGGAACTGAAACCTAGTTCCCCTGCATAACGGCTCGTAGCATTGTCGGGGAACTGTCAGAGCCTTAATAAATAATCACTCTACACATGTCATTTATCTGAGCAAGGTTGCACCACAGTTAAGGGGGCACAAGAACAGACTGAGATGGGCAGGAGGGCAGGAGGCGGTATATGCTGCAGGCTGATCGCTTTCATATCACAATAGCATGGTTCAAGAGTTAGAAGAAGCAGAGTGTTCTATAATTCAGGGAGCTTGAAAGGATAGGCCTTTTGTGTGAGCGTAGAGCAATCGCGCCTTTGCTCTTCCAAGGACTCGGCCCTGGCTGCATTAGCTCTGAGCACATCTGGGAACATGTGTCTGGCACTCGGAGGATCGCTACGTTCAATAGCCATCTAAAAAAAACGAGGGTGGGGGAGGAGATAAGATTGCAGCCGGTGACCTAGGATGACACCAGGTTGCCTCTGTTCAAATCCATCCCGCTTGCCTGCAGAGAGAAGCTGGTAATTAAAGGTGCTCCATTTCAACGGGAAGGCGGATAATTGTTGGAAAGGGGCTGCGGAGTAAATAATTGATGATCTCCTCTGAATGTTTCATGACTCCGTATTGATCGCCGTCCACTTCCACTGCTTTCTGACCTATTGTGCTCAGTCTATTTGGGGAGCGAGTTAGTCCGCTGAGGCAGGGAAGAAGTGTTCGGTGGTATATAATGAACATTTAGACGGGAGAAAGCCATAATGTATGCTCTCTGGCTTCCTTTCGTGGACAAGAATGTGTTCACCATCTCTCTGGTGGGGAAGTGGGAACATATTTGTGGGAAGGCTGATAATACGGGGGCTTGGCAAGCCAGGAAGTGAACATTTTATGGAATGCGATGCAAATGAAAGCTCTGGGTCAAGAAGGTGAAAGGGCAGAATTATTTTCATGTCCATTTCCAAGATGAAATACGCCAACAAATGCCCCCCAGGTAGAGAATGACACGGGGACAAATTTTTTCCCGTCCCAGCGGGAACTCATTTTCCGGTCCCGTCCTTGCGAGTGTTTTTCCTGTCCCTGCCCCATCCTCATTTGCATAAGCCTCAAACCCTTTAAAATCATAAGTGTTCTAGGCCTGTGTGGTTAAGGCCGAGCTTGCAGGAATGGGGCGGGGACAGCGACAGCGACAAAACTCGTGGGACGGGACGGGAAAATTGAGTTCCTGTGGGGATGGGGACAAATTGGTCCCTGTGTCATTCTTCATCGCCAGGTCATGCCCTCGAGCTCCAAACTGCCTGGAAAAACATAACAATTACCATACTGGGACAGACCGAAAGTCCATCAAGCCCAGTATCCAGTGTCCAAAGCACCCAGCTAGATCCCAAGTAGTAAAACTGATTTTATGCTGCTTATCTTAGGAATAATGGCCTATTGGCTTCTCTTTTAGGAAATTATCCAAGCCTTTTTTAAAACCCCGCTAAGCTAACTGATTTCACCACATTCTTCAGCAACGAATTCCAGAGATTACATGTTGTATGATTAAATATTTTCTCTGGTTTGTTTTAAATCTACTCCTTAGTAGCTTCATCACATGTCCCCTGGTCCTAGTATTTTTGGAAAGAATGAACAAGTGATACACATGGGGGTAATCGTCAGTGAGGACATGAAGTCTGCCAATCAAGTGGAGCAGGCTTCGTCCAAGGCAAGACAAATCATGGGCTGCATACGAAGGGGTTTCGTCAGTCGTAAGGCGGAAGTCATTATGCCATTGTATAGATCCATAGTGAGGCCCCACCTGGAATACTGTGTGCAATTCTGGAGGCCGCATTATCGCAAGGATGTGCTGAGACTGGAGTCGGTGCAAAGAATGGCCACCCGGATGGTCTCGGGACTCAAGGATCTACCATACGAAAAACGGCTTGACAAATTACAGCTATACTCGCTCGAGGAGCGCAGAGAGAGGGGGGACATGATCGAGACGTTCAAGTATCTTACGGGCCGCATCGAGGCGGAGGAAGATATCTTCTTTTTCAAGGGTCCCACGACAACAAAAGGGCATCCGTTGAAAATCAGGGGCGGGAAACTACGAGGTGACACCAGGAAATTCTTTTTCACTGAAAGAGTGGTTGATCGCTGGAATAGTCTTCCACTACAGGTGATTGAGGCCAGCAGCGTGCCTGATTTTAAGGCCAAATGGGATCGGCACATGGGATCTCTTCACAGGGCAAAGGTACGGGAGGGAGATTAAGGTGGGCAGACTAGATGGGCCGTGGGCCCTTATCTGCCGTCTATTTCTATATGTTTCTATGAAAGGCTGAATAGCATTTTACCACCGTTAACGATCCAAGCCTGCCGGGATTATTAACAACAATGTATTTTCATTCACTGATGGAGAAAGTTTTGCTTTTGCTGACGTGTTTCAGGAGCCGGCAGCGTGAAATAAAGCTGTCAGTGGTCAAACAGCTGTGAATTGCACCAGTGACGTCGGACGCCTTTAAATCTGAGCGGTTCGCAGCCACGGCCACCTTTGCCTGCATGAGCGTGAGAAGCAACGGCGCGGTAAGCCAGAAATGCGTTGATGAGTTGTTTCTTCACTACTGTTCTTCTGGCACTGCTGTATTGTGTTGTCTTTTGTAGGAATCCATTGCCCTGATGCAGCTACGAGCGAAACGCCAGCTAGCTTCCGTAGGCAAAAGTTGACCAGCAAAGACAGCAGGAGATTTACTATACCTGTAGCACATAATTTGATCCCTACTTAAGCTAAGTTCTTGCTTTGTTTTTTTAAGAGAAGTGTTGCATTTTGAGCTCCTACACGAATAACAGAACTATTTAAACTTGGCAGGAGGGGGGAGTGATGCCAGTGAGGTTTTTCAGTTAATATATTTACAACGCACAGGGATCTGAGGCCCCTTCCCCTATCAAATTTAATAAACAGTAAATTTGAGACTTTTTTTCGAGAGAAGAGCATTCATCGCTGTTTCTTTGAAAGAATCACATAAGAATTATACAAGAGAGCAATTTTGGTGGCATTAGATTTATTCTCTCTTATTCCTGTATATATTTCTATTGATAGAACCCCCACTATTTACCCTTCTCCATTGAGAATATTGACCATTTAAATCCACTCTCTGTTTTCTGTCTTTCAACCCGTTCTTAATCCATAATAATAATAATAACTTTATTTTTCTATACCGCCATAGTCAAACTGACTTCTAGGCGGTTCACATAGAAAGAAGGCTGGACAATCAGCGAATTACAAAATGCAAGAAGAAGGAAGTTACATCATAAGAACATAAGAACATAAGCAGTGCCTCTGCCGGGTCAGACCATAGGTCCATCCTGCCCAGCAGTCCGCTCCCGCGGCGGCCCAAACAGATCACGACCTGTCTGAATCATCTGAAGGGGCTCCTCTGCCACCTTGGCCTCCCAATTTGTTCCTGCCTTCCCATCGAAGTCCCAGCCCTCCGGTCCTGCACATGCACGACTTGGTTGGTTTATACTCATTACCTGACAAACTTTCTATACTTTTGTTACATCCCAGCTCCTCCCTCAGTATCCCATGATCCCTTTATCCCTCAGGAATCCGTCCAATCCCTGTTTGAATCCTTGGACCGTACCCTGCCTGATCACTTCCTCCGGTAGCGCATTCCAAGTGTCCACGACCCTCTGGGTGAAAAAGAACTTCCTTGCATTTGTTCTGAACCTATCTCCCTTCAGTTTTTCAGAATGCCCCCTTGTATTTGCTGTCCCCTTCAGTCTGAAGAATCTGTCCCTATCCACCCTCTCTATGCCCCTCATGATCTTGAAGGTCTCTATCATATCTCCCCTGAGCCTCCTTTTTTCCAGAGAGAAGAGCCCCAGCCTATCCAGCCTCTCGGCGTATGAGCAGTGTTCCAGCCCTTTTACCATTCTCGTTGCTCTCCTTTGGACTCTCTCATGAATTGGAGAAACATGGGGAAAGAATACATGAGAGAAGAAAGATGTTACATAATACATTGGGGTTATAAGGGGAAAGAATATCTGAGAGAGGTCATCTAATTAGGCAAGGAATTTGTCAAATAGAGCAGTTTTAATTGATTTCCGGAATGTGTTGTAGGTCTGTCTGGCTTTATTTATGTGGTTTCCCAGCCAGGATTGCTGTCTGTTTGCTTGGAACATGAAGGTTCTGTCTAGGAAGGATTTGTATTTGCAGCCTGTGATCTTTGGGTATGCAAAGATGTTTTTGTTTCCGGTTGTACGTGTGGGGTTGTGCAGAGTGAAGTTTGTTTGCAGGTAGAAAGGTGCAAGGCCCCAGACTTGTTTGAAGCAGATACAAGCAGATTTGAACAGTATTCGCGCCTCCACAGGTAGCCAGGGTAATTTCTTGTAATAGGGGCTAATGACGTCACCTCCTTTCCCATGACTTTCTTACTTGTCAGAAGTCTTTCATGAGATACTTTGTCAAATGCCTTTTGGAAAATCCAAATACACGATATCAGCCGGGGGTGGGTGGCTTTGGCCAGTAGTCCTTGGGGGGGGTGGCACGGGTTCCCTGCCGCGACCACTAATCTGATCGTGGCAGGGAGATTCCCTGCCACGATCGGATCAGCGGCCGCGTCTACCTGAAATGTTGACCTACATTTCAGGCACCTATCGCGGCCCTAGGGAGACGCCTAGGGCCTCCTAAGGCCACCTCTGGGCGAAACCACACCCACGCCCTATGTGCCTACCTAGGCTCACAAAAATGCCTACAAGGAAGGCGACCTTCCTCAGGATTTGTTTTTTTTTTTTAAATGTGCGTCCCGATTGGCTGGGACACCATTTATAGAATTTGCCCCCAAGCATCTGCTAACCCAGAACAATTGAACTAGACCCATCTCACTGTACCCTATGGCCTTAGTCTTCTGTCCCTTGCTCTTAAGTGTTACATGTCTTGTTTGCTAACTATTATATAAGTTACCATATAACCCGTTCTGGGCTGCTTGGAAAGAACTGGATCTAAATCGAATTAAATAAAGAAATATGGAGGTAACCAATACTACAACATCACAAGTATGGATTTGGTCCCCTCTTGAATCATATCTTCTTAGCACCGATTCAAGTTAGAAACGTTATACATAAAAAGGCTCTGGGTGTACTCTGTCTCTGCCTGTTTTATAATTGTTGTTCTCCGTACCTTTTGTACTTCATCTTGTAACTTTTTGCAGAAAAATTAATAAAATATCAGGATTTAAAAAAGAAAGTGCAAATTGCAGCACGAAATAATATTTTCCATAATTTCAACTTTTATATGTAGTGTTACATTATCTTTCGTTAAAGCAATCTCCAGAGCTTTACAAACACCTTCTCTTTAGTATTTAATTGTAAAGCATCCGTTATATTTTTATTCATTGTAACTTTCAGCTCCTGCAATTCTTTTGCCATAGAATTACCAGTAAACTGAGGAAACCAAAGGCTTAATTCCTAGCTCAGAAATGGTCTCCCAGAGGGTATCTCAGGTGGAGAAGAGAGATATGATAGAAACATTGAAATACCTATGTGATGTAAATGCACTTGAGTTGAGTCTCTTTCATTTGAAAGGAACTTCGGGAATGAGAGGGCATAGGATGAAATTAAGAGGTGATAGGCTCAGGAGGAATCTAAGGAAATACTTTTTTATAGAAAGGGTAGTAGATGCGTGGAACAGTCTCCCGGAAGAGGTGGTGGAGACAGAGACTGTGTCTGAATTCAAGAGGGCCTGGGATAGGCACGTGGGATCTCTCGTAGAGAGAAAGAGATCATGGTTACTGCGGATGGGCAGCTCTATGACCTCACAATGCAGGTGCACAGAGCCTTAGCCTATAGGAAGAGAAGATGCAAATGGTAAGAGCCTTAGCCAATAGGGAGAGGGGAGATATGGTAAGAGACGTTTAAATGCCTACAAGGCATAAATGCACATGAGTCGAGTCTCTTTCATTTGAAAGGAAGCTCTGCAACGAGAGGGCATAGGATGAAATTAAGAGGTGATAGGCTCAGGAGGAATCTAAGGAAATACTTTTTTATAGAAAGGGTGATAGATGTGTAGAACAGTCTCCCGGTAGAGGTGGTGGAGATAGAGATTGTGTCTGAATTCAAGAAAGCCTGAGATATGCATGTGGGATCTCTTAGAGAGGAAGAGATAATGGTTACTGCAGATGGGCAGACTGGATGGGCCTTTATCTACCATCATGTGTCTATGTTTCTATAACCTCACAATGCAGGTGTAAAGAGCCTTAGCCTAACATAGAAACATAGAAATTGACGGCAGATAAGGGCCTCGGCCCATCCAGTCTGCCCACCCTAATGACCCTCCCCTGCCTTTACTTTGCGAATAGATCCCACGTGTCGATCCCATTTGGCCTTAAAATTAGGCACGCTGCTGGCCTCAATCACCTGAAGTGAAAGACCATTCCAGCGATCCACCACCCTTTCGGTGAAAAAGAATTTCCTAGTGTCACCGCGCAGTTTCCCGCCTCTGATTTTCCACGAGTGTCCTCTTGTTGCCGTGGGACCCCTGAAAAAGAAGATATCTTCTTCTACCTCGATGCGGCCCGTGAGATACTTGAACGTCTCGATCATGTCTCCCCTCTCTCTGCGCTCCTCGAGCGAGTATAGCTGTAATTTATGTAACCGTTCTTCGTACGGGAGATCCTTCAGTCCCGAGACCATCCGGGTGGCCATTCTCTGGACCGATTCCAGTCTCAGCACATCCTTACGGTAATGCGGCCTCCAGAATTGCACACAGTATTCCAGGTGCGATCTCACCATGGATCTATACAAAGGCATAATGACTTCAGGCTTACGGCTGACAAAACCCCTGCGTATGCAACCTATGATTTGTCTTGCCTTGGAAGAAGCTTGCTCCACTTGATTGGCAGCCTTCATGTCCTCACTGACGATCACCCCTAAGTCCCGTTCTGCTACCTTTCTTGTTAGGATCTTGCCATTAAGTGTATATGTCCTGCATGGATTTTGGATACCCAGGTGCATAACTTTGCATTTTTTGGCATTGAAGAGGAAATGCAAATGTTAAGAGCCTTAGCCAATAAGGAGAGGAGGAGACTGGATGTGCCATTTGGAAGGGCAGACTGGATGGGCCATTTGGCCTTTATTTGCCATCATGTTTCTCTAACCATAAAGCTCTATGATCTCACAATACAAGTGTGAAGAGCCTTAGCCTATAGGAAGAGGAGATGCAAATGTTAAGAGCCTTAGCCAATAGGGAGAGGAGGAGATAGTGGAAGCTGCGGATGGGCCATTTGGCCTTTATCTGCCGTCATGTTTTTTTGTTTCCATAACTCCCTTATGATTTATGGTGAGCCCTTCAAAACTCCCCGAAAACCTACTATACCATCCTATCTACCACCCCAATAACCCTTATGGCTGCAGGTGGTACCTATATGGCAGTATAGTAGGGTTTGGGTGGGCTCACACTTTCCACCATAAATATAGTGGTTAGAGTGTTTTATGGGCCTGGGTCCCACCCTCCAGGTTACTCCAGACACCTGTGTGATACTCTAGTAGGCTTTCCCATACCATGTGCTGCTGTTCTAGAGACAGGTATGTACTCTTTCATTCAGATATTTTGGGGGGAGGGGGGATCATACCTTCCTGTATCCAGTGGTCATCTAGTCAGTTTTGGTACCTATGTGTCACTTGGACACTTCTAAAACAGGTCTAGCTTTAAATGTCCAGGTTCCATCCTTGGCATCTTGGGAAAGGCTCAATTATCGCCACAAGATGTCCAAGTTAAGCTCCCCCATAGCCCACCCAAAACGCACCATACCATACTATACATTTCTCTTCTATACTGCAAGTTTCAATTGGGATTCAATGCGGTGTAGAATAAGATTCTCAATTGGAATACATAAGTACTGGATGCAGGTTATGTGGGTAGAGTGTTGAGGTTAAGTTATCGGTTCAAGGAGAAAAGGTGAGTTTTTAACCTTTTCCTGAAGACATAATACGTGCATGTTTGACGCACATGAAGAGGGAGGTCATTCCATATCTTGGGTCCCTGGTATGCGACTGTGGATTCATGTAGTTTCTTCCAAAGTATTCACGAAGGTTGGGGTAGGCTAATATGAACCGCTGATGAGATCTGGCTATGAGAAAGGCATGCGTGACTTTGATGTCTGTGCTACGTCCTGAGGACCATGCAAGATATCTTGTATTCTCTTTTTTTTTTTTTAGAGAGAGCCGGTTTAAATCTTTCAGGAGTGGGGGATGCTCTCTCAAATTTGCTCTGTTGGAAAATTAATCTGGCAGCTGTGTTTTGAAGTAGCTGTAATCTCTTGCAATCTTTTTCTGCAATGCCATTGTAAACGGAATTGCAGTAGTCCAGGTAGGGGAGAAGGACCAGTTGCACGATTGTTCTGAAGTTTGACTGGCTCAGCACAGATCTTATTACTCTTAGATGCCTGAGGAAGAATTTCCTGACTAGTGTGTTAATTTGGTCCGTGTAGGAGAAATCTGAATTTAGGATTACCCCCCCCCCCGTACCTTTGAGGACTTCTCTAGTTTTGAGTTTTTCTCCAGTTGGCAGCACCAGGTCTGTGTAAGGTAGTGCATTGTAGTCTCCGAACCATAAGAACACATCTCCCAAAATGCCCCTCTGGAGCTCTGGATGCGCAGCCGGCAAAAAGCCTCACTAGACATCGAGAAAAACGGCTTCGAAAATCGGAACTTGGACGCCCGGGCGATTATGACATCCAAATGCCGACTTTGAGGATTTGGGGACGCTTCTATTTATTTATTTTGATGATGAGCCCCAGTTTGCATAATTTTAGGAACTTCCATAACCCATCTTCCCCACTCCCATAGCCGAGCCCTCTTTTGAGATCTGTGCATTACAATTTATGTGCTCCACTTTATGAATGTGATTAAGTATGCGTGTAAATTCTAATTCGTGTCACTGCTGGTTATTGCTTGGTAGTGGCCAATTATCAGCACCGATTAGCTTGTTACACAAGTAAGATGCGCGCACAATTTGGCCACATGGCCAAATTTGCAGGGACAATTATAGTTGCCATATATAGAAGCCGGAGGGATAGCTTCTGTAGAAAACTTATTTCTACATAAGACACACCCAAAACTGTATACAAAAATTAGGCTAACCTGTAAACCAGTGTATCACAAACTGTGTGCTGCAAGAAGCCTGGGAGAAGAGAGGCATTGGCTGGCTCATGGCGAAAGGCACATCCTGTAGGCAGCGCCTCTCATTCTCTCCATGCCTCTTTCCAGCATCCCCACCCCCACTGGCAGCTCAGGACCCCATCTAGAGGGCCTTTACGCATGGCATCATCACATTTCAGTGTGCCGTGGCTTCGCAAAATTTGCGAGACGCTGCTGTAAACCAAGCTTTGTGAACTTTTACTGTGCTAGCCACCCAGATAGAGATAGACACTGGCAGACAGAAGCATAGACACAAACACACAGAAAGAGAAAGGAAGAGACAGACAGAGAGACAACACATACATAAGTCAATGGAAGAAACAGAGTAGAAGCAATCAAATCTTCTTCTATTGGTGGGTCGCTCATACCTACACAGGCTCAAGATGACTTAAAGAGAGGGGAGAGGATGTAGAGGGGCGGGAGGAGAGGGGAGAGAGGAGGGAGGAGGAAGGGAAGAGGGGGAGAGAGGAACTGGGAGGGCAAGGAGATAGGTGGGAGGGCGAGAAGAGGTGGGAGGGGAAGGGAGAGGAGGAGAGGATATAGGAGATCAAGTGGAGAGGATACCCCCTCTTTTATGAAACTGTGCTAGCAGTATCTAGCGCGGGGAGCCATGCTGAATGGCCCGCGCTGCTCCCGTCGCTCATAGGATCTCAACGAGCATCGAGAGCAGCGCGGGCCATTCAGCTCGACTCCCCATGCTAGAAACTGCTATCGCAGTTTCTTAAAAGGAGACTTAAGTGTCGAACAGAAGCAAGACAGTAGAAGTCACCCATACAAGAGTGGTTTGAAAGGTGTGGTATAAAAGCAAGTTAAACAATGTAGTCTCCTTCGAGGGCTATACACTTGAGTCCAGCAAGTTTCCCTTTTTTTTCATATCGTAGGAAAAATAGCTTATTAAAAAAAACGGGAAACTCACTCGCTTGCCTTTCAAACCATCTTCGTACTTCATAGTCGAGCAGACACAATCAGATTTAGACAGCCTAGACCAGAAAATTAGAATGCTAATGACTATATATCATGCTCTTAAGCCACAAAGTGAGATAGATAGACTCTGTCTTTGGTGGACGAATGGTGGACAAAGTTTATTGCAGGTGAAACAAACTGCAGGGGAAGAGGAAAGAGGCCTAAACGATTGCATTCTAAAGAACAGTTATCGATCGAAGTATGAAATGAAAAATGGTTTACATCTATGGAAACTAAAGAGCAATACAAAGAGAAATAAATAAAAGACAGGTTAGAAAATTGAAAAAAAAAAAAACCAAGCTTGAAGAATAGTTGAAAAAGATAGAAGGAATTGTGGTCAATAACGTGGAAAGAAACAAAGTCATTTTTTTCTGCATTAAGAACAAGCGATTCAAAGAAATACAAACATTGAAAAAATTAGCAATGACACCAAAGTCACGCTAGCAACAGAAGTCTCTTCTAACCTTAACTTGGTGAAATTAATGCAAGCACTTGTTACAAGCAAACTCAATTTTTGTAATTCTTTATATGAGGGGACATAGAAAAGTTCTCAGCCTAACCAAGAAGAGAATGATGTGGAGCCATGAAACTTACAAGCTATTCCACACTTTTCATTTCAATGAGGCAAATGCATCTAGTAAATGGGCACAAGTAGAGGGAAACCAAGCCACTGTGACATCATCGATGAGGTTGGCTCTTAGGCATTGATGGAATGAGGCATTATGACATCACATAAAGAGGGGCCAATGAAACGTTCTCAGCCCAACCAAGAAGAGAATGATGTGGAGCCATGAAACTTACAAGCTATTCCACACTTTTCATTTCAATGAGGCAAATGCATCTAGTAAATGGGCACAAGTAGAGGGAAACCAAGCCACTGTGACATCATCGATGAGGTTGGCTCTTAGGCATTGATGGAATGAGGCATTATGACATCACATAAAGAGGGGCCAATGAAACGTTCTCAGCCCAACCAAGAAGAGAATGATGTGGAGCCATGAAACTTACAAGCTATTCCACACTTTTCATTTCAATGAGGCAAATGCATCTAGTAAATGGGCACAAGTAGAGGGAAACCAAGCCACTGTGACATCATCGATGAGGTTGGCTCTTAGGCATTGATGGAATGAGGCATTATGACATCACATAAAGAGGGGCCAATGAAACGTTCTCAGCCCAACCAAGAAGAGAATGATGTGGAGCCATGAAACTTACAAGCTATTCCACACTTTTCATTTCAATGAGGCAAATGCATCTAGTAAATGGGCACAAGTAGAGGGAAACCAAGCCATTGTGACATCAACAATGAGGTTGGCTCTTTGGCATTATGACATCACAATAGGAGGGGCCAAAGAAAAGTTCTCAGCCCAACCAAGAAGAGAATGATGAGATTAACCACATTACAGCTGATTTTTCGTCGCCCTTCTTTGTACCTTTTTTTATTTTGCTGCTTTTTTTTTTAGGTACGGTGACCAGAACTGCACTCCTCAGTATTCAAGGTGTAGCCAAACCATAGAGCGATGCAAGGACATTAAAACATTTTCATCTTTGTTTTCCATTCCTTTCCTGATAATTCCCAACATTTTATTTGCTCTCCTAGAAACTTTGCTGAACCCTCCTAGCAAGAGAATCTACGTTGAATAATACTTCCTTGGAAACAATGCCTACAAGGAGCACACATTTAGAATTTTGCATATGAATCGCATTTAACATTACCGCTTAGGACACTGTAATTACACGCATTGTTTCCACTGTTCATTAGTGAGAAATCTCGCAGACAGCATGTCTCATATTTGTCAAAAATCTAATCTCTCATAAAACCTCTTTACTGTCATTCTGACAGCTAAAGGCCAAGTGGCCCCTTGCAAATAAAAAGTGAAGGGCGGAGAAGAAGATAAGACCTGCTGTCAGTACATATTTGTCTCAGCTTAATTTGGAGATTTTGTTAAATAAAAGCTCTTCCAGCCAAATAAACCCAACCGTGCCAAGTTTAAAAGTGATTTTGTAGTGGTCTGTTTTCATTTGCGTACTTCTGGAGCAGGGGTAGGCAATTCCGGTCCTCGAGAGCCACAGGCAGGTCAGGTTTTCAGGATATCCACAATGAATATGCATGAGAGAGATTTGCATCTCAAGGAGATCCATCTCATACATATTCATTGTGGATATCCTGGAAACCTGACCTGGCTCCGGCTCTCGAGGACCGGAATTGCCTATCCCTGTTCTAGAGCATAGGAAGATACCCGAATACATCATCTTAGGGATGTGATAAGAATCTAAGCAGACTGTTCATGAAAGCATAAGATATGAACTGGTCACAACCACATTTGTCTATCCGATTAGGATCTAATAGTCAGTGCCAGAGAAATTACGCTTGATACGCCCAATTTCTAAATTTCTCGAGCCCAAATCCATCAACATATTAATTCATTCCCTGGTTATAGCCAAAATGGATTATTGCAATTCTCTTTTACTTAATATCTCACAAAAGGAAAAAAGAAGACTCCAAATTATTCAAAATACAGCTGTTAAACTTATCCATAATGCCAAGAAATACGACCACGTTACGCCCTTAATGATTGACTCCCATTGGGTCCCAATTAGCCACTGCATCACCTTTAAGGTACTATTTTTAGTATATAAAACGCTAATTTTTAACGAACCCCAATTTATACTTCTCGATCTCTCCGATCGACTTCTCAAAATCTCTTAACTATCCCATCCCTGAAAATTGTAGGCACTAGAAGACACGATATGTTTTCGGTAATGGCTCCTCAATTGTGGAACTCATTACCTCGATATATTAGAGAAGAAAAGGATCTTATTTCTTTTAAAAAATCATTAAAAACCTATCTTTTTAAAGACGCTTTCGACAGTTAAATTTTAATCATGCGACCAAATACTTTAGGTCTTTAACTCTTTACCCTCCCTTTCGTCTTTCCCCTTTTTGTTTATTCTCTCTAAGAAAGAATTGTAACTTTTCCCTCCTCTCCTCCAGACTCATGTTTGTGATATTTGTAAGTCTGACGTTATTTTGTTGGTTTTTACAACTATGTTTTTTTAGAAAGTTGTACATCGCTTTGCAAATTGAATAAGCGATTCATCAAATATCAATAAAAACTTGAAAAACTTGAAACTATAGCACACAGTTCATTGCACTCCCAGAGAGGCTTTTTTCTTGATTGTACAATATGCATGAGTCCACGGAGATAAGCCAGATCCAGCCATAGGGATCACTTTCTTGCAAGTATGTTATTTTGCCAAGTTTCCAAGTTTCCAAGTTTATTAGTTTTTAATATCCCAACCATCAAACAATTGTCTGGCCGGTTAACAATAAAATTAATAAAGAGTTTAAATGTAGTAGAATGTGCATGAAGATGTCTAAAATTAAACATAAATGACAAAGACTTGACGTACAGGAATGTGAGGGCAATAGGGGAGGAAGGGGGAAAAGTTACATTGTATAGAAGAAATGGGAAAAGTGGGGGGGGGATTGAACGAAGGGAAGGGGAAGCGTGAAGATGATGGATGCTTGCCTAATGAAAGAAAGAAAGAAAAAAGAAAAGGAGAGAGGAAAAAAAAAACCAAATTTAAAAAGTTTAGATTAGATTAAAAGCGTCCCGGAATAAGAAAGTCTTTAGATTTATCTTGAATTTAGCTAATTGTTGTTCGTCACGGAGGTATTGTGGAAGTGAGTTCCATAATGTAGGGGCAAGAAAGCTGCAAAGGTTGTCCTCCTGTGGACGTCGAAGGCTTAATGATAGCAGGAAATTGCTCTGTCCAGCATATGTCCATCAAGAAGAGATCTGTAAGCCACAATGATTCCTTGTTGAAATTTGCGTGATATAAGAAGTTGTATTGTATTGTATTATAAAAACATAAGACTTGCCGCTGCTGGCAATCGTACCCAGCAGTCCGCTCACGCGGCGACCCTCTGGTCAAAGACCAGTGCCCTGAGTCTAGCCTTACTTGTGTATGTTCTGGTTCAGCAGGAACTTGTCTAACTTCGTCTTGAATCCCCCTAGAGGGTGTTTTCCCCTATAACAGCCCCCGGAAGAGCGTTTCAGTTTTCCACCACTCTCTGACTTTGAAACTTCTAAACCATATAGTACCGTACTCTCTGTCACCTCCAAACATCCACTCAGTTTGGCGTACAAGTGGGACAAAACAGGCTGGTCTCTTACAACCAAGCCCTACGCCCGGTCACAATGGGTAACTTCCTGCATTCTGGAAGAGCAGTAGAATTTTGGACTGTCTGCAAATATGTGTCGACATCCATATATAGTCAATAAAATTTTTCAAAAGATTTATGAATGTAATAGGCGCAGAAATGTTGGCCCCTAAGCTACATTATTATTATTTATTAGGGTTTTTTTTATATACCGCCTATCAAGGTTATCTAAGCGGTTTTACAATCAGGTACTCAGGGTCTTTGATGGGCACAACCCAGTCAAGCTTTCCACAATAAATAAGCATGAGATTGATTGGAATATACTGCTTCCTTTGTATGCAAATATTTATTTAATTTTAAAAAATTTTATATACCGTTTACAACTAAACGGGTTCCATAATTTAGACTTCATTCAATGGTGGAATTCAGTCTGTCTCCATATTAATGTATGAACGCCATATGGCGAAACATTCTAACTCCTTATCCTCTTATAACAAAACATGGTCGATATTGGTGGATTTTTGTGCTTAAGACCTTTGAATGAATACTTATTAGACCACTTGCTTGAATTGTATCATTTGACTGTTTGACTAATTCATTTACACTTCTTACCGTTTATTATACTATGCTAAAATCTTAGGACTCAACACTGACCCTTTTTGTAACTAATGTACCTGGATTTTGCTTTGCTTTATCTTGGGGTTTTCTTCGCCCTTTATAGTTATGGTTTTGTACTCACTACCCTATCGGTTTATTTTTGTTTGTATATATTGTATCACTGAGAGAAGACTGTATGGTAAGATGCTTATGTACTTTTCTTCCCGCTATATTTCCTTACTGTAATTTGATATACTTGATGGGAGTTCTACTTCTGGTTCTTCCTTGCTTCCTTGGAAGCTTTCTCTATTGTTGTTATCGTATCTATAAAACTAATAAAAATATTTTGAACTGAAACCCCCCCCCCAAAAAAAAAAAACAGAGACATGATAAAATAAACATACAAGCAAACGTTAAAAATCATGACTACAAAATAATACCATAACTTTGCACAATAACGATCATAAAAAAATTCATCAGCTCTACCAGAGAAGAACATTATTTCTAGAAAAAGGCATCTACTTAATTTTCTAAACATACTCCTTTCACAACAATTCCGTATCTGACCCACCAGAGAATTCCATATCTTGACTCCTGCGCATGCATATTCATTGAGGAAATCTTGAAAACCCGACGGGGTTGTGGCCCTTGAAAGCCACGGTCGCCCACCCCTGATATAGAACTACCCCCTTTAGAGTCACCTCCGCATTTATCCCCAGCCTCAGGCAGCAGAAATTGTGCCCAGGAATCAAATCCAGATTTTGGTTGACCGGTGCCACTGGGCTCCCGGGCCATTTCAAGCCTACAAAGAGCAGCCAGTGATGAGGACAAGCAGGTCTGATATGTGAGGAGGCATGGAGGATAGAAGCATATTCAACTGGGGACCAGTAACTGCAGGAGTGGTGGGAAAGCAAAGGTTTAGCTATGTCTCCATGACAATAGGAAAGGACTATGCTGATGGTAAACTGAAGAAGAGAAACAGAAGCGTTAAAGCCGATTTCTGCCGCTAATCAAATTGCTTTTCACTGTCTATACAAAGCCGTATCAAATTGCCAGACATATCAAATCAAATTAGCGACCCTGCAAAATCCTGCCTGCCGTGCTATTCTCTGCACTAGAACCTGGAGCTGCTGAGTTTGCTGGCTGTTAAGTCGGAGTCTTATTTCCCTTAACAGACCGTTTTAAGTGTTAGAACACCCTTGTATTGCTCTACGGTACGGCCGCACCTTGAATGCTTTGTGCAGTTCTGGTTGCCGTATCTCAAAAAGTTCTATAGAGGAATTAGAAAAGGTACAGAGAAGGGCGGACAATGTGCCAGGTTTTGGAAAAGCTGTCCGGGTAAATCCATTGCAATATCACACCACCATACCAACAGTCTGAAGAGTGGTTATATTATTAAGGCCTCATTGCTAATTAACAACATTTCACGGTCTAATTTCAACCTTAAAATGACTTCCCCTCCTTCACACAGCACCTGCACTTATAGCATATGATATAAATGTGAAATAAAATATGCCTACTGTACATGTTGACAACTTAGTCTGATTTCAAGAAATCCTGGGATAGGCATGTGGGATCTCTTAGGGAGAAGAGGAAATAGTGGATGTTGCAGAGGGGAGACTTGATTGGCCATTTGGCCTTTATCTGCCATCATGCGTGGAACAGTCTCCCAGAAGAGGTGGTGGAGACAGAGACTGTGTCTGATTTCAAGAAATCCTGGGAATCTCTTAGAGAGAGGAAGAGATAATGGTTACTGCGGATGGGCAGACTGGATGGGCCATTTGGCCTTTATCCGCCATCATGTTACAATGTTTCTATAATCAGAAAGTTCTATGACCTCACAATGCAGGTGTTAAGAGCCTTAGCCTATAGAAAGAGGAGATGCAAATGTTAAGAGCCTTAGCCAATAGGGAGAGGAGCAGATAGTGGATGCTGCGGATGGACTATTTGGCCTTTATCTGCCATCATGCGTGGAACAGTCTCCCGGAAGAGGTGGTGGAGACAGAGGCTGTGTCTGAATTCAAGAAAGCCTGGGATAGGCACGTGGAATCTCTTAGAGCAGGGGTGTCAAAGTCCCTCCTCGAGGGCCGCAATCCAGTCGGGTTTTCAGGGTTTCGCCAATGAATATGCATGAGATCTATTTGCATGCACTGCTTTCATTGTATGCTAATAGATCTCATGCATATTCATTGGGGTAATCCTGAAAGCTGACTGGATTGAGGCCCTCGAGGAGGAATTTTGACACCCCCGTCTTAGAGAGAAGAAGAGAGAATGGTTACTGCGGATGGGCAGACTGGATGGGCCATTTGGCCTTTATCTGCCATCATGCGTGGAACAGTCTCCCGGAAGAGGTGGTGGAGACAGAGACTGTGTCTGAATTCAAGAAAGCCTGGGATAGGCACGTGGGATCTCTTAGAGCAGGGGTGTCAAAGTCCCTCCTCGAGGGCCGCAATCCAGTCGGGTTTTCAGGGTTTCCCCAATGAATATGCATGAGATCTAGTTACATGCACTGCTTTCATTGTATGCTAATAGATCTCATGCATATTCATTGGGGAAATCCTGAAAACCCGACTGGATTGCGGCCCTCGAGGAGGAATTTTGACACCCCCGTCTTAGAGAGAAGAAGAGAGAATGGTTACTGCGGATGGGCAGACTGGATGGGCCATTTGGCCTTTATCTGCCATCATGTTACAATGTTTCTATAATCATAAAGCTCAATGACAGGGGTGTCAGAGTCGGTCCTTGAGGGCCGCAATCCAGTTGGGTTTTCAGGATTTCCCCAATGAATATGCATGAGATCTATTTGCATGCACTGCTTTCATTGTATGCTAATAGATCTCATGCAAATTCATTGGGGAAATCCTGAAAATCCGGCTGGATTGCAGCCTTTGAGGATCGACTTTGACACCTGTGCTCTATGACATCACAAAACAGATGTAAAGAGCCTTAGCCTATAGGAAGAGGAGATGCAAATGTTCAGAGCCTCAGCCAATAGGGAGAGGAGGATATAATTGCTACTTCGGATGGGCAGACTGGATGGGCCATTTGGCCTTCATCTGCCATCATGTTTCTATCATTGTAGCTCTGGCTGGGTTTGCTTTGTGTTTGTGGTGGGGCTGTACAGTCTGAAGTTCTCCGAGAAGTCTGGAAGTGGAACAGCTGGTAGCACCTATGTGCCTCAGCTGACTAAAGCCACACAGAACAAGGCAAGTGAATTAGCCTTGCATTGTATTGATTCTTCAAGGTAGGCACTGAGATTTCTGCTTTCTTCAGGGACTGGAGATTGAATGATAACATAGAGGATTTTAGAAGTACTATTATCGCAATTAACATCAGGCACAAAGAACCGACGTCTCCACAACAAGCACTTAACTGACGAGAAAATGCTCCTGCAGACTCTGGTTTTTAAAGCAAGCATCTAGCGCCCAGGAGCTGCCAAAATGGTTTGCTCTGTGACAGTCCCGCTTGCTCACTACACTGCAGAATAACATTTTAACTAATGTTAGATGCTGTCTGCTGATCCCACAGTACAACATCTATATGGGTTGATTGTGCCACCCTCTATCGCATCTCATCAGACAGCATAGTATTACATTCTGGCAATTGTGTCTCACCAGGCAATGAATGCTTAATTGGAGAGAAAATGTGATAGCCATGATTTCAGCCTCTTACTGTGCATTCCTTTTTAATGTGGCTTCAAAGCAATTAGAACATAAGAATAGCCATACTGGGTCAGCCCAATGATCTTTATAGCCCTGCTTCCAGCAGGGGCCAGTCCAGGTCACAAGTACCTGGCAGAATCCCAATGAGTAGCTACATTCCATGCTACCAATCCAGGGAAAGCTGTGGTTCCCCATCCCTCATGTTTGTCTCAATAGCATACTATGGACTTTTCCTCCGGGAACTTGTCCAAACCTTTTTTAAACCCAGATACGCTAACTGCTTTTACCACACTCTCTGTCAATGAGTTCCAGAGCTTAACTATTCCCTATGTTTATCTCAATGGCATACTATGGACTTTTCCTCCAGGAACTTGTCCAAACCTTTT
The DNA here is from genome assembly GCF_902459505.1 of Geotrypetes seraphini. Taxonomy (NCBI): domain Eukaryota; kingdom Metazoa; phylum Chordata; class Amphibia; order Gymnophiona; family Dermophiidae; genus Geotrypetes; species Geotrypetes seraphini. Next base: position 7,510,492 of record NC_047089.1, on the reverse strand, counting down.
TTAAACCCAGATACGCTAACTGCTTTTACCCTCTGTCAATGAGTTCCAGAGCTTAACTATTGTTTGAGTGAAAAAATATTTCCTCCTATTTGTTTTAAAGGTGTTTCCATGTAATTTAACTGAGTGTCCCTTAGTGTTTGTACATCTCTCAGGATTTTGTTGATCTCGATCATATCCTCCCTTAGTCGCCTCTTTTCCAAGCTGAAGAGCCCTAACCTCTTTAGCCTTTCCTCATATGAGAAGATTCCATCCCCTTTATCATTTTGGTCATTCTTCTTTAAACCTTTTCTAATTTTGCTCTATCTTTTTGGACATAGAGAGACCAGAATTGAGTGCAATACAGAACGTTAGGTCCTACCATGGAAGGATACAGAGGCATTATAATAGTTTTGGTCTTATTTACCATCCTTTTCATAATAATTCCTAGCGTCCATTTTACTTTTTTGGCCGCCACCACACGCTGAGCAGAAGATAAGTGCAAGGTGATGCATGTCGGTAACAAAAATCGTATGCACGAATACAGGATGCCCGGAGCTATACTCGGAGAGAGCCCCCAGGAAAGAGACTTGGGAGTACTTGTAGACAAGTCAATGAAACTGTTCGCGCAATGCGCAGAGGCGGCAGCAAAAAGGCTAACAGAATATTAGGAATGATTAAGAAGGGGATCACGAACAGATCTGAAAAGGTTATCATGATGTTATACCAGGCTATGGTATGCCCCCACCTGGAATACTGCGTCCAACACTGGTCGCCGTACATGAAAAAGGACAGAGAAGAGCGACAAAAATGGTTAAGGGCCTGGGGGAGTTGCCATACAATGAGAGGCTAGAGAAACTGGGCCTCTTCTCCCTTGAGAAGAGAAGACTGAGAGGGGACATGATCGTAATATTCAAGATATTGAAGGGACTTGACTTAGTAGAGAGAGAGAGAGATTGTTCACCCTCTACAAGGTGAAGAGAACGAGAGGACACTCTCTAAAGTTAAAAGGGGATAGATCGTACGAACGTAAGGAAGTTCTTCTTCACCCAGAGAGTGGTAGAAACCTGGAATGCTCTTCCGGAGGCTGTTATAGAGGAAAACACCCTTCAGGGATTCAAGACAAAGTAGATAAAGACAGGTTGTTCACCCTCTCCAAGGTAGAGAGAACGAGAGGGCACTCTCTAAAGTTAAAAGGGGATAGATCGTACGAACGTAAGGAGGTTCTTCTTCACCCAGAGAGTGGTAGAAACCTGGAATGCTCTTCCGGAGGCTGTTATAGAGGAAAACACCCTTCAGGGATTCAAGACAAGGTTGGATAAGTTCCTACTGGAACAGAACATACGCTAGTAAGGCTAGACTCTAATAGGGCACTGGTCTTTGACCTAAGGGCGCCGCGTGAGCAGACTTCTGGGCACGATGGACCACTGGTCTGACCCAGTAGTGGCAATTCTTATGTTCTTACGTATTATCTACAATGACACCCAAATCTTTTTTCTTAGGTGCTGACTTCTAACGTCAGATAACTATGATTTGGATTATTCTTTCTGATAGGCATCTCTTTGCTTTTGTCCAGATTAACCCACCCCACCTTTTTTACAAAACCGCGCAAGATAATTTTTGTGCCAACCGGCACACGGCTCTGCGCTGCTCCAACGCTCATAGGAACTCAGAAAAGCGGAGAACATTCAGTGTGTCAGCTGGCCCAGAAAAGCTCTTGTGTGGTTTTGTAAACAGCGGGGGTAAATTTCTTCTGCCATTTGGATGCCCAGGTCTTCCAGTTTCCTCAGGTTATCCTGTAATTTTTCATAGTCCAACTTCGAATAGTTTTGGGTCACCTGCAAGTTTAATCACCTCATTTGTCTTTTCAATTTCCAAATCATTTATAAATATGTTAAATCGCACCAGTCCCAGTATAGATCCACTAGTCACCCCTCTCCATTGACAAAAATGGCCATTTTCTACCCTCTGTTTTCTATCCAATAGGTAATTCCTAGTCCACAAATGAACATTGCCTCTATCCTACGACTTTGTTTTTTTTATTTTCACAGGAGTCTCTCATCAGTTTTGTTGAAAGCTTTCTGAAAATCTAGATACTACATCAACCAGCTCATCTTTATCCACATGTTTATATTCACACCTTCAAAGAAATGCTGCAAATTGGTGAGGCAAGATTTTCCTTGGCTGAACCCATGCTGACTCTGTCCCATTAAACCCTGGCTTGGCACTGAATATCCCCTTATAGTTCTCATATATGTTAGATATGTCCTGCCTGGTACATCCCAGAATACGCACTGCAGGGCAAGGCACCGTCACTTTGACGATGACGGCGCTGGATGCAGGAGCAAGTAGGCATTGCTCCAGTCTTGTTCGTTATATGGGGTCAGCGGGCTAGGCATAGGGTTGTGGGATGGGTAGGAGGATTCCTCTAGATCAGTGTTCTTCAACCACCGGTCCATGGGCCAGTGCCGGTCCACAGAAATTTCCTGCCGGTCCACAGGGCCAGCACGTGCATCAGGCCCAAAACTGCCGTTCCACGGTGCGATCGATGCGGCGTTATCTTCGAGCCAGCTCCTTCTTCCTAACTGATTCAATGCACAAAGCCACGGGCAGTGGCTCCTACGGGCATCCTGCGCCTGAACCGGAAGCCTTCTCTCTGACGTTGCAACATCAGAGGGAAGGCTTCCAGATGAGGCACGGGATGTGCAAGGTGCAATTAGTACTATTATGGGGGCAGGGTCTGGGATGGAGAATGGGCGGGGTCTGGCCCACGACTTAGCCCAGTGTTCTTCAACCGTCGGTCCACGGACCGATGCCGGTCCACAAAATAATTATTTTATTTCTGCCGGTCCATAAGTGTAAAAAGGTTGAAAAACACTGCTCTAGACTACCAGGGATTTGGGGAAGAATGTAGAGGGGGGGAAGGTACTACTAGACTACAGGTAATTGGGGGGAGAGGGGCACCAGAGCATATTTTTAATATTAGAGGAGGGAGCTTGAGCATATAGGGACAGGGTGAGAAAGACACAAAAGAACCCAGCCACTTCCTCTTTCCCCCAAAATAGACAGAAGATCAGCCATGTCAAACGTGAGGGCAATTTTTGTTTCTATCAATCTCAAGCAGAGAGGAATTTCAAAAAAACGACAGAAATGCAACCTCACATATTTTTTTTAGAAAAGTGTAAAGACTTCATCAGTAGCAATCAGAGGACCGCGGCAGTTGCTGGTGATTTGTAAAGGATTACAGCAGGTGCGGAGAAAAAGCCCAGCAGGCTGTACGGTCCGAGGCACATTGGTCATAAGTGGCCTTGAGCAGGTTCTGAATGGACTGGAATGTACAGGCTCATTTAACTGGCTCATTTTTAAATAAATATAGATTTGGTTATTACTAAGAGCTAGGCCAGCGGCTCACAACATCAATAGCAAATCTGAAAATCCATTTTGACGTTGTCCAGACTCACTTTGGGTTTCCTTGAACATTGCCACAATAAAAACTGGGAAGGATTTTAAATGCAAATCTCAGATTAATCTATGAATGTTGCTTTACTCCAGCCAGATTAAAATTCCCCACCATATGGAAAACAGCAATCATTCATCCTTCAATAAAGGACCGCAAAATAAACTCTGACGACCCTATGAACTACCGTCCTATTGCCAATATCCCATTTATGGGAAAAATAGTTGAAAGGGTAGTGTTTAATCAACTATCCGATTTTGTAGAATCTACTAACGTTTTACATCCCAACCAAACAGGTTTCAGAAAAAATCATAACACAGAATATTCATTAATTGGGTTAACAACCAACATTAATTATCATTTGGACCATCACAACTCTTGTCATACTTTTTTCTCTCGATCTCTCTGCTGCATTTGATACCATTGATCATTCACTACTCCTAAACAGATTAAAAACTATAGGGGTATGTGATCTAACTTTAGAATGGTTCACTTCGTTTCTATCTAATCGATCATCTATAGTTCATTTCAATAACTCAGTCTCTAATTCTTTTTCACATGACTTTGGTATCCCTCAAGGATCTATTTTGTCTCCTTTACTTTTTAATATCTTTCTTTCTCCTCTACTAAGTCTAGCTCAGTCCATAGGCTTTACTACATACGCCTACGCGGATGATATTCAATTGATCCACCCCCTCAATCCTGAAAATTCAACTGAAATACATTTAATCAATCAAAAACTTTCAAAAATCAAAAACTGGCTTTTTCAAAACAGATTAGCTCTAAACATAATTAAGACCAAAGCATTACTTTTTCCTATCAAATCGGGATTAACGCCAACAACCCCATTTTCCATTGACAATATCCCCATAGAGCTTGTATCATCATTAAAAATACTCGGAGTCACAATTGATCAAAATTTTACATACCACGATCATATCAGTAATATTGTCAAAAGTTGTTTTTATCGCTTGCGCATGATTCGATCTGTGTCGAAATTCTTGGAACCCAAATCTTTAAATATTTTAATTCATTCTTTAGTGATTGCTAAGCTCGACTACTGTAATTCACTATTGCTGAATATTACCCAAAAGGAAAAGAAACGACTACAAATAATACAAAACACCGCAGTTAAAATTATTCATAACGGAAAAAAATTTGATCATGTCACTCCTTTCCTTATTGATTCACACTGGCTGCCTATCAACCAACGTATAATTTACAAAATTTCCCTATTAGTATTTAAAACATTAACTACGCATGAACCACAATTCATAGATAGGTTACTTATTCCCTACAATGCAACACGATCCCTCCGCTCTTCATCGCAAGGACAATTAATGATTCCATCCTTGAAGATAATTGGCACCAGACGATATGACATATTTTCTGTAATGGCCCCCCAAACCTGGAATAATCTACCACTATATATAAGAGAAGTTAAAGATCTTAATAAATTCAAAACCATTTTAAAAACTTTTTTATTTAAAGACGCTTTTAATGTTTAAAAATGCATTATATTTAACTTTCTATTTTTAAAATTACTTTTTATCCAATTTTCACACTCCCTTTCCGCATGTTTTTTCCTGCCCCCTCTTCTTCCTTTTTTTAGATTATGAAAAAGATTAAATATTGTAACTATTCCCTCCCATTTTTTTTCCCTCCTTATGTATCGTCAGTCTGTTTTGTCTGTTTGTATCTGAACCCAACTTATTGTTGTACTTTGAAAATTCTATTTATTTTAAATAAATTGTTCATCGCTTAGCTTGTAATAAGCGATCAATCAAATGCTAATAAACTTGAAACTTGAAACTCTTTGAATTAATCTCAAATTTCTAAGGATTCAGTAAGGCACGTGTTACCTCCGCCCTGCCTTGTCCAACCTGGCCATTGCAATTACAGTCTTCGGCTGACCAGTAAACGTCTCTTCTGGGCAATGACTGGTGTTTCCTATGCCCAAAGTCTCCTGGCCAGTTCGAGGAACAGATCCCAGGTTCACTGCTCTCAGACAGGCATCGCTCACTGCCAAGCCATTATGTAAACCTTGTGGTCAGCATTTTTTTAAACCCTGGCCAAGCATATTCAGTAAATACAAAATCAAAGCAACCCAGAAACTGCTGACAGTAGATAAAATAGAAATTAACAAAACATATATACAAAATTGCTTCTTGAGGATCAATCCAAGATATAACCTAAAACACGCATCAAAATTATCACCCTATAACATGAATGTACGAGAAACGCCGATGTGTAATATTTGTAGTGAGAGATTTCAGTTCTAGGGAACTGTGTCAAGTAACTGAAGGCAGTTTATCTCAAAGACGGCATCTCAAATGTGATACTTATAATTTGAGTCCCTAAATGAGTCCACTCTGACTCTGTACAAGTCGATGAAGCCGTCTGCGCAATGTGCGGCGGTGGCAAAAAGGGCAAACAGAATGCTAGGAATGATAAAGAAGGGGATCACGAACAGATCAGAAAAAGTTATCATGCCGCTATACCAGGCCATGATGCGCCCTCATCTGGAGTCCAGCACTGGTCGCCATACATGAAGAAGGACACGGTACTACTCGAAAGGGTCCAGAGAAGAGCGACTAAGATGGTTAAGGGGCTGGAGGAGTTGCAGTACAGTGAGAGATTAGAGAAACTGGGCCTCTTCTCCCTTGGAAAGAGGAGACCGAGAGGGGACATGATTGAAACATTCAAGATAATGAAGGGAATAGACTTAGTAGATAAAGACAGGTTGTTCACCCTCTCCAAGGTAGGGAGAACAAGAGGGCACTCTCTAAAGTTAAAAGGGGATCGATTCCGTACAAACGTAAGGAAGTTCTTCACCCAGAGAGTGGTAGAAAACTGGAACGCTCTTCCGGAGGCTGTTATAGGGGAAAACACCCTCCAGGGATTCAAGACAAAGTAGATAAAGACAGGTTGTTCACCCTCTCCAAGGTAGAGAGAACGAGAGGGCACTCTCTAAAGTTAAAAAGGGATAGATTCCGTACAAACGTAAGGAAGTTCTTCGAAAACTGGAACGCTCTTCTGGAGTCTGTCATAGGGGAAAACACCCTCCAGGGATTCAAGACAATGTTAGACAAGTTCCTGCTGAACCAGAATGTACGCAGGTAGGGCTGGTCTGTTAGGGCACTGGTCTTTGATCTAGGGTCCACCTTGTGAGTGGACTACTGGTCTGACCCAGCAGCGGCAATTCTTATGTTCTTATCATCATATCTCTCAATCTTTTTCATATTATATATTACAAAAATCTCTCTGGTGTCATGAAGGTCATAGAAGGTTTGTGAAATTGTATGCAGTTATAACGTCTAGGATTGGTCCACTCAATTAATTAATAGGCTAATAAACAATTCGTGCACCCGACCCCACTAGGAAAAAGTCCAACATGCAAATCAGTAAAAGCACCAAAATTCAATAAGAAAGCGGTTAAAAAAAAACCCCCCAAACACAACTTATCGCAATGAAGTGTGAGACTAGCGAACTGCCTGACAGAGCTTCATTTCGATCCTTCTTCAGGGGCAGAAATGACTTCACGACTTTCCTGCAATTGGCATGATGGTACAGTGGAGTAGTACCCCCACCACCACCACCACCACCATGTGCACACCCCCTTCCCTTCCCCTGCACCTTTTTAATTTCCCAGGTGAGAGCAACAGCACCTACTTGCTGCCCGCGTCGTGTTGTCTATCCCTCTAATGTCACCTCCTAAGCGCAGGACCCGGAAGTGACGTCAGAGAGAGGAGACACTGGGGCAGGTGGGCAGCAAGTTCGTAATGCTGCTTACGCAGCAAAAATGAAAGAGGTACAAGGGAAGGGGCTTGCATCCTTTACAAAGACCACACCCAGAGCGGACTTCCCAGTGTGATGGTGTCTATTTAATCTGAGCTTCTTTTCTTTTGTTTTTTGCTGAATCATGCTGATCACAGGAAAGTAGTAGTAGAAGATCCAATGGAATACCCATTTGGAATGCTCTAGAAGCAAGAGGGAGGGTCTTAAGTCTAATCTAGGATTCTATTGGAAGCTAATGTCACCTGTCCTGCCAAAAAGCATATGTCATAGAAGGTGATTTTTTTTCATGCAAGGTTTTCCTCAGCACTGCCTTTATGCCTTGTTTCAAATTTTATTTTATTTTTAATATATGTTTATTGAAAGTGAGAAAGGTCACAACTAGAACTTTGACATAAGTTTTAATGCAGGTGAAATCTGCAGGTTTTCAGAATGAACCATTAATTTATTACAAACTGCAACACCCACTGCTGAGCTGATCAGATCCTGGATTTGCCCCGGTGCATGCAGGGAAATGTAGTTCTATCATTTTTGAGAGACATCAGAACCACCATTCCATAGATTTAATTTGGGAAGATCAGCTTGTCTGGGAGAAAAAAAAAAACGCACCAGCTGGCATCTCTAGAAGGTTTTTTATTCATTTATTTATTTGTTAATTTCTGTTTTACTTCCTTACATTCCACAAATTCAGTCACATATGGTTCTCTGTTGATCACAACCACAAAACTTATAAGTCAATAAACATACAGCACTCTAACATCAATAATCAAACCACCTGTTTAAAAGCCTGTGTAAACTTTAAAAAAAAAATTAAAGTTAGAACATAAGAATAGCCTTACTGAGTCAGACCAATGGTCCATCTAGTTCAGTATCCCTGCTTCATGGAGGCCAATCCAGGTCACAAGTTCCTGGCAAAAAAACACAAATAGTAGCAGCATTCCAGTGGCTTCCCCCATGTCTATCTCAATAGCAGACTATGAACTTTTCCTCCCGGAACTTGTACAAACCTTAACCCATCATGTTCCAGAGCTTAACTATTCTCCGAGTGAAAAAATATTTCCTCCTATTGGTTTTAAAATTATTTCCCTGTAACTTCATCAAGTGTCCCCTAATCTTTGTAATTTTTGGAGTGAAAAATCGATCCACTTGTACCCGTTCTACTCCACTCAGGATTTTGTAGACTTCAATCCTATCTCCCCTCAGCCGTCTCTTCTCCAAGCTGAAGAGCCCTAAGCATTTTAGTCTTTCCTCATACGAGAGGAGTTCCATCCTCTTTACCATCTTGGCCGCTCTTCTTTGAACCTTTTCTAGCGCCGCTATATCTTTCTTGAGATAAGGAGACCAGAATTGAATGCAATACTCCAGATGAGGTTGCACCATGGAGCGATACATGGGCATTATAACATTCTTAATCTTGTTAACCATCCCTTTTTTAATAATTTCTAGCATCTTGTTTGCTTTCTTGGCTGCCTCCACACATTGGGTGGATGATTTTATTGAATTGTCTACGATGACACCTAGATCCTTTTCTTGGGCGCTAACCCCCAAGGTGGACCCTAGCATCCGGCAACTGTGATTCAGGTTATTCTTCCCAATGTGCATCACTTTGCATTTGTCCACATTAAATTTCATCTGCCACTCGGACGCCCAGTCTTCCAATTTCCTAAGCTCTGCATTTTAACAACTTTGAACAATTTAGTGTCATCTGCAAATTTACCACCTTCTTTACAAAGCCGTGCTAGCATTTATAGTGCCAGCTGGGGCGGTAACCGCTCGGAGGTTCATAGAAATTCTATGCGTGTCGGAGCTGTTACCATGGTAGCCTGCGCTATAAACACTATCTCAGCTTTGTAAAGGAAGGGGTTAATCACATCACTTATTCCAATTTCCAGATCATTTATAAATAAATTAAATAGCATCAGTCCCAGAACAGATCCCTGCAGCACTCCGCTATTAACTCTCCGCCACTGAGAAAAATGGCCATTTAGTCCTACCCTCTGTTTTCTATCCGATAACCAATTCCTAATCCACAATTGAACATTGCCTCCTATCCCATGACTCTTTAATTTCCTCAGGAGCCTTTCATGAGGAACTTTGTCAAAAGCTTTCTAAAAATCTAGATACACTACATCAACTGGCTCACCTTTATCCACATGTTTATTCACACCCATGAAAACATAAGAACAGCCTTATTGGGTCAGACCAATGGCCCATCAAGCCCAGTAGCCCATTCTCACGGTGGCCAATCCAGGTCACTAGTATCTGGCCAAACTCAAAGAGTAGCTACCGATCCAGGGCTTCCCCTATGTCTTAATAACAGACTATGGACTTTTCCTCCAGGAATTTGTCCAAACCTTTCTTAAAACCAGCTATGCTATCCGCTTTTACCACATCCTCTGGCAATGCGTTCCAGAGCTTAAATATTCTCTGAGTGAAAAAATATTTCCCCCTATTGGTTTTAAAAGTATTTCTCTGTCACTTCATCGCGTGTCCCGTAGTCTTTGTAATTTTTGACGGAGAGAAAAATCGATCCACTTGTGCCCGTTCTACTTCACTCAGGATTTTGTAGACGTCAACCACATCTTCCCTCAGCCTTCTTTTTTCCAAGCTGAAGAGCCCTAACCTTTTTACTCTTCCCTCATACGAGAGCAAATTTTCTAAACTAGATTTAAAAAATCATCGAAAAGAAATGAGTAGCCAGGAAGTATCCTGACCCCTCCCCCAGCTCCATCAAGCCACCTCTTCCCTATGCTTAGACAACAAGGTCAACGAGTGGAAATATAGCGTCTACTGCTTTCACTTGTATCTCTTAGGGATTAATTATTTCTTGTTTCATCCTCTATTCTACTCCCCGTTTCTTTTTAATTTGATCTTTTGTAACCTAGGCCATATAGGAAGTGTCTCCTTTTTTCTTGTCCCCACCTCATTGTACTTTTTGTAAACTGATTACTTATTACTGATTTGCACTATATTAAATAAAGTTGAACCTTGAATCTTGAAAGGAGGTTCACGGAGGATTTCACATGTTCCTATGGTGGGTCCTTAATGAACCAGATGCCCTGGGAACTACTCCATCTTAGAGCATTCCTTCTGCGGGTAGGAATGTGTTCAGGAAGAGGGACTCGATGAAGCTGGAGTGATTGTGGTAGAAACTTTTGCAACTTTTAAATTGGCAACCCAGTGAAAACCACTTATTATGACACCAGGGTCACTTTGAAATGATTTCTGCTCTGGACAAATCTGTGACTCGTTGAATTGATTGCATATCAGGGTGTCATCCAGACTGCAAGCTCATATATGCATCACTAAGCAAAGAAAACTGAAGTAATTAAACAACAGATAAAAGACCTTCAGGCTTGTAACGCTGCCTTGGTTAGAGATTGTCAGCTTAGTCAAAACTAAATTCAAGGCAGATCACACAAAGAACATAAAACATACGCCTAATTGTATTGCTGATTTATCAGTTAATTACAGACTGCAACACAAATCAAGTACGATAAAAGTTAAAATCAGGGTTGTCTAAAGTCGGTCCTCAAAGGCCGCAATCCAGTCGGGTTTTCGGGATTTCCCCAATGAATTTGCATGCGATCTATTTGCATGCACTGCTTCCACTGTATGCAAATAGATCTCATGCATATTCATTTGAGAAATCCTGAAAACCCGACCTAGCGAAGGCCGAGGTTAGACGCCCCTGGTTAAAACCAACGATCAGATCATACACCTAAAAAATAAATAGATACAAGGAACCAAATAAAAGCAATACATTAAATTATATCCCAACACTTAGTTGCAAGACCGCTATCCAAACAAAAATAGATTATTATCACACCCATATAAAATGATAACATCATATCTGATGCCAATAGATCTATTCTTGAGTGCAATATTTCTAGAATCCTCGTCTTTATTTGATAAGAGAAAACCAACATAATCCTTCAGCGATTGAATTTTCAAAAGGAGACTATTCCAAGCAAAATCTGCATTTAAAATTGGCAGAATATCTCTTCTGCATTTGGAACCAGGTGGACTTTACAGTTTATGACCCAGAAAATCAGAGAGGAGACAAGTTCATTTAATCATGTACAGTGGTGCCTCGCATAACGGACGCCTCGCACAGCGAACGCTGCGCACAACGAACTTCTTGTCTTGATTCGTACAACGGACTTCGTTTCACACAACGAAGTCGCCCGAGGGGCCCGGGGGGGGGCGGAACTACTCTCGCCGCTTCCTAATGTGAGCCGGGAACAGCAGCACCCTCCTGTCTGAATGCAGTGTTCCATCATTTCCCTCCACCTCACCTTAGATGCCGAGTTTTCCGGCTTTCTTTTTCGGCCAGCCACACACTTTCAAAGAGCAGCACATGCGCAGATGCTCTGTTGTTCAATCTTCTCCTCTGACGCAACCGGAAACAGGAAGTTGCAGGAGAGGAGAACATTGATCAACTCCAGCAGCTGCGCGTGCACAGCTTTTTGAAATCGTGCGGCTGGGTGAAAAAGAAAGCTGGCAAACTCTGCATATAAGGTGAGGTGGAGGGAGGGAAATGTAGGGCTGCAGAACGAATTATTTTGTTTTACATGTATTCTTATGGGAAAACGCGTTTCACACAACGAACTTTTCGCATAACAAACTTGCTCCTGGAACGAATTAAGTTCGTTGTGTGAGGCACCACTGTATTTTTAATGGGTCTAACTAATGGGTGGACTGGATGGACCGTTCAGGTCTTGTACTACGTTACTTTGTAAAACTGCTTTAGTGGAAGAACATAGAGCTAGATCAGTGGGTCCCAATCCCTGTCCTGGGGGACCCCCAGCCAGTCAGGTTGTCAAGATATCCCTAATGAATATGCATGAGAGAGATTTGCATATAATGGAAGTGACAGGTATGCAAATCTCTCTCATGCATATTCATTAGGGATATCTTGAAAACCTGACTGGCTGGGGGTCCCCCAGGACAGGTTTGGGAACCACTGAGCTAGATTCACTAAGGCCACGGATCGGATCTGATCCAGTGAGCGATGCAATCCGATCCATGGCCGGGGGGCTGATTCACAAAGTGTCCTCATGCAAATGAGGGCGATTGCAATCGCACTCCCAACCGACTGCACGGATCACTCTCTAGCGATCCCAACGCATGCGCAGACCGTCTGTAGAAACAAAACTCTTTTTTTTTACTTTAGGAAACACTTTTTTTGCGAGTCCTACTTTTTTGTGAGCCCGCGGTTTTAACCCGCTTTAAACCCACGGGTTAAAACCACAAGCTTGCACTGCGGGAAAGGGCAGGAGAGTCGGGGAGAATCGAGCAGGAGAATCGCAGCAGAGAGTTGGGGCAGAGAGCAGGAGATGCAGTTGGAAAGACCGGGTGACCAGGGACGGCTTGGCCTGCTCGTCTCTCCTCTCTTGCCATGCTGCTTCTTTTACAAAAGACAAAATCCACCTCAGAGGACCAGGTAAGCGCTGAGTTCTCCCCGGTTCCGGCTTTTATAACCCGTCCCCCCACCACTCCCTGCAGCTGTGGCCTGCCCAATAGCTGCTCTTCGTTTCTGCAGGAAAATCCCGCCAGTCAATCACACGCTTCACTCTTCCCCAAAGCTGCCATGAGCCCACCAATGGACACGCACATGGCCCGCCCATCCCTGCTGTTGAGACGGGCTCCCATTTCTCATTTTTGCCTTTACTTGAACCTGCCTTGGCCACACGGTTATTGCTTTCCAATAGCGGTGGCATTTTGAGCTTGGGAGAAAAGGAGAAAATATGAGAAGCTGTTTATGGCCTCCTGGAAAATTCCAGTCCCAGCCTGAACCCAAAATGTTTTTGCAGGGGATTTATACAGACTTTGGGCATACTATAGGCAGCTGCCTACTAAGCACAACTTACAGAAGAACGGGATGTGGGTGTGATAGTATGTGATGATCTTAAGGTGTCCAAACAGGCAGAAAAGGCAACAGTGAAAGCTAGAAGCATGCTAGGTTGCATAGGGAGAGGTACGGCCAGTAGGAAAAAGGAGGTATTGATGCCTCTGTATAAGACTCAGGTGAGACCTCGTTTAGAATATTGTGTACAATTCTGGAGGCTGAACCTTCAAAAAGTTATAAAAAGGATGGAATTGGTCCAGAGGGAGGCTACTAAAATGGTATGTGGTCTTCATCATAAGGCATATGGGGACAGCCTTAAAGATCTCAATATGTATTTTTTGGAAGAAAGGTGCGAGAAGGACAATATGATAAAAACTTTTAAATACCTATGTGGCATAAATACACATGAGGCAAGTCTCTTTCATTTGAAAGGAAACTCCAGAGTGAGAAGTTAAGAGGTGTTAGGTTCCGGAGTAATCGAAGGAAATACTTTTTTACAGAAAGGTGGTAGGCCCGTGGAACAGTCTCCCGGTAGAGGTGGTGGAGACAGAGACTGTGACTGGATTCACGCAAATGTGAGACAGGCACATGGGATCTCTTAGGGAGAGTAGGAGATAGTGGATAGACTGGATGGACCATTTGGCCTTTACCTGCCATCATATTTGTATTAAAAAAGAGTTAATATCCAGCCCTCTAGCTGTTCCATTTAACCCACTTCAAGACAGATATTCCTTCAACCATGAAACAGAGTATATGATTTCCCTATGACTTTTGAGCAGCTTATCAATGGCTCAAGAGCATAAATAAACTTCTGCGGAAGACTAAGTGATGGCTGTAAACGCTTTATAGTTTATAAATCTTTCCTTTAACAGATAAAGGAAAGATTTATAAAGTATAAAGAGTTTTACCTCATGCAAAGTTGTCATTTCTTTAATAAGACATTAACTATTTTTTCTGAGGCCCTCCAAGTACCTACAAATCCATAATGTGGTCCTGCAAAGGGTTGGAGTTTGAGGCCTATTAAAATATCCAGCAACCTCTTGCTCCTTCTCTGGTGGCAACCCCTCCGAACACATTTCATATGCCAATCAGAGAATGGCCACCCGGATGGTCTCGGGACTCAAGGATCTCCCGTACGAGGAACGGCTGGATAAGTTGCAGCTGTACTCACTCGAGGAACGCAGAGAGAGGGGTGACATGATCGAGACATTCAAGTATCTCACGGGCCGCATCGAGGTGGAAGAAGATATCTTCTTTTTCAAGGTTCCCGCGGCAACAAGGGGGCATCCGTGGAAAATCAGGGGCGGGAAACTGCACGGGGACACCAGGAAATTCTTTTTCACTAAAAGGGTGGTTGATCGCTGGAATAGTCTTCCACTAGAGGTTATTGAGGCCAGCAGCGTGCCTGATTTTAAGGCCAAATGGGATAGACACGTGGGATCTATTCACAGAGAAAGGTAGGGGGGGGTCATTGGGGTGGGCAGACTAGATGGGCCGTGGCCCTTATCTGCCATCTGTTTCTATGTTTAATCAAAGTAAGAGCCATAAGGGTTCAAGCTTCAAAAGCAGAAAAAGCTCTTCTGTGTGCCTTAATTTAGATCTATCCTCCCCGTATTTGGAAGTCATCGATAAGGCAAAAAGCCTGAAGGACTCCTTGCTTATGCATTCTCAAGGGGGGAGGGGGGGGGGGCATTTTCAGATACTTTTGAAGGGAATGAAAACCTCGAACCATAAACATTCTGTGCCTTTTGAATTAGAACTATATTTCCAAGAGAATTACAATTCTATCTTGCAAAATTTCCAGTTATTTTGCTGTGTGCAGTGAATTTTGCGTTTACATGAAATCCATAATAACATGGAACCGCCTTGCACAAAAATGTAATGATTTTTTTTTTTTTTTTAATTTATCACACATATATTTACTGCCTTAAAATGTAGGCGGTTTCCAGTATCAAAATAGTCATAAAAATTCCATAAAATCTACAAACATAGGGCTCCTTTTATCAAGCTGCGCTAACCGATTTACCACGCGCTAAAGATGAGCGTGCGTTAAATTCTACGGGCGCCTTAGCATTTAGCGTGAGCTAATCTTTAGCGTGGGTTAAATCAGTTAAACATAGTAACACAGGGCTCCTTTTACTAAGCCGCGTTAGGACTTTAACGCACGGAATAGCACGCGCCACATTGCCGCCGGCGCTGGACCTTAATGCCAGCACTGAGTCGGCGTTAGTTCTAGAAGCGTAGCCTGCGGTAATTTCCTTCGTGCGCTTACCTTAGTAAATGGAGCCCCATGGTAAATGACGGCAGATAAAGACCCGAGTGGTCCATCCAGTCTGCCCAACCACACAAGCTCCATAAATTGATTTAGCTGAAATGGTCCTTTTCCTTAGATATTTCTGGGCCAGAAACCCGGAGCCCCGCCCGGTCGTGTACGTAGGTTCCACATCGAAAACCCTCCCCAGCCCGTCCTCAACTGAATGTCCACTTACGGTTCGCGCGCCTTAATAAAAGGACCCCACAGACAGCATATCTATCGCCATTAAATTAATCCATCATGGTAAGAAATACGACCACGTAACGCCTTACCTAATAAATTCGCATTGGTTACCTATTAACCAAAGAATAACATATAAAATAGCTTTATTAGTATTTAAAACAACAACTACCAACGAACCACAGTTCATTGACCGCCTTCTAATTCCACAAACCTCAAATCGTCTTCTCCGATCTAATACACAAGATCTATTAATGGTCCCCTCATTAAGGCACCACTTGTTTGGAATACCCTTCCTTTGTACATTAGAAAAACTAAAGATCTCAACTCATTTAAAATTAATTTAAAAACATTCCTCTTTAAAGCTGCATTCAACCTCTAAATTCTCATTCTTCCACGTAAATATTAATTTCAGTCTCTCATACCCAAACCCTAATGTTTTTACCCTCCCCCCTTCAACCTTCTTTTTCTCCGCACTAGGAAACAAAAAATTTTGTAACTTTTCCCTCTCGTTCTCTCCAATTCACTCTTGTCTTGTATAATCTGTCAGTATTGTCAGTTTGAAATTGCTCTGTTTTATTTATTGTAGAAATTTTATTAATATTTTAAATGTTTTACCCCAATTGTACATTTTATGTAATTCGCTTAGAAATATTAAGCGAACCATCAAATTTAAATAAAACTTGAAACTTGAGACAGCAATCATTCTCTGCATAGCTGTGAACAACATCCACTGATCGCGCACATATGGGGAGATATTCCTAGACTTTAAATGTAGTTATCAATGAGCAGTTGTGTCTTTAGCGATTTCTTAAAGTTGACACAATCTTGACACGGTCTCAATAGTCCAGGCAGATTGTTCCGGAAATGCGCGCCAACAGAACAGAACATTTTTGGTTGTGAAGTCACCTATCGAACGCCGCTTTCCTTAACTTAGATTGTGAGCCTTCGGGACAGTAAGGGAATTTTCCAAGTACCTTTCTTATTTCTAATCTTAATGTATATTTTCTGTAAACCGCTTAGAACCTAACGGATGTAGCGGTATATAAGAAATGAATTACATTACATTAACTGAAACACGCATTTCTACACGCGTAACCCAAACGTCTCTCCCGTGAAACTGTTTCAAGCCATGCCCTCTGAAACGCACCTAGGTTTCGAGAACTGGCCCCTCGATGTTGCCCTCTGCCCTGGCACCGGCTGCGCTGAACGTCCTTTCATTAAAAAGACAACCCACCCAAAACCCCTGACAGGACATATGAGCTGATCAAGTATTGTACAAAAAGGGAGGGGTGTGTTAACAATTGATTTACTGCATTGGGGGGGGAGGGAAGGTTTCAGGAGCACTTTACTTCTGCACCCTTTGGCCCTCCCGTTCATTTGGATCCAGGGCTGGGATCTGGTGCCAGGCGCCTTCATGTTCCATTGTATGGAGTGTTCCTCCCCATGTTTATACCCCTGCCCTATTCTCCTTAGTGGTACTTGAAAAAAAAGATCCTTAGCTCAAAGTTTACACTTGCTCCCTCTTTTACAAAGAGGCACGTCAAATGCACGCAGGACAAAAGCGCGCGGACAAAGGCGTGAAGACAACTGAGCGCCAGACAATTGCATGCAAGACAATTCCTGCGCGCTATTGCCTTACGCTATAAAGACTTGCGCACTATTGTCTTGCACTATAAAGACTTGCGCGCCTCTGACCGCGTGCAATTGCCTTGCGCGCAAATGACTATGAACCCTTTTACAGAGGTGCGCTGTGCTTTTTAGCATGTGATAAATATGATTGCGTGCTAAACACACGTTAACGCGTGCATGTTATCCTTTGGACACGTTAGCGCACGCGTTGGTTTGGCACGCGCTAAATCCACGCTAAAACGTTTAGCGCACCTTAGTAAAAGAGGACCTTGGCAGAGGCAGAGAGTAGAACCGGGGCAGAACTTAGCAGATGGCGTGAAGGGGAGCCCGTCTCCTCTTCTTAAATCAGAAGAAGAGCTCCCGTGGGCTGAGATTCCGATTGCTGGACTGTGGGAACTCCCAATACGTCTTTTTATTTTGCTGTTGCAAACAAGCTTTTTTCTTTTAGCAGCCCTATGATAAAAGGGGGGAGAAAAGCAGGTTGGGGGTGTAAGAAAGCGCACAGAGTATTGGGGGGGGGGGAACCTGGAAGGTGCTTCTACCCCAACTTTTTCAGGCTGAGCAGCTCGCTCTGCTCCCCTCAGCGCACCTGCATTTGCCCAATTTGATTCGGAAGGTGAGTAGAGTTTGAACGAGGAGGGGGGGGGGGGGCGCGGGATGCGGGGCTCATTCTCTAAATAGACCTGTTTTGGCTACGAGTGAGTGTCGGGATGAGGAAGGGCTGGAGAGAGCTGCAGCCCCCCCTCCGGCGTAATGCACGAACGCAGCCCTGCCTTATGCCGTCCTTGCACCGAGGCTGCCGAGGCGTCTTGGCGCGCAATCGACAGCCCCAGCACATCTGGACAGCGGCAAATAGAGAGAGAGAGAGAGAAAAAAAAATCAATTCCAGAGAGTGCATGAGTCAGATGGGAAGCCACTAGGAATGGGGACCACAGGGGGGTTCGTGCCGTTTAAGGAACCCAAAGACAGCATCAGGGAATTCTCAGGGCTTGGACAGAGTTCAGCCTAGCTCAAAACCAAGAAACCGATTTCTAGTTGGGGCTTCTCTTTTGAGTTCAGCCCAGCGTCCCCTCCCGCCAGACTCCTTAAAGCTCATTGAAATGATAGATGCTCCGTTTGCGTTACTATAACCACCAAAGGAGCCTGATCAGCTCTTTGCCCATCCACCCTGAGCGGTCCAGATATAATCGCAGCCTAGCCGGGCAGCAAACTGCAAGGGTGAAGGCTTAAGAGTCCGTGTTTTGCTTTCCTATTTACCCCAGTCCCTATGCGTATCAAGTTAGTCCTTGGCTGACTCTGTCTAGATTTTAAGCTGTAATATAATGACTATGTTTTATCATATACATCGCTTAGAAGTTTTATAGGCGATATAATCAGATTTTTTTTTTTTTTTTTTTAAGTTCAAATGTTTTTATTGATTATAGTAGAGAAAACAATATCATATGGAACGATGTACATATAATCACAGTTATTTCTTGAACAACCCAGACATGTGTGTGCACAGAATTATATACATAAAATATATAAACCTGAGTGGCTTAGACAAGACAGCGGGGTAAGTTTGTAGAAGTCGTTTCATGCCCCTTTTCCCACAAAACAACGATTGCTTTTCCAAACAGTTTTGCTATCGTTTCTCTCGCTCTCTTTCCCTCCGTGTTTAAATACTCCCTCTCCATCCATCCCTCCCCTCTCCCCTCCCCCCACCCCCCAATCCAAGGAAAAGTCCCAGCAGCTGGCTTGGCTGCACTTACATGTCAGATGCTGCCGGCTGATACTGCTGGCTCCGGCACAGGATGGAGTGTCCGCAAGCCTGGCCCATCTCTCCTCATTCTCGCAGCAAATGCTGCAGATCCCAGGTCCCAGCCCAGGGACCACCCGGCCCCCTCTCTCGCTCCGGCTTGCAGCAGGAACGGAGCTGTCAGGAGCTGTCTTTCTCTCGCCCTGCTCCGAGAGGGTGTTGGAGGATCGCTGCTGTAGGAGATTCCTGATGCAGCTTGCAGGGGAAGGGGGGGGGGGAGACAGAGCGAAAGAAACAGCATGAGACAGCCTGGATAAATGTGTGTGTGTGTGAATCTGCACCTGCTAAGTTTTAAGGTTCATAAGCCAGGGCATTGCAAGCAGGTCAGGTCAGGGGGAGAGAGGCTAACTTGGTCCCAGCTTCTCCCTGTTTATTAGCCAGGTGTCCCGTTTGCTTCTGGTGGGAATCGGACGGGGGTCTGGAGGTCTCCAGCACAATGAGGCTGGCTAGATGTTTATTTGAATCAGTCGCCAGCAGCGAATGAGTCGCTATCATTAGTGAATCTGGGCCAAAGCAGGGTCGGCGTCCGCTCCCCTCCCCTACTCCTGAGCACCCCCTCTTTCCAGTTCTGGCTATTTCATGGTTTCAGGATTTCCCTGTCCACGACGGCGTTAGCCCCTCTCGGACGGCAGTGCCATTCTCCACCCCCACCTCCACCTTTTCAGCCAGTGCTACCAGTTGCTCCCATAGTAACCCTCAGCAAATGAGGGCATCTTCATATAGATTTTGCCCTGGAGCCCAAACAAGGAGAGGAGTATATCGGCTCTCTCTGCCACTCTCTTCCCTACTCATGAGGTCCCCCCTCCAGCTCCCAAGTCCACCCAAATCAAGATTGGTGGCAGGTTTACTAGATTGGTATGTGGTAGATTGATTTGACCACCCAGAGCTGTCAACTAACTCCGTGTTATTACGGCACGCTGATCTGATTCTGTTTTGCTTTTCTTTCTCTCTCTCTAAAGCTGTGTATTAAAAAGCAACTAGTGCAGGGTTACCAGAACCAAACAGCTTTTCAAAACCCAGCACTTTGTCCGGGTTTTGAAAAGCCTCCTCAAATCGCCTCAGGCAGGGAAGAAATCTGCGCGTGCGTGGATTTCCTCTCTGCCCGACAAGAGCAGGCGGCGGGGAGCGGGGCTGGGGTGAGTGGGGGGGCGGGATTAGGGCATTACAGGACAGGGATGGGTGGAGCTGGGCGGGCCTGGGGGGCGGGTCAAGGAGTCCGGATTTTCCGATTGGAAAATCTGGCAACCCTAAACTAGTGGAAATGCTGCAAACACATTATCAAAAGTTCCCCCTCCTCAACCTAAAAGACAGCAGGATTGAACTGCAGGGAGAAGAATCAGATTAACAGCAGCTTGCAATGAAATATTACATATTGGGAGCCAAAGGTGGGAGAGCAGGGTGCCAGAGCGTATGCGGGGCCAGCCAATATTTTGCCAGGGCTACCTAAGACTTATGCAAGTGACAGTAGAAAAAAGAGCCCGAGAGCTGGTCTCGATGGGTGACTAGGAGAATAGGCTGCAGGGGGCTGGTGGAGGCAGGGAGACCCTTGCCTGCCCTCAAGTGGGGACAGGGGTGCTTGTCCTGTGCAGTGTGGTATCAGGGGACCTTGCTGGATCAGAAGCAGGCAGTCGTTCAACTGGTGCATACTGGTTTGGTCCCACGTTGGCCTTGTTCCTACCCTGCTGGCGAGAATGGGAGCACTTTGGCTGCAGATTGAAGGGGGGTTTTCTGCGGTTTGGATCAGCTGTGCACTCCTGCTAGACTTTCCTGCTGGTTGGCACCACGACTCGCGTTGCGGTCAGACGTCGGGTTGGAAGGGGCAGAGCTGTTTGGGCTGCCGGGCGGTAGTGGGTCTCAAGGACACTGACTCGGTCGGTCACTGCATGGTTGGTGGCTTACCAGCTGGCTCTGAGGGATGGGTGGTAGGGGTATGGTGCAGCAGGGTTTGTGGGTCTGTTAATGGGCTGGTTGTCCTGGGATCACGCTGGGACTATCAGCGCCAGATGTGGTGGAGGTCGGGTCCTGTGTCTGGCCTGCATTCATCCTCCGTGGGCTCTCCACTTAGACGACAGGAAGCAATTTAAGCAGACAGGAGAAGCTCCTGCCCACCTAAATTGGTTTGAATATTGGTGTGAGTTTCCTGATGCTTTAATTATTAGGTAGGCCTTTATAGTGATTTTTGAACGTTGAGGTCGAAGGTCATTCTCGTTCTTCAGGGGCAGCATCCATGTTTAACATATTGTCGGGAGCTCTTTACTCAGCTGTGACAACCAGGCCTGCATGGTTTCTCTGACCAAGGGGGATTCCTTCAAGGAAAGGAGAAGTGAGTGCTCTTTTTTTCTGATCCCCCTGTAGCTGAAGTGTTGCTGTTGTTATCACTGCTCTCCAAAGCCAAGGCCTGGGCCTTTCGTTAACTGCAGGCAGTCCCATAAGAACCAGAATGCTGGGTGTCTGCTGGCTCAGCATGGGCCTAGCAGCCCTGTAAAAAAAAAAAAAACCCCAAACTTGATTGCAACCCCAAGTGTTGATCTGCCTCTTCCTGCGGGGTTTGGAGCTCAGGGGCCCAGCAGAGGCCAGTGATTTTCTAGGTGCTCTGCCACAGGTTCTCCCAGAGGATTCGCTGTTGGGACTTTTCAAAACCCGGAGAAAGTCCTCTAAAGAGGAAATCCGGACGTCTGATAATCACCCTAAGAATAAGGGGGTGGGCAAGGAAGGGAAAAGCAGTTGCTGCTCCCTAAGCTAAAGGAAAAATAGAAAATGAACTGACCCCCCTCCCCCTCCCCAAGAAAACAGTTCAAATGACTAAAGAACCATGGAACTACTTTTTAATTGACCCAAAGGTCAAAGACTTCATCCCCATCTACCACACATGAAAAAGAAAAAGGCAGTTTCTAATTTATTTGGGTGTTTTTGTTTTTTTTATTTCATTTGATTTTAGAGACAAAGAGAAAGGAGTCACTGACACTGTGAGAATAGCTAAGTAATGGGGGGAAGTGGATTCATCAGTCACCAAAGAGAAATTGCGCCAACGCATTTGATTTCGATCAGGGGCTTCATCTCGCTCCTTCCAGGCACCGAAATTTAATTTCCTGTCTATGGAGACATTGTCAGATTACAAGTTAGCAAAACCCAAAGGGAAATACAATAACACCCTAATGAGACAGGAGCATGAAGAGTTTACAGGCTGCAAGCAATGAACAGAGCGCACGAGCTATGAAAGACAAGAATTGTGAAGAAAATCCAAAGGGTATTGACGTTTGCAGCCTGCAGGAGGGCGTCTTGCGTGCAATTACAAATAAGGAAGAAGCCTAAGGATCTTAGTTTCTATAGAAGGTCATAAGGGGGGAGGGGAAATTCTATAAACAGCGCCCAGGTTAAACGGTGCTTGGCAATGCGTCACAATGCCTAGCCAAAATCCACATGCAATGATGCTATATTCGGAGAGAGCCCCCCCAAGAAAGAGACTTGGGAGTACTTGTAGACAAATCATTCAAACCGTCTACGTAATGAGCGGCGGCAGCGAAAAAGGCCAACAGAATCCAGGAATGATTAAGAAGGGGATCACAAACAGATCTGAAAAGGTTATCATGCCATTATACCGGGCCATGGTACGCCCCCACCTGGAATACTGCGTCCAACACTGGTCGCCGTACATAAAAAAGTAGATAGTACTACTCGAAATGGTCCAGAGAAGAGCGACAAAAATGGTTAAGGGGCTGGAGGAGTTGCCATACAATGAGAGATTAGAGAAACTTGGCCTCTTCTCCCTTGAAAAGAGGAGACTGAGAAGGGGACATGATCGAAACATTCAAGGTACTGAAGGGGATAGACAGGTTGTTCACCCTCTCCAAGGTAGGGAGAACGAGAGGGCACTATCTAAAGTTGAAAGGGGATAGATTCTGTACAAACGTAAGGAAGTTCTTCTTTGCCCAGAGATTGGTAGAAAACTGGAACGCTCTTCCGGAGTCTGTCATAGGGGAAAACACCCTCCAGGGATTCAAGACAAAGTCTCGCGCGCTTTTGTCTGGTCACCCCAAAATGGGTAAAAATGGGGTAAAAATGTAATTCTAGCCAGTCGAAAAGTCATATTAACTGAAGCACTGAAATACTAAGCCGCGCAAACTTTCCCACGCACGAAGGCCACTGTTAGCACTGCTGGAAATAGCAAATTTTTCCTATTTCTACAATAATGGCCTCGTAGTAGCATACCTAGGGTATGGCCAACACAAAGAAAGGGATCGAAATGCACAAAACAAGGCAATAATCCCCAGATAGAAGTGAAGACACCAACGGAACTGGGACCAATAGTTCTTTATTCAATGGAGTTTTTCATTCAAGTCTGGTCTCCTTATCTCAAGAAAGATATAGCGGCTTTTGCCTTCATCGCCTCTACAAATCCCATGGATTTTACCATGAAGAAATATTTCCTAATATTTCTCTTGGGTGTGCCCCCTTGGAGATAACTCTTTAAAAAGATCCAAATCTGTTTATGCCTTTGTGTTATCTGTATGTCTCCATTGTAACATAGTAGATGACGGCAGATAAAGACCCGAATGGTCCATCCAGTCTTCCCAACCTGATTCAATTTAAATTTTTATTTTATTTTTTTTTCTTCTTAGCTATTTCTGGGCGAGAATCCAAAGCTTTACCCGGTACTGTGCTTGGGTTCCAACTGCCAAAATCTCTGTTAAGACTTACTCCAGCCCATCTACACCCTCCCAGCCATTGAAGCCCTCCCCTGCCCATCCTCCACCAAACGACCATATACAGACACAGACCGTGCAAGTCTGCCCAGTACTGGCCTTAGTTCAATATTTAATATTATTTTCTGATTCTAAATCTTCTGTGTTCATCCCACGCTTCTTTGAACTCAGTCACAGTTTTACTCTCCACCACCTCTCTCGGGAACGCATTCCAGGCATCCACCACCCTCTCCGTAAAGTAGAATTTCCTAACATTGCCCCTGAATCTACCACCCCTCAACCTCAAATTATGTCCTCTGGTTTTACCATTTTCCTTTCTCATCTCCTCCTCCTTTCTTTTATTCAAATTTAGATCCTAAATTCTCATTCCACAGGCTCCTTAATTAGTTAGTAAGTAAGATTAACATCTTTATAACATTCAGTCTTCTCATTTAAGATAGTCATATCTCACCAAGAATTCGGATGAAATTTGATTCTGAACAGAGCTTAATATATTTTTGAGGACATCCTTTATTAATATCGGACAAGGTGAAATCTTAAATACCTTTAAATCCAGGTTTGATTTGCAACGGGCAGTTTTGAAGTTCAGCCCAAGCAACTGAAGCCACATTTTTTTCATAGTGCAAAAAGTGATTTATTTAGGTTAATTTCAAATCCATAAATAAGATCAGACACTTGTGCGTGATTGGTCGACAGTGCTATAATATATAAGATATCATCCGCATACAGTGAAATGATGTAGGAACTTAGGCCTGGATTCTGTGACCGTCGCCATGGTTGGCGGCTGCCTTAAAAGCGGCCACTGATCACGTGTCAACCATGCGACAGCACCGGGTACCGAATCACATCTCTGGCAAAGGAAGGCACCGGAAATGTAGGCCACGGTTTTCCAGCGCCTACCTAGAAACATAGAACCTGACGGCAGAAAAGGGCCACGGCCCATCTAGTCTGCCCATCCTAATGGCCCACCCCCTGACTACCTCCACGAAGAGATCCCACATGCCAATCCCATCTTTTCTTAAAATCTGGCACGCTGCTGGCCTCAATTACCTGTAGTGGAAGATTATTCCAGCGATCAACCACCCTTTCGGATAACATATAAACTATGTTTGCTCACATTCAAATCCCTTCTTTACAAAACTCCAGCTTTCATTTATAAGTTATTGATTCCATATACTTCCAATAGAACGTTAAGATCTACTGAACGGCACTTGCTGACGATTCCCTCTCTTAGAATTATTAATACTAGACGGCAATTGATTTTTTCTGTCACAGCTCCCCAAACTTGGAACTCACTTCCTATTCACTTGAGGGAAGAACACAACTTAGAAAAATTCAAAAGTAAACTAAAGACGCCTTTGAAAATGAGCCATTTAGTCTTCCAACCAATTTTACTTTTTCTTTCTACGTTTATTGAAGTCATTTTTAACTTCTCTTTCCTTCTGTATCTCCCTTATATGTCTCTTTAACTTTCAAATAATTTGTAGTTCTTATCCCTCTCTTCCCTTATGTTCTTAGTTTTGTTACGTTTGTCAATAGTCTTGTCAGACCTGATTTTTGTTCCCCACATTTTGTAATTTTATTATTATGTACATCGTTAGAATTATGATTAAGCGATTAATCAAATCTCCATTAAACTTGAACTTGAAGAAATATTTTCTGGGGTCGCCATGAAATTTCCTATGATGTGAATCTTGCCCATGTAGGCGCTTTAGGCTGCGTAATGCCACTTATGGCGTTAGCCATGCCCGCAGTGGTATTCAGTGGCTTAAAGCACTTCCGTAGGCGCGATTCCAGCTCCAAAAGGTGCCGTGAAACTCAGTTAAAAACACCATTTGAGCAGCATTTTTAACTGAATCTGGGCACCAGTTTGAGAATCCGGGCCTTATTAGCTTACATACATAAACTCAGAGACGGAGTAGGCAGAGGTACCCAAGCCAACTCCTGAAAACCCACAAACAAGTCAATTTGGTTCACAGGTTAAGCATATGGCCAAACCTACCTGAAGCACATAAGACAGTGATTCCCAAGCCTGGTCCTTGAAGCACCCAAGTCAGTCCAATTTCCAATCTATCGTCTTTGGTTGTCCCGAACTCTCCTCTTTGCACTTTACAATTCATTGGTAACCATCGTTTAGTCCTCCCTGAACCCCACCTTGCCCTGCTGGAAAGCATCTGGTTTGAGGAGAGTATGGCATCAAATCAAATCAAATCAAATTTATTAGGATTTTTTATATACCGCCTATCAAGGTTATCTAAGCGTTTTTTTACAATCAGGTACTCAAGCATTTTCCCTCTCTGTCCCGGTGGGCATAGTGGTTAGAGCTACAGCGTCAGCATTCCGAGGATGTGGGTTCAAACCCTGTGCTTCTCCCTGTGACCCTGGGCAAGTCACCTAATCCTCCACTGCCCCAGGCGCATTAGATAGATTGTGAGCCCTTCGGGACACAGAGGGAAAATGCTTGAAGTATCACATGTACACTGCTTTGAGTGTGGTTATGAAACTACAAAAAAGTGGTATACAAGTCCTGATCCCTTTCCCTCATGTCGCAATGCCTGGCAAAAACCCAAAGAGTAGCAACATTCCAGAGCAGATATTGTGATGTCATAATGCCTCATTCCACCAATGCCTAAGAGCCAACCTCAGCAGTGATGTCACAATGGCTTCATTGTTCTATACTTGGCTCACTTCTGATACTGTATTGGAGGAGAGTGTGGTGCAGTGGTTCAAGCAACAGCCTCAGCACCCGGAGGTTGTGGGTTCAAATCCTGTACTGCTCCTGTGACCCTGGGCAAGTCACTTAATCCTCCACGGCCCCTGGAACATTAGATAGACGGTGAGCACGCTGGGACAGACAGGGGAAAATGTTTGAAGTACTGCTTTGAGTGTGGGTGTAAAACCACAAAAAGGCGGTATACAAGTCCTGATCCCTTTCCCTCATGTCGCAATGCCTGGCAAAAACCCAAAGAGTAGCAACATTCCAGAGCAGATATTGTGATGTCATAATGCCTCATTCCACCAATGCCTAAGAGCCAACCTCAGCAGTGATGTCACAATGGCTTCATTGTTCTATACTTGGCTCACTTCTGATACTGTATTGGAGGAGAGTGTGGTGCAGTGGTTCAAGCAACAGCCTCAGCACCCGGAGGTTGTGGGTTCAAATCCTGTACTGCTCCTGTGACCCTGGGCAAGTCACTTAATCCTCCACGGCCCCTGGAACATTAGATAGACGGTGAGCACGCTGGGACAGACAGGGGAAAATGTTTGAAGTACTGCTTTGAGTGTGGGTGTAAAACCACAAAAAGGCGGTATACAAGTCCTGATCCCTTTCCCTCATGTCGCAATGCCTGGCAAAAACCCAAAGAGTAGCAACATTCCAGAGCAGATATTGTGATGTCATAATGCCTCATTCCACCAATGCCTAAGAGCCAACCTCAGCAGTGATGTCACAATGGCTTCATTGTTCTATACTTGGCTCACTTCTGATACTGTATTGGAGGAGAGTGTGGTGCAGTGGTTAAAGCAACAGCCTCAGCACCCTGAGGTTGTGGGTTCAAATCCTGTACTGCTCCTGTGACCCTGGGCAAGTCACTTAATCCTCCACGGCCCCAGGAACATTAGATAGACGGTGAGCACGCTGGGACAGACAGGGGAAAATGTTTGAAGTACTGCTTTGAGTGTGGGTGTAAAACCACAAAAAGGCGGTATACAAGTCCCTGTTTCTTCTTTTTTACAGCTTCTGCCTTTACAGCACTCCCCTGCGTATTTGCAGTTCAGAATTCACTCCCCCAGTCATTCGCGGGGGGGGGGGTGTTTCTTCTTCCTGATGCTTTCGAGAAGGGCCGGCGCTCAGGTGAAGGACCCACGAAGAGAAGCAGCAGCTTGTGTCCGTGTGGGAGGCGACTCAGAGGACACGGTTCCCAGCGCCCAGTGCTACTGCTCATCTACCCCACCCCCACCCCTTGCGCCGTGGAGTATGGACTGCCAGCGGCTGCAGCGGCACTTACTACTTCCAGCACGGGAGATTGTGGAGGGGGGAGAGAGAAAGGAGATTGGTGACAGTTATAGCGATAGAAGGCGCACGCATGATGGAGCCTTCCAGCCAATGGCGGCCAATGGCAGCTGCCAAAAATGGAGCGGGGAGGGCAGTTTTGTACATCCATTTTTTCACTTTTCGCAGTCACTCTGAGAACCTAACCCCCGCGAATTTCGGGAGAGTATTGTATACCTATACCTGTGCTCAGAGCGCTCTCTTAAACTTTTACATAAGAAGATCAGAATTGTCCTACTGGGACAGACCGAAGGTCCATCAAGCCCAGAATCCTGTTTCCAGCAGTGGCCAACCCAGGTCCCAAGTACCCAGCTAGATCCCAAGTAGCAATAGGAAATGTAGCTTTGTTCATGATTTGAATGTTTGTGCTTTTGTGGACCAATTGATTCATATCAACCACAAAATTTTAAGACTCCTGAGGCAAACCATCTTGGCCGAAACATGTACATCTTTGGATGAATAAAAGGACTATTTTGAAATATATTTGAGTCCACCAGTCTGTATAGGACATTTCCACTCTTTGTTTTGCGATCTTGTATTCGACTGGCTGGGCTCCACCAGGACAGGTTTAAGAACCACAAGTCTAAGAAATAAGGCTTCGAAAATAGCGAATTGGAAGGGTTTGACGAGAAAAAACGTCCTTCTGCCCCTTTATGTCACTTTTTAGACGATTTCTTTTTTGAAAATGTCACTTACCTTCTGCATCAACAACAAACAGAATCTACGAGCCCCTGTATGAGAATGTTGCTCATATCCAAAGCATCATTGGCAGACTTAATCCTTCGCAAATAAGAATTCCAGCTTGTACTATATGTAAACCCCCCCCCCCCCCCCTCCTTGTATCTCTGTTTCTACAACCCTGAATACTACTTCTCTTTCCTGGGATCATTTTGTCTTGCAAGGAACAAGTACAAAACTTGTTTCCCTGCCGTTTGTGTCATATGTCTGGAAAAGTGTAAAAGGGAAAGAGAAGGAGATCCTGGCAGCGATGCACACCACAAAGGCAGAAACATGAAGCACTAGCCAACAGGTGGCGAGGGAGCTGGCTTGGTAAATGGCAGGGAAAAGTCTGCCGCTGAAGATGAAAGGCTGAATTGCGGGTGCTGATGAAGACTGACTTCTAGAAATCAATAGTTCTTATGAAGTGGGAAAAAGCAAGGCAAGCCTGAGAATTTAATGGCCGGAGCATTCAGCAGCTCGGGAGCAACTTTAAAAAAAAAAAGTCCATCAGTCCTTTCGAAGGAGATAAAAGGAGAACCAGCCACAGACAGGTTAATCTTGAAAGAACCTACTTCACTGCAAAATTCCTCCCTGAGTACTTTCTCAGTGTAGTGATTTCACTCTGAAAACTGCAGAAGGAAAAGAGGACTTTCTACACTGTCTTTTTATGGTTTTGGTATTTCAAAGCTGAGGGCACTGGAGGATTAAGTGACTTACCCAGGTCACAAGGAGTGGCACTGGGATTTGATCTCACAACCTTTGGGTGCAGAGACAGCAGCTCAACTAGAGAGCCACACTATTCTACTATGGCAATTCTAATATGAGCTGAGTATAGGACAATCAAGTCATTCTGACATCACTGCTGAGGTTGGCTCTTAGGCATTGGTGGAATGAGGCATTATGACATCACAATCTCAGCTCTGGAATGTTGCTGCTCTTTGGGTTTCCGCCGGGTACTTGAGACCGGGGTTGGCCACTATTGGAAACAGGATACTGGGGGTTTGATAGACCTTCAATCTGTCCTAGTATGGCAATTCTTATGTGAGCTGAGTATAGGACAATCAAGCCAAAGTGACATCACTACTGAGGTTGGCTCTTAGGCGTTGCTGGACTAAGGCATTATGACATCACAATCTCAGCTCTGGAATGTTGCTACTCTTTGGATTTCCGCCATTGTGACATCACTGCTGAGGTTGGCTCTTAGGCATTGGTGGAATGAGGCATTATGACATCACAATCTCAGCTCTGGAATGTTTCTGCCATTGTGACATCACTGCTGAGGTTGGCTCTTAGGCATTGGTGGAATGAGGCATTATGACATCACCATCTCAGCTCTGGAATGTTGCTACTCTTTGGGTTTCTGCCATTGTGATATCACTGCTGAGGTTGTCTCTTAGGCATTGGTGGAATGAGGCATTATGACATCACAATCTCATCTTTGGAATGTTGCTGCTCTTTGGGTTTCCGCCAGGTACTTTGGACCTGGGTTGGCCACTGTTGGAAACAGGATACTGGGCTTGATGAAAGGGAAAGGGAATGGGGACTTTTTGTGGCTTTGGCATTTCAAAGCTGACATTCAAAGCAGTGGGCACTGGGGGATTAAGTGACTTGCCCAGGGTCACAAGGAGCAGCACTGGGATTTGATCTCACAAACTCTGGGCACAGAGTAGTGCTGCCTGATTCACCGATTCACTTCGGTGAATCAATTCGTATCATTACAAAATTGGACTCACCAATTCAGTGAGTTCTGCGTCTCTTCCGGCTGCTCCTGGTCCGCCCGCCGGGGCCTTCTCTCTGCTGCATCACTGATGACATCACTGATGAAGCAGCAGTGAAGACATATGTTTTGATTATGCCCCTCCACGTTACTATGCAACACAAAGGCTTTTAAAAGGACTCTTTAAAAATTTTGTATAGATGCTAATGAATAAACATTCCCCATAGTCAGCGCTTAGTGGCTCAGCCCATAATTCTGTTGCCACAACCCAACCTACAAGAGGAACAGGTATGGAGAGGGGAATCGTTTTGTTGGGGGTTTGTTGGTTTTATGTTTGTGGTTTGTTGGGTGGGTTTGGGGGGTGTGTTTCTACCTGTTTTATGGAATTCTTTTCCTATTGTGTATTGTGTGTATTTTAATTTTGAAAAACGCTTAGCTTGCTTTTGTATATCAAGATAAATTAATCTGTAAATCCTTAATCTGTAGGTGAATTCGGATATAGAAGCCAACTTTTCAGAAGTATTGGGGGTGTTAAACCCGATAGATTGAAACCTTCCCTAGACATAGTCAAAGAGTTTGTTCAATACTGGGGGTGCTGAAGCATCCACAGAGCTGGCTCCTATGCATTCAGATCTTGGGGGAGGGGGGCGATAACTGGAGTGCTGCAGAGCGGTACACAGCTTCCAGTGGAATTTTGGTGAGTAATTAAATGGTTTGTAGACCCAGCTAGGATGATGTAAGTGTGAGCTGATGTACACACTACAGCAGGAGATCAGGTAAGTCTGGAGTATTGCGTTCAATTCTGGTCTCCTTATCTCAAGAAAGATACAGTGGCGCTAGAAAAGGGTCAAAGAAGAGCGACCAAGATGGTAAAGGGGATGGAACTCCTCTCGTATGAGGAGAGACTAAAACGGTTAGGGCTCTTCAGCCTGGAAAAGAGACGGCTGAGGGGAGATAGCATTGAAGTCTACAAAATCCTGAGTGGAGTAGAACGAGTACAAGTGGATCGATTTTTCACTCTGTCAAAAATTACAAAGACTCGATGAAGTTACAGGGAAATACTTTTAAAACCAATAGGAGGAAATATTTTTTCACTCAGAGAATAGTTAAGCTCTGGAACGCACTGCCAGAGGATGTGGAAAGAGCGGAAAGTGTAGTTTTAAGAAAGGTTTGGACAAGTTCTCGGAGGAAAAGTCCATAGTCTGTTATTAAGACATGAGGGAAGCCACTGCTTTCCTTGGATTGGTAGCGTGGAATGTTGCTACTCTCTGGGATTCCGGAATCTTGCTCTTCTTTGAGATGCTGGAATGTTGCTACTCCTTGGGTTTTGGCCAGGTATGAGGGACCTGGATTGGCCACGGTGAGAACGGGCTACTGGGCTTGATGGGTCATTGATCTGACCCAGTAAGGCTATTATTATTTTCTACCTTACTTTCTCCCCCTTTTACATAGTTTCAAGTTTCAAGTTTATTAGATTTTAATATACCGACCATCAAGCAAATATCTGGACGGTTTACATTAGATTTAAAAAATTGACAGAAAAGAGTAGAAACAATTGAAAAAAAACAAAAACGAAAAGTATTAAATAATTTAAATAATGTATAGTGAACATTAAAAACAATAACAAGACAGACTTGACAGTGAGGAGAGAGGGAATGGGTGAGTAAAGTTACATTGTAAGTAGGAAAAGGAGAAAGAGGGGTTAAGGAAAAAAAACATGTTGGATGGGGATAAGATATATTGAATGTTTATAAAAGAGCAAAATTAGATAGAAAAGAATTTTAGAGGATAGAAGTTAAGTGGGAAAAAATGCATCTCGAAATAAAAAAGTTTTTAAGTTTTTCTTAAATTTGTCAAGGTTTTGTTCGTCATGAAGTGATTGTGGAAGGGAGTTCCACAATGTCGGGGCAGTTACTGCAAAGTTTATTTTGCGTGTGTAATAAAATTCTTTTATAGACGGAATCAATAAGAGATTTTGATTTGAAGATCTCAAAGTTCGAGTAGAGCACTGAGGGATAAGAAGTTTGTGGAGATATGACGGCAGATGAGAAGATTTTATTTTGAATGACAAAAGGATGATTTTGTAGGTGATTCGGTGCGTAACGGGTAACCAGTGGGCATCTTTCAAAGCTGGCGTAACATGATCATATTTACCTAGGTTATAGATGAGTTTTATTGCTGTGTTTTGTATAAGTTGAAGGCGGCGAATTTCTTTTTGTGGGAGGCCGTTGAGTAGGGAATTACAGTAATCTAGGTGAGAGATTATTAGAGAGTGAATAAGAATTTTGATGGATTCGGTTTCTAGAATTGAGGTCAATGAACGAATTATGCGTAGTTTATAGAAACATGTTTTAACTACCGAACTAATATGATCATGAAATGATAGATCTTTATCAATGGTAACTCCTAAGAGTTTTATTTTTGTCTCCATTTGAATTGGGATAGATTTGATAGAAATTTTATCTGATAGAAATTCAGGATTTTTGATTGAGAATAGAAGCTGTTTTTCGCATAGGCCGGCGCGCTGAATGCTCTGCATTGCTCCCGACACTGATAGAGTTTCTATGAGCATCGGGAGTAGTGCATTTAGCACACCAGCCTGTGCTAAAAACCGTTTCTGCGGTTCTGTATAAAGAGGGGGGGGGGGGGGTTGTAAGCACTTTCTCTGACCATAAGAAATTATATAGATTTGCCACCTTATTATGGAAATGTATCCAAAAGTCAATAATTTTGTGACCTTGTGTTTCACTAATTGCTGCCTGTCCTAGTGGGTTTCCCGTGCTTTCGTTGGATCACAGTAGGTCGATTTGCATTGTCAAAGTCGAAGAAAAAGCCACATTGGTACAGTTAAGGTCCTGAAAAAGAACTGCTGGAAACCCAAAAGAAACTCCCAGCAACCCTAGAAGCAGCTCTGCAACCAAATAAAATAGAACAAAAAACCCCCCTATAATCACAGATACACAAAAAAATGAACTTAGTTTATTAAACAATGCTTTTAAAAAAAAAGTTATTAATAATTTTATAAGCTGAAATACAATTTGTAGCTATTTTTTCCACTTAAAATATCTTTTTATGAGTTTATATTGCTTTCAATACAATAAATTCTTTTCTTTGGAAACAAAATCCTATCATTACACTTTCAAATGTTCCCGATAAATATTTTTCTTTCTCTCTTTAATTTACGGTTAACATTTTTATCTTTTTATATTTGTCAGGTGCAGCTGATTAAAGATATGACTGGAATATCAATAAGTATCATTCCGCTAAATAATTAGATTCATAACTTTTCGTCAGTGCATTTTTTTTATAGTCTCTTACTTTTATGTCTATTTTTAAAAAATTCAATGCTTTTCTCAAATGCGTCCTGTGTATTTATTCTTTGCAAAATGCACTAACTGGTGATAAAATAAAATAAAAGTTTGCAGAAAGTCATCAAAACAGCAAAACGTCCTAGACGTGTGGACAAGATTTCACTCATCCATCTGGTGGACAGTCTTGTGCTGGGCATTTGTTGCCTTGTCTCCGCCCTCAGAATGCCCCTGTCCTGCCCACATTGGAAATGATTAATTCCAACAGCGGGTGGCACTGTCTGATCATGTGCCACTAAATATCATTGACTGGCCCAATGAGAATGATTAACACCCCTTTCCCCCTTTCTTTTTATGAAGCCATGTTAGAGTTTTTATCACCGGCCACGGCAATAAAAGCACTGACACTCGTACAATTCCTATGAGCGTTGGAACTTTTACTGTTGTGGCTGGTGATTAAAAAATGCTAACGTGGCTTCGTAAAAGGGGGGATTACCTCATGCTCCCTAAAGTCCAGACATGAGTCCACCAGACTTCGATCTTTTTCCAAAGTTGAACCAGCCTATGCGTGGACATCGTTTTGCATCTCTGGAAGACCTTTTTTCCACCGGTACCCGAGCCATTCGGCAACTGAATAAAAATGGTATCATGGATGGAATAATGAAGCTTCCCACACGGTGGGACTCGGACATTGCAAAGTAGGGAGACTATATCGAAGGATTGTAAAGAAATATTTGAGAAAAAAATAAAACGTACATTTAAAAAAATAGTGTGCATTATTTATGAAATGACTCTCGTATAATTTCAATTATAATGTGCCACAAAAAACATTTGCTCTATGTAATGTAATGTAATTTATTTCTTATATACCGCTACATCCGTTAGGTTCTAAGCGGTTTACAGAAAATATACATTAAGATTAGAAATAAGAAAGGTACTTGAAAAATTCCCTTACTGTCCCGAAGGCTCACAATCTAACTAAAGTACCTGGAGGGTAATAGAGAAGTGAAAAGTAGAGTTAGAGGAAAAATTAAAAAATAAAATAAACATTTTAACAAGACAGCATTGATCTAAATACTTTGGAAGGTAGAAGAGAGGAGAGAAAGGAATAGAAGCAGAAGGGGGAGACGTTGAACAGTAGAATTCTGGAGAAATTTAAATGATAGAAATAGAACAAAACAAAGACAAAAGGCAAAACAATAGATAAGATTAAAGATAAATCATAAGCTGGAAAGAAAAATAAAATAAAACTTTGTCTTCAATCCACGGTTTCAGCGTCAGTGATGAAGTGGAGCAAGTAAGTTTAGGAGGAGCGATTGACGTTTCCAGAAAGGGCTTCTTCAGGGAAGAGACTTGGCAGACAGTCCCAGGATGCCTATGTCTCCTCCCCTGCGATGTTCTCCCATCCATGCATTCCCTCCCAGTATGTAGTGTGCTAGAGCTAAAAAAATAAAAGTTTGAGAGAGACTGATCTAGGAAGTAGCTTTTAACTAGGTCGTCATTGATTGTCTTGTTTT
Source organism: Geotrypetes seraphini (assembly GCF_902459505.1). Classification (NCBI taxonomy): domain Eukaryota; kingdom Metazoa; phylum Chordata; class Amphibia; order Gymnophiona; family Dermophiidae; genus Geotrypetes; species Geotrypetes seraphini. The sequence continues at coordinate 7,475,473 of NC_047089.1, read as the reverse complement.
AAGTTTATTTCTTGTCTTTCAGTTTGCTTGCACCTGATCTCAGCTTGTCGATCTTACTTTCTAGACAAATGCTCCACTGCAGTTTTTCTTCGCAGGGCCCTTTTTCATTCATATCCCAGTTCTTCTGCGATTACCACTGCTGTACCGTAAGAAAAGATGATTGATTTTTATTTATTTTGAATTGACTGCACTGCTAAACTGACGATGCAGAGCTAGGCTAATAAAAGGCAGAAAAGAACTTCAAATAATTCAGTAGGAAAGATACAGCATCCATACAAACTTTTCACAGGAAGTAAGGATTTGTCCTCAATCTAATCAAGCAATACATGCTCGTGTCTTTACTGCAGTCATGAAGGCCCTGATTCTATGAAAGGCACCTACATATAGGCGCCTATCTTAATTTCTTTTAATTGGCATAATTGGCGCTGGTCATTGAAAATGCCATTAAAAAAACAATTAAAAAATGATTTTTCCCATAGGGAAATAGGCCTATAGCTCCCACACTGAGTGGGATCCTTCCCTGGCTTTGGCAAAATCATGATCCCCGCCAACCGCATAAAGAAAGGCATTTGGGCTCCCTCTCTCATATCATTATAAAAAACGCACCAACATAGGTGCCACCTTTTTATAAAACAACCCCGTGAACCCATCAACCCTGGGGATAAATTTTAAAAAATGATTTTTCCAAAATTAATTAGCCGGTAGGTGGCTAACTCAATAGGCGTCCGCACTGTGGTGCCTACCGCAAGTGGGCATAGCTAGGAGTAGATTTAGGGTGGAGTTTGAGCGTGGATTCAGTTAGATGCCAGTAGGCGCCTACCAAAGGCACCAGTATTTCAGGCCAATAAACCCCTTGCTTAATATACTTACTGCCTCTATTACAAAGCCGCACGGCATCGGCCCCGAAGCCCTTTAAATCTCTATGGGCTTCGGGGCCATTAGCGCAACACAGCCGCTAGTGCTGCTTTGTAAAAGAGACCGTTAAATTGTTCATTCTAGTGCTGCCCGATTCAGGGAAAAAGTTTTTTATTCGATTCAATTGAATTTTCCTGCCCAATTTAGTGGTTTTTTTTGGTTTGTTTTTTTTTTCAAACATCCTGGCAGGTTTCTTTTGTAGCCTCTTCACCCACCCCACCTCCCTTTGCCCTCTCCAATCCCACGTCGGCGCTGCGGTGTAAACAAAATAAACAAAAGAGACTTTTCCTCTCTCTGTTAGGTCCTAGTTCACGCTCGCTGTCTAACACCAGCTCTGGCAGGATACACATTTCAAATCTGACATATTGTAATCACAAAATAGAAAATACGAATATTTTTTCTACCTTTTGTCATCAATTTTTGTATGGTACAATCCCAGAGTATTTTAAGAGTAAGATGATTACTTATCAGCCTAAAATTCCGCTTTGTTAAAAGCTGTTAATCCAAAATATGTCAAAACTTGTGCATCGACCTTCTGTTGTGCTGGAGCGACATTATGGAATTCACTGGTAGGGCAGTTGAGAAAATGCGCTGATAGAGGAACTCGTAGGAAGCTCCTCAGAACACAATTGTTTGCCAATGCTCTTTTGACCTGTTTAAGGAATTTCTGTGCATTTAAATTGAGATGTTTTGTTCCTTTCTTGTGCTGTTTTAGCTATTATGTATGTGCACATTTGTAAACCGCCTAAGGAATTAGACGGTATAGAAACTTAAAATAAATAAATAAATTATTCAAATCATGTTGGTCCCAGGCTCTAGTTTCTATTTGTCCTCTATTAACTCACTCACCAGGGTCTCCTGCCCATTTGGCATTTTCTTCTTTCTTCGTGCTCACCATCCATCTTCCATCTCTGTGCCTTTCCTCCCTAGCTGCCATATCCACCATTTCTTTCCCACTGTCTCTCTCTCTCTCTCTCCCCCTGCCTTGTGCCCTGGCTCAAACCTCTCTATTCCCCACCATGCAGCATCTCTCCTTTCCTCCCCTACATTTTCATGTGCAACTTTTCTTTCTCTCTCTCCATGCACCATCTCTCACTGCCCTCCACTCTATGCCCAACATTTCTTCCTCTCGCTTCTCTATGCATGTCTTCATCCCCTCCAACATATCCAGGATTTCTCCCTCTCACCCCTTTCTACCTCTTTGTTTCATCTCTCCCTTCCTCTCCTCCACCCCAATTCTTCCTCTCTCCTTTCTCCCCCATGCACACCATATTTTCTCCCCTCCCATCTTCTCGAGCATCAGCTTTCCTCACCTCCAACCCATTTACCTGTGTACCAGCTTTCCATCATTCCCTCCCTCCCATCCCCCTGTACAGTGGCATCCCACCGACCCTCCCACCGTGAGACCTGACATTCCTCCGAGGCCTCCTAAAGCAGCGGCGGCGCTCTGAGCAGGCTGTTTCATGACTTGCCTTGCCCCGCTAGGGCTTCCCTCTGCCGTGTCACTGATGATGTCATCAGTGGTGTGGCAGAGGGAACACTCTGGCAGAATATACCACGAAGCAGCCCGTTCAGAGCACCGCTGCTGCTGCTCTAGGAGGCCTCGAAGGTATGTCAGGTCTTACTGGGGTGGGAGTCGCAGAATCGGTGAGTCCTCATACGAGAGGAGTTCCATCCTCTTTATTATCTTGGTCGCTCTTCTTTGAACCTTTTCTAGTGCCGCTATATCTTTTTTGAGATGATAGCAGAACTGAATGCAATACTCAAGCTGAGGTTGCACCATTGAGAAATACATAAGCATTATAACATTCTTAGTCTTGTTTACCATCTTTTTTCTAATCATTCCTAGCGACCAAGATGGTAAAGGGGATGGAACTCCTCTCACATGAGGAAAGACTAAGACGATTAGGGCACTTCAGTTGGAAAACAGACAGCTAAGGGGAGATATGATTGAAGTCTACAAAATCCTGAGTGGAGTAGAACGGGTACAAGTGGATCGATTTTTCACTCCGTCAGAAATTACAAAGACTAGGGGACACTCGATGAAGTTACAGGGAAATACTCTTAAAAGCAATTGGAGGAAATATTTTTTCACTCAGAGAACAGTTAAGCTCTGGAACGTGTTGCCAGAGGATGTGGTAAGAGCGGATAGCGTAGCTGGTTTTAAGAAAGGTTTGGACAAGTTCCTGGAAGAAAAGTCCATAGTCTGTTATTGAGAAAGACACGGGGGGAAGCCACTGCTTGCCCTGGATCGGTAGCATGGAATGTCGCTACTCTTTGAGTTTTGGCCAGTTACTAGTGACCTGGATTGGCCACCGTGAGAACGGGCTACTGGGTTGATGGACCATTGGTCTGACCCAGTGGGGCTATTCTTGTGTTCATCTTGTTTGCTTTCTTGGCCACCGCCACACATTGGGCAGACAGTTTCAGCGTATTGTCCACAATGACACCCGGATCTTTTTCTTGACCCTAGCATCCGCTAACTTTGATTTGGAGTATTCTTCCCAATGTGTATCACTTTGCATTTGCCCACATTAAGGGCTCCTTTTACGAAGCCACGTTAGCGGTTGAACACACGTAATAGTGCGCGCTAATTTGCCGGCCGCCCTAGCCGCTACCGCCTCCTCTTGAGCAGGCGGCAGTTTTTCGGCTAACGCGGCTTCGTAAAAGGAGTCCTAAATTCCATCTGCCATCCGGATGCCCAGTCTTCCCATTTCCTAAGGTTTTCCTGCAGTTTTTCACAGACAACAAATGATTTAACAACTTTAAACAGTTTGGCATCATCTGCAAATTTTATCTCTCGCTTGTAGTTGCAATTTCCAGATCATTTATTGGGGGTGGAGGGATGCTGGGGCAGTACTAGGGAGGGTGTGTTGGGGGGCTTATTGGAGGTGGAGGGAAGAATGCTCAGGTCTTTTTACAGAGATGGTTAACCTCATTGATTTTTATTTTATATTCCCAGAATGCATAAAATGAAAATGTTGAAAGTTAAAAAGAACAAGAAAAAAAAATCCATTCTTCTCCAGCTAGAAATTTATTGAGGATAACAAACACTGAATCCTCAGGGTTGGGGTTTTGTTTTAATTATTTGAAGCCGTTTTATTAGTCAAAGCAAAGTTAAGACCCGACATCCACTGCGGAGGTTACAAATTACTTTGGCATTTACAGTAACTCCTTCTCCTAACAGATAACCACAAAAGAAGCAGGATGGCTGTTGACTCTGTACGTACACAGTTCACCATATCAACAGACAATAATGGCATCTAGTTCCCCATCATATACTCTCCAGATACTCCCCCCCCCCCACTCCCTAACCAACTCAGCCAGAGCTTTGCATTATCCTGACCCAACATGAAAAAAGTTACTGGTCGGATCTTCTCTCCGGCTCAAAGCTCTACCCTATCAATGTAGAGAATGACATCCCCGCAGGAACTCATTGTCCCCGCAAATTATTTTCCTGCCCCTGCCCCATTCCTGCAAGCTCCGTCCTCATCTGCACAAGCCTCAAACACTTTAAAATCATAAGTGTTTGAGGCTTGTGTAGTTAAGGAAGAGTTTACAGGAATAGGATGGGGATGGGGACAGCAACAAAACTCATGGGGACAGGGAGATTGAGTTCCTGCATTGGCGAGATGATGAGTACAGTTTCTTCCTACAAGAGCAAATTTGAGCCAGTGATGTCTGACCTTGCAAACAACACTTTTTACCTTGTAGTTCAAGGTTCATATCACTTAGTTGCCTGTAAAGTCAACGAGAAATGCCAGAACACATAACCACTTCTCATCTTCCAACTCTGCTTGGTCATCTCTCTTCTCCTTCAAAAATCTTCTTATTTCATTAAGCAAATCACAAAATCTGTGTGCAAAATGATTTCCGCTGCCCCTTCATCAAGAGTAAGATTGAAAAGCCGTCTTTGAAGTGATCTTCCACGAACTGAATTTACAATTTTGAAAGTGATGTCCATGACAGTCTTTGTATTGAGTCTCTTGCTTGCCAAAACTTGCTGGTGAATGATGCAGTGGTAAGAAAAAAAATCTGGGCATTCAGAGGGCTATGAAACCCTTAACCTCACCTGTCATTGCTCTTGTTCCATGAGTAGTGATGGAAACAAGTCTATGCAATGGAAGATTACACTTTGTCACAAAAGAATGGAAAGAACTGAATATTTCCTGACCGGTAGTTCTCCCTTTAAAAAAAATCATTCCAAGTAGTTCTTCTTTAACACTGAAGTCTTCAAAAACCATCCGGTTAATGACTAGTGACATCTATGTCTCTTATGTCTGTAGATTCATCCAGTTGGAGTGAGAAAACAGCACAATTTGAAACATCCTCCACCAGTTGTTCAGTTGTGTCTTCACACATCTTTTCTATTCGCCGCACGACGGTGTTTCTTGGCACTTGTACATCTTGAATAGCATCTATGATCTCTTTCTTATTTTTAAATCCTTCACAAAGATTGTCAGCTGCTTCAAGAAAACAATCTTTTGCAAATTCCCCTTCAGTGAAAGGTTTGCATTTCTTTGCGATCAGATTGCTGACCTTGAAGGATTGACCAAATGTGACCTTGGCTTCGCCATCAACTGTTGCTGAGTAGCCAATGTCGATTTCAGTTCTTTGAGCTTCAGTTTATGAATTTCACTTTTGGGTGAAAAATCAGCATCAAACTTATTGCTATGAAGAGCCTTTTTAATGATGTTCCAGATTGTCAATCCAATCTGATAAGCTTCTTTGACTGGGTAACAAAAAAATTGGATTGGGGGCGAATCCCTAGACATTGTATATTTAGACTTCAGCAAGACTTTTGATAGTGTCCCACACCGTAGGTTATTGAGCAAAACGAACACTCTTGGGCTTGGAGAAACACTGACAGCATGGGTAAAAGACTGGCTTAGCGGCAGACTTCAAAGGGTGATGGTAAACGGTATTCCCTCAAAAACATCGAGAGTGACCAGTGGAGTGCCACAGGGCTCGGTCTTGGGCCCGATACTGTTTAATATCTTTGTAAGGGATCTGACTCAGGGACTTCATGGCAAAATTACATTATTTGCCAATGACGCTAAACTATACAACGTTGTGGGCAGGGCAACGGAACCTGACAGCGCTACCAGGCCCAACACTATGGAGCAGGACCTACTTCTGCTGGAACAATGGTCCAGTACTTGGCAACTAAACTTTAATGCCAAAAAATGTAAAGTAATATATCTTGGAAACAGTAATCCATGCAGAACACACACCTTGAACGGTGAAAGCTTAGCAAGAACTACTGCAGAAAGGGACTTGGGAGTTCTCATCCGGGACGATATGAAAGCTGCAAATCAAGTGGAGAAAGCTTCAGCAAAAGCTAGACAAATGCTGGGTTGCATCAGAAGGAGTTTTATCAGCCGAAAGCCTGAAGTCATACTGCCGTTGTACAGATCCATGGTGAGACCTCACCTATATCCAGTTCTGGAGACCACATTATCAAAAAGATGTGAAGAGAATGGAGTCGATCCAGAGAATGGCCACTAGGATGGTCTCGGGACTCAGGGATCTCACTTATGAGGAACGTCTGACCAAACTGCGCTTGTCTGACCAAACTTGCGAGAAAGGGGGGACATGATAAAAACATTCAAATACATCACGGGCCGCATCGAAGTGGAGGATGAAATCTTTTTTCTCAAAGGTCCTATGGTGACAATAGGGCATCCGCTAAAACTTAAAGGGGGAAGATTTCACGGTGACACCAGGAAATACTTCTTCACTGAAAGGGTGATTGATCGATGGAATGGTCTTCCACGCCAAGTAGTCGAGGCCAGTAACGTGCTCGACTTCATGAGACGTTGGGACAAACAAGTGGGGTTACTACAGAGTTATGCTTAAAAGATGGATTCTCATGGGAGAGGGGATTCTAGAGTGGGCAAATTTGCTGAGGGAGGGTTCTTGAGTGGGCAGATTTGTTAGGCTGCTGGCCCTTTACTGCCGTAATACTCTATGTTTCTATGTTTCTCTATTACCCTTTTTGGACAAGGATACTGGGGCGTTACAAATTAGACAACAACACTTGTCTTTCACCATGATGAAGAAGTAGTCCATTTCCCATTCATCATGAAAGTGGTAGGTTTTGCTCTTCTTTGGAATACTCATCTTCATTATACTGGGGTGGCTGGATGTAAGAAGGCCAAATCTGCTAAGTTAGTACAAACACTATTTAGAATATGAAGTTTCTAATACATTTGAAACATCCAATCTATCAACTGCTAACTCTACTGAATCAGGATTTTGCTGTTGTACAATTCTTTTCTTTGATGGCAAATAATAAGTCTGAACCAGTGGTGGGAAAATTAGATTCAGGAAAATGTATTATTTAAATTAAATAATTCTTAAACATTCCCTTTGCTGGCATACCTAGGAAATTCAATAAATGTAGACATTGTCCAAAGTCTCCTTTTTTTAAGTTTTAGAACAGACAAATTTTTAACCATCTCTACTTGCAAACTTTTCATAGAAGACACTTTAACTTCTGATTCATTTATCTTTCTAGTAACTTGATCTAACTCAGTTTTAAATTGTGCCACTTGACTTTCTAATTTCTCAGTCTTCTGAGCAAGCTCATAAACCAAACTAATAATTCAAGAGGGCCTGGGATAGGCATGTGGGATCTCTCATAGAGAGAAAGAGATAATGGTTACTATGGATGGGCAGACTAGATGGGCCATTTGGCCTTTATCTGCCATCATGTTACATTTCTATAACCATAAAGCTCTGTGACATCACAATACAGATGTAAAGAGCCTTAGCCTATAGGAAAAGGAGATGCAAATGTGAAGAGCCTTAACCAATAGAGAGAGGAGGAGATGATGGTTATTGCGGATGGGCAGACTAGATGGGCCATTTGGCCTTTATCTGCCGTCATGTTTCTATAACCATAAAGCTCTATGACATCACAATACAGGTGTAAAGAGCCTTAGCCTATAGGAAAAGGAGATGTAAATGTGAAGAGCTTTAACCAATAGAGAGAGGAGGAGATGATGGTTATTGCGGATGGGCAGACTAGATGGGCCATTTGGCCTTTATCTGCCGTCATGTTTCTATAACCATAATACAGGTGTAAAGAGCCTTAGCCTATAGGAAAAGGAGATGCAAATGTGAAGAGCCTTAACCAATAGAGAGAGGAGGAGATGATGGTTATTGCGGATGGGCAGACTAGATGGGCCATTTGGCCTTTATCTGCCATCATGTTACATTTCTATAACCATAAAGCTCTGTGACATCACAATACAGATGTAAAGAGCCTTAGCCTATAGGAAAAGGAGATGCAAATGTGAAGAGCCTTAACCAATAGAGAGAGGAGGAGATGATGGTTATTGCGGATGGGCAGACTAGATGGGCCATTTGGCCTTTATCTGCCGTCATGTTTCTATAACCATAAAGCTCTATGACATCACAATACAGGTGTAAAGAGCCTTAGCCTATAGGAAAAGGAGATGCAAATGTGAAGAGCCTTAACCAATAGAGAGAGGAGGAGATGATGGTTATTGCGGATGGGCAGACTAGATGGGCCATTTGGCCTTTATCTGCCGTCATGTTTCTATAACCATAAAGCTCTATGACATCACAATACAGGTGTAAAGAGCCTTAGCCAATAGGAAGAGGAGATGTAAATGTGAAGAGCTTTAACCAATAGAGAGAGGAGGAGATGATGGTTATTGCGGATGGGCAGACTAGATGGGCCATTTGGCCTTTATCTGCCGTCATGTTTCTATAACCATAAAGCTCTATGACATCACAATACAGGTGTAAAGAGCCTTAGCCTATAGGAAAAGGAGATGTAAATGTGAAGAGCTTTAACCAATAGAGAGAGGAGGAGATGATGGTTATTGCGGATGGGCAGACTAGATGGGCCATTTGGCCTTTATCTGCCGTCATGTTTCTATAACCATAATACAGGTGTAAAGAGCCTTAGCCTATAGGAAAAGGAGATGCAAATGTGAAGAGCCTTAACCAATAGAGAGAGGAGGAGATGATGGTTATTGCGGATGGGCAGACTAGATGGGCCATTTGGCCTTTATCTGCCGTCATGTTACATTTCTATAACCATAAAGCTCTATGACATCACAATACAGGTGTAAAGAGCCTTAGCCTATAGGAAAAAGAGATGCAAATGTGAAGAGCCTTAACCAATAGAGAGAGGAGGAGATGATGGTTATTGCGGATGGGCAGACTAGATGGGCCATTTGGCCTTTATCTGCCGTCATGTTTCTATAACCATAAAGCTCTATGACATCACAATACAGGTGTAAAGAGCCTTAGCCTATAGGAAAAGGAGATGCAAATGTGAAGAGCCTTAACCAATAGAGAGAGGAGGAGATGATGGTTATTGCGGATGGGCAGACTAGATGGGCCATTTGGCCTTTATCTGCCGTCATGTTTCTATGTTTCTAATAAGAACAAGTCAGGTGACAAGCTCAAGTGCCATCGTCATACTTAAATCCCCATCCATTGGCCTTCGTTAATACAGATCTGCTCCAGAAGTGGTGGTGTGTTCTTGATTTAATACCACTGAAAATGACACTAGGGAGCTCTGGTCTAGAGAATGACACAGGGACAAATTTGTCCCCGTCCCCGAAGGAACTCAATTTTCCCATCCCGTCCCACGAGTTTTGTCACAGTCCGTTTCCTGTAAGCTCTGTCTTAGCTGCACAAGCCTTGAACACATGATTTTAAAGTGTTTGAGGCTTGTGCAGATGAGGACATAAGAACATAAGAATATAAGAAACGCCTTCGCCGGATCAGACCTAGGTCCACCTAGTCCGGTGATCCGCACACGCGGAGGCCCAGTTAGGTGCTCCTTATTGGAGACCCGGATTTCCCGTATCCCCCGATGTGATTTGCAAGAAGGTGTGAATCCAACTTGCGCTTGAAACCCAGAACAGTAGTCTCGGCCACCACCTCCTCCGGGAGAGCATTCCAAGCACCCACCACTCATTGTGCGAAACAGAACTTCCCGACATTTGTCCTGAACCTGCTGCCGCTCAGTTTCAGGCTATGACCTCTTGTCCGTGTCACATCTGAAAATGTCAGTAATGCTGTTTCCTGGTCAATTTTAATATTTTAAAAGTCTCTAACAAATCTCCTCGCAGTCTTCTCTTTTCGAGGGTGAACAGTCCCAGTCCCGCCCTCCCTCCCTGGATGTGTGTGAAACTCATTCTGAAGTTAAAGGCTTATACTATTGATCAGTTTTTACAAATTTCGCTAATGGACCCCAAGTCTCATTACATAAGAACTTGACTTGACTTCTGTATCATTAATCACCTTCCTTTGAGCAATGCAGACTTTCTGATATTTTGTGGCTGAAGCAGCAAGTAATTGTGGACCCCCCAAACAGGAGGCAAAGCAGAAAGTCCACACCCACCTTTATCTTTAGAAAGGAAATGCAAGATCACAGCCGACCCAACTCAGCACCGCTTCCGCTTGAATGTTGATAGTCCGCGCAAACGCTTTGGCAAGTTTGAGATCATCGGTAAGATGTGCTGAAAAAGTCTTTGCCTTTGTAATTCAGTGAATTATTATGCGTGTGGCACCGCAAACATTCAGACGATCGCTTGCAGAGCTGACAACGGATAGCTCACTGGCTCCAATCAGATCGAGGGCAGCTCTGGTTGCTTTCAAATAATTCTTCAGCTTATCGGCCCCTAAAGTGTCATTTCCAATCATAACGAGGTGAACCCTAGTTCAAAAGGCAATTCGTCTTCGTAAAGACAATTTGGCGAAACAGTTTCAGGTCCTTTGGCACAGACCATTCCTTTCATGGGCCTTCTGAGTAATGCACAGCTGAGAAAGGGGTAGAAGGGCAAAAGTAGAACTGACCGGCTGGTCCGGGGCTGCCGTTACAGTGCCAGCCCAGTAAGGCTATTCTTATGTTCTTATGTAGTATTCTGTAAGCGCACGCGTAACTTTTTGGAGCACCCCCGACATGTCCGTACCCCTCCCAGAGCCACGTCCCCTCTTGATTTACATGCTATTAAAGTTATCTGCCAGTATTGGTCACCGTACCTTAAGAAGGATGTGGCAATACTTGAGAGGGTCCAGAGGAGAGCGACACGAATGATTAAGGGCATGGAAAACCTTTCATACACTGAAAGATTGGAGAAGCTGGAGCTCTTCTCCCTGGAAAAGCGGAGACTCAGAGGAGACATGATAGAAACCTACAAGATCATGAAGGGCATAGAGAAAGTAGAGAGAGATAGATTCTTCAAATTTTCAAAACATAAAAGAACAAGAGGGCATTCGGAAAAATTGGAAGGGGATAGATTCAAAACAAATGCTAGGAAGTTTTTCTTTACTCAGCGGGTGGTGGACACCTGGAATGCGCTTCCAGAGGACGTAATAGGGCAGAGTACGGTACTGGATTTCAAGAAAGGATTGGACGATTTCCTGCTAGAAAAGGGGATAGAGGGGTATAGATAGAGGATTACTGCACAGGTCCTGGACCTGTTGGGCCGCCACGTGAGCAGACTGCTAGGCGCGATGGACCTCGGGTCTGACCCGGCAGAGGCATTGCTTATGTTCTTATGTTACGTCTTTTAGAACAGGGTGCAGCCAGATGTGCATGCAGATTTTAGCTGGTGCCAATTAATGCACATAATTGGCTGTGAGCTCTCAATTATTAATGTCGATTGGCTCATTAGCCAAATAATCTGTGCGCACATCTCAGGAGCATGCCCAAGTTTTGTTGCGCAAATCTAGGCGCACTAGGCCTGATGGGCCGCCACGGGAGCGGACCGCTGAGCAAGATGGACCTCTGGTCTGACTCAGCGGGGGCAACGTCTTATGTTCTTATATATAGAATATGGGGTTGGGTGAACAGAAACTCCACTTGGTGCAAAGTTAAACAGAGCCTAGATTAGATCAGAGGAACTCAGAGCAAAACGAAACAGTCCCAAATTAATCAAGCATCACCTGTTCGCTTGCAAAGCTATTATACACTCATTTATATACTCGGGATTTGTTTTTTTAAAAAAAGCTCAGTGTTTACCCACATAATCTCTAACTGTGTTCATGTTTCGGAGATAATACATTAATCCTCATTATCAGGCTTCATTGAATTTAAATATGTTTGTGGATGAAGATAAAAATGTCCACTTATCTCTGAAAGTTCAGTGTTTTCCTCCAGCCCTACTCCGACACACCTGCACTGGGGGAAAATCATCCATCTTCACAGCAGTCCCTTGAATGTCTCTATTAAACAGCAAAAAGCGTCACATTACAATTGACTAATGATGACGTTTCGAGTTTATTTTACATTTGATATACTGCATAATCAGAGGACTTTCTGAGGAATTTTAAAATACAAAACAAAGAAAATTGCAATCCAAGAAGGAACACGAGAGACATCTACCTGTAGGAGCATACAGCATGGTAAAAGCGGATAGCGTAGCTGATTTTCAGAAAGGTTTGGACAAATTCCTGGAGGAAAAGTCCATAACCTCTGCTTGCCCTGTATCAGTAGCATAGAATGTTGCTACTCTGGGTTTTGGCCAGGTACTAGGGACCTGGATTGTCCACCGTGAGAACGGGCTATTGGGCTTGATGGACCATTGGTCTGACCCAACATGGCTGTTCTTATGCTCTTACGTGTGCCAAGTACAGGACAATCAAGCCATTGTGACATCACTGCTGAGGTTGGCTCTGAGTCACTGTGGAATGAAGTGTTATGACATCACAATCTCAGCTCTGGAATGTTGCTACTCCTTGGGTTTTGACCAAGTACTGGGGACCTGGATTGACCACCTTGAGAACGGGCTACTGGGCTTGATGGACCATTGGTCTGACCCAGCATGGCTGTTCTTATGCTCTTACGTGTGCCAAGTACAGGACAATCAAGCCATTGTGACATCACTGCTGAGGTTGGTTCTGAGGCACTATGGAATGAGGCATTATGACATCACAATCTCAGCTCTAGAACATTGCTCTCATTGGGGTTCCAGAATCTTGCTATTCTATGAGATGCTGGAATGTTACTAGTCCTTGGGTTTTGGCCAGGTCCTAGGGACCTGGATTGGCCACCGTGAGAACGGGCTACTGGGCTTGATGGACCATTGGTCTGACCCAGTACGGCTATTCTTATATTCTTAACAGTATTCCGTAGGTCCCTCCAAGAGAGACTTCTGGGTTGCAAAGCTGGGGAGGCCAGGACATGCTAGGGACCATCAAATTCCAATATGCATGGGCGGAAATCATACATGCCTAGCGCTTAACCCCTACCTTCTATGTTTCACTCCTTCCCTTTCCCTACTCTTTTGTTTTTTATTGTAACGAACCCATTCTTCTCCTTTCCCTATGTATCCAATTTTGATAAATTTTGTCCATTTGTCGTCCCTCCCTTTTTTAATTTTTTATACAGTGTTCCCCCAGTCATTCGCGATTGGTGGCTCGCGATCCCAGTCATTTGCGATATTTTCCGACCGCGAACCGCCGACCAGGAGAGGACAGCTGGAGAGGCAGAAGAGAGCAGCCGGAGCGCCGGTGAGTGAAGGAAATCACTCGCTGTATGCTCCGACCGCCTTGTCCTGCACTAAGTCGGGCCTTATTCCTTTGACACGCAGCTCCTGATTGGATAAGGCCCGACTTAGTGCAGGAAGAGGCGGCCGGAGCATACCGCGAGTAATTTCCTGCACTCGCCGGCGCTCCAGCTGCTCTCTCCAGTCTCCCCCACGAAAAACCGTATTTGCGGTTTTTCAAGATTCGCGGGGGTTCCTGGAATGGAGCCCCCGCAGATATCGGGGGGTACTGTAAATATTATTTGATGTTGTAAACCGCTGAGATTGTAACTTCTGTTTTATATTTGCGGTATATCAAATAAATTGAACAGAGATTATGGGCTCCTTTTACTAAGGTATGCTAGCGTTTTTAGCGCACTCTAAACCTGCGCTACATGGCTAGATCTAATGCAAGCTCAGTGCTGGTGTTAGCATCTAGCACGGCCAGCAGTTTAGCGCATGCTATTATGCGCGTTTAACCGCTAACGCGGCTTCGTAAAAGGAGCCCTTAGTGTTCCCCCCAGGCTAGTTTTTATGATATAGCTCTAAGGTGTATTCATGCTATTCTCAGTTCTTAGAATTTTTGTGCTGCGGTCATTTCCTGTGAGCAATGCATTGTGTGAAATGTAGTTTCTTTCATGCTGCAACCACGCCTGCTGATCTCAATAAAACTTGCTACTACTGGTCCTTTCTCTTGCAAATTGAGCATTAAAGAAAAACTTCATGTCTCATTACAATTTTAATAAGTTACAGATTGTTAATAAAGCACAGTAGAACACCGATTATCCGAACGTTGATTATCTGGATATCCAATTATCGAGATTGCTTCGGGGCCCCAGCCTCCTTCTGTTACCTCCACCTCCCTCTTATGGGTTCAGTAGGGAGTAGAATCTGGCCCCTCCTGCCTCGATAGAGAGTAATTCTGTGAAGTAGACACTAACATTTACAGCATTTGCTGATCGCATGCATAAACATTTAGAGTAATAACATATTTGCATATATATTTATGTATTTAAAAACATTTTTAATCTGCCTTTACCCAAGTTGGCACAACATAAAGATCCCATACATAAGAACAGCCATACTGGGTCAGACCAATGGTCCATCAAGCCCAGTAGCCCGTTCTCAAGGTAGCCAATCCAGGTCACTAGTACCTGGCCAAAACCCAAGGTGTAGAAATATTCCATGCTACCAATAAAGGGCAAGCAGTAGCTTCCCCCATGTCTTTCTCAATAACAGACTATGGGCTTTTCCTCCAGGAACTTGTCCAAACCTTTCTTAAGACCAGCTACACTATCCGCTCTCACCACATCCTCTGGCAACGCATTCCAGAGTGAAAAAAAAATGTCCTCCTATTGGTTTTAACAGTATTTCCCTGTAACTTCATCGAGTGTCCCCTAGTCTTTGTCATTTTTGACGGAGTGAATAATCGATCCACTCAGGATTTTGTAGACTTTGATCATATCTCCCCTCCCGCCTCTGCGTCACTCTGTCAATAAACAGCAGCTCTATGAAAGGTTCAACTTCCCACACCAAAAGACCAACAAGACGTAAATCCAGTTGTAATATTCTATAAAGGAAAGTCGGTGTCTTTTTCTTCCTGCCCTGGGTCTCGTAGCATTCCTCCCCTCTCCCATTTACTGGGTTAGGGCATCGCCATCCTTTTTACTAGAAGGCGCTCTACCAGAGACAGCAGAAGGCAACAGCTGGCAGAGCTTGGAGTGTGCTTCTGTCTCTAATTCACAGTCCAATTAATGTCCGTCAGCTTCTCGGAAGCCTCTCCTCCTGTTTGTTCCTGATTAAATGCATTGGGTGACTGGTTTGATGAGGAGGAAGCGGCTTTCTCTGCATGCGGAAACTTCCAGCTGTGTCTCTGTTGAGATCTAAAGAGCCCAAAGGGCAGAGGGGGGGGGAGGGGGTGGCAGGAAGATGTTTTCTGTCACCTTCAGCTGGTTACTACTTGACATTCAAATAATTGCCATTATGGTCGTATCATTATTTACCCTTCCATTCCTGGAATATTGGGGGAATGCTTGTGACTTCTGCGTGTTGAAATGGACTTTCTGAAGACTACCTTCTCTCAACCAAGAGGCTTTAGCTCAGTTACAGCCAACACTCAAAGACCTCAGCGCAGTTAATGAACTGCTGATAAGAGTACACTAATGGCATGCAAATTACAATATCTTAAAAATGCGCAGTGACATTAAAAGCTGCAGCTGTTTGCTTCCTAGCAAGGAAATGCGCTTCATGCACCGAAGGGAAGAAGGGATTAAAAAACACAACAGTCAGACTCTCTGATTCTCATCCCTTAGCCCACGCCCAAAAAGTCTGTGGTGGCTTGGTAGACCTTGTACCCTCCCCCTCCCTTCGCCTCACCTCTCTCTGGACACTTCAGACAATTCCCCAACACCTCCAATCCCTAAATTGATCTTGGGAGACTAAGCAAGTTACATTAGAGATTTCTATTCCGTCATTGCCTTGCGGTTCAAGGCGGATTACAAAACATAAGAATATAAGAAGTTGCCTCCACTGGGTCAGACCAGAGGTCCATCGCGCCCAGCGGTCCGCTCCCGCGGCGGCCCATCAGGTCTATGACCTGTGAAGTGGTTCCTGACCATTTCTATAACCTACCTCTACTTCTATCTCTACCCCTCAATCCCCTTATCCTTTAGGAACCTATCTAAACCTTCCTTGAATCCCTGTAATGTGCTCTGGCATATCACAACCTCCGGAAGCGCGTTCCATTGTCAACCACCCTCTGGGTAAAAAAGAACTTCCTAGCGTTTGTTCTAAACCTGTCCCCTCTCAGTTTCTCCGAGTGCCCCCTTGTACTTGTGGTTCCCCACAGTTTGAAGAATCTGTCCCTGTCTACTTTCTCTATGCCCCTCAGGATTTTGAAGGTTTCTATCATGTCTCCTCTAAGTCTCCACTTTTCTAGGGAGAATAGCCCCAGCATTTTCAACCTGTCAGCGTATGAAAAGTTTTCCATACCTTTTATCAGTTTAGTCGCTCTTCTCTGGACCCCCTCAAGAATTACAAAAACGTATTACAAGAAGAAGATATCTGGTAATTTCTAGTGGAGATAAAGAGTGGATGAGGTTGCTTTGGGGAATTGGGAAGGTAATGGGAAGTGGTATTGGGAGTGGGAAGGAGCTAGCGGGATTAAGTCGTTTGCAGGAATTTCTTGAAGAGTCGCGTCTTTACTTCTTTTCTGAATGTTTTGTAGTCAGGGGTCATAATTAGTAGATTGGAGATTTGGTTGTCGAGTTTTGCTGTTTGTGTGGCTAAGAGGCCATCATATAGGTTTTTCCGTTTGATAGGAGGGTGCGTGAATGGAGTATGGGTTTCCCAGAGGCTTATGAGCTCAAAAGTAATGCCTCTACCACTTCCCCTCTTCTTTCATATACAGAAGTATTTCACCCCTTATATGGCACCCCCATAATTTTCCTTCCCTCCCTCCCTCCTCCGTGAGCTGTTTATAAAGAGGCATTGTGCAAGGTGCAAGTATCTACACATGCTCAAATCCTGCCAGTTCCCAAAGTGTAATAGAGATCATGGAAAGGAAGAAGGGAGAGACATGCTGGAGACCATGGAGGAAAAGGGAAGGAGAGGAAAAGGGAAGGAGAGACATGCTAGAGACCATGGAGAGGGGAAAGGGAGGGAGAGATATGTTGGAGACCATGGGGATGAAAATGAGAGGCATGCTAACAACAATGCAGAGAGGGGAGTGAAGGAGAAATATGCTGAAGAGTGGGTGAGGGGAAAAAGGAGGGAGAGACATGATGGAGACCATAGGAGGAAGAGGGAAGGAGAGACCATGGGGAAGGGGGAGGTAGGAGGAAGGATAGAGATGCTTAAGAGGGAGTGAGGGAAGAAGAAAAGGAGAGAAATGCTGGATGACATTGGGGAAGTTGGGCAAAATTACAGAACAAAGAACAAAATTACAGAGCAAACGTGGATTAATGAGACAAAGCCAACATGGATTTAGTCAAGTGAAATCTTGCCTCATTGATTTACTACATTCTTTGAAGGGGTGAATAAACATGTGGATAAAGGTGAGCTGGTTAGTGTGTATCTGGTTTTTCAAAAGGCATTTGACAAAGTACCATATTAACAACTCCTGAGGAAATTAGAAAATCATAAAATAGGTGGTAATATCCTAGTATGGCTTAAGATGTGGATTAAGCACTGGAGAAGATATGGCTGAGGGGAAATATGACAGAGGTCTATAAAATACTGAGTGGAGTGGAATGGGTAGGCACGAATCGCTTGTTTACTCTTTCTAAAATATTAAAACTAGGGAGCATGCAATGAACATAAGAACATAAGAATCGCTGCTGCTGGGTCAGACCAGTGGTCCATCGTGCTCAGCAGTCTGCTCCCGCGGTGGCCCTTAGGTCAAAGATAAGTGCCCTGACTCCAGCCTCACCTGCGTACATTCTGGTTCAGCAGGAACTTGTCTAATTTTGTCTTGAGTCCCTGGAGGGTGTTTTCCCCTATAACAGCCTCCGGAAGAGCGTTCCAGTTCTCTACCACTCTCTGGGTGAAGAAGAACTTCCTTACGTTTGTACGGAATCTATCCCCTTTCAACTTTAGAGAGTGCCCTCTTGTTCTCCCTAACTTGGAGAGGGTGAACAACCTGTCTTTATCTACTAAGTCTATTCCCTTCATTATCTTGAACGTTTCAATCATGTCCCCTCTCAGTCTCCTCTTTTCAAGGGAGAAGAGGCCCAGTTTTTCTAATCTCTCGCTGTACGGCAACTCCTCCAGCCCCTTAACCATTTTAGTCGCTCTTCTCTGGACCCTTTCGAGTAGTACTATGTCCTTCTTCATGTACGGCAACCAGTGCTGGACGCAGTATTCCAGGTGGGAGCATACCATGGCCCGGTACAGTGGCATGATAACCTTCTTCGATCTGTTTGTGATCCCGTTTTTAATCATTCCTAGCATTCTGTTTGCCCTTTATGCCACCGCCACGCATTGCGCGGACGGCTCCATTGACTTGTCTACCAGTATTACCAAGTCTCTTTCCTGGGGGGGTCTCTCCAAGTACTGCACCGGACATCCTGTATTTGTATATAAGTAGTAAATTTAAAACAAAGCAGAGAAAATATTTCTTCACGCAATGTGTAATTAAACTCTGGAATTCATGGCTAGGGAATGTGGTGAAAGCAGTTAGTTTAGCAGGGTTTGAAAAATGTTTGGATAGTTCCCTAAAAGAAAAGTCCAAAAGCCATTATTAAGATGGATTTGGGGAAAATCCACTTCTTATTTCTAGGATAAATACTACTCCCCTCAACAACTGCAGATCAGAATTAGGATATTTCTCCATGTAAGTCAAAATAAGAAAATATATATATATATGACTCCTAAAACATCTTTGCCATACTAGCACTTAGTACATCCATACTGCCCCAATACAGACACCTAGAGTTGGCAAGCCGGTGCCCAGCCCTAGAGCACTGGTCCATGTAAAGCAGGGCAGTCAGAAGAGAAATGATTTCCTACTAAACGGGTCTATTTGCCATTCTCTTAGGCTTCCGCAGCTGGCGTCATGATTGTAGCAGGTTTCCGGGTCCCGCCACGTCGGTGTAGAAAGAACCCTACTGCTGTCACAACTCCCCTAGAGCAAAACAAGAAAGAACCAACAAGATCTGCAGGTGCACAAGGGAAGGGGTAAAACGCAGACCTGACGGACCTCAAGGATCTAAAACCTCACGTCCTTAAAAATCTGAGGTCCATGCCACCTGTAGTTAGTTTCTGGCTCTGACAGACCTTGATGACAATTTAGCGCTGACGGATCCATCTCAGCATGGGGAGGGAAAAATATTAGGATCCGTCAGCGCTAAAATGTGATTGAGGTCTGTCAGAGCCGCGGACCTCAGATTTTTTAATTTACTGGGACTGCAGGAAACCAGTTTAAAGGATTCGTTTTAGAGCCGCTCCAGCACTAGTTCTGGCTCTGACAGACCTCGATGACATTTTAGCGCTGATGGATCCTAATACTTTTCCCTCCCTATGCTGAGACGGATCCATCAGCGCTAAATTGTCAGCGAGGTCTGTCAGAGCCAGAAACTAACCACAAGTGGCATGAACCTCAGATTTTTAAGGACGTGCGGTTTTAGATCCGCGAGGTCCGTCAGGTCCGCGTTTTACCCCTTCCTGGTGCACAACAAGAAAACAAAACTGCAGGAAAATGTACAGGGTACAGGATTTTATTTAGGGGAAGATAGTGGGTAGGGGATGGAATTAAGGGGGGTGTAGATAAGATTGAATTAATTCATATGGAAATTAAATTTGAAAGAATGATTTAAATTTGTATGAAATATTATTCTAATTCTTATTGTATTGAATGTATTTTTGTATTATCCTATTGTACTGATTATTTGATTCTTTCAATAAAAATTGTTATACATAAATAACAAAGTTCTTAAGATACATAAAATATATCCAGAGAACTGGTCCTAAGATTCCCCTAGAGCCACTGCTCTTCACACACCTCCCAGGTAGGATTACCATCTTATTATTTTTAGATTCATTATGGAATTGTCAATTGGTGGAATCTCTAAGGGGGGGTTAATTTGGTAAAGCTGCGGCTTGTGGGGGTTTTAATCAGGGAAGAAGTATTCTATTTCAAAAGGCATGTATGAGTGGTCATAAATGCATTTTGCAATATTGGTTACAGAAAGATTCGTCTAGTTATTGGCACTGGAGGAACCAATTCCATCGTTTCATTTTGTTTGAGGTTTGGGAGGTTCATAAATTTCCTAGAAGAACTCGGTTATTTTTGAAAATTTGGGGCCATTATATACAAAAATTATCCTCTAGAGCAGTGGTTCCCAACCCTGTCCTGGAGAACCGCCAGGCCAATCGGGTTTTCAGGCTAGCCCTAATGAATATGCATGAAGCAGATTTGCATGCCTGTCACTTCCATTATATGCAAATCTCTCTCATGCATATTCATTAGGGCTAGCCTGAAAACCCGATTGGCCTGGTGGTCCTCCAGGACAGGGTTGGGAACCACTGGTCTAGAGCAAGAAGTATAATTCTTAATACTTTACATTGAAGCTTTGGAATTGTTCTTTGCATTTTTAGTATTTTGTAATTGATGTCACCTTTCATTCTAGGGTCGGGGTGGTGGGGATGATAGTAATATATGTGGAATTATTGAATTGTATTCGTTTAATTCATTTATTACAATGTTATAATTATTGTGGGATAGGGGGGAGAGGTGAATAGGGAAAAGGGAAGGGGGAAGGAAATAGGGGGAGGGTATTGAGAGATTTTGAAGAAATGAAAGACATTTGATGGAAATTAATATGATGAATTTTAATGTAATGACTATTTTATTGTAATATATTATTATATATTTACTGGATTTCTTCAATAAAATGTAATAAATTAAAAAATGAAAACCCAGACATAGAACCATGCCTGGCTCCGCCTCCAACCCCGCCCGGCTCCGCCTCCAACCCTGCCCAGTTCCACCCTCCATCCCCACCTCCGGAAAGCCTCTTCTCTTTGTGACGAGCTCCGGCTGCGTCTGGAAGGCCTGAAGCATGTGTGGAGGTGTTTGACATCATCTGTGCATGCTCAGAGGCCCTCCAGATGTGGCCAGAGCTTGTAGGGGGCTTTCCAAAACCCAGACAAACGCCGGGTTTTGGAATGTGCGTCCGGGAGCCTGGACAGTCCTCTAAAAACAGGACATATCCAGGTTTTCCCAGACGTCCGGTAACCCAGGTCCTTCCCAGGTGTGCAGAATATTTCATCTCTGTCCCACTTGCAAAACATGGACAGAGCAAGAGACCACAGATTAGAAATATGCAAACTCTGGATCCCTTAGAAGACAGAGTCTGCCTGCAGTGCAACACCAGAAAGCCAAATTGAGAAATGCATTTCCTCCTGTGCAGTGGAAAGACACATTTCCTAAAACTAACAGGAGAATATCAGAGCCAAATCACAAAACAACAAGCAGTTAAAAATCTGTGTAATCCAGGGGAAAAGAGGAAGAAACTACAGCAGCAGCAAAGGCAGTAAACTAATGTTCGGTCCAGCCCCAGGCCAGAAACTTACATAATCTGATCAGAGGCAGCGCAGAGCAATCAAAGGCAATTTTTGTCTTTTCTGGACCCTGTAATTTTATTTCATTATCTTGTGTACTGTTTTTCCCTTTTGCTTTAATCACTTTGCAGGTAATGTATGCAGACAACGAAGTGCTTTATCCCTCAAAATGCTCCCAGGGCAGCGTTTGGGGGATTCGCATCTGGACTCCGTGAGGCATCCATCTCATCGAGGGCAGCTGCCCTATCACGTGGGTCTTCATCCCACGAAGCTCATCTCCCCTCTTGCTTGCATATTTTGCAAAATTGCACACGCAGCAGACAGTAACATAGTAACATAGTAGATGACGGCAGATAAAGACCCGAATGGTCCGTCCAGTCTGCCCAACCTGATTCAATTTAAATTTTTTCTTCTTAGCTATTTCTGGGCAAGAATCCAAAGCTCTACCCGGTTCTGTGCTTGGGTTCCAACTGCCGAAATCTCCATTAAAACCTACTCCAGCCCATCTACACCCTCCCAGCTATTGAAACCCTCTCCAGCCCATCCCCCACCAAACGGCCATACACAGACACAGACCGTGTAAGTCTGCCCAATACTGGCCTTAGTTCAATTTTTAATATTATTTTCTGATTCTAGATCAGTGGTTCCCAAACTTGTCCTGGGGGACCCCCAGCCAGTCAGGTTTTCAAGATATCCCTAATGAATATGCATGAGAGAGATTTGCATATAATAGAAGTGACAGGTATGCAAATCTCTCTCATGCATATTCATTAGGGATATCTTGAAAACCTGACTGGCTAGGGGTCCCCCAGGACAGATTTGGGAGCCACTGTTCTAGATCTTCTGTGTTCATCCCACGCTTCTTTGAACTCAGTCACTGTTTTCCTCTCCACCACCTCTCTCGGAAGCACATTCCAAGCATCCACCACCCTCTCCGTAAAGTAGAATTTCCTAACATTGCTCTTGAATCTACCACCCCTCAACCCCACTACTGCCTCTTTTTGAGCAGGCAATAGATTTTTGGCTAGCACTCGCTAATCGGGTGCATGCGGTAAAACCCATAGCGCACTTTCGTAAAAGGAGCCCTTAATCTGAGTAAGACAGACCATGTGACACTTTATTACCATAAACTAAACTGGCTTCCAGTTGAGGCAAGAGTGATAATTCAGTTGGCTGTATTTGCTGTAAGGGGTCGCATGGTCTAGCACAGACATGGGCAACTCCGGTCCTTGAGGGCCGGAATCCAGTCGGGTTTTTCAGGATTTCCCCAATGAATATGCATTGAAAGCAGTTCATGCAAATAGATCTCATGCATATTTCTTGGGGAAATCCTGAAAACCCAATTGGATTCCGGCCCTCAAGGACCGGAGTTGCCCATGTCTGGTCTAGCACTTAGTTATCTTGTGGATCATTTTGCATTTGCAAACTCTAAACGATTACAGCATGCTCTTGCTTTATTTGTCTCTCCATCTGCTAAAGCAGGGGTGTCAAAGTCAGTCCTCGAGGGTCGCAATCCAGTTGGGTTTTCAGGATTTCCCCAATGAATATGCATGAGATGTATTTGCATGCACTGCTTTCATTGTATGCTAATAGATCTCATGCATATTCATTGGGGAAATCCTGAAAACCCGACTGGATTGTGGCCCTCGAGGTCCGACTTTGACACCTGTGCGCTAAAGGTTGTTTATATAAAATATATTTTCAAAGACTATTGTTGTTTCAGGCTGCTGCTTGGGATAAAGATTTTAGTCGTATGATAACCTGCTTCTTATCAGGACTTTAGGAAATTGTTAAAAACCTAAACTCTCCTTTATAAATCCACGATAACATTTTTAGCGCCGACCACAGCGATAACAGCTCGGACGCTCATAGGAATTCTGTGAGTATCTCAGCTGTTACCGTGGTGACCAGCGCTAAAAACGCTAGCACAGCTTTGTAAAGGACAGGGCTATTTATTTGTAAAATATTTGGAAGTTTGATGCTTTGTAGTTTGCTGTGATTTCCAGTCCTCTTTTAGTTTATAACATTTTATTGAAGGAATCAAATAAATATATAATAAAATAATACAAAGAGATATTCATTACAATTAGATTCACAAAAATAATATTCCATACATATTTCTATCATTCCTCCAAAATAAATTTCCATATGACTTAATCCATTCATTTCTACACCCCCCCCCCACCCCTTGATCCCTTCCCCTTCACCCTTACCTTTCCCCGCCCATTCTAAATGTTCAAACATTTTATTAAAGCAATAAAGTAAAAATGCATATAAATTATACAGAAAGAGATTCTTTACAAATAATAAATAATTCACAAAAGTTAAAATTCTAATCCATATAATATATAAAATTCTATCATTTCATCAAACTCTTTTATCCTGTAAACCACATAGAACTTCAAGGTTTTGAGGTATGTCAATATATTTTTATGTTATGTAATGTTATGTATTTTATGTTTATTTTTGGCAATTATTTAAACAAGATTTAAACAAAAATTGTTTTGTTTTTAGTTTTTTAGATTTATAGATTGCTTGGATTTATTTTATATTTTTTATATCGTTTATTTTTATATTTTTTTTATTTTTTGCCTTTTAAGTGTTCTTTTCATTTCTTTTCATGGTGTTGGTACACCATGCTGTTGATAAATCGAAGTGTGGTTAAAACTTTTTTTTAAAATCTTTATTAAATTTTCAAGATTAATATAAAGTGCATAAAATTATACATACATTAATAATCAGAATCAGCACTTACAATACAAAATGAATTACCTCCCCCATCCCAGTACATACATACAAGGAATAAAACAAAGGAGATAACCCCACCCTTCCCTGGATGTGTGTATGAATCTAAAGGAAATTAAAGGCAAAAAAACAACTATACCGAAGTAACAAAAGTCGTTAATGGACCCCAAACTAATTTGAATAAATTATTATGCCCCAACATGTCAGCGTTCATTTTCTCATACTTATAAAACAAACATAAATTTGCCCACCAAAAGTTAAACTAAGGACTCCTTTTTCCTAGTGGTTTTAGCGCAAGGGCTAGCCGTTATCGCTTCCTTTTAAGGAGGCGGTAATTTTTCAGCTAGCGCACGCTAATCTTATGAGTGCACTAAAAACGCTAGCGCACCTTAGTAAAAGGAGCCCTAAGCCAATCCCAATGAAAATGAAAAGCCGGCATTTATACCGGTCCAATGGGGGTTTAATATGCGATTGTGTCCCTCAGACGACTAAATCTTAGCTTAAAACTTTTAATAAACCAACATTATAAACAAACATCTAATATAATAAAGCCCTAAGCGCGCATGCGCACTCCCACCTGCGTTCTCCCGTTTTCTGTGCGCTGTAGGGCACTGCAAGTAGGAGTGAGCATGCACAAGAATCCCACCGAGGGGATGTCGGCTGCCGCGGCTGTCGGCAGCTGCGGAGTATTCCCAACTTTCACCCCATTTGCAGCCACCCTTCTAGGACCAGCCTAAAGGTATCTGATCCCACACCCAGGGATAGCGCCAGCCTCTTCCTTTCCTTATTCTCTCCTTCAAGCTCAACCATCAACCACTACAGCGGGAGGGAGACAGACAGGAAGAAAGGAAGAAAGACACAGGGGCATGAAGAGAGACAGAAAGACAGACAGACAGACAAAGAGAGACAGGGAGAGAGACAGACAGAAAGAAAGAAAGACAGACAATAGGAGAGAGAGAGACAGAAAGAAAGGAAGAAAGAGACAGGGGCAGGGAGAGAGACAGACAAAAAGAAAGACAGACAATAGGAGAGAGAGAGACAGAAAGAAAGGAAGAAAGAGACAGGGGCAGGGAGAGAGACAGAAAGAAAGACAGACAAAGAGGGACAGGGAGAGAGACAGACAAAAAGAAAGACAGCAGGAAAGAGAGAGACAGAAAAAAAGGAAGAAAGAGACAGGGGCATGGAGAGAGACAGAAAGAAAGTCAGACAAAGAGGGACAGGGAGAGAGACAGACAGAAAGAAAGACAGCAGGAGAGAGAGAGACAGAAAGAAAGGAAGAAAGAGACAGGGGCAGGGAGAGAGACAGAAAGAAGGACAGGGAGAGAGACAGACAAAAAGAAAGACAGCAGGAAAGAGAGAGACAGAAAAAAAGGAAGAAAGAGACAGGGGCAGGGAGAGAGACAGAAAGAAAGTCAGACAAAGAGGGACAGGGAGAGAGACAGACAGAAAGAAAGACAGGCAGCAGGAGAGAGAGAGACAGAAAGAAAGGAAGAAAGAGACAGGGGCAGGGAGAGAGACAAGAAAGAAAGACAGAGAAAGAGGGACAGGGAGAGAGACAGACAGAAAGAAAGACAGCAGGAGAGAGAGAGAGACAGAAAAAAAGGAAGAAATAGACAGGGGCAGGGAGAGAGACAGAAAGAAAGACAGACAGACATATATTCTAGCACACGTTAATATAATGGGCTTAAAGACTAGTAACATGATAAACCAACATTATAAACAAACATAACATAATAAACCAACATTATGTTTTGCTGAGCTGTTTGGATGTGTATTCTGATGATATTGTAGCATATTATTATTATTGCTGTGATTTAATTTGACTACCTGTATTTCCAAGGCTTCACCTTGCTGAGTCAACCTAAAGACAAATCAAATGAATGTAGAAAGTGTCACAAATTTATGGAAAGCAAGCCCGACCTGGCTCATGTTTCAGCATTCTGCCTGCGTCATGGATCCAAAAGCTACCAAAAAATATATAATTTATAAACCTATCGATATATCTCTCAAATGTCTCCTGAAAAAAATTCCTAAGGTGATGCATGCAAAACAGATGCAGTGCATAATTCATACAGATTTCATAAATTAAACAGTATTGCCAATAATGCTTTCATAAGTATCTTGATTCAATAATTCTTTAAATGAATATGTAATGAGAAAAGGAGCAGATTTTCATTAGAGTCATGCTGAAAACAGAGAAGCACCTATTTTAACAGGACAAAGAAAAGTCTACACTAACCGTGCTCTCAAAAACGGTGTATTTGGATTTCCAAAAGGCATTTGGCAAAGTAGCTCATGAAAGACTTCTGAGGAACGTCATGGGATAGGAGGTAACATCCTTTTATGGATTAAGAACTGGTTGAAAGACAGAAAACAGAGAGTGGGTTTAAATGGTCAATATTCTCAATGGAGAAGGGTAAATAGTGGGGTGCCTCAGGGGTCTGTGCTGGGACCGCTGCTTTTTAACATATTTATTGCATATTTATTTATTTAAATTGGTTTTATATCCCATCCTCCCGGGAGAGCTCAGAACGGGTTACAAGCCTAGTAAAATATGGTATGGCACAATATGACGAGCATTGCACAAAAACCATAGGTTGGCAGCTTAGCATGGCAGACAGTCATGTATACAATCTTAGTATCCTTTCGTCAATGTTTTTTTTCCCAATGTTGTATTCAGTCTCAAACTACCTTTCTGGGGCGTCAGACATGCCATTTATTCGCCTCCATTCTGGCGACATAAAAGTCTTTTTGGCTATGACTCTGGCTGTGGCCTCTTCATTCGCCCACTAAAAACAGTTGTTTTGTTTTTTTGTTTTTTACTTTTTATTTTTTAAAAACAAATTAAAAAATAAAAAGTAAAAAAAAAAATAAAAAAATAAAAATAAAAAGTAAAAAACAAAAAAACAAAACAACTGTTTTTAGTGGGCGAATGAAGAGGCCACAGCCAGAGTCATAGCCAAAAAGACTTTTATGTCGCCAGAATGGAGGCGAATAAATGGCATGTCTGACGCCCCAGAAAGGTAGTTTGAGACTGAATACAACATTGGGAAAAAAAACATTGACGAAAGGATATTAGTTGTACTACACTAGTCAATGTAAAGAACACTGGCTTATACGTATACTTGTTACAATCTTAGTATAGCATGACAAGCACAGTATTACAAGCGTGGCAGCCATAACTTGGTTTGCGAGCATAATTACATTACATTACTGACTTCTATTCCGCCTGTACCTTGCAGTTCTAAGCGGATTACATCAAAAGATAACTGGACATTTCCAGGAAGAGGATTACAATTAATGGCGTTGGTAACTAATTCAATTTTGAGGTGAGGTTACAAAGTGGGAAAATGAGGGGAGCGTCAGAAGGAGCTGGAAATATACGAGAAGGTTGCAGAGTGGATGCTGGTTACATTGCTGAGTCTTAGATGAATATTACAGGTAGGGAGAGGGAGGGGGGGATAGCATGGGGGAAAGGAAGGGGGGTTAGGACATCTGGATGAATTTTTTGAATAGTAGGGTTTTGATTTCTTTTCGGAAAGCTTTGAGGTCATTCCAGAAGCATGCTTGTAATCCAAAACACTCGTATATCAAAGCGAATTTCCCCCTAGGAAATAATGGAAACCCAGACGATTCGTTCCACAACCCAATACAAAATACAGTCCTGTACATACTTGTATTGCAAGACCTCGCTCGTTTCGAACACTCACTACACTGCGGGTGAATTGGGTGTGATGCTTTAATTACGTTCAGTTGCGCTCAGCGTGAGATGTGCTCATGTTGTGCGCGCTTGAACTGCGGGTGCTTGTACTACGTTCAGCCGCGCTCAGCGATGCGAAGCGCATATATTGCACGTGCGTGATGTGGCACATGTAGATGTGCTCGTACTGCAAGATAACGCTCGTTTATCGAGTTAAAATTTTAAAAAATGTTTTGCTCATCTTGCATAACACTCGCAAACCACGTTACTCGCTATCCAAGGTTTGACTGTATATAAACCTAGCAATGGCAAACAAAGCATGATAAACATAGTATTATATATGCAAATATAGCATGGTGGCTGACCTAGTATGACATGACAGTATGGCGCTTAATGTGTAGAACCTAGCGCGGTGGACATAGGATGTAGTGGAATAGCCTTACTGGGTCAGATCCAAGGTCCATCAAGCCCAGTAGCCCGTTCTCATGGTGGCCAATCCAGGTCCCTAGTACCTGGCCAAAACCCAAGGAGTAGCAACATTTCAGAATTTTAGCAAGATTCCAGAACTCCAAATATGAGCAACATTCCGTGCAGAATCCCCGAAGAATAGCAAGATTCCGGAACCCCAAAGAGTAACAAGATTCTAGAATCCCAAGGAGTAGCAACATTCCATGCTACCGGTCCAGGGCAAACAGAGGCTTCCCCTGTGTAGACATGGTATGGCAGATGTAGCAGGAACGATACAATGTATAGTAAAGTGGGAGGAGAAGGTGGAAGTATGATGAAATGTGGCAAAGCATTGCATGACAAAGACACGGTGGCTTGGAAGGGTAGAGCATTATATGATGGTTAATATAAAGTTTGACAATTCCTGGTACGATGGACAAAGCGCATCAGCATTTGAAATCCGTGACAGTAGAGGGCTGGTGCTGTTCTTTGTTAGGTTTTTGAGTTAGGCGTGGCTAGACGCTAGTGTCACTAGCGTAGTAATGGGGGGGATGAAGGGGGCGGTCTGCCCCGGGCACCATCTTCCTCAGGGCGCCGCCAACCCTCCTCCACTCTGCCCCCCCCCCCTTCCCCACACCTTCCCCTGCGGCACATGCACCCGTTCCCTTCCCCCGTACCTTTTTAACTTCGGCGTGAGCAGCCTCCAACTTACTGCCTGCATCAGCTTCGGCGCTGACTCTGACATCACTTCCAGGGACCCGACCTCAGAAGTGATGTCAGAGAGAGTGCCGAAGCCAGCGCGGGCTGTAAGTTGGTGGCTGCTGGCGCCAACGGGGAAGGGGCACGTACGCGCAACAGGGGGGTGGAGGAGGTGTGCCCTTGCTACGCCACTGACCAGAGTTTAGCCGTTTCCAAGCGCTCAGTGACACCTAACTGAAATTTGCGCAAAACTTTAATGATTTGTTAATGTGTTTTAATTTTTTGATAGCATTTCCAATTAAAATGCCAATTAAGCTCCAATTAAAAAAATAATTAATTTCCATGCCATATAAGGTGAAGCTTTTTCGGAATATTTACCACTTGTACTTCTATGGATGACGACTCATGAGTATAAAGGAAAGTCATCAGAAATTAATCTTCTGAGCTGATTACCTAAAACAAACATCAGATACTGGAAAGGTTTTCAAGTGATAAGAAACACCCCAGTATCATGATGACAAATTACTTGTCCTCTAGTCCTCACGTTCTATAGCTCCTTTGATTAAAGCCATTCCCCTCCCCCTCCCAGCATGATGGATAGTCTACCAGTGATAACCGATGACATCAGTGATGCCTTTGCAAGAGGTTTGCCCTCATTATTGCTACAGCCTGGTATTATTTATCAATGATATGATGGTGGTTATATGAGTATATATCAGAGGTTACTTATAAGAAGGATTTATTTGCCTAACACGTAGTTAGATGCCTAGGCCAGGGGTAGGCAATTCCGGTCCTCGAGAGCCGGAGCCAGGTCAGGTTTTCAGGATCTCCACAATAAATATGCATGAGATCGATTTGCATCTCAAGGAGGCAGTGCATGCAAATCCATCTGCTACATATTCATGGTGGAGATCCTGAAAACCAGATCTGGCTCCAGCTCTCGAGGACCGGAATTGCCTATCCCTGGCCTAGACTCCTAGGTGCGAAAGTGGTTGCAGCAGAGCGACGTTAAAATAGCTGAATTTGGTTGGTCAGGAGAGAAAATTACAGCTCTACGGTATATAGAACCATTTCTTCTCTTGCCAGCAGTCCCAGCTGCAGAAATAGCAGGACCAAAGTTTGTGACTATCATAATTGTGCAACGCTTACATCGCTTGGCAATTTGGAATGAGTAACTGCAAAATCAGGGAATCAGAGATAAGTCAGAGGTAGCCAGGATTTGGGTAATATTGGAAATTCAAACTATTCTAATGGAAAAAGAATTTGGCTCTTCTATCTTTGGCTGGGCACATTCAAAAGTGTCAGTGCTGAATAGATGCGGTTCCCTACAGCTCTCATAGTTGCGAAACCCCCCCTAAAAGTGGCAGATAATTGAAATCAATCTAAGCCGAAAAGTGAATGAGGAAAGAGCAAAATTGCTAAACTGTGTCCTTGTTGCCTGTCGGCTGGTATAAGAGAAGGTTTCCTTGGCGCTCTGGAGAGGCAGAATTATTTGAAAGAGTTTGCAACAGGCAAAGGACAGCTTTGGGCAGTCTCTTGTAAAGATTTGTCTCTTCAAACCACATTAGCAGAAAAGATGGGAAGAAACCAGAGAGCGATCAGAAGCCTGAGAGGAAATCTTTGGCACAGGCAGGGCAGGATTAACCCATAGGCCCAGTGGGCACGTGCCTAGGGCCCGAAATGGTCAGGGGGGCCCGATGAAGAAGGGCATCAACATTGTTTTTTCCAAACGGCGATGGGCCCCTCCAGCATCGATTGGCAACGCGGGCCCCCCCCCCCATCGACGGAAAGTAAGACAAGCAAGCAACGTGGGTAATAAAGGCAACAGGAACTGTAATTGTGCAAGCGGTGTTGCTTGCCCAAAGCTTCCCTCTGATGCAGCTTCCTGTTTCTGCCTGGGCGCATGGTGGGGTGGGGTGGGGGCAGGGGGCCTAGGGGCCTGGGTGCCTAGGGGTCCTCGACGAATTAATCCTGCCCTGGGCACAGGAAGCAGGATATCAATATTAAAGTGCTGTGCTTTGATTTTCCTAGTAAGAATCATGTTTCAGCCTAGGCCAGGAGTAGGCAATTCCGGTCCTCGAGAGCCAGAGCCAGGTCAGGTTTTCAGGATCTCCACCATGAATATGCATGAGATGGATTTGCATGCACTGCCTCCTTGAGATGCAAATCTATCTCATGCATATTTATTGTGGAGATCCTGAAAACCTGACCTGGCTCCGGCTCTCGAGGACCGGAGTTACCCACCCCTGGTATAAAGCCTCTGCCCCCATGACAACCCTAGAACCAGGGGTAGGCAATTCCGGTCCTCGAGAGCCGGAGCCAGGTCAGGTTTTCAGGATCTCCACCATGAATATGCATGAGATGGATTTGCATGCACTGCCTCCTTGAGATGCAAATCTATCTCATGCATATTTATTGTGGAGATCCTGAAAACCTGTCCTGGCTCTGGCTCTCATGGACCGGAATTGCCTACCCCTGGCCTAGGCTGAAACATGCTTCTTATTAGGAAAATCAAAGCACAGCACTTTAATATCGATACCCTGCCACTTCGGTTTTCTGCATTTGTTCAGGGGATTTGCAGGACATGATTGTGCCCATATGCCATATGACTCTGTGGGCTCCTTTTACGAAGCCGCGGTAGCATTTTTAACGCGCGTAATAGCGCGTGCCAAACCGCCGGCCGCGCTAGCCGCCACCGCCTCCTCTTGAGCAGGCGGTAGTTTTTCGGCCAGCGCAGGGGTAGCGCGCGATTAAAAGTCACGCGCGTTAAAGCCGCTACCGCAGCTTCGTAAAAGGAGCCCTATGTTTATAGCATGCAATTGCCTGTTCCTATCATGCAACTACACACTTCTGCACTGTAACTTCAGTCACAGTGCTCAATCACGTTTGCCATCAAAAAAATAATAATATATTCCATCTCCTGCTCCGTTTTCCTCTCTGTCTCATTTGAATGCCATGCTAATGTGTTTATACGCTTGCTAATAAGTGACTTTCCCACCTTGTGTTGAAAGAGAGGACTTGGGACTAGCTTTCAGCACCAGGGAGAGCGCCAACTGGGTGGAAGGACGCCATTCTTCGGTCTCCAGAGAAGAGCGTCACTATAATGTAAACCTATTAACACTTACACACCAGAAACACGGGCGACAAGTAAAACATCAACCTCATTTCTTTTTGTCTACAATACTTTGGAAACTAGTGAAATATTTTTTTTCAGGATGGCGACCATAGTATATTTCATAGTTTGTAAATGATTTAAAGCCACTTTCAATTACATTAAAAAAAAAAAAAAAAAAAAAATTGGTGGTTGGTGGTGAAAAAGTGCTTTTTTGCACTATGGAAATTAAAGACCATCAAAAATTATTTTGACCCTTTATCTTTTAGATTGCTGATGCAGGCATTGGTACTATCTTTAGTAGACTACTGTAACATTGTTTATTTGGGTGCACCAAAGAAAGTTGTGAGAAAATTGAGAATAGTGCAGAATACGGCTGTTTGCCTGATATATGGGCTGAAGAAAAGCGACCATATTGGTCCTTATTGTCGATTATTACACTGGTTGTCAATGGAAGCACGAGTGATGTTCAATTTTTCATGCCTTTGTTTCAAGTTGGTCTGGGGATTGGCCCCAACCTACTTGTTATCTCATTTTGTGCTATATAACCCTGAGAGGGTAACCAGGAATCGTAACTTATTTGCATACCCGAAGATTTTAGGCTATAAAGTTAGGCCTAACTTTAGACAGGATGCTTGCATTTCAAGCAAGTAAACAACAGTCCTGGTTGGGCAACTATATTAGTGGAGCCAAATTGTCTTACGGCACCTTCCGAAAAGAAATTAAGACAGTACTTTTTGATTAATTCATCTCTTAATTTGATGTTTTATTCTCAACATAATCATTTTACTGAATTAACTTAAATTTTTTATTGTCTTTTTAGCTAATATGCTGTATTTTTACTATTAATATTTTTTTTTTCTTTTGTGTAAACCGCCTAGAATTCTTTTGATCGAGGCGGTATAGAAAAATAAAATAAAATAAAAGGAGCATTTATTACATTTTTCCATAGTTTATAACGAAAACAAATATTTGAGTAGGGAATCTTTCAGTACAGCCACTTGACAGCCCACTCTGTGTACCAACGTCATGGCTGCCGCTGGCTTTGCACCTTCAAGGGGCGGCTGGTCAGCAGGAGCTCTGTGCATCAGATACCGGGCTTTGACCTTGAGATCTCTTCTTCCCACGCCGTTACGTCTATGATTCACCCATTGCTGCATCCAGTAAGAATCCAGGGGCTCCTCTGTGTGTGCTGGGCTCGATGAAACACGGTTCATGCGTGCTGTGGCTGCCGTTCCACAAAGATTTTGTGTCGCCAGGGTCTGAAAAACCGACCCATCAGATTGACTGATTCAGGCAGATTTTGCTGCTACTGTACAAACTTTCATTTCTATAGCTTTACGCAAGCACATAAGAGAGAGTTCCCATTTGACAAGGGAAATTGGGACTTGCGCACCGCCATTTTGTAGTTCTACAACCGCACTCAAAGCGGTTTGCGTACAGGTACTTCAAGCATTTGATGTGCAGCTTCTGAAATATCACTAATCAGCCATTGCAAAGCTAAAGGAATAATGTTAAGCGTAAACCTTTTTCTTTTTTTATTTATTACACCAAGTTTGTCACCGTGTGCAACTCGGTGTACACAGTGTTGCAGAATATCACTTGCGTGATTACACTGTCCCTAACACCAAGAGCTTACTATCTAAGCTGTAGTGCAGAGCAGATAAACTGATGTTACATTGTGAGTGCTGGACAGTGGGTGGACCTAGGGCCTGAAACCACACCGTAAGTTAGGTTTTGTTTCCCAGAGACAGCGTCAGTTTCAATATGGGATGTTAGCACAATTCCTTGAATTATCTGCGATCGAAGACTTATTTTATGTCCGCTGTCACATCAGCAGCATACAGACTCCTCAGGCAGACCCTCTGGGGCCGAAACACGATCGTGTCGAGTCATTGCAATAAAGGAAACTGAACATCCAACAGTCTCCGTTGTTTGTTTTCTACCCTACTGCCACCTAACGTAATTGGTTTCATTGGGTGAGCTTAAGTGTCCAATGCGCCAGGCGGCCTGCTTCAGGGTGGGTTTTTTTTTTTACGTGCATCCCGATTGATTGCTATACAGCAGTGGGACGCCCGTTTATAGAATCCAGGCCCAAAAGTGTCTACTTTCAGCTCCAGCGCAGGCCTTTGGTCGCTTTGGGAAGTTTCTCAGCCTTGTGGATCTGTCCCTGTAGCAAGCTGTCCCAGGGGTGGAGCTTGTGAAAGGCCTCCAACATGGCTCCCCAGACAAAAGATCGATGCGATGTCCTTAGGGGTTATTTTCTCTGTCCGAATTTTGGCACTGCTTACCTGGATTTTTTTTTTTTTTTTTTAACTAACACGTCGCCATCAAAGTCGATATTCGTCCCTTGACCGCATAAGCAAAACCACATAAAGACAGGACTTCTATTTATTTGGCCCGACTTAAGCGGTTGACTTACACGGTGAGGGGTTGAATATCGACACTTAGGGCTCATTTTACTAAGGTGCGCTAGCGTTTTCAGCGCACGCAGAAGATCAGCGCGCAGTTATCCCACGCTACGTGGCTAGAACTAACGCCAGCTCAGTGCTGGCGTTACCGTCTAGCGCGCACAATGCCACGCGTGCTATTCCGTGCGTTATGCCCTAACGCAGCTTAGTTAAAGGAGCCCTTAATCCGACTCCACCCCTGGAACACCTATAAGTTAGCCACTTTTGAATTCAGTGCTAATTGGTCATTTGTAGCAGAGACAACTGGTTAAGTGCCACTAAAAAGGACCAGATAGCCACAAACAAGTGATTTAGCTTAGTTGGCAGATGTTTTCGGACAGTTAAATCATTTTGAATGATCTGCCTTCTCTTTTCTTACATTTTTCCTTCCTATATATTATTTTGGTGAGTTGCAGATTAAAGGGGGGGTTTGACTTTGGCCTTTGTGAAAATTGCCCTTGCTCCGACCGTGGTGATTTGTCCAGCTGAGGCTTTGAGCTCAACCTCCCGTGATCCACCAGGATGCTTCCATGTGTCCCTTGAGTGGGTTTCTTCTTGTTCCTATTTTACAGAAACTGGTACTTCCTAATAAATTAAGGCCTCTGAGGTGCCCCCCCCCCCAGCGAATTAATGGAGAATCAGCTGTACTGATAAGTTTCAAGTTTATTGAAATTTTGATTTAAACGCAATATCAAGTATTTTCAATGCATATAACAATAATAATTTTTGGGGGGACAAATAAAACAGTTTAAAACCATATACATACAATTTTATCCATAATTACATTAAAGATACATAAAGAATTAGAGGTTAAATTACATTTGATTTAAAATAAACAATTAAAATAGAATAACAATTAGGGAAGAACAATTTTTTATGAAGACTTAGTCTTTTTTTTTTTTTAATCTTTATTCATTTTTAAACTTATAATAAGTGTGATAACATATCCATACAAATAACCATAAATATATCACTTAATCAACAATGATACATATAATATTCTCTTATCTCCCCCCCTCCCCACCCTTATCTATCATATAATCAATACTTATACAACATGTAACAATAAAAATACCCTCCCTCCCACCCCATAATTGAACTTGTAAATTTAAGGGAAACAAGATTTTTCTAATCATTACAATACTTTGTTAATGGCTCCCAAATATCTTGAAATTTCCTGAAACTTTTTTTGAACCCAGCCATGCTAACCACTGCTATCACATCCTCTGGCAATGAATTCCAGAACTTAACTATTCATGAAGACTTAGTCTAAGAGTAATTGTTAAGGAGAGACCTGATCTAAAAGTGAAGAGGAGAATCAAAAGGATTGTCTGATCTAAGATTCATAAGCATCTTTATAAAGATAGCTTTTTAGATTACTTTTAAATTTTTCTAAGGAGGTTTCAGCACGCAAATAGATTGGAAGTTTGCCCCAAAGCTGAGGTCCGAAAATAGAAAACAGTGTGAACTCCTGCACACTAATTAGTTAACACCCATTCAAGATTGCTAGCAAGTAAAATAGAAAAAATATCCACGAACATGAGAATCCAAAGGTGATCAAAATATTATTTTCTCTAATAAACAGGTGCAAGAAATAGCTACAGAGAACCAAGTGTATTTATAGCTGACCTCCTTTCGGGAGGGCTAACGGTTCTTTTGAGTTGGTCTAGCAGATGCCGGAACAGACTATAGGTGGTAAAGCTGACAAAAGAGAATACGTCCATGGGTAGAAGACTCACAAAGAGACACAGCTTGCCTCATTACTTAAAAATATGAGCTAGACTCAGAAGGACAGAACAGAACTGTGGCACGGATTATGCGCTAGCAGGGGAGCGGAAGAGAACAGTCCTCTTGGAAAATCACGGTTCCGAGGTACATGAGCTAGCGAATAAACTGCAAAGCACGAAAAGAAATCTCTTGAGACATGCACGGGCTCATTGTCGATCATGAGGGGGGTAACCACAGAGTTGATCTTCAGAAACGAGAAGCCACCAAGAATCTCTGAGAACAAACAAAGTCTCTCAGAGGGAGACGCATTGAAAGCCGTCAACCACAACTAATCTATGGCAGTGGTTCACAACCCTGTCCTGGAGGACCACCAGGCCAATCGGGTTTTCAGGCTAGCCCTAATGAATATGCATGAGAGAGATTTGCATATAATGGAAGTGTCAGGCATGCAAATCTGCTCCATGCATATTCATTAGGGCTAGCCTGAAAACCCGATTGGCCTGGTGGTCCTCCAGGACAGAGTTGGGAACCACTGATCTATGGCCATTCCAGTGACTCAATGGTAGCACAGAGGGAGCTGGGTTCCATTCCTGCCTCTGACATTCTTCACCTTGGCTTACCTAGGGCTCAGATACCATCATAATAGTGGCATCTAGTGGCTATATACAGAGCCTATGTTTGCCGGATTCTGGAAGGAGCTCCTGGTACACACATAGAGCCCCCCCCCACCCCACCCCCGCCCCAATAAGGAAGTCCATTCTGGCTGATTTGTAGAAAAATGGAAGTAGCCTGTTTTGCTTGGTTTCTTTGCAGTGAGCTTACTGCAAAGGTGTCAAAGTTCCTCCTCGAGGGCCGCAATCCAGTCGAGTTTTCAGGATTTTCCCCAATGAATATACATGAGATCTATTTGCATGCATTACTTTCATTGTGTGCTAATAGATCTCATGCATATTCATTGGGGAAATCCTGAAAACCCGACTGGACTGCGGCCCTCGAAAAGGGACTTTGACACCCCTGGCTTACTGCCTTTGCCCTCTGAAATGTTGAGGGTCCTTAAGGTACTCCAACATACACCGTGATGAAAAGTCGTGCGCATTAACCCCGCTAGCGTGGCTTAAAAAAAGGAGCCCTAAGTGACTTGCCCAGGGTCACAAGGAGTAGTGTGGGATTTGAACCCACAACCCCAGGGTGCTGGGGCTTTAGCTCTAACCACTGCACCACACACTCCCCACAATTGATAGATCTGACTTTTATGCTCCTACATTAGGATAGATTTTCAACTGAAAACAGGGCACAAATTTATGAGCCTCTCTCGGCATCATAAATTAGGAGGTCGGCATTTTCTGTTCATGTTCATTTGTTAATGTGCAATATTTTCTTCTATCCCTAACAAAACTAAACCTTAAATTTATAGACCGGGTCATCTTCAAAAAAAATGAAGCTCGACTCGGTTAACAATCATAAAGTGAGCCAGTAATAATAAAACAAAACAAAAAAAATCAGATAAACCTAAATATAAAAGTAAAAAGTTGCTAAATGCTTAGAAAATAAAAAGGGTTTTAGTGCTTTACGAAATCATAGGGCTCCTTTTATCAAGCTGCGTTAGGCAGTTATCGTGCGGAATACCACGCGTTCAACCACCTGCCGCGCTAGTCGCTAAAACCTCCATTGATGAGGCGTTAGTTTTTTGGTGTGCCGCGGGGGTTAGCGCGTGATGAAATGTCCGACGCGCTAACCCCGATTGTGCACCTTGATAAAAGGAGCCCATTGTCTCTTGTTGAGAAAGGCTTAGGGGAAGCCACTGCTTGCCCTGGATCGGTAGCATGGAATGTTGCTACTCTTTGGGATTCTAGAATTTTGTTACCCTTTGGGATTCCAGAATTTTGCTATTCTTTAAGATTCTGTATGGAATGTTGCTATTCTTTGGGATTCTAGAATTTTGTTACCCTTTGGGATTCCAGAATTTTGCTATTATTTGATTCTGTATGGAATGTTGCTATTCTTTGGGATTCTAGAATTTTGTTACCCTTTGGGATTCTGGAATTTTGCTATTCTTTGAGATTCTGTATGGAATGTTGCTATTCTTTGGGATTCTAGAATTTTGTTACCCTTAGGGATTCTGGAATTTTGCTATTCTTTGAGATTCTGTATGAAATGTTGCTACTCTTATGGATTCTAGAATTTTGTTACCCTTTGGGATTCCGGAATTTTGCTATTCTTTGAGATTCTGTATGGAATGTTGCTACTCTTGGGATTCTAGAATTTTGTTACCCTTTGGGA
This sequence comes from Geotrypetes seraphini, assembly GCF_902459505.1. NCBI lineage: Eukaryota > Metazoa > Chordata > Amphibia > Gymnophiona > Dermophiidae > Geotrypetes > Geotrypetes seraphini. Next base: position 7,436,818 of record NC_047089.1, on the reverse strand, counting down.
TTTTGGAATTTTGCTATTCTTTGAGCTTCTGTATGGAATGTTGTTACTTCTTGAGTTTTGGCCAGGTACTGGGGACCTGGATTGGCCATCGTGAGAACGGGCTACTGGGCTTGATGGACCATTGGTCTGACACGGTACGGCTATTCTTATGTTCTTAATTGAAAGGAGTTCAGGTCTCTTATCATAGATGGGATTGAATTTCAAACTTCCTTTAATTTAAACATGTAAGAATTCATCAGTTGTGTATTTCGCGAGAGACATGTTCTTTGAACGTTCCAGATTAACGGACCCAAAGGAGTGAAAATACCAAGCAAGAGTTTAAAGTCGATCCAAGCACATTTTAATTGAATCCTGAAACAGACAGGGAGCCAGAGTAGTTTTTCCAGGAAAGGGACAAAAAAGAGGATAAAAGTCCCTGGAGTTAGACCCTTGAAAGTGTGCCTTTCACCAAGCCAGCATTGCCCCTTGGCTATGGAATGTACCATACCCATCTCTACGTCCCTGGAAACACTGACTACAGCTCTGTAGATATCCAGGGGCTTCTTTATTATTAATAAAGATTTCTTTTTTGCTTTGGTAATTTTTCATACACTATTAAAAAAAAAAAGTCATCTTTGTGGCATTATTATTTCCTGGCTCGGAAGCCCTTGCTCTGCACGGCAGATTGAAATATCACAGTTTACAATCCCTTGGTGCAATTGGTAATAAGGAACAGCTGAATCTTTTTTTTCCTTTTCTATGACAACCCATTAAGAAATTTGTTCAGTTGGTGCAATTTAATTGAATACAGGATCAAAACAGTGAGCATCCTGGGGCTACCCTAAAAACCTAATATTTTGAAGGTAATAGAGAAATAATTATGTTGCTCATTCTTTCGAAGTCCTCCTGTTTTCTTTCTCCTGAGTAATGCCATGTCCTCAGCTTCACTTCAGGCTTTTCTATTAAACCAGCAATTAGGTGTGTTGCAGGAATTAAGCTGACGTGGAAAGGCTGGGGGAAGAGAAGAGAGTGGAAATGCAGAGTTGGGTATAGGAACCCCTTATGAAAGACTTGGGGAGATTAAACCTTCTCAACACCCAGACTATGAAGACAAGGGCAAGAGCTGTGACTTTGAGGAAGCTGGAGGTAGTGCCATGCTGGCTGCTGAGAGTTCCCTGGAAGGAAGAGAGAGAATTTTAGAGAATGACACGGTGACAAAATTCATCACCGTTCCCGTCCCCGCGGATAACCACGGGAAATAATCCCATGTCATTTTCTAGTGTCTGTTTCAACCTCGGTCCTTCTACCCCAGCATTCTTCAAAGCAAAGCTTGCGGGTCAGTGGTTGTGGCCATTCATACTCTGATTCTTATGGGAGCCAAGGATAATGAAGCCATTGTGACATCACTGATGTGATTGGCTCTTAGGCACTGGTGGAATGAGGCATTATGACATCACAATATCTGCTCTGGATACCAGAGACTGTCATTCTGTAGTGTCTGTTTCAACCTCAGTCCTTCTACACCAGCATTCTTCAAAGCAAAGCTTGCGGGTCAGTGGTTGTGGCCATTCATACTCTGATTCTTATGGGAGCCAAGGATAATGAAGCCATTGTGACATCACTGATGTGATTGACTCTTAGGCACTGGTGGAATGAGGCATTATGACATCACAATATCTGCCCTGGATACCAGAGACTGTCATTCTGTAGTGTCTGTTTCAACCTCGGTCCTTCTACACCAGCATTCTTCAAAGCAAAGCTTGCGGGTCAGTGGTTGTGTCCATTCATACTCTGATTCTTATGGGAGCCAAGGATAATGAAGCCATTGTGACATCACTGATGAGGTTGGTTCTTAGGCACAGGTGGAATGAGACATTATGACATCACAATATCTGCTCTGGATACCAGAGACTGTCATTCTTCAGTGTCTATCTCAACCTCAGTCCTTCTACACCAGCATTCTTCAAGGTTTCAAGGTTTATTAAATATTTGATAAATCGCTATATCTTTATACAAAGCGATGTACATTAAAATACAATTAATTAAGATAAAAACATACAATAAGTATATAAACATTAGATATTAGACAAGACAAACAACAATTGGGAGGAAAGGAAGGTTAAAGTTACATATCTTATAATAAGAAACACATTTAAGGGTAAAACATTGAGGAGGTAGTAAAATTCTTGAAACAAAAAATTTTTTTTTTTTTTTTTATTAAAAAACAAAATTTTTATGTATTAAAAATCTTTTTAAAAAGAAATGTTTTTAAAGATTTCTTAAAAGAAGGAATGTCTTTTTCATTTTTTATATATTGGGGCAATAAATTCCACCATTGGGGGCCCACGACCGAAAACATGTCTAATCTACGGGTGCCTATAATTTTTAAAGATGGAATAACTAATAAGTTTTGGGAAGATGACCTGAGTGCGCGTGCGGAGCTATAGGGAATTAGCATTTTAGAAATGCACTGAGGTTCTTTGAAAATCAAATTTTTAAAGATAAGTAGTAAAACTTTAAATTGTATACGCTGGCAAATAGGAAGCCAGTGTGCATCTTTGAAGAGTGGAGTCACGTGATCAAATTTCCGAGCATCATAGATTAGTTTTATTGCCGTATTTTGAACAATTTGCAGTTGTCGTTTTTCCTTTTGAGTAATATTAAGCAACAAAGAGTTGCAATAGTCCAGTTTTGATATTACCAATGAATGAATTAAGATATTGCGAGATTTGGATTCAAGAAATTTAGAAATAGATCGAATTAGACGTAATTTGTAAAAACAGACTTTAACTATATTGTTAATGTGATCTTTAAATTCTAATCTTTCATCAATTATGACGCCCAAGATTTTCGTTTTAAGAACGATTTCAATTGGTTTATTATTAAGGAGGAAAGGAGCAAAGCTTGTGGGTCAGTGGTTGTGGCCATTCATACTCTGATTCTTCCGTCTCTCCTTAAAGAATGACATGAAGATGGTTTCCCGTGGTTATCCGCGGGGACGGGAACGGTGTTGAATTTTGTCACCGTGTCATTCTCTAATATCATCACCCCCACCCAACTTCATTTATTTCCAAATATTCACTGGGAAAGGGTGAGGAGAAAGGGAAAAAGGGAGAAAAGCTTTTTCCCTTTATTTTTCTCCTTCCCAATTCTGTTTTTCCCTCTACCTTTTCCTTTTCTTCCCATCTTCCTCTTCCCCTACCTTGTTTACTCTTAAGAACATAAGAATAGCCCTACCAGGTCAGACCAATAGTTCAACTAGCCCAGTATCCCCTCCCATCTTCATGGTGGCCAATTCAGGTCACAAGTACCTGGCAGAAACCCAAATAGTAGTAACCGATCCAGGGCAAGGAGTGGCTTCCCCCATGTCTGTCTCAATAGCACACTAAAGACTTTTCCTCCAGGAACTTGTCCAAACCTAAGATAAGCAGCATAAAATATGTTTTAATACTTGGAATCTAGATAGGTACTTGGGACCTGGGTTGGCCACTGTTGGAAACAGGATACTAGGCTTTTTTAAAACTATCTACATTAACCACTCTTACCATATCCTCTGGCAACGCGTTCCAGAGCTTAACTATTTTCCGAGAGAAAAAAAATTTCCTCCTATTGGTTTTAAAAGTAATTCCCTGTAACTTCATCGAGTGTCCCCTAGTCTTTGTCATTCTTGATGGAGTAAAAAACGATCCAGTTGAACCTTTTCTACACCACTCAGGATTTTGTAGACTTCAACCCTATCCCCCCTAAGCTGTCTCTTTTCCAAGCTGAAGAGCCCTAACCGTTTTAGTCTTTCCTCATACGAGAGGAGTTCCATTCCCTTTATCATCTCAGTCTTTCTTCTTTGCATCTTTTCCAATTCCACTATATCCTTCTCCCCTTCTAGCCCTTCCCTTCTCTCCCCTTCTCCCTCTCCCCCTCCCTCAGGATATGTGATAGGAAATTGTGTTTTATAAATATACATTCTCACTACTACTAGGGAACAATAATATTCTATAATTGTGATAATTTTTTAAATAACTACATATGTCACAGTATTGTGATTTTTATAATGTTCATTAAAATCTTTTTTTAAATACTGCTCAAACCCACAACCTTCAGTGTTTGAGTGTATAAAACGAAACACAGGCTGCCATCAGACCATCATAGCACCATTTATGTCTTATACCACCTTATGTTGTAATAAATCAATCTTATAACTAATATCTTTAAGAACTTATCTTTTCTGGTGGTAATTTCGCACAGGATGGTCACGTGACAGGCAGGGCAGCGTTATAAAGTGCTCGTGCATATTCTTTAAAAAAGCTTCTGGAAGCCAAGAAGCACAAGTCCTCCCTTCGACTCGAGTTTCGCGATGTGCGTGCTTCCTCAGGAAGGGATTGTCTCAATGCCTCCTTGAGGCTCCAATAGTTCCACTGGCAATTCAGTTGCGTCCATCTCCTCAAATTCTTCTGGACCCTCAGTGGTTTGAAGCAGGGACTGCTCTCACACTTCAGTCATCTCTACCTCTTTGCCATTACAAGGCTCAGATGAACTGTTCCACTCTTCATTATAAAAATCACAATATTGTGATATATGTAGTTATTTATAAATATACATAACACACCTTTTTTTGTCTTTAGTGCAGTAGGGTGCCTATGTAATACTTTTTGAAGATTTTTCTCTTTAGTTTCTATAAACTTGTTTTTTTTTTTGGGGGGAGGGTTAATAATTTGGTCAGCTTGGTGTCAATCATTATTCTCTGATTTGGCCTTATATTTGATCAAACAAGCCTTTTTGCTCTCCTTTTTTATGATTGACCCAATTTTTGGCAGGAATATGTTCGCCTAGATCAGGGGTGTCAAAGTCCCTCCTCGAGGCCTGCAATCCAGTCAGGTTTTCAGGATTTCCCCAATGAATATGCATAGCATCTATTTGCATGCACTGCTTTCATTGTATGCTAATAGATCTCATGCATATTCATGGAGGAAATCCTGAAAACCTGACTGGATTGCGGCCCTCAAGGAGGGACTTTGACACCCCTGGCCTGGATGTTCATGTTTTTCTTTCCACTTTTGGCTGTCCACGGTGGTCCATGTATTTAGCAACATACTGTGCTTTCACATTGATATGCTCAGGTTTCATCAAAAGCAGCTATGAATTTTTTTCATTTTTTTTAAAGAACTGACATAGTACAGGGGTAGGCAATTCCGGTCCTTGAGAGCCGGAGCCAGGTTAGGTTTTTAGGATATCCACAATGAATATGTATGAGATGGATTTGCATGCACTGCCTCCTTGAGATGCAAATCTATCTCATGCATAGTCATTGGGGAAATCCTGAAAACCCGACTGGAATACGGCTCTCGAGGACCGGAGTTCCCTACCCCTGGCTTCCTGGCGATTAAGGACAGGAATCTTAGATTATTGAATTTTCCTGTTACAAGATTACTATCTGCTGATAAATTGCTTCAGAAATATTTTAAGAAAGTGCTATTACTTACAGATGGCATAAGATTCAGAATGTCATTAGCTTCCTTTTAAATCTCAAGCGGTGGGTGGCAAAGAAGGAGATTTGGAGCCCCTTTTACAAAACCGCGTTCGGGATTCCTGCGCTGCAAATGCAATCTAGCCCGTTCAATTTCTATGGGCTGCTTTGCATCTGGGTCATGCTGTGACTCGCTGGGACTTTGTTGTCCTGGAAGGAGGTTGCCTTAATTTAAACAATTTTGGGGAGTCTTCTGAAATTTCCTAAGACCTACTTTTATTTATTCAATTTTCTCTACTGTTCTCCCAGGGAGCTCTGAACGCTTTACATGAATTTTTCCCTGTCTGTCCTGGTGGGTTCAGAATCTATCTAATGTACTTGGGGCAATGGGGGTTTAAGTGACTTGCCCAGGGTCACAAGGAGCAGTGTGGGATTTGAACCCACAACCTCAGGATGCTGAGACTTAGCTTTAACCACTGCACCACTCTAGAAATCAAAATGTAGCAAAAGGGATCCAAGTGTAGGACAGTCAAGCCATTGTGACATCACTGATGAGGTTGGCTCTTATTGGTGGAATGAGGCATTATGACATCACAATCTCAGCTCTAGAATGTTGCTAATTAGGATTTTAAAGTATTTGATGCTTCTGCAGATGAGGACGGAGCTTAGGCATTGGTGGAATGAGGCATTATGACATCACAATCAGAGCTCTAGAATGTTGCTACTTAGGATTGTAAAGCGTTTGAGGCTTGCGCAGATGAGGTCGGAGCTTAGGCATTGGTGGAATGAGGCATTATGACATCACAATCTGAGCTCTAGAATGTTGCTTCTTAGGATTCTAATGTGTTTGAGGCTTGTGCAGATGAGGACAGAGCTTAGGCATTGGTGGAATGAGGCATTATGACATCACAATCAGAGCTCTAGAATGTTGCTACTTAGGATTGTAAAGCGTTTGAGGCTTGCGCAGATGAGGTCGGAGCTTAGGCATTGGTGGAATGAGGCATTATGACATCACAATCTGAGCTCTAGAATGTTGCTTCTTAGGATTCTAATGTGTTTGAGGCTTGTGCAGATGAGGACAGAGCTTAGGCATTGGTGGAATGAGGCATTATGACATCACAATCTCAGCTCTAGAATGTTGCTAATTAGGATTTTAAAGTATTTGAGGCTTCTGCAGATGAGGACGGAGCTTAGGCATTGGTGGAATGAGGCATTATGACATCACAATCAGAGCTCTAGAATGTTGCTACTTAGGATTGTAAAGCGTTTGAGGCTTGCGCAGATGAGGTCGGAGCATAGGCATTGATGGAATGAGGCATTATGACATCACAATCTCAGCTCTAGAATGTTGCTAATTAGGATTTTAAAGTATTTGAGGCTTCTGCAGATGAGGACGGAGCTTGCAGGAATGGGGGCAAGGTCAGGAAAAGAACTCGCCGGAACGGGGCAGGAAAATGAGTTCCCGCGGAGATGGAGAAAAATCCCTGGTCCCATGTCATTCTCTAGTGATGGGGCTTGATCTTCTGCCTTTTTGTGGTTACAATCAAAGCAGCTGACCTAGTAAATGCAGGTCCTTATTTTGTACCTGGGGCAATGGTTAAGTGACTTGCCCAGGTAGGGTTACCATTATGGCTCCAGAAAAAGGAGGACGGATTGAGACATCCGGCTTTTACTCCATTCCCCGATTTGCTTGCTCCACTTAGCTAAGAAGGAAATTGTTTTTGAGCTTTAAGCTGAGGGGGGACTTTTTTTTCTCAGGTTCCCTTGTAAATGTTTGATTTCTTGGCAAAGGAAGCAGTTCCATTTTTAATCCCTCTCAATTAGAGAGTTTCTGGAAAGATAACACTGCCTCTTAAATTACTTATCTGGGAGAATTTGGGTACTCTGAATGTTAATTAGGCACTCAAAACCAGGGTTTGATTTAATCATTCGGTTCCCTTATAACAGTGCTTGTATAATTTATCTTTGAGTCCTCGTGATGGGGGCTGCATTCACTTAAATGTCTTTGTTTCTAACACCGTTTTTCTGTTATAACATTATTTCATGATTCTTTGTAAGTGGAATTAATAAAAGATAATTGCAATCAAACCAAAGGAAACTATTAGTAGGACTGGCCCTGGGATTTGGATTTGATTCTTGGCTCTCTTCTACATCTTGGGTCAACTGGGGCTGAGGAAGCAGCAGAAATCACACCTACTGTACATTGCAGGTTTGGCTCCAAATGAAACGTAATCAATTTATGTATAAGGGGGGGGGGATCTATTTACGTACGCACCAACTTCCTAAATTCTGAGCGTTATTTTGCCACTGTAGCTGAAAAGAGCGTTATCTTGTTTCGTTAAATGCCAATTTGCAGGAACAAAATTGTTTGATTAAACCATATCCACATCATTCTCTTCTTGCTTGGGCAGAAAATTTTTCAGCCTCCCCTGGTAGTGTGAAGAGTTTCAGTCTTTGGGAAGCAGAGCTGAGAGTATGATGTCATAATGCCTCATTGCACCAATAAGAGCCAACCTCATCAGTGATGTCACAAGGGCTTGATTGTCTTATACTTGGCTCACTTTTATTACATACGAGGGGGTGCTGAAAAGTTCTCAGCCCAACCAACCAACTTCATAAATTCTGAGCATTATTTTGCCACTGTATTTGAAAAGACTGTCACCTTATTTTGTTAACTGACAATTTGCAGAAATGAAATTCCATGTTTTGTCACTGTTTCAGATCATTGATTGAACCATATCCACATTATTCTTTTCTTGATTGGGCTGAGAACTTTTCAGCATCCCCTCATTGGTCAACTAAAAAAATGGTGCTGAAAAAATCCAAACTTAGGACTGGATTGTCTAAATTGCGATTCTCAGTCGCCGATTGTGTGTGAATCAATGGTGCTGTTTAGAGAATCGGGCCTCCAGGAAAGAAGGGTGCTGATAATATAGGCCAGGGTTTCAAGTCCTACATTTCCGGCGCCTTCCTTTGCCGTGAATCGCACCTAGGCAGGTGCTTTACGATGCCTGCAACAGGACATAAACACGCTCGAGAAATGGGCCGCGACAAGGCAAATCAAGTTTAACGTGGATAAGTGGAAGGTGATGCATGTTGGTAACAAAAATCTTATACACAAATACAGGATGTCCAGTGCGGTACTCGGAAAGACCCCCCCCCAGGAAAGAGACTTGGGAGTACTGGTCGACAAGTCGATGAAGCCGTCCGCGCAATGCGCGGTGGCAGCGAAAAGGACAAACAGAATGCTTGGAATGATTAGGAAGGGGATCATGAACAGATTGGAGAAGGTTATCATGCCTCTGTACCAGGCCATGGTGCGACCCCACCTGGAATACTGCGTCCAGCACTGGTCGCCATACATGAAGAAGGACACGGTACTACTCGAAAGGGTCCAGAGAAGAGCGACTAAAATGATTAAGGGGCTGGAGGAGTTGCCGTACAGCGAGAGGTTAGAGAAACTGGGCCTCTTCTCCCTTGAAAAGAGGAGACTGAGAGGGGACATGATCGAAACCTTCAAGATAATGAAGGGAATAGACTTAGTAGATAAAGACAGGTTGTTCACCCTCTCCAAGGTAGAGAGAACGAGAGGGCACTCTCTGAAGTTGAAAGGGGATAGATTCCGTACAAACGTAAGGAAGTTCTTCTTCACCCAGAGAGTGGTGGAAAACTGGAACGCTCTTCCGGAGGCTGTTATAGGGGGAAACACCCTCCAGGGATTCAAATAGGGGAAAACACCCTCCAGGGATTCAAATAGGGGAAAACACCCTCCATGGATTCAAATAGGGGAAAACACCCTCCATAGATTCAAATACGGGAAAACACCCTCCAGGGATTCAAATAGGGGAAAACACCCTCCAGGGATTCAAATAGGGGAAAACACCCTCCATGGATTCAAATAGGGGAAAACACCCTCCAGGGATTCAAATAGGGGAAAACACCCTCCAGGGATTCAAGACAAAGTTGGACAAGTTCCTGCTGAACCGGAACTTACGCAGGTAGGGCTGGTCTCGGTTAGGGTACTGGTCTCTGACCTAGGGAGCTGCCGTGGGAGCGGACTGCTGGGCACGATGGACCACTGGTCTGACCCAGCAGCAGCAATTCTTATGTCCTTCTGTACTTCTGGTATTACACTGAAATCAAAATTTAATATTCACGCGTTTTAGGATTCTCAGAACGTCACCCAAGCAATAAGCTCAGCATGGCAGCACTCCGCATTGATCCATTTTAATGAGTGATTTTTTTTTTTCATCTTTTATCTTAACTATAAACTTATAATTTGAATTTTTATATAATTTTATAGCAGGGGGGGCTGGTGCAATAATATTACAGCACCACAAAAGCTAAGTCATTTATAATGCTATAAAAATGGAGTATTGGTGAATTGCTTCATTCTACATTCCTGCCAGATATTGTTTTTGACTTTTGGCATTAGTCATGCCGGCAGGCACCTCCAGAGGTGTGATTCTGGCCCCTTTTGTTGCTTGCCATTTCAAACGGCTTTTCCCAATTTACTTAGGTGCAGGTAAGGGAGCCGTTTATAGCAGTTCATCCTCAGTGCCATTGTCTAACTCATATCCGGAGTTGGATGCAGTGGGCAGAATGTACATAGCGCCTGTCCGTGTGGCTAAAATGTAGGCGCGGCCATTTACAGCACCAAAACCCTGCCATAAAAGCCTGCGTCGAAACTGTGTGCAGATCGGGCATGATCTGTACTAGCGCACCTGCATATGCCCCCTCCCCTGGCCAAGACTGCCCCCCCTTTAGAGATCTATACAACAGAATTTACCCACACCACTTTACGGAATACGTTTAGAAAATCGTGCATGTAATTTCTACTTAGTTCCAATAATTGCTTGTTAATTGGCAATTAGTACAAACTGGCTTGTTAACTATTAATTATTTCTATAGCGCTACTAGACACACGCAGCGCTGTACAGAGTCACAAAGAAGACAGACCCTGCTCTAAAGAGCTTACAATCTAAACAGCCAAGACAGACAAACAGGATGTCAAGGATACAGTTAAGGGGGCTGGGTTGGAGGACAGAGGAGAGTCCAGGACAATCAAGTCATTGTGACATCACTTATGACGTTGGCTCTTATTAGTGGAATGAGGCACTATGACATCACAAGCTCAGCTCTGCTTCCCAAAGACGGAAACTCTCCACACTACTATGAATTATTTCTATAGCGCTACCAGATGCACGCAGGGCTGTACAGAGTCACAAAGAAGACAGTCCCTGCTCCAAAGAGCTTACAATCTAAACAGCCAAGACAAACAAACAGGATGTCATGGGTACAGTTAAGGGGAACGGTTAATCAGTTGGCTGGATTGCAGGGCGGAGGAATAGGGTTAAGGATTGAAGGCTGTATCAAAAACTTCAGTTGCAGTCTAGGGGTGTGCTCACAAATTAGCTCATTTTATTATCTCCACCAAAAACTAGAATGTTCTGCAATGCTGGGGTTCACTTATGGAATAATTTAGCTGGACATTGTGTAAGAATTGTGCTAACTTTAAGACGTTACTAAAGACGCAACTTTCTGTTGATGCCTTGATGAGAAAATAGAGATGGGGGGGGTTGTTGTTAATATGTTTGATTAGAAATGTTATGTATGCTTGTTGCTGGAAACCACTTAGATATTACACGGTCTAAAAATGTTTTAAATAAATGCACAACTACTGCCAAAGTAGATGTCATCATGTCGATGCTTGCACTTTTCCACTCGTGCAAACTTTATAACAGGCCACATATGAGTGGAAATGACGTCAGAAAATTAGCCCCCTAGTGGAGACATTTAGAAGCTGCGATTGCAGAATTCCAGAAGGTGCTCAGCGGTGAAGTGAGAGATCCGTCGGGAGTAGGGTTGTCAGATTTTCCAATCGGAAAATCTGGACACCCCCCCTAGACCCGCCCCCAGGCCCGCCAATCCCCGCCCTGTATTGCCCTAATCCCGCTTCCGTCCCGCCCAAGCCTCGCTCCCACCCCCTCCCACACTGCTGGCTCTCGTCGGACAGGGAGGAAGTCCACGCATGAGCAGATGCCATGCGATGACGTCACACACACATGCGCTTGCACGCAACATCACGTGGCATGGACGGACTTCCTCCCTGCCCACTGCGATTTGAGGAGACTTTTCAAAACACAAAGTACTGGGTATTGAAAAGCCATCCGGACCCCTGGACTGTCCTCAAAATCTGGACATGTTCAAGGAAATCTGGGCATCTGATAACCCTAGTTGGAAGTCCATGGCATTACACAAGGAAGGTGGGGGGGAGGTATGGAATAGTGTCTTAGCCCATGGGTCGGCAACCTGCGGCTCTTCTCCTATGACCCCCTCAGACCTACCGAAGTAGTTGGTCTGGTCAGTGGCATACTGAGGGTGAGAAGGGCCAGGGCGGTGATGCTGCTGCTTCCCCGCTCCATCCTGCCACTGTATCTCTTCTTGTTCACTTCCACAAGCAACAAGAACTTCAACGTGTCCCTCGTGACCCCATTGGCTCTCCCTTTGATGTCACTTCCTATATGCAGCACCCAGAAGTGATGTCAGAGGGAGAGCTGACGCACTCGCGAGGAGCGCATGGAAGTTGTTGCTCGTGGCGGAGAACTAGAGGTATGCTGAGGGGAGTGGGAAGAGGCGGGGCTTGGGGGCGGTCCCCCACAAACATGGCGCCAGGGGGAAACCACCACCCCCCTTACTAAGCTACTGGGGGGTTAGGAAACAGTATCTGCTTTTGGTTTGACATCCATAACTGCCGTACAATGGACCACAAAACTCACAACTGCTCCACCTGAACTGCTTAAGCTCAGACCGTGTTTTTCATGGTGGTTGTTTTTTTCCCCTCTGAGGATCCCTTTGGCCTTCAAATTAATCTTTAAGCGTCGCAATTCTATGCTTGTGTGGAAAGATTGCTGAGGGAGGGGGAGGAGGGCCTTTCCGAAAGAGATTTATTGCTGCTTCTCCGCCCCTGGGCTTTGGCTTACTGCTGCTGCTTTCAGCTTTCCTTCCTCTGATTGAACAGCGAAGCTGAACCACTGAATTAGTCCTTCCACGGGCTCTTCTCCTCTTCCAAAGTCCTCTTCTTGGGGGAAGGGAGATCACAATATCTCTTTGGGGGTGATTAGCTTCCATATTTTATGGAGGGCTTGGTAATGGGTGGGGCTATTCCTAGACTGGTGACTTGAAAATGTTGACCAATAAATAGATAGCTACATAAATTCAATTTGTTGCCCCCCCCCTGTCAAAATGTGGAAAATTCCTTTTTCGGTTCCTCGCACTTCTGCAGATCTGGCTTGCACTGTTTGCTTTTGCTAAGAGGCGTATTAAAATTGCATGTGTTTATTTGCCTAATACATCTGCTCAGTGCTTGTTCAGCCCAGTAACATACGAAATCACCGAGAGGAAAACATCAGGTTGTTAATGGTAAGATAAGAACCAGGATGACCACGGATAGACCTATTGCAAACCACTTAACCCTGCATTACCTACGGCTCAAAAAAAAAAAGGCCTCTTTTATAAGGCATGTCTAAATTGAGGCGCCGAGTTCTCACCAATGTTTACACGATATTAGCGCCTATGTGTGGGGCTGAAGCCGCAGCGGTTAAAGCTACAACCTCAGCACCCCCACTGCTCCTTGTGACCCTGGGCAAGTCACTTCATCCCCCCCGTTGCCCCAGGTACATGAGATAGATTATGATCCTGCGGGGATAGAGAGGGGAAGTGCTTGAGTACCTGAATAAATTAATGTAAACCATTCTGAATTCCCCCTGGGTGAATGGTATAGAAAAGTGAATAAATAAATAGTGTGAAGAGTTTCAATCTCTAGTAACCAGAGCTGATAGAAACATAGAGTATGACGGCAGAAGAGGGCCGGCGGCCAAGTCTGCCCACTCAAGAACCCTCCCTCCCTGGAGTACCCATCTTTTAGGCATAACTCTGTAGAGCCCCCCCCACCTGTTTGTCCCATCGACTTTTGAAGTCGAGCACGCAACTAGCCTCGACCACCTGGCGTGGAAGTTCATCGATCAATCACTCGTTCGGTGAAGAAGTATTTCCTGGTGTCACCATGAAATCTTCCCCCCTTAAGTTTTAGCGGATGCCCTCTTGTTGCCATGGGACCCGTAAGAAAAAAATATTTCTTCCTCCACTTCAATGCGACCTGTGATGTATTTGAATGTTTCTATCATGTCCCCCCTTTCTCCGCGCTCTTCGAGAGAGTATAAGCGCAGTCTGCTCAGACGTTCTTCATATGGGAGATCTTTAAGTCCTGAGACCATCCTAGTGGCCATTCTCTGAATCGACTCCATTCTCTTCACATCCTTTTGATAATGTGGCCTCCAAAACTGGACACAGTACTCCAGGTGAGGTCTCACCATGGATCTGTATAACGGCAGTAGAACTTCAGGCTTTCGGCTGATGAAGCTCCTTCTGATGCAACCCAGCATTTGTCTAGCCTTTGCTGAAGCTTTCTGCACCTGATTGGCAGCTTTCATATCTTCCCGGATGAGAACTCCGAAGTCCCTTTCTGCAGTGGTTCTTGCTAAGTTTTAACCGTTCAAGGTGTATGTTCTGCATAGGTTTCTGCTCCCAAGGTACATTACTTTACATTTTTTAGCATTAAAGTTTAGTTGCCAAGTAGTGGACCATTGCTCCAACAAAAGCAGGTCCATCTCCATAATGTTGGGCCCAGTTACAATGCCTCATTCCACCAATAAGAGCCAACCTCATCAGTGATGTCACAATGCCTCATTCCACCAATAAGAGCCAACCTCATCAGTGATGTCACAATGGCTTGATTGTCCTACACTTGGCTCACTTTTACCACATTTTCATTTCTAGAGTGGTGGGGTGGTTAAAGCTTCAGCACCCTGAGGTTGTGGGTTCAAACCCACGCTGCTCCTTGTGACCCTGGGCAAATCACTTAATCCCCCCAATGCCCCAGGTACATTAGATAGATTGTGAACCCCCCAAGACAGACACGGTCTATATCTGTATATGGCCATTTGGTGGAGGATGGGCTGGGGAGGGCTTCAATGGCTGGGAGAGTGTAGATGGGCTGGAGTAGGTTTTAACTGAGATTTTGGCAGTAGGAACCCAAGCACAGTACCGGGTAGAGCTTTGGATTCTTGCCCAGAAATAGCTAAGAAGAAAAAATTTAAAAATTTAAATTGAATGACCATTTGGGTCTTTATCTGCCGTCATCTACTATGTTACTATGACAGGCAAACTTGAGTACCTGAATAAATTCATGTAAACCATTCTGAACTCTCTTAGGAGAACGGTATAGAAAACTGAATAAATAACTTAATTAATTGGCAAATAATGTGTGTGAGTAGTTAGCTCCACCAAAAAGGTTAATCAATAAAGCAAAAAGCCATGTAAATAGATGACCTATATAATAAAGTCAAAATGAAGGAAAAGATCTCAGAATTGCCACTCCAGCGGGTCATAATATTATAATCCACATAAGGAATTGTGGCGTGGTTATCTTTCATTGATCAAAAAAACCTTCATGACTAATAATGTGACTTAATTCATCATAAATATTAATGTTTCACTACTCATCATAATTTAGATAAAATAGTAAAAAATTATCCTATCATAAATATGTTTTTGTTTGGGTTTTTTTTTTACAAAGATTTTTCTTTTTCTTTTACAAAAAACTGTGCAAATTCACAAGTCTCAAAAGGTGCAAAATGGCAACTGCCAAATAGTTTTAACTATGCAAATTAGCAAAACACAGAAAATGCAGCAAAGCTGCTGCTCTTGTGCAAATAAGCAAAATAGAGCAAAGACATATCAGAAAGCCAAAAGGCACTTATCTTGTAGCTTAGTAATAAATGCAAGATATATTGCTTAGTCCCCATGAACTGTATCCGACGGGAACCCGTTTCGCCGCTGTCATGCGGCTTCCTCAGGGTTTTGATTAATTTACGGGCTAAGAAAAAGCACAAAAACATAAAAAAACAGAGTTATTATAGATATGTCTTATTCACAAATTTTTTTAGAAAGTATGGTACTTACTTAAAGCATTTGTCGTTTGAGTTGTTATCACACAAACCTGAGTAGTTAGCGCCATTCTGAAAATATGGCACCGTGGAACTGCAAGGGTTGATTCATAAGTCATGGCAACTGGTTGGGTTTTTTTTTTTCTCGAAAATGCGCCAACATTGGAAATCCAATATATACGCTTATAAAAGGGTGTGACATCGTACTTCTTAATGCTGCCGCCAGATGAGAGATGAGTGCAGGCGTCTCTGTTAGGGGAGGAGCAAAAAACGTGACATTTGACCTTATGGCATACAGCAGTGGTCTCAAACCCTTTGCAGGGCCACATTTGGGATTTTGAGGGCCTCATTAAAAAATAGTTAATGTCTTATTAAAGAAATGACAATTTTGCATGAGGTAAAACTCTTTATAGTTTATAAATCTTTCCTTTTGGCTAAGTCTTAATAATAATATTGTCATTTATAGCTAAAGAGACATATGATCAAGAAACTGTTTTATTTTACTTTTGTGATTATGATAAACAAACCGAGGGCCTCAAATAGTAGCTGGTGGGCCGCAAGTTTGAGACCACTGAGTTAAGGGGAACAGTTAATCTTCTGGCTGGGTTGGAGGGCAGAGGGGAGAACAGGACAATCGAGCCATTGTGACATCACTGATGAGGTTGGCTCTTATTGGTGGAATGAGGCATTATGACATCACAATCTCAGCTCTGCTTCCCAAAGACAAACAGGATGTCATGGTTACAGTTAAGCCAGTGGTCTCCAGCTCAAACCCTCTGCAGGGCCACATTTGGGATTTGTAGGGACTTGGAGGGCCTCAGAAAAAATAGTTCATGTCTTCTTAAAGAAATGACAATTTTGCATGAGGTAAAACTCTTTATAGTTTATAAATCTTTCCTTTTGGCTAAGTCTTAATAATATTGTAATTTATAGCTAAAGAGACATATGATCGAGAAACTGTTTTATTTTACTTTTCTGATTATGATAAACATACCGAGGGCCTCAAAATAGTATCTGGCGGGCCGCATGTGGCCCCCGGGCCGCACATTTGAGACCACTGGCATACAGTATACAACATGGCCAGCAAAGTACAAGGACAAACTGTTTAAGTGTTAACATCCTTCAAAGTAGGTTTCCCAGGTTGTCCGCAGTCCGTTGCCGTCGATGGGAAAGGCGGTGAATACCACGAGCTGTATTTGTTCCACATCTCCCCAAAATGCAGTTAAAATGTCCTGTTTTGTTAGCAAAGCGTTTCCCACGCGATGGCTTCAGTTTAGCAATCAGATCGAAGTCACATGAGGAGGACGTTAACAGTTAAACAGTTTGTACTTTCTGGGCTGTGGCTGTTTAGAAACTAAGGGATCATTTGTTCTGCCTGCCGCCAAGCAGCGTATCCTTGCGTATTGATTTTACGTCATACCATTCAACGGACGGTCTGGTGTCTACTCGTCTGTGACAATATGTGCACAAGGAAAAATACAGCAATAGATCCCGAATCCGTACGAGACAAAAAAAGGCATTAGTCCTCAATTCCCCGGGTCGGGCACGTTTGACCAGATCAGTTTCTCGCTCACGTGAAAGTAATCGAAATGGCAGGCTGTTCTTGCCTCTTTTTATTCCTGAACTGTATTTGACATGATAAGCAATGAGCAGAGGTTAAGATTAAAAGCAGACGGAGACCAGGAGAGAATAGAGAAACAGAGGGAAGGGGAGGGAGGAAGAGCGTAGCCAGAGCATTACATGAGCCAAGTATAGGACAATCAAGACATTGTGACATCACTGCTGAGGTTGGCTCTGAGGCACTGTGGAATGAGGCATTATGACATCACAATCTCAGCTCTGGAATGTTGCTCTCATTGGGGTTCCAGAATCTTGCTATTCTTTGAGATGCTGGAATATTGCTACTCCTTGGGTTTTGGCCAGGTACTAGTGATCTGGATTGGCCGTGAGAATGGGCTAATGTGCTTGATGGACCATTGGTCTAACCCAGTAAGGCTATTCTTATGCTCTTACGTGTGCCAAGCATAGGACAATCAAGTCATTATAACATCACTGATGAGGTTGGCTCTGAGGCACTGTGGAATGAGGCATTATGACATCACAATCTCAGCTCTGGAATGTTGCTCTCATTGGGATTCCAGAATCTTGCTATTTTTTGAGATGCTGGAATGTTGCTACTCCTTGGGTTTTGGCCAGGTACTAGGGACCTGGATTGGCCACCATGAGAATGGGCTACTGGGCATGATGGACCTTTGGTCTGACCCAGTAAGGCTATTCTTATGTTCTTACGTGAGCAATCAAGCCATTGTGACATCACTACTGAGGTTGGCTCTGAGGCACTGAGGAATGAGGCATTATGACATCACAATCTCAGCTCTGGAACGTTGCTCTCATTGGGGTTCCGGAATCTTGCTATTCTTTGAGATGCTGGAATGTTGCTAGTCCTTGGTTTTTGGCCAGGTACTAGTGACCTGGACTGGCCACTGTGAGAATGGGCTACTGGGCTTGATGGACCATTGGTCTTATCCAGTAAGGCTATTCTTATGTTCTTAACATCTGTATCATATCTTTCCTGCCCACTCTATTCTCTAGGATAGACATATTTATGTCATCCAGTCCTAGATCTTTTGTACAAATCCTGCACAAATGTCCTGTAGACAGTGGCGTAGCAAGGGTGAGAGGCGTCTGGGGCGTTGGCGCCCCTCCCCAACCCTTATCTCTGTCCCCAGCTCCTTCCCCGATCCTGCACCCCCTTCCCTTCCCCCGTACCTCTAGTTGAAGTTGTTGCTCTCGGTGGTCAACAATGTGCTCCTCGCGACCCTGTCGGCTCTCCCTCTGCCATCACTTCCTACGCATGGCACCTCAAAGTGACATCAGCGGGAGAGCCGACGGGGTCACAAAGAACATATAGTTGACTGCTGCAAATAACAACATAAGAACATAAGAATTACCATTGCTGGGTCAGACCAGTGGTCCATCCTGCCCAGCAGTCCACTCACGCGGTGGCCCTCTGGTCAAAGACCAGCACCCTAACCAAGACTAGCCCTACCAGCACACATTCTTCTTCAGCAGAAACTTGTCTAACTTTGTCTTGAATCCCTGGAGGGTGTTTTCCCCTATTTGAATCCCTGGAGGGTGTTTTCCCCTATAACAGCATCCGGAAGAGCGTTCCAGTTTTCCACCACTCTCTGGGTGAAAAAGAACTTCCTTACGTTTGTACAGAATCTATCCCCTTTCAACTTTAGTTAGTGCCCTCTCGTTCTCCCTACCTTGGAGAGGGTGAACAACCTGTCCTTATCTACTAAGTCTATACCCTTCAGTACCTTGAATGTTTCGATCATGTCCCCTCTCAATCTCCTCTGTTTGAGGGAGAAGAGGCCCAGTTTCTCTAATATTTTGGTGTACGGCAGCTCCTCCAACCCCTGCCGACTGACAGTACCTTTGAAAACTACTGTAGTATCACTTTAACAGTTATATCATTTTTTCATCACAATTTTCAGTAAAGGTTGCCCATATGCTTGCTAATCTTTTATTCTGAGGAAGTAATTCACACTAAATTACTTCTCTGAGGGCTAGATACAAAACACAGTCATTAAGACCGTGTGAGTCGATGTTGGCTGAATTTTTGGCCAACTCTGGAACAGCGGCTGATGTTCCAACAAGTTTCCATGCAAATGATTTGCAAGGTGGCTCTAAAAAATACTCCACAAGTTGATACCCACACGCTGTTCAAAACAAAACCACCAGCAGCATCCACAAAGTGCATCAAGTGCAATTCAAAGCGCTCAGCCACCAACCAACAAGTGCCCCCTTCCTGACGACACTAACATGAAACTCGAGTTGAAGGAAGGCCTTTTTGATCCTATTTACACGGGAGCGTATGGGGAAGGGAGTGTTGTGCGTGAAGAGGTGGTGGAGAGTAAAACTGTGACTGAGTTCAAAGAAGCGTGGGATGAACACAGAAGATTTAGAATCAGAAAATAATATTAAATATTGAACTAGGCCAGTTACTGGGCAGACTTGCACGGTCTGTGTCTGTATATGGCCGTTTGGTGGAGGATGGGCTGGGGAGGGCTTCAATGGCTGGGAGGGTGTAGATGGGCTGGAGTAAGTCTTAACAGAGATTTTGGCAGTTGGAACTCAAGCACAGTACCGGGTAAAGCTTTGGATTCTCGCCCAGAAATAGCTAAGAAGAAAAAAAAAAAAAAAAAAAAAAAATTTAAATTGAATCAGGTTGGGCAGACTGGATGGACCATTCGGGTCTTTATCTGCCGTCATCTACTATGTTACTATGTTACTATGTTACTATGGGAAGAGGCGGGGGGCGGAGAGGAAGAGGGGTGTTGGCACCCCTACCAACATGGCACCTGGGACGGACGCCCCCCTCACCGCCACTTGTTATGCCACTGCCTGTAGAATGTTTCCATCATTACAAACTGGACACCATATTCCAGCTAAGGCCTCATTAATGACTTGTAGTGGGGGTATTTTTTTGCTGGATATATCTCTAGGCAGTCCATCTGTCCATCCATCCTCTGGCTGTATTCACTGCTTTATGTCATGTGCTTTGCTTGAGTAATGCATTATTAAACATCTTCTGACCTTAATATCAAACTGGATTCCTCTATACACCCAAAAATAGAAGCCCCGCTTACCTATATATGGCTGCCTCAAGCACACCTAAGTGATGCCTAATTCGCGCCCAACTCACGCTCAATGGTAGACCTGCTTATGCATGGAGTCCTCTTTCCACCAAAAAATAGAGGATTTAGTATGCAATATGCTTCTTTTTTTTCATGTGCTTTGATTGAGGAACTGGATGAGTGTTGAAGGTACATGTTTGATATCTATCCTAGAGAAATGACTGCTTGTAAATCAAGAGGATATAAGCTTGGCTTTGGAATTTGAGTGTGTGTGGAGCAGTGGTTAGAGCTACAGCCTTGGCACCCTGGCGTTGTTGGTTCCAGTCTCCCACTGCTCCTTGTGATCCTGGGAAATATGATAAAGGAGCCAAATTTAAATACCACATGGGATATAAGTGGTATATAATACTAGTGTCAGTATTTTACTGCATACAATTTTAATGTTAAAAAAACAGCATAAAATCGCCGTTCTAATGACGTCATAACGCTAACACACGATAATGTTATAGACGTTATTAGGATATCTATGCAACACCTACAAGGCGATTCTGCAAAGGACGTCTAATAATACAGAAGTGCTTAGATAACATAAGTAATGCGTCTGCTGGGTCAGACCAGAGGTCCATCGCGCCCAGCAGTCTGCTCACGCAGCGGCCCATCAGGTCCAGGACCTGTATAGTAACCCTCTATCTCTACCCTTCTATCCCCTTTTCCTTCAGGAAATCATACAATCCCTTCTTGAACCTTTGATTTGCTTGGCGCCATTGAGCGCGATTCTCTATAGTGCGTCTATGCATTATAGAATCGCTCCTGGAGTCTAAACGACACCTAACTTTTAGACGTCCTTTACGGAATCGGCCCCTTAGGGCTCCTTTTGCTAAGGTGCGCTAGCGTTTTTACCGCACGCAGGAAATTACCGCACGCTACACTTCTAGAACTAACGCCAGCTCAATGCTGGCCTTAAGGTCTAGCGTGTGCTATTCTGCGCGTTAAAGCCCTTAGTCAAGTGATTCCCTTTTTTTTTTTTTTTTCATAAGCTATTTTTCCTACGATATGAAAAAACTGGAAAGTCGCTGGACCAAGTGTATAGCCCTCGATGGAGATTACACTGTTTAACTTTACCAAACGTTTCAAACCGCCCTTGTTCTAGCTTTTAATCATATTCAACTCCTATTCGAGAACAAAATTAACCAAAAGTGTAGCACGTTCTGAAGCTTTGCTCATAAGAAGCCTTGAGAATGGTTGAAATCTCCAAAGCTGACAACTCCCTTGCCTCGACAGTTTTTTCATTGGGGGGGGGGGGGGGCAATTAACTCAGGCAGCGAAAATAGACAACCAAGTCTCCAACCTATTGACAACAACCCCAGACTTCAAGATGTTCAGAAAGGAAATAAAAACTATACTCTTCAAGAAATCCCTTAATAAAGCTTAATACCATGATAAAGCTTAACCCCCCCTCTTACCATCCCCTCCCTAACCCCAGATCCTACTTTTCCCTCTCTTGGAAACATTCTCTGATCTAACGTTGTAACCCTTCTTCCATAACTCTTTTTGTAATCCGCTTTGAACCGAAAGGTAATGGCGGAATAGAAATCTGTAATTTAATAAATGATTTATCAGTAGCATGAAATCCAGCGAAACATGCAATATTTCAACAAGATACTTTTACAGGTTTCTAAAGGCTGTATTCCAACTAGTTTGTGAAAATGAAGTAGGTATAAATTCAAATGTCTTTTCCAAGTGCTCCGGTTTATGATGGATTAACAATTTATCTTTAAATAAGAAATTAGCAACCCAGAGTTCTCTTTCTTATATATGTCATTTTTTATATCATGTAATATAAATTATGCAAGTATTTAGACTATACTTGGCAGGAAATATATGGGTGCTGATTAAAACTCAAATATGGAAATATACAGAGCAAGAAATATACTTAAACATTAACAAACCCCCAAATTAAATCCCCTCTTTTACAAAAGCCCCGAAGCCCTTTAAATCCCTATGGGCTTCAGGGAAGTTACCGTAGCAACAGCCACTAATGCGGCCTTATAAAAAGGGAGAAAAGTCCACTATGTAGGGAGCAGAGCTGGAATCTAAGAAGAGAAGAAAAGCATGGACGAGGGGCTGCTGAAAGGTTCTCAGCCCAGCCAACAAACTTGGGGCAGTCTCTATACAGTAAGGGCCAAATTCTATAAACAGCGTCCTGATTGTACGCGGCGGTATGCATCTTACCGCTATCTAAACAGCTAATCGGGATGCACATTTTCTAAAAAAAAACAAAACCCAAGGCAGGCCGCCTACACTGTAAGCATCTGTCGGGGGTGCGGGACGCTTAAGCTTGCCCAAGGCTAGGCGTGGGTGCGGTTTCACCCGGAAGTGGCCTTAGGTGAGCTTAGGTTGCCCTGGGTATCTCCCTAGGGCCTGATAGGCGTTTGAATAGATGAAGCCGCTAAACTAATCATGGCAAGGAAATCTCCCTGCTGCGATCAGCTGAGCAGCCGTGGCATGGAACCCTCCGACCCCACCTCAAGAGACATTGGGCTAGATTCACTAAGCAAACCAATCGGTTTGCGACCCGATTTTCCTTCAACCCGATGCACTAACCTCTGTGCCGATCTAATTCCAATCCGCGCATGCAAATGAGGGGAAGGGCATCCAAAAGTAGGGAGGACATAGTAACATAGTAGATGACGGCAGATAAAGACCCGAATGGTCCATCCAGTCTGCCCAATCTAATTCAATTAAAATTTTTTTCTTCTTAGCTATTTCTGGGCAAGAATCCAAAGCTCTGCCTGGTACTGTTCTTAGGTTCCAACTTCTGAAGTCTCCGTCAAAGCTCGCCCCAGCCCATCTACACCCTCCCAGGCATTGAAGCCCTCCCCTGCCCATCCTCCACCAAACGGCCATACACAGACACAGACCGTGCAAGTCTGCCCAGTACTGGCTTTAGTTCAATATTTAATATTATTTTCTGATTCTAGATCCTCTGTGTTCATCCCACGCTTCTTTGAACTCAGTCACAGTTTTACTCTCCACCACCTCTCTCGGGAGCGCATTCCAGGCATCCACTACCCTCTCCGTAAAGTAGAATTTCCTAACATTGCCCCTGAATCTACCACCCCTCAACCTCAAATTATGTCCTCTGGTTTTACCATTTTCCTTTCTCTGGAAAAGATTTTGTTCTACGTTAATACCCTTTAAGTATTTGAACGTCTGAATCATATCTCCCCTGTCTCTCCTTTCCTCTAGGGTATACATATTCAGGGCTTCCAGTCTCTCCTCATATGTCTTCTGGTGCAAGCCTCCTATCATTTTCGGCGCCCTCCTCTGGACCGCCTCAAGTCTTCTTACGTCTTTCGCCAGATACGGTCTCCAAAACTGAACACAATACTCCAAGTGGGGCCTCACCAATGACCTGTACAGGGGCATCAACACCTTCTTCCTTCTACTGACTACGCCTCTCTTTATACAGCCCAGCATCCTTCTGGCAGCAGCCACTGTCTTGTCACACTGTTTTTTCGCCTTTAGATCTTCGGACACTATCACCCCAAGGTCCCTCTCCCTGTGCGTGCATATCAGCTTCTCTCCTCCCAGCATATACGGCTTCTTCCGATTATTAATCCCCAAATGCATTACTCTGCATTTCTTTGCATTGAATTTTAGTTGCCAGATTTTAGACCATCCTGCCATGGATCGCACATGGATCGGGCACGATCGGGCAGGTAAGTGAATCTAGCCCTGTTTTACAGATTAGCACCAACCAGAGGCTATTTGATATTATTATCTGTTGCAATTGTTTTACTGCTTGATTTAATTATTATTTGTTTGTAATAAATCTGATAACATCCAGATTGCAGGACATTTTTTTTTTTTTTTTGCAACTGGGGTACGCCATTATTTTGGTGCACTCACAGCAAGCAAACATTACATCCATCGTGCGTAATAACAGCATTAGATACTGAGGTAGCTCTATCTTAGTTGAAATAGGTCATTGTATAAATTAATTAGCAACCCAGAATTATAACAATTTTCCTTCTCTGTATCTAATGAATGAGGACAGGTTGAGACAGAAAAATGCACAACTCGCTGTAACGAGGCCTCTAATTAACGTTTTCATTTCTGTATGCGCTGTCTTTGTGTTCGAGATGCATAGAATTACATCAGTTTTTCAAAACTGAAGTCAACTGTAGTGATGCTTCCACTTTGATGCTGGCAGACAGAGGGGTGTCCTCCATGCTTGAGACTATCACTGTGTCTTTATTTTAGGGGAAAAGGTATTATCATAGTCTGTTTGAATGGATCGAAATAGATAATACTTTTTGGACTGGGCTCATTTTGCAAGACTGCAGGTGAGATTCCATCTCTGACCAAGGTTAGTTCAATAAAAAGAGATCATCTCAGGGGCTGGATTGCGCTCGGCAGCATTGCTCGGGAACGCTCCTCATTGTGGTGACCATGCTTACGCAGCTGGTTTCTCAGGCAGCAGGATTCTCTTGTACGCTGTTGAGCTCCACTTCGTTCCTTCCAATGGATATCTTTGGACACCTAAGATGATGTTTTAATCGAAACACGGATCGTGTCGGGTCCCGGTTTCTCTAGAACAGTGGTCTCAAACGCAAACCCTTTGCAGGGCTACATTTTGGATTTGTAGGGACTTGGAGGGCCTCAGAAAAAATAGTTCATGTCTTATTAAAGAAATGACAATTTTTGCATGAGATAAAACTCTTTATAGTTTATAAATCCTTCCTTTTGGCTAAGTCTTAATAATAATATTATCATTTATAGCTAAAGAGAAGTATGATCAAGAAACTGCTTTATTTTACATTTGTGATTATGATAAACATACCGAGGGCCTCAAAATAGGACCTGGTGGGCCACATGTGGCCCCCGGGCCGCAAATTTGAGACCACTGGTCTAGAACAAAGGCGGATCATTTTCTTAAACATCATTTTGATTGACTCAATAAAGTGCCTGCAACAAGTACAGAAGATCCTCAATATTTGCGGCGGTTAGGGGCAGAGCCGGCCGCAAATAAGGAAAATCGTGAATAATTTTGGGGGTCGGCTCCCTCCTGCGTCCCCAACCTTACCTGATGGTCTAGCAGGAGCGATCTTCCTACACTCCTGCCCCGTGCAGAGCCGTGCTCTGAGTTCCTGTGGTCTCACGAGACTACAACGGGAGTTTCCGGTGTAATAATAATAATAATAACTTTATTCTTGTATATCACCCAACCATGAGTTTCAGGCAGTTCACAGTCAAGAAGAGCTGTACAATCAGTGAAGGCATACATGAAATAAGGTTAAAAAAAAACCCAATGATCATGTTACAAACTTATCAAAGAAATATGTTTTCAAGGACTTTCTGAAGACGTAATAAGAATGCATTTGTAGAATCAAAGCACTTAACCAGGAAAGCAAAAGTCTTATTTAAAAACCTCTTGTAGCGACAAGCCTTTACAGAAGGGTACATGAACAAACAGTTGTTATGGATATTTTTAGATGATCTATATAATTTAAATTGGGAGGAAAGGTATCACGGAGCCAGACCAAAAAGAGCTTTAAAACAAATGCAGCCAAATTTTAAAAGAATTTGCGCTTCGAATGGTAGCCGAAGTAACTGCTGATAAAAAGGACTGATATGGTCGTATTTTTAGGCCAAAAATTAGGCGCACTGCCGTGTTCTGTATTACTCGAATACGGTTTAAGATTTTTTTATAAGATGCCAAGTAAATAATGTTGCAATAATCAACAGCAGACAGAATTAGAGACTGAAAGAAACTAAGTCAAAATATTTTTTAATAATTCAAAGTTTCCAGAGAATCATAAAACATTTTTTTATCATAAGGTCTGTGTGAACTTCCAACATTAAGTGACGGTCTAATGTCACCCCCACGACCTTAATTGAGGTGACTAGCATGGCTCTGCGCGGGGCAGGAGCATAGGAAGATCACTCCTGCCCTGTGTCGCTGCTAGACCACCAGGTAAGGACTGGGGGATGTCCAGGGCAGCGTATCTCAATTAAAAATCAAGGCGCATTCAGACTCTGATTCTTATGTGAGCCAAGTCAAGCCATTGTGACATCACTGCTGAGGTTGGCTCTTAGGCATTGGTGGAATGAGGTATTATGACATCACAATATCTGCTCTGGATACCAGAGACAGACATTAACGAATGACAATCTCAACCTCAGTCCTTCTACACCAACATTCTTCAATGCAAGACTTGAGGGTCAGTGGCTGGGTCCATTCATACTCTCTTATGTGAGCCAAGTATAAAATGAAGAAGCCATTGTGACATCACTGCTAAGCTTGGCTCTTATTGGTGGAATGAGGCATTATGACATCACAATATCTGCTCTGGCTACCAGAGACAAACATTAACGAATGACAATCTCAACCTCGGTCCTTCTATACCAACATTCTTCAATGCAAGGCTTGAGGGTCAGTGGCTGGGCCCATTCAGACTCTGATTCTTCCCTCTCTCCTTAAAGAATAACATGGAGATGGTTTCTTGTTGTTATCCGTGGGGACAGGAATGGTGATGAATTTTGTCACCATGTCATTCTCTACTTACTTCTAAGTCGACCCTCCTGCAACCTCAGCTCATGTCCTCTAATTCTACTGCTTCCCCTTTTCTGGAAAATATTTAACAGTCTGTATCATATCACTCCATCACTCCATTCTTCTAAGGTAGTGTTTCTCAACACACAGTAGGGGTTCACGGGACGCTTGTTGGGGGTACGTGGCATGGCCACCAAGGAGCATATTCCCTGCCCACCTGTCCGTCGAAGTCGCGCTGCTGCCACCGGGGATCCCTCCTTACTGCCTGCCCCACCTGCTGAAGCCACTGCCAGGGGATCCCTGCCAGCCCTCCTCCTCCCTCCTGAAGCTGACCCACAGGGCTTCCCTCTGATATCAGAGCTGACATCAGAGGAAAGCCTTCCAGGTCAGCGGTGGGGAGGGGAGGAGGTTCCCAGTTACCTCTTTGCCGAACTCACTCCTTTGGCAGTTTGTTGGGGGATTCGAAGCCAGGAGCAGTTCACACGCTGCACGTAGCTGACCCGGAAACCTTCTCTCCAACATCAGAGCTGATGTCAGAGGGAAAGTTTGTGGGTCAGCCTTGTGCAGCATGTGAAACGCTGCTTGTGTGTCTCCCCAACAAGCCGCTGAAGGCAGATGGAGCGAATGCGGCACAAACTAGGATAATGGGAAAAATGAGGGGGGAAGGAGCACATTGGGGCATT
Source organism: Geotrypetes seraphini (assembly GCF_902459505.1). Taxonomy (NCBI): domain Eukaryota; kingdom Metazoa; phylum Chordata; class Amphibia; order Gymnophiona; family Dermophiidae; genus Geotrypetes; species Geotrypetes seraphini. The sequence continues at coordinate 7,409,486 of NC_047089.1, read as the reverse complement.
GGAGGAGCATGATTCTGGGACAATGGCTGGAAGGGAGGGAGGGGAGAGAAGGGAGAGGGGGTGTGAGCACGAACTTGACTCAGAAGGAATGGAGGTGGCATGAATAAGGGACACAGAAAGGAGGGAGGAAGGGGGCACTAACTTGGGACATAGGAGGGTGGGAATAGAAAGGGAGAATTGTCGGGCATAAGTGTGTGAGTGGGAGGGAAAGAGATGGTGCACATGGGGAAAAGAAGAAAGAGGAAAATTGGGCATAGAAAGAGAGAGAGGAGTGAGGTAGAGATGCATGGGGAAGAGAAGGATGAGAGGGAGAAATGTTGGATATGGTGGTGGAGAGGGAACAGAGGGACAGATTGAAGGTGATGCAAGGGGGAGGAATGTTGGACATAGTGATGGAGGGAGAGATGTGGCATGGTGCTTGAGAGGAGTGATAGAATGAGAAATAGGCATGGGGCTGGTGGGTAGTGGTGAAATATGCTGCACATGATCTGGGGGATGAGAGAGGGAGAAATGTTGGATGTGGCAGTAGAGGGAGTGGGAGAGATGAACCCTGGATCTCTCTCTCTTTCCCTATTCCTTTTGCAGCAAAGGAGGGAATGAGAGAAGGACACAGAGGGAGACATGTTGCCAATGGGGGTGGAGGAGAGATGAAGAAAAGTTGGACTCATTGAGGGACAGCGAGAGATGTTGGTTGGGTGAAAGGAATGAGGTCCGGAGGAGAGGAAGCATGCAGGAGGCAGAAAGAAAGAAATATCAGATGCACAGTCAGAAGAAAGTGCAACCAGAGACTTATGAAATCACCAGACAACAAAGGTAAGAAAACTGATTTTATTTTCAATTTAGTGATCACAATGTGTCAGTTTTGAGAATTTATACCTGCTGTCTATATTTTGCATCTGCCATGACCTCTCTGAAACCCCCCCCCCCAAATATAAATGATAATTAACATTTTCTCTGCATACAATGTACTTTGTTGGGGTTTTTTTATTTTGTGGTTTCCATTATGTATTGATAAGATTATATTGTGTGTATATATGAAAAATGGATGGAAGACATTGCATTACAATTAGTACTATGATTATGGGGGTGGGGTCAGGTGCAGAGCCAGGGCAGGTCTGGGAGGGAGCTTGGGCGGGAGTACTCGGCTTGAAGAAGGTGAGAAATACTGTTCCACACTCATGTAATCAGCAGCCATATCTACTTATCACCCAGTGCTGAATATTTGGGTGAATGTTTAAATGTTGGCTGTTGTGTCTAAATACAGATCCACAGGCTTCCTATAGCTGACAGCTGGGATATATCCTTAGGAGTCTGAGCATAAATAACAGGACAGATTGGATGAGTCAATTAGTCTGTGTCTGCCATTATCTATATGTCTGGCTTTTCAGATTTGTTTTCTAAAGGGTTTTTTTTTTAATTTTAACAAAGTTATTTGCTAAGAGTGTGTGTTAACATCATTAGAACGCTATTTACGACAGAAAATAAAAATGCAATGACATTAGCACATAGCATTAGTAAATGACTCAGGGGAATGATTTGCACGTGAATTTCTTTTCATCATGTCTGCCCAATATTTAGACTACTAAGCAGTATCTGACCGCGGATATAGAATGCCAGGGCATGTGCAGCTCCCAGCATTGAATATTAAGGTATCAGTGACCACCCAGAAATTAACCGAGCACTGGCCAATATTCAACTGGTGCCCAGTTAACTTTAGCGCATAAAGGGGCCTTTAACTAAGTGGTGGCAAGAACTCATGCATGCTTACTGCCACTTACAAATGGTGCTAGTGAGCCGTGCTCAGGTTCTACATGCTAACTGCAGATTTGGTGCGCAAAACCCATGCACTAAAAAATGCACTTAATTTTTTAGCATGGGCGCATGTTTTGGGGCAAAATGTAGGCATGCCCTCACTAATCGGTTAGTGCGTGAACATTGGCACACGCCTACCAATTAGCGCAGCCTTTCTGGGTCAGACCAATGGTCCATGAAGACCGTTCTGACGGTGGCCAATGCAGGTCACTAATACCTGGCCAAAACCCCAAAGAGTAGCAACAGTCCATTCAGAATCCTAAAGAATAGCAAGATTCCGAAATCCCAGAGAGTAACAAGATTCTAGAATCTCAAAGAGTAACAAAAGATTCCGGAACCCCAAAGAGTAGCAGGGTTCCGGAATCTCAAGGAGTAGCAACAGTCCATGCTAGTGATCCAGGGCAAGCAGTGGCTTCCCCCAGGTCTTAGGCCAGGGGTGTCAAAGTCCCTCCTGGAGGGCCGCAATCCAGTCGGGTTTTCAGGATTTCCTCAATGAATATGCATGAGATCTATTAGCATACAATGAAAGCAGTGCATGCACATAGATGTCATGCATATTCATTGGGGAAATCCTGAAAACCCGACTGGATTGCGGCCCTCCAGGAGGGACTTTGACACCCCTGTCTTAGGCAGCAGGGTAATCAGAAGGACAAACTTGTGAAATACAAGACTGGTGGCTACTTTGAGTGGGGGGACAGGGGGGGAAGCATCGGAAAGGAATAAAAGTGGACAGAAGACCTGGCTCAGGAATCAAAGCCCTTACTACTGAGGTGCAGAACATTTTTTTTTTTGCCCTACTTTTTTCCATTCTTTTAGTCTGTCCCAAAATAGTTTAATCCCACTTCTAAGCAATTTTACAGTGTCGGAGCATTCTGTTCAAATCCATTAGTCCCCACAGCTAATGCCTGCGCTTCGAAGCCGAGCGCCAGTGCAGAAAAGAGCACAGAGTCCCGAAGTGCCGTGTTTAGATTTGTCATTCATGAATAAAATAAATGAGCTGTCCTCCGCAGGCCCCAGAAATCATTCCCTGCCATTACTTTCTCATCTGGAACAATTTGTGAAAACAGGGCTTCAATTTCCTTTTTTTTCCCCCTATTTACTGTTGCATCAAATCATCTTTTAAATAAAGCTGTTTATAAGAGGGGTCTTGTTCCATATTTTATCTTACTAGGACTTTAAATTGAATTCCAGCTGTCACTTAAATCCACTCTGGGTTCTCCGGCAGAACAAATGGACTTCCTGGTGGTGGAAGTGGAGAGGCTGATTGGCTGCTAGTCACAGAGCCTTTATCTGTTTTGCTGGTGAGCGTTCACCTCTTTCTGCCTCTCCGTGTGTCTTAGGGTTAGGGTTGACGTCCGGATTTACCGACACATGTCCAGGTTTTGGAAAGCTTCCAGCTCGGGGCCGCTTCGGGAGGGCATCTTCGCACACACATATGCAACCCAATGATGTCATGCACACGCTTGTGACATCATCACGTCATACCAGCACGACTACGAGCACGAGAACAGGTTAAGAGGGGGCGGGAACATGAGTCCGGATTTTACAAGAGTAAAATCTTAGGGTACTTAGGGTACCACCTCACCATAAGTCATCCAACAGGACAATCCAGTATTATTAGTAGTATGAAGAAGGCATGGAAGAATTTGTATTTATCAAAGTGATCTGCCACACATGCATTAAGCTGACTCCTGTCTCTCCCCACTCTCCCCTCCTTTGGCAATTATGAGTCATGCACCTGGGCAGCCAAAATCCATGCAAGACTTACACCCTTAATGGCGAGATCCTAACAAGAACTGAAGCAGAACGAGACTTAGGGGTGATCGTCAGTGAGGACATGAAGGCTGCCAATCAAGTGGAGCAAGCTTCTTCCAAGGCAAGACAAATCATAGGTTGCATACGCAGGAGTTTCGTGAGCCGTAAACCTGAAGTCATTATGCCACTGTATAGATCTATGGTGAGGCCCCACCTGGAATACTGTGTGCAATTCTGGAGGCCGCATTACCGCAAGGATGTGCTGAGACTGGAGTCGGTCCAGAGAATGGCCACCCGGATGGTCTCGGGACTCAAGGATCTCTCGTACGAGGAACGGCTGAATAAATTGCGGCTATACTCACTCGAGGAACACAGAGAGAGGGGAGACATGATCGAGATGTTCAAATATCTCACGGGCCGTATCGAGGTAGAAGAAGATATCTTCCTTCTCAAAGGTCCAACGACAACAAGAGGACATCCATGGAAAATCAGGGGCGGGAAACTGCGCGGTGACACCAGGAAATTCTTTTTCACTGAAAGGGTGGTTGATCGCTGGAATAGTCTTCCACTTCAGGTGATTGAGGCCAGCAGCGTTCCTGATTTTAAGGCCAAATGGGATAGACACGTGGGATCTATTCACAGAGAAAGGTAGGGGAGGGTCATTAGGGTGGGCAGATTAGATGGGCCGTGGCCCTTATCTGCCGTCTATTTCTATGTTTCTATGACCTGGGAGCATAGTTTATAAAGTCACTGTTCCCTAGCCTGGCCTGATCTGATGCTACAGCACTGATCCCCCCCCCCCCCTCGGCCCCACTGATCATCCTCCTAACAGCAATCCCTCTCCTGATCTCCCCAATTTCTAACTCCTGCAGTCCTCCCTCTAAGACACCTGAAGAGGCCTCCGACCCTCCCCTGAAAGCCAACCCCCTGATCCATCTCCCCTAACATAAAAACCTTGCAGCCAACCCTCCCCAGGCAGAAAGAAATCCCCAAACACACACATGCATATACACCCTCCCAATCCCCTGATCCCAGCTCCTACCTGGATCCAATGTTGGTTTATCAAGTTATTTATTTCTAAAACTTTTTATATCATTTTTTTAATGAAAAATAAATTATCATCCAAAAGGTTTCCTTCCTTATATTCTTAACTGCGGTGGTGCTCCGGCTTCAGTTCTGATTCCAGATCCCTCCCGGCTGCTTGCAATGCTGTGATCTGGCCAGAGGAGGGGCCGAAGCCCAACACACCCCACTACTGTGGCTATGACCCTGGCGCTGATTTCTTGTGAAATTGTAAAAGGAGCGGAGGTAAATAGGAGGAAATAGTTTTTCACTTAGAGAATACTTAAGCTCTGCAACGCATTGCCAGAGATTGTGGAAAGAGAGGATAGTGTAGTTGGTTTTAAGAAAGGTTTGGATAAATTCCTGGAGAAAAAGTCCATAGTCTACCACCATTTTCGAAAACAATTGACGATATACTTGTTTCCTAAATAACGATTATATGGATTGCTTGTTTTTTAATTTTCTATACCGCATAGAACTTACAAGATGGACCATTGCTCTGTTCCAGTGAGGCTATTCTTTTGGTTTTACATGAGCCAAGTATAGGACAATCAAGCCATTGTGACATCACTGCTGAGGTTGGCTCTGAGGCACTGTGGAATGAGGCATTATGACATCACAATCTCAGCTCTGGAATGTTGCTCTCATTGGGGTTCCGGAATCTTGCTATTCTTTGGGATGCTGGAATGTTGCTACACCATGGGTTTTGGCCAGGTACTAGTGACCTGGATTGGCCACTGTGAGAACAGGCTACTGGGCTTGATGGACCGTTGGTCTGACCCAGTATGGCTGTTCTTATGCTCTTACGTGTGCCAAGTACAGGACAATCAAGCCATTGTGACAACACTGCTGAGGTTGGTTCTGAGGCACTATGGAATGAGGCATTATGACATCACAATCTCAGCTCTGGAATGTTGCTCTCATTGGGGTTCCAGAATCTTGCTATTCTTTGGGATGCTGGAATGTTGCTACTCTTTGGGTTTTGGCCAGGTACTGGGGACCTGGATTGGCCACTGTGAGAACAGTCCACTGGGCTTGATGGACCCAGTGAGGCTATTCTTATGTTCTTATGTTACACATTTTTGTAACGAATCCTGCCCTTCTGAGCCAAGTAAGCTCTAGACGTTTCTCCTATTTAATTTAAGAAAAGTTTAACTTTGCTTTAATCAAAATGTTTATCTTCAAAAATTTCCCTCAACACCTATTTGTTCTGGCAGAGGATGTTCTTCCAAGTGTCATCCTGAAACACCTCTAACCATTTACTTAAACCACAATTTCAAGCACATTTTCCATTTTCTTGCTTTTTATAATGACTCCTTCAGATAAAAGTGTCTGAAAATAGCACAAAATAAGCTTTTATCATGACTCAGCCCATACACCAAGACACCACATCACCTCCAAAGCAAGAGTGCACCTTTTTCACTGAACTCTTTGGAGCCCAAAGCCATGACCCTGGCCAAAAAAAAATAAAAAAGCCGAGTGTTGCATCGAAGTGCCATTAAAACCTTCAATAAACATAAACGTGTTAAGAGACATTCAGGGCTCCTTTCACAAAGGTACGTTAAGGCCTTAACGCGCGGAATAGCGTGCACTAAAATGCCACGCACGCTAGCCGCAACCGCCTCCTCTTGAGCAGGCGGTAGTTTTTTGGGTAGCGCGCACTATAGCGTGTGCGAATCCGGCGCGTGCGCTAAAAACGCTAGCGCACCTATGTAAAAGGAGCCCTCAATGTTTTCAATTCAGGGGGGCTGGAGACGACAATTTTATTTGATCACGTTTATCACTGAATAATATTATTGCTCTGTGTTTTACTGTTGCTTTTATGATTTGATTGTATGATCATTCTACCTCACGCAGAATTGTTGGATGATGTAGGTTATACATTTTTTAAATAAATAATAACCTCTCTCCCCTCCCCCCCGCTAGCCTTAACACCCCCGCCTTTACTGACAACGAGACCCCCTCACCCCTCACAATGAAACCAATTTACCTCATCGTTGTCAGTAAAGGGGGGGTGGTTAAGGTTAGCAGTGTCAGCAAGATCCACGGTCGGCATTGAGAAAGGCGGTCTCAGCCTTTGAAAGCTAGTCTTAGGGGTCAGCGACTGAGTGCTCAGCACCACCGGGAAGGCAGAAGAGAGTCACTGACCGGAGGCACAAGGTCGGACAGTCGGTTCCAGAGGAAGGTGGGAAGGGCAATTCCTCGTAGGGTTTTTCTGTTCTCCCTGATGACGAACTCGAAACTCAGCTTGAGTTGGAGGGCAACTGGTTATTTGAAAATGAAACAGATTTCTCAGTTGGGATCACAAACTGTATGTCATCGGCATAAAGCCGATAACTTACCCCCAATTTAAAAAGAATCTTACATAAAGCCAACAAATAAGATAGCAGATAGAGCTGGACCTTGAGGTACACGTCCAACTAGTGAACACAAATCAGAGTAATCGTCAAACTGGTGAATTTGAAAACTCCTTTCTGAAAAAAAAGGAATCAAACCAATCAAATACAGTCCCACCATCGCCCAATTCTCTTCAAAATATCAAATGTTGCGGAAATCTCAAAAAAATCATCAAAAATGATTTATCATAATTTTTTTTTTTTAATTTATAATTTTGAATACTTTACAATATCCAACAAATTCATAAGAAAAAGAAATTCACATAAAACAATACATAATCAAATCATACATACAAAGCTCCTTTCAAGCCCACATTTATGGGGAGTATATCTTGCTATTTCTAATAGAATAAAGTTCAAGAAATATAAAGGATAATGATTCTTGGTTCATAATTAACAAACAAACAAAACAAACAAACAAAACAAACAAACAAAACAAACAAAATTAATAATTAACAAACCCTGAGTCATTCCTTAAACTGGGATACCATATATTAATTCTCCTCATATTCCAGGTGAAACAAATCTCATTTCTATTTCTTTTCTCTTGCAATTAAGAATTGTTGTAGTTGTATTGGATCCCAAAAAGAATATTCGATATCTTGTAATTTAATCATATATTTACAGGGAAATTTCAAGTAGAAGGATGCGTCCAGTGCCAACACTCTTTCCTTCAATTTCAAAAATTCTTTCCTCCTCAACTGTGTGGTTCTGGATACATCTGGAAAAATCCTAACCAAATCCCCACAAAATTTCATTAACCTGTTTTTGAAATAAGGTCGCATTATCAACATTTTATCCATCTCGCTCATGCATGTTATTACCAGGGTGGACCGAGTCTGACTCACATCCTGAGTATCTTCCAGGAATTCAGTCAAATTTACCTCTGGCGTGGTCAGATGGTCCACCTCCTGGGCAGATTCAAGTTTTTTTAGAGGAATATAATAATAATTATTTATTGGAAAATTCTCAGCATTGGTCATTCCCAGTACTTCTTTAAAGAATTTCCTTAATAAAATCTCAGGTGACAATAAATGAGTTACTGGAAAATTGGCCAAGCGTAGATTTTTCACTCTATTCATGTTCTCGATAAATTCAATTTTAGAATGTATTACTGTTGAATCTTTAACAGCTGATACAGAGACAGCTTGTAAATTATTGCGTTGATTTTCCACCACATTTAGTCGCTTATCCAAACAACTTAAGTTAGCATCCACATTTTCAAATTTAGAAGAAACTGACTGAGAAAAGTCTCCCATTTGCTTCATCATTGTCCTGAGAAACCCTTCAACTCTGGATATACCTAACCATAAGTCTTTTAATGTAATATCCTGTGTTTCCTCTGTTCGTGTGTTTTCCTCCACTCCACCAGTAAATATCAATGGTTTAGGTACTTCAGCATATACTAATTTACTTAAGTGGGTAGATGAAACCAGTTGAGCTTCGGATATAGTGGGTGTTGTATTCCCACTATCTCTGGGTACCGGATGAAGGGGAGGGGTACGATTGAGTGGACTTATTGAGGCTCCTGACAAAGAGGAATCTACATTTGGTGGTGCCACTGGTGGGTTATCAGAAAATAACGATAAATGTCTATCCATTGGACCCGATACCAGTAGTGTAGAACTTTTAGGTTTTATCTTTCTTTTTCCCATATTTAAACAGTTATATGAATGTTAAATGAAAGTTAAATGAAAACTTTTATATTACCAACCTGTTTCCAGCTCCCGGGCTCCTCGTGGCTCCAAGGGGCTCCAGCCCCTTGGGAGCCCCTTCGGCCACGCCCCGCAACCGCGGCGGCGGCTCGGTTTTAAAGCGTTGGAGACGGACCCAGTGACGTCAGGGGGTCCGTCTCTGTGAGTGCCTGTCAGCGAGGGAAAATTTGGCCCAAACCGCTGCTGCAGGAGGCCAGGAACCAGCTCCAAATCCCCTCCGGTGGTATCCTCCAAGGGCAAGAGGCTCCCCTGATTCATCATAATTAAACCCTACAGATATTGGCTCAAGAGTCAACAAGAGCAACTGCTCTGTTGAGTGCCTAAGGTAGAAACCAAACTGATACTCATCCAAAATATTATTCTGATCCAAAAAGTCCTGAAACGGCAATAAAACATTTGTTTCCCCAAAACATTTTTGCAATGTCAAGTTCCAAATTGATTTTATACTTGATATACCTAGATGGTTTACAATACTAAAATTTAAAAGGATAAAATCAAATTCAAAAATAAAAATAAGGGAAATGTTTCATAGTTAGAAGAAGATAGACAGACAGACGAGACAACACTAATACGATAGGAATCAAAGGGAAGGATGATAAAAAGAAAGGATCAAGATAAAAGAAAAAATTAAAAGGGAGGTAAGAGAGGATAGAAAGAACATAAGGAGGGGAAGTCACTTCTGAAAAGCGGTTGTTGTTCATTACTAAAGTTGATTTTATTGGATGTGTAAAGGTTTGATAAGCGTCCCTAAATAGAAAAGTTTTTAGTTTGGACTTAAATTTGTCAAGGGAATTTTCAAGTCTGATATCTGATGGGAGAGCATTCCATAATGTGGGGGCTATGACAGAAAAGATGGAGTTGCGGGTCGTGTCATAAGGAAGAAATTGGACAATAATTCATCATCACATTTGCATCTTGTTGACTCTCCAATAAATTGAACTCAGTTCCCCAAGTTCTCAGGCCACTACACTAACTACAGGAGACGGACTCAAGAATACCCTATGGAAATAGTCTTTTAGAAAAAGTGAATATGTGGAATGGCCTCCCAGTGGAGGTGGTGGAAACAAGAATTGTATCTCAATTCAATCAAGCTTAAGACAAGTTCATAGGATCTTTATGGGAGAGGAACATAGGGTAGATGGCATGGTTGAGCAGATTGGGTAGGTTGAATGGTCTTTATCTTTCTTCATTTCCTGTGTTTCTATATGTCAAAATAATCCTTCCAGCATGTTGATTTTCTATGTTAGTCTGGAAAGACTAGTTCTTGATGCAGTAGGATGAAACTTGGTTGGTACCACCTAAGATTAGTACCTGACAGCATTGAGAATACATACGCACATTTAAGAATAGCAGTGCAGTGAGTGCCCGAGTTAGGGGACCCACAAAATGTGTGATCGCTTTTTTGCCAGTATCATCTACAGAGAAGTGACTTTTTTTGGAAGATTCCTAATTGAATTTTTGTTCTTTCTTTGTTAGAGAAATCTATTTGTACAGTCAGAAGATAATTAGGCTGAAGCAGAGTGGATTTTGAGCATTGTTGATTTTTGTTGCCAATTATTTCGAGTGTTGACTCAACACCAACTTAGAAATGTCATACCCTTCACAAATCTAAGTGAAGCCGGATCCAGCGATTGCCAATTCAAACTCCAGAACTACAACTCCTATTTCATTCTCTTTGTAGGACATCACTGAGCATCATCTTGTCTATTCCCCTTGGCTTTGTTGACTGGATGTTGGAATTTGGGTTTAGATATTTTACTTTCTGATCTGGGGAATATATTTTTTACGATGGCTTTCCCATTCCTTTGAGATACAGGCTGCCATCAACCACCCAGTCGTGAAGGGTAGGGGGCATGGTGATCACCCCCAACCCACTGTCCCCTCCCCTCATCTGTTTTCTTTTTTATGTATCTGAGAAAGAAGCAGATAGAAGACACGAGCCATAAGTCCCATCTAATGTGCCCAATTAACTTCCTCGTGCGTTGACAGGTGGCAAATTAATGAGGCAGCTGCTTTTTCCTGATGCCCTGAATTTTCTGATATTAGAATATTAAACTGGAGACACGTAAGCAGAGCTGAGAGATTGAGACGTGATATCTTGAGTAGACTTCTTATAACAAAACAGATTTTCTTGTGTTCCTGGTTATGATTGCTTTCCCTCACTCCCTTTCATTAAGATTCACCGGAGCTTTCACCAAATAATAATAATAACAGTTTATATACCGCAAGGCCGTAAAGTTCTATGTGGTTTACAATGGTTAAAAATACAACAAAATTGAATAAAACTAAAAAGTTAGAAGCCAATAACTAAAAAACCCTAGAAAGATCTGATTATTGCATGATAAAATTCTACAAATCAGCTACTTAAATACTTCTAAAACAGATATTTCTTTAGATGTCTCCTAAATTCCCCATAAATATCAGTAAGCAGAAACAATTGTTCTCGATCTTTGCCCCATAATGCTGCCTGACATGAAAAAAGATACACTTCCCCCTCCCCATTCGCGGTTTCAGCAATCGCGATTTCACATATTCGCGATTTTTTTGGGGAGGGGGGGAAAAAAACAAACAAACCACAGTTTAGCCTTCCCCCTGGCGTCCCCAGGAAGTATTTCTTCACACCAGGAAGTATTTCTTCACAGAAAGAGTGGTAGATCACTGGAACAAACTTCCGGTGCAGGTAATCAAGGCCACAAGCGTGCTCGACTTTAAGAATAAACGGGACATCCACGTGGGATCCCTACGTGGGTCGAGCAGCACTCAGACTTAATGGGGTGGGTCAGTAGAGTGGGCAGACTTGATGGGCTGTAGCCCTTTTCTGCCATCACCTTTCTATGTTTCTATGTTTCTACCTGGTGGTCCAGCGGGCTTTCGGGGCAGAAGCGATCTTCCTACACCCCTGCCCCGTGTAGATCGCCAATAGGAAATGGCTGTGAGGAGTTCCCGTCATAGTCTCGAGAGACCACGGGAACTCATGGCAGCTATTTCCTATCGGCCGCAGGTTGGACACCCCTGCTATAAACCATTCTGAAGGCTTTTGTGATGCGCACTGTAAAAGATTAATAAATAAATAAATTAACTTTGACTTTGGAGATTTTCAATTGATGCAGGACGGAGGTACAAAACGCTCTGGGCTCTTCAAGGTCTAAAGTGTGTTCTGTGCTGACTGTCCGGCTTATAAAAATCATCTTTCAGCAACATCAATGGGCTCTGTTGTTCCAAACGTAAAAGTCGCATTATTTCTCAAAGTTGAATGAAGTCAGAAGCCACTTAAAATCCATTAAATCTTCACACGAGAAACACCTCCATCACAGGCCAATTTTCTTTCACATAAACTTTAGCAGCAAATGAAGTCGTCGGACTAATGTAGCTTCAGCACTGATACGGGATGAGTTATTACTAAAAGCCCTCTCGCCTCTTCTCCTCTCGGGGAAGCAGCTCTGCCAGCGATAATGCAGGTTCTGGATGATAAATGGAATGAATTTCCACACGTAGCTTAGTGAAGTTAGCCAGCGTTTCAGATCAAGACCTTACCAGTGTGAGACAGTGGAGAGTCACCAGGTATTCGTGCCAGGAAAGATATTTCTCTGTCGTTCGGTGATACTTTTTTCTCAGGCAAGAGGAATCGCTGGATATTCAGAAGCAGCTGCTGGCAGGATTTTTACAAACCCTTATCTACAGCAGAAAAGGAAAAACACCAACCCCTGCAGTAGTGAAACAGTCAAAAGGAGGAGGGCCAGATCAATGGTCTTCCAAAATGAAAGAAGCCTGAGGAGGTCCATACCCCATATCTCAATGTTCACTAAACATGACTCAACATGGGACTTTAAAGCCTACTTCAGGAGTCCTTACAGTTCAAGCTCCTATTGCTAACCTACAAGTGGGTTCATTCTGCTGCCCCTCAATATCTCTCCTCTCCTTATACACCTCCCAAAGAACTCCGTTCCTCAGATCAGCCCTTCTCCTCCACTGCCAAGTCCAGACTTTGTTCATCTGGCTGCCCCCTATGCCTGGAATAAATTACCCGAGTTTGTCCGCCAAACCCCTTCCCTTGTTTAAAAGCAGACTGAAAACCCACCTTTTTGATCCATAACCCTACTCCCCACTGCCCACCAACCCAGCCAGCAGATTAACCGTTCCCCTTAACTGTATCCATGACGTCCTACGTACATCTGCTAGCACTATAGAAATAATTCATAGAAGTTGTGTGAAGAGTGTTAGTCTTTGGGAAGCAGAGCTGAGGTTGTGATGTCATAATGCCTCATTCCACCAATAAGAGCCAACCTCATCAGTGATGTCACAATGGCTTGATTGTCCTGTACGCCCCTCTGCCCTTCAACCCAGCCCCCTTAACTGTATCCTTGACATCCTGTTTGTCTTTGGGAAGCAGAGCTGAGGTTGTGATGTCATAATGCCTCATTCCACCAATAAGAGCCAACCTCATCAGTGATGTCACAATGGCTTGATTGTCCTGTTCTCCCCTCTGCCCTCCAACCCAGCCCCCTTAACTGTATCCATGACATCCTGTTTGTCTTTGGGAAGCAGAGCTGAGATTGTGATGTCATAATGCCTCATCCCACCAATAAGAGCCAACCTCCTCAGTGATGTCACAATGGCTTGATTGTCCTGGACTCCCCTCTGTCCTCCAACCCAGCCCCCTTAACTGTATCCGTGACATCCTGTTTGTCTTTGGGAAGCAGAGCTGAGATTGTGATGTCATAATGCCTCATTCCACCAATAAGAGCCAACCTCCTCAGTGATGTCACAATGGCTTGATTGTCCTGGACTCCCCTCTGTCCTCCAACCCAGCCCCCTTAACTGTATCCGTGACATCCTGTTTGTCTTTGGGAAGCGGAGCTGAGATTGTGATGTCATAATGCCTCATTCCACCAATAAGAGCCAACCTCATCAGTGATGTCACAATGGCTTGATTGTCCTGGACTCCCCTCTGTCCTCCAACCCAGCCCCCTTAACTGTATCCATGACATCCTGTTTGTCTGTTTCGATTGTAAGCTCTATGGAGCAGGGAATGTTTTCTTTGAGACTCTGTACAGCGCTGCGTACGTCTGGTAGCGCTCTAGAAATAATTCATAGTAGTGGTAGTAAGGGGATTGTGCAAATGCGAGTTTTAATGGCATTTTGGTCAGCGATTTATACTGGAGGTGTAGATTTAAAGTGACTAATAGTTCATTTCTTTCTTTTTCATGGTTTGTTCTCTCCTGGAGCAACCTTTAGAGAACGTCCAGATACAACACATCGCTCAAACCTGCCGCTTTTTCCTCTATAATATTACCAAAATCCAATCCTTCCTCCCCAAGCACACTGCCAAAACCCTTATTCATGCTTTCATCACCTCGCGCTCAGACTACTGCAACTCGCTACACTCAGGCCTTCCGCTTAGCCATTTCGCTCCCCTCCAGTCTGTCCAGAATCCGGCTGCACGACTCATATTCTGGGAAAGCCACTTTACTAATGTTACCCCTCTCCTAAAGTCACTTTATTGGCTTCCTATCCATTTCTAAAAAAATTACAGCGGATGGGCCCGGGGAGGAGGTAGGTGGGGGGTCGGGAGCTAGAGAGGTCATAAGTCATGAGGGGAAGCAACATCGGAGGTCAGAGAAGGGAGAGAAGGGGGGGGCTGGAGAAACAGCATCGAGGGAGGCTGGAGAAACAGATTGGAGGGGAGCTGGAGAAATAGCATGGATGGATGAAGGGATGGAGGGAGAAATGGCGAAGCATTATGGAAAGGAGAGAGTGCTGGAGAAAAGACCATGGAGTAAGGTAGTGCTGGATGGGAGGGGAGAGACAAAAACAGCAGGGGAGGAGGTTGCAAGGAGAGAGGAGGGCACCTGCAGGGGATGGTGCTTGGGGGTTGGAAAGAAAGAAAGAAGGAGAGAGAGAGGGAAACACCCATGGAGGAGGTGGGTTGGATAAAGGGAGACCTACAAATGTACTCACTCAGCTGCCCCTCACTATCTCTCTTTACTTATGTCCTCCTATGCCCCCCCCCCCTCCAGCAAGCTCCACTCAGCTGGTAAGTACCTCCTATCTGTGCCCTTCTCTTCAACTGCCTCCAGGCTCCATCCCTTCTACCTTGCTGCATTTATGCTTAGAACAAGCTGCCCGAATCCCTAAGGTGGGCTCCGTCTCAGGCAGTGTTCGAGGTCCAGTTAAAAGCCCACCTCTTTGAGAGTGTTTTCAACCCCTAACTCCTCTCACCTTGGGTTCTGCATCCCCAACCTATATGGCATGTTTGTTGGTCCAAGCTAGATTGTAAGCTCTTCTGAGCAGGGTCCCTCCATTAAATGTCAAAATGTACTGCATATGCCTTTCAGCAAGTTACGTAATCCCCCCCCATTCCCCAGGTACATTAGGTAGATTGTGAGGCCACCGGGAGAGACAGAGAAAAATGCTCGAGTACCCTTTTAGCTCCCCTGGGAGAATGGTCTAGAAAATTGAATGAATGACTAGTGTTACTGCCTGACATCACAGGAAACCACCTCAACAGCTCCTGACTGACCAGTTTTCATTGCTGGAGTTTATGTGATATCCACAGGGATGGGGGTTTTTTTTTTCCCAGATACTCATTTCTGGCTGCTCTTTGTAACTAATTAACCACCCTAATGATGCTCTAATCATTGCTTGCCCTGATTGCACGTAATTAAAGCGATCAGGTAATTAAAAGAATCACCTGCTTTAATTACCTGTTCCTGAGCAAGGAACAGTGCGAAATAGTTTCTTTTCCCTGTAGTCCTCTTAATTCCCCCCCCCCCCCCCCCCCACAGGTCATACAAAACTGGTTTACAACTAATAGCTAACATCAGCTGTGCGGTAAAGCCTGAAGTTGCCTTGATGGAGACGCTGAGCCGAGGCTGATACGGTACCTTTGCCTTTAACCCTTTCAGGACCAAGGGACATATTTGTCCCCATAACTTTAAAATCCTATAAATTTTGATTGGGATAGTCTACAGTTCTAAATTTGATATGTACGGATTCCATATGATACTGCCTTTATGTAAACAAACTGGTTCTGACATTCATTCATTAGCGTCGTTGCCAGATTGACGAGAAGATTCACTTGCCACACTGTCCATAAGCCAGAAGTGTGATTTTTTTAAATAAAAATAATGATATTTCACAAAAAAAATCAATTTTTTGGCATCTGCAAGCCCTTTTTACCATAAAAATGTCGTCAAAACCACAAAAATTGGCCTACGATCCTTATGGTCCTGAAAGGGTTAATGTCCAAATCACAAAGCAACTCAGGAAATGATATCAGGACATTTATTTTCTGCCCATTACAATACAAGAAACAGCATATTTCACATCATCTTCACAACGAAACCACCTGCGACAAGTAACCCCCCACTACATATCGTTCCCTCTTCTACAATTCTAAATATGAAATCGCACAAAGACATTTCAGCCAAAAAAGGAATGTTTCGCAACATTTCGCACTGGAAAAAAAAGTTCAGACAAATTCGTTTTCAATTCCTTTTAAAAAGATTTTATCTCCCTGCATCATCTCGCACGACCTGGCTACCGATTCCACAATCGTAGACCTGCAACTGATGTGGCTGTTGACTGTGTCCTTTTAGAACGAGTTTCCCCAACTGACAGGCGCATCGCTGTTTCAGATCTTCTGCATGGTTCATCCATTCTACCTGGAAAACTGCTCCAGGCAATGGCTGCCCTCTGTGTACTTGCTCTCTCTAGTTTTAAGTTTTCAAGTTTTATTAGGATTTTATATTCCGCCTATCAAGGTTATCTAAGCGGTTCTACAATCAGGTTCTCAAGCATTTCTCCCTGTCTGTCCCGGTGGGCTCACAATCTATCTAATGCACCTGGTGCAATGGGGGGATTAAGTGACTTGCCCAGGATCACAAGGAGCAGCGCGGGGTTTGAACCCACAACCCCAGGGTGCTGACGCTTCAACCACTGCGCCACACACTCTCTCTCTCTCTGTTGTTCATTTCAGTCTTTTGTTTTACTTTGATTGGAAATTTTCCACGGCTCGATATTCAAAAGGGTGGTATGTACTGCCCTACCTTGTTTGTCTGCATAAGGCCTCCGTTAGGCTAACTGAGGCCTATGAACCAAACTCTAATTGCATCATAACCATCTGTAATGGATTTGCCAAGGCCCCCTTGTGGTGCTTGACGCACCGACATGTCCTCTTTTTAAAGGATTGTCCAGGCATCTGAACGGCTTTTCAAAACCCAGCACTTTGTCTGGGTTTTGAAAAGCTTCCGGCTCGGGACCTTGTCGGGAGGGAATCTGCGCATGCGTGGATGCAACATGGTGGCATCACACACCTGCATGCATGCATGCGACGTCATTGTATCACACCTGTGCATGCGCGGGTGCCCTCCCGACACAGCTCTGAGCACGAGAAGAGGTTGAGGGGGGCAGGGCTAGGGAAGAATGGGGCGTGGCTTGGGTGGAACTGGGCAGGCCTGGGGGCGGGGCCATGGGTCCGATGGATTTTACAATCGTAAAATCTGGGCCCGTAAATCCGCCCCCCCAGGCCCGACCAGTTCCACCCATCCCTGTCCCGTTACGCCCACCCCCCGCCCCGCCCCCCCTCAGCCTGCTTGTCTTGGTTGCCCCTCCCGACGTGATCTGCTTTTCCAAAACCCGGACAAAGTGCCAGGTTTTTGAAAAGCCGTCTGGACACCCAGACTTGCCCGTCTAGAAAGAGGACATGTCCAAGTTAATCTGGACATGTGGCAAGCCTAACTCTGCACAAAATACTTTGGGGCCTATGTCCTTGGTTAGTACCATTATAAGCACACTGGCCTAAAGAAGTTTGATACTATAGTCCATCCTGGCTTGAGCTTTGTCCTTCAGCACTTCAGCCCCTGCTCACACTCGCTTTCATGTGGACACCTGTACTCGATTGCTTCCAAGGAGGCTGTGTATTGCCAGCAGGGTGATTAGGACCATCTTCCTGGAACAGCTCCAGAAGCTAAAGAAATAACTACCATTTGTACTTACCTGTCTCCGGGCACCAGGATCAAGACATTTGTTTTACATCAGAGCCTCAGAGTCCCTGAGATTCCCAGTGCCTCCGAAAAAAGACTAGCGGGTGCTGATCTTATTTGAAACTTCTTGTTTTACTCACTATGTCCATACTGGGGAAAGTGAAAGAGAAAATGTTGATGAGGAAAGAATGGAAAAGGCGATAAAGAGACATTGTGAATATTGTTTGCTTACTGCCTCTGCGCTCTGCCATATTTACTGCCTCTGTTATTTTTTAAAATGTGGGAGTTTGTCTGGGTTTAGCCAATTCTCCAAACTTCCACACCTACCTCTTCCCTGGCCCGGTTGCTGTAATTTAATCCTCGGGCCACTGGCAGCAGCAACGAGGTGAGCCTGCTGCTGCCAGCCTGCCCCAGAAGCCACCTCTCTGCAGGTCCCGCCTATGCGGAAACAGGAAGTTGCTGTAGAGAGGCGGCTTTTGGGGCAGGCTAGTGGCAGCAGGCTCACCTTACTGCTGCTGCCTCCTGCCCGAAGATTAAATTACAGGGAGGAGATAAGTGTATGTGGGGGGGGGGTCGGGAGCTAGAGAGGTCATAAGTTACGAGGGGAAGCAACATCAGAGGTCAGAGGAGGGAGAGAAGGGGGGCCTTGAGAAACGGCATGGATGGAGGGCTGGAGAAACAGCATGAAGGGAGGGAGGGAGGGAAAAATAGCAGGGAGAGAGGGAGGGCTAGAGGAACAACATGGAGGGAAGTAGGGAGGGTTGGAGAAACAGATTGGAGGGGAGCTGGAGAAATAGCATGTATGGTTGAAGGGAGGGAGGGAGATATGGAGAAGCATTATGGAAAGGAGAGAGTGCTGGAGAAAAGAGCATGGGAGGGGAGAGACAAAAACAGCAGGAGAGGAGGTTGCAAGGAGAGAGGAGGACACCTGTAGGGGGTGGGGCTTGGGGGTTTGAAAGAAAGAAAGAGACAGTGAGAGAGAGAAAGAAAGATCCATAGATTATGGGGTTGGAAGGAGAGAAAAAGAGAGTGAGAGAGATGGAAACACCCATGGAGGAGGTGGGTTGGAGGAAGGGAGAGAGACAGAAGCACTAAAGCAGTACAGAGGATGGGAAGGAGGACCAAAGGAATGAGTGGAGTGTGGGCGGGGCTAAGGATGAAGTGTGAGTGGTGTCATGTGTCCTCTTTTTTTGTCTTCACAAATATGGCAACACTACTGGGGCAAGGAAGGAACGGATGGGGGCAGGGGATTGATCCCATCCACTATTCCCTCCTCTCCCCCAAGCTTTAATGAATTTATTTGCCTAAAAAGGTGAACAAACTTGGTGGTCCACTCCAGAACACCCAATAGCTGAGTACTTTGCCTTATTGTGTGAGAAAAGTGCTGTGGCCTCCCAGTTTCTGTCAGTCCTGGACCTTGTCCCAAGTCAATAAATTCTTTGTGTGAGGGGTCCCTTCAAACAGCCTCCAGGCATACACAGGTCTCATCAGTGACTCACACAGACAAATGATCACCTCCTTCTTTGATGATCATGCCTCTCCCAAAACACCTCAGTATCGTTCTGATTCTGGACCCCATCTTATCACAATGTTTCAGTACTGTCAGATCATTAGATATGGTGATCCAAGGGTGTCTGTCCTGCCTTCCACACTCCAGTATCCCACCCCTTCCATGCTCCACCATCATGTACACTCCCCCCCCCCCCCCCCTGTATTCACAATGGTTAGGAGCAGAGCCAGCCCACGAATATTGAAAATTCACGAATAACTTACGGGCTGACTCTGACCCACCCCGCCTCCCTCCTGCGTCCTGGACCTTACCTGGTGGTCTAGCGGTGACGTGGAGCGGTAGTGATCTTCCTACACTCCTGCCCCATGCAGATCCATCATCGAAAGTGGCTGTTGTAGTCTCGTGAGACCAGGGGAACTTGCATCAGCCATTTTGGATGACGGCTCTGCACAGGGCAGGAGTGTAGGAAGATCGCTCCCGTCCGGCGTCACCGCGACACCACCAGGTAAGGTCGATTCACGAGGAGGGCACACAAAACCGCAAATAGTCAAAACCGCGGGTGCCGAAACCGCCAATAAGGAGGGAGGAGTGGTACTGCTTTTTCTTCAAAGTCTTCCCGTCGCTTCTCGTTCTCTCATCCGGACTTGAAACACCTGAACTTTGTTTCGATTGCGCTGATTAAGGAGCAGAGCTGAAAGCGCAGGAAGGAACGCCAGCTTTGCTCTGGAAATTGCAGAACTGGATTCTTTCTTTGCCTCCTGCGGTTCCCGACACCAGCTGCTCGATTAGATGGACGGTGAATCCACAATGGTGCTTCAGTGTCCGTGAAACACACATTATTCCGAGCTCATTCTGGGAGGCAGTCAAGTGAAGGGCTTGGCTTCATTACCTCACTGGCCAGCTGATGCTCAGAACCTAATAGAGAAACAGAGAAAAAGGAAGGCAAATAAAGACCAGGCGGGCAATCTGGTCTGCCTAATCGTGCCATCCAGTGGCAAAGTAAGGGGGCATCTGCAACCGTCCTGCTCTCCGCCCCTTCCCTGTCCTCTCCTGCCATGTGCGCACGTCCCTTCCCTCGGGGCTCAAGGGTCTCTCGTACGAAGAGAGACTGAACAAATTGCAGCTCTACACTCTCGAGGAACGTAGGGAGAGGGGAGACATGATCGAAACATTTAAGTACCTCACGGGACGTGTCGAAGTCCTGGACCCGCCACCAGGAAGTGATTTCAGACAGGAGCCAGGCCGGAGATGTCACTCATGTTGGTGAAGATTTAAAGAGGTACTGGTGGGGGGGTGGGGGGGGAAGGGAGGGCACGAGCGTAGAAGCGGGTGGTGGTGACGTGCCAGTGCCCTCACCAAGATGGTGCCTGGGATGGTCCACTTCCCTGCCTCCCCCCTTCCTACGCCAGGGTTCCAGGGGCAGAATATTTATTTGTTAATTTAAACATTTATATACCATATACAGTACTCCCCCGAAATTCACAGGGGTTCCATTCCAGGAACCACCCCCCTCCAAATTTCAAAAGGCAGGGGAGGCAGGAGAGGGCAGCTGGAGCGCTAGCGGGTGAAGAAAATCACTCGCAGTCTGCTCCGACCGCCTCTTCCTGGAGTAAAGTCAGGCTGCACCAATCAGGAGCTGCTTCGACACGTAGCTCCTGATTGGTGTTGTAGCCCGACTTTACTACAGGAAGAGGCGGTCAGAGCAGACCGCAAATGAGCGAGTCTGCGATTCGCGAACTGCAAATTCAAGGGGGAACACTGCATTAACTATACGATGTACAAAGATTGCAATCATAACAGGTTAAGCACCACATATGAACACAATTGCAGAACAGCACTCGTAAAAAAGGAAAAGAAAAAACAACCTATAACTGTTTATATTTCAGCCCCTCACTGCATAAGCAAACCACTTAAATTGGCCACATAAACAGAAGTCCTATCTTTAAGTGGGTTTGGCTTACGGGGGCAAGGGATGAACATTGACTTAGGCCCAGAGTCACTAAAGATGGCGACTCAATCGCTGTTGGCCGATTTTCCAACAGCGATTGACTCTCTGTCAAGTTTGCAAGGCGCAAATCATTTGCACGCAAACCCACCGACTCAGTCGCTCAGTGAGCGATTGAGACACGCGCAGAGCCCTGACAGCAGTGACAGGGGAAGCAACCTCCTGTCACTGATGTCAAGGCTTCTGCTTTTTTTTTTTTTTTTTTAGGGAACAGATGTTCTGCGCGACGTAAACACGCACTAGCACCCCTGAGCCACCGTCCCCCCGAACCCCATAAAGATGGCAGGAGGGATGCCCACTCCCTCCTGCCAGGAAAGACCTCCCCTACCCTCTCAGGTTTAGCGACGATTGCTGACTTTAGCGAATCTAGTACTTAGTGGCCTAGGTGTTAGCCGGCCTAACCCTCCCCCTCCCCCCCGCCCCCTCCCATCCCCAGACAGGGCCCAGCATTGAATATTTAGATATAACACTGGCAGCAGGCAGGAAAACAGTCTTTGCTGCTGGCTGGCTGGCTTTTTGCCCGGAAGTATCTCTGGGAGTCCTGGTGTTCTCCGGCCGAGTTAAGTGGTCCTGTTTTTATTTTTTACAGGGCTGTGCAGTACCCCTGTCTCACAAATTGTGGAAACGCAGCACTGTCAATTTTATGTTTGTTTTCATTTTGAGTGTTATAGAAACATAGAAACTGACGGCAGAAAAGGGCCACGGCCCATCCAGTCTGCCCACTCTAATGACCCCCCCCCCCCCCCTTTACCTACCTCTATGAAGAGATCCCATTTTTTCTTAAAATCTGGCGCGCTGCTGGCCTCAACTACCTGCAGTGGAAGATCATTCCAGCGATCAATCATTCTTTCGGTGAAGAAATATTTTCTGGTGTCACCATGAAATTTCCCACCCCTGAGTTTCAGCGGATGCCCTCTCGTTGCCGTGGGCCCCCTGATATCTTCTTCCACCTCGATACGGCCCGTGACATATTTGAACGTCTCGATCATGTCTCCCCTCTCTCTGCGTTCCTCGAGTGAGTATAGCTGCAATTTATTCAGCCTTTCCTCATACGGGAGATCCTTGAGTCCTGAGACCATCCTGGTTGCCATTCGCTGAACCGATTCAGCTCTTAGCACATCTTTTTGGTAATGTGGCCTCCAGAATTGTACACAGTATTCCAGATGGGGTCTCACCATGGATCTGTATAATGGCATTATGACCTCGGGCTTGCGGCTGACGAAACTTCTTCGGATACAACCTATGATTTGTCTAGCCTTATTGTCCATTACTTTTTTCAGTGGATTTGTATCGCACGTAGGAAGACTCTATGATGGTGTGGTGTACTGGGCGGTAGTCCGTGCACGGGTTGAAGTATTGAACGTTAATTCATTTGCTTGACTAATCAATCCACACTGAGGTCTTCTCACAAGCAAAATTTTTTTTAATGAAGATTTCATTAAACTTATTTAACTCTTTAAAAAGAGGAGACTGAGAGAGAACATGATCGAAACATTCAAGATACTGAAGGGAATAGACTTAGTAGATAAAGACAGGTTGTTCACCCTCTCCAAGGCAGAGAGAACGAGAGGGCACTCTCTAAAATTGAAAGGGGAATGTAAGGAAGTTCTTCTTCACCCAGAGAGTGGTAGAAATCTGGAATGCTCTTCTGGAGTCTGTCATAGGGGAAAACACCCTACAGGGATTCAAGACAAAGTAGATAAAGACAGGTGGTTCACCCTCTCCAAGGTAGGGAGAACGAGAGGACACTCTCTAAAGTTAAAAGGGGATTGATTCCGTACAAACGTAAGGAAGTTCTTCTTCACCCAGAGAGTGGTAGAAATCTGGAACACTCTTCCGGAGGCTGTTCTAGGGGAAAACACCCTCCAGGGATTCAAGACAAAGTAGATAAAGACAGGTTGTTCACCCTCTCCAAGGTAGGGAGAACGAGAGGGCACTCTTTAAAGTTAAAAGGGGATTGATTCCGTACAAACATAAGGAAGTTCTTCTTCACCCAGAGAGTGGTAGAAATCTGGAACGTTCTTCTGGAGGCTTTTATAGGGGAAAGCACCCTCCAGGGATTCAAGACAAAGTTAGACAAGTTCCTGCTGAACAAGAACGTGCGCTGGTAGGGCTGGTTTCAGTTAGGGCGCTGGTCTTTGACCTGGGGGATGCCGCATGAGCAGACTGCTGGGCACGATGGACCACTGGTCTGATCCAGCAGCGACAAATCTTATGTTCTTTGTTCCAGTGGCTGCGTTTCACATTTTGTCGGACATAGAAATTATAGAACTTTTTTTCTAGTATTAATGGCTGAAAACTGGAGGCATCCATTTTGGACAAAATATATCTGTTCACCAGCGTAAAATTTGTATAAACCACATGCATGGTACACAGGTTGCTGAGTGACAACATTGGGGCTGCTCAATGCCAACCTGTCCTCTCTCAGCAGGGCCAATCTAGATTCTTCCGAATTTCTGAGACACCCTTCCTTGATTACACTGTGTCCTGATTGGTTTTCCCATGTTGCATTGTAGGCATTTGGAGTGGCCGAAGCTGTGCCCCTTTCATTCTAGCCACTCCTACAGGTTCCCGAAACCTCTTTCTCCGAGTTCATCTTCCAGGTGTTTATATCAGTTCTGCAACTGATGTGGTATCGATGACTCAATTATTTAACAGGCTGGTATCTTAATGATTGTCTCTTAATTTTTTCCATCTTCACGCTTTTACTCGCATGTTCTGCATTTTCTTTTTGATCAATTCTACTGAAATGTAGGCACTTCCATCTTGATCAATTTTATTGAAATGTATGTATTATTTTTCATGCTCTGAGCCGCTTAGAACCTCCCCGGTATGGCGGCATATAAATAAAATATTATTATTATTATTAGATACATTTCTAATGATGGGAACAGGTCAGTAGAGGGGCAAAAGATCTTTTTGTACAGCGCATGAATTAGATATCGGAATTCTTTGATTAATTAGGATGTTGTACTTTGCTAGCAGTGTTAAAAGACAATATTTCCACCTAGATGTTGCCTGTCTGCCTTGAAACAGCTGAGCTTTGCTTTTTACCTTTTAGAGAGAGAGAGAATTTTTCATTCCTACGCAGAAATAGTTCTATAATAGAAAATAAACGAGACCAGTCCTTGGGGGGGAAGGAGAACAAGAAATGGAACCCTCTGATTTTCAAAGATTTCATCTTCGTTCCCTTTTTGCCATTGAACCGATACCGCGGTTTGTTCTTTCGCCCTCAATGGTGCTTGGCGGGACTTTATTTTCAGGAGGTAATTCACCAAGCGGGGCCCCAGCTCTCATCCATCATCCTGGAGCTTCCAAAATGTTCAGTGTCGAGAACTAGAAAGCAAAGTGGTCCTGGGGCATGAATGATTTATGGCCTGCAAAACCTGCTCACAGAGCAACAGCATAGCACAGAATGCTTTTAGACATAGCTCTGATTGGGAACGTTAAGAACAGAGGCAGCAGTTCAAATGGAGGGTCCCCCCCCCCCCCCCCTGAACAAGAGCCCCACACAGGAAAGGAGACCATGAGAGATCGGGGAGTGGGTCTCTCAGAGAGAGAAACAGATCCTGGTAACTGCGGATGGGCAGACTAGGTGGGCCATTTGGCCTTTATCTGCCATCATGTTTCTATGTTTAAGTGGGAACGAGGCCACGGTTTCTGGCCCCCTCCCTGCAAACTAGAGTTGTTGCTTCCCCTCGCCCCCAGCACTGAAGCCGCCACCTTACCTTCACTGCCATATGTTACAGGAAGGGAATTCCAATTCAATTCTTATAGCGTCCATAGGGTCCAGAAAAAGGACGGCAGGTTGAGACTAGAAGGCGTATCTTGAGGTTGCAGGGAGGAAGACTTAGGAGTAATGTTAGGAAATTCTTTTTCACGGAGAGGGTGGTGGATGCCTGGAATGCCCTCCCGAGGGAGGTGGTGGAGAGGAAAACGGTGATGGAATTCCAAAATGAACATAAGAACATAAGAAACGCCTTCACCCGATCAGACCCTAGGTCCATCTAGTCCAGCGACCCGCACACGCGGAGGCCAAGCCAGGTGCTCCCTGATGGAGACCTTGATTACCCGTATCCCTCAATGTGATTCGCAAGAAGGTGTCATCCAACTTGCCCTTCTCCGGGAGAGCATTCCAAGCGCCCACCACTCGCTGTGCGAAACAGAACTTCCTGACATTTGTCCTGAGCCTGCTGCCCCTCAGCTTCAGTCCATGACCTCTTGTCCGTGTCACATTTGACAATGTGAATAACGATGTTTCTTGCTCTATTTTGTCGAACCCTTTTAGTATTTTAAAAGTCTCTATCATATCCCCTCGCAGTCTCCTCTTTTCGAGGGTGAACAGTCCTAGTTTTACGAGGCGTTCTTTGTAGCTCAAATTTTCCATACCTTTTACTAGCTTCGTGGCTCGCCTCTGGACCCTCTCCAGCAGGGTTATATCCTTCTTTAGGTATGGAGACCAGTGATGGACACAGTATTCCAAGTGTGGTCTGACCATTGCTCTGTAAAGCGGCATTATGACGGCCGCCGATCTACTCGTGATCCCCTTCTTTATCATGCCCTGTTCGCTTTCTTTGCCGCTGCTGCGCATTGAGCCGACGGCTTCAGGTTCCTATTTATCAGTATCCCCAGGTCCCTTTCTTGTTAGGATAAACACAAAGGATCTCTAATTAGAAAACAAATGGTATAAATTAAAGAGCAAAGGCCGGTACTGGACAGACTTGCACGGTCTGTGTCCCATAGGTGATGATTTGGTGTAGGATGGTCTGGGGAGGGCATCAATGGGAATTCTACTAACTTGGAACATGAGGATGTTACTGGCCAGACTTTATGGTAGATATCCTGCAAACAGGATGGTTGGATAGGCTGGGGTGAGCTTGGACGGCAACTTCAGCAGTTGGAACCTAGGACAATACCAGGTGGACTTTACAGTCTATGACCCAGAAATATCAAAGAAGACACAAGTTAAGTTAATCATGTACTTTTAATGGGTCTAACTAATGGACAGAACGGATGGACCATTCAGGTCTTTATCTGCCGTCATTTACTATGTTACCTGGTAGAAACCCAGAGTAGCAACATTCCAGAGCTGAGATTGTGATGTCATAATGCCTCATTCCACCAATAAGAGCCAACCTCAGCAGTGATGTCACAATGGCTTAATTAGACAGCAACTTCAGCATTTGGAACCTAAGACAATACCAGGTGGACTTTACAGTCTATGGCCCAGAAATATCAAAGAAGACACAAGTTAATTTAATCAGGTATTTTTAATGAGTCTAACTTATGGGCAAACTGGATGGACCGTTCAGGTCTTTATTTGCCGCCATTTACTATGAGAAATCCAGGTTTTATTTCCATTGCTGTCAGTGGAAGTAAAACCCAATCCGTCCTCTTTTTATCCGGAGCCTTAAAGGAACCCTATAGTTTCCAGTCCAGCAAGACTTACCCTGGAGTCCCTTCCTGCTCACACGGCATATGTTTGTTATGCGAATTGGAAGCCGCCCAAGAATAGTAGATGGTGCGGGACAGATATTGTTTAATTAATTAAACAAATAAATATGAAAGACAATTCCAGGCACGTGTGATAGGCAGAGGGGAGTACAGGACAGTCAAGCCCTTGTGACATCACTGATGAGGTTGGCTCTTATTGGTGGAATGAGGCATTATGAGGTCACAATACCAGCTCTGGATATCAGAAGCTGAAAATTTTCACACTATTTATTTGTTCAATTTTCTATACTTTTCTCCCAGGGAAGCTTGGAATGGTTTCCATGAATTTATTCAGGTACTCAAGCAGTTTCCCCTGTCTGTCCTGGTGGGTTCAGAATCTATCTAATGTACCTTGGGCAATGGGGGGGATTAAGTGACTTGCCCAGGGTCACAAGGGGCAGCGTGGGTTTGAACCCACAACCTCAGGGTGCGGAGGGTGTAGCTTTAACCACCGCATCACACTCTCCTCCTTCAGCTTTGAGTCTCATCCCTCCATTCTCTTAATGCCCTGGATGCAAATCTTAACGCTGCTGGGATATAATTGAAGCAGGCTCCTTCAGAGCTGCTCCATTTCCACTTATCGGTAACGATTATGCCCCTCCAAGGATCTCGTATTCTATAACGTTACAAATCCTGATTAATGGCTCCACGTCCTTTGGCGTAGGATGAGCCAGTTCTGGTCCCCGCCCCTGAGCTGCCTTTCTTGCAAAGATTAGCCCTTCATGTGACATATTCACCGGGACTGGTCCTAATTCTGGGGGCATGGAGGCATTAATCACAATTTAACATTAGAAATTCTTGTTTCATTGTTACCTCGTTATTTGGACCTTAGAGCTGTGTCGTTTTGACTACTTTTCTCATTAAATACTCATCCCTTTCTTTCCCCCCTCTCTTGTGGCAATCTGAGTATCCACAGCCAGAGGGCCAGTGGCATCCGACGAGTGTCAATTGTGCCCATCCAGACTGGGGCATCACTTTTCCTACCCAGTCAGCATTGTTCTATGAAAAGGCACTGCAAAAAAAAAAAAAAAAACCCTTTATTGAAACGATCAAGGTATATAGTTTCTCGTTGGAAACAAACGTTTTGTTCTTTCGCTGGTTCCCTTTTGCAAATTTCACATCCTCCTACTCAGAGCTGTAAATGTATCATTAATTGCTCACTTTTAACTTTAAAACACACCACAGGTGTTCTCCAAATATTAATGCAAATTTATATTTCACAATCTACTAAGAAGATCTCCTTCAAGCCCAAAGGCGAGCTGTTGTAAGCTCTTAAGCTGAACAGCTCTGCTTTCTGTTTCCACCCAAAACTGAAGCAAGCAATGCTCTCAAGGATTTCAAGTTGGTTGCCTGACAATCCCAGCAGTGCCCAATGGTGGCCTGACCTGGCAGAGGTGGTCTAGGATGAGTCAGCGCAGCCGTTTCAGCGCTGATTCGGCCACGATGAATCTTCGTACACCCAGCTGTCAGCTCGGAAGCATCATAGGAGCACCTGACCTCGTTTGGGGCGGGCGATGCCCCCCACCCCTCCAAACTAGTGATGTCCCCTTACTTTATCCCATCGCTTGAGTGCTCCCCGCCACCACCGCCGCTGCCGCCACCGCAGACCTCTTGAAAAGTCTGCCGGCGTAAGCAGCATCATCCTCCTCCTGCGCGCACCGACCTCGGCTCCCCTCTGACATCACATCCTGGTCCCGCAACTAAGAATTGACTTCGGAAGGAGCCAAGGCCGGCACAAGCAAGGGACGGAAGATACTACTCACACCAAGAGATAAGGGGGATGGAGAGGAAGAGAGGCACCAATGCCCCCGGCAAGACAGCACCCAGGTGGAGCGGTACACACCCCACGATCCCCCTTACTATGCCACTGGGGCAGAGGCACCAATAGAGATGTGGAGAGGACAATTCAGCATATCTGTTTCAGCGCAGCCATGATGTAACGTCCCGCGATGAAACGCCCGCGATGAATCATCCCATTCGACCAGGGGATGGGGATCAGGGAGGGGTTTACACCTCGATGCACAATTTTGAACATTTAAACATATTTGCTTAGGAAAATGATGCATGAAGTGGACCTAGCGAAAAGTACATTTATTTGAAACATTAGAAAACAAAGAAACCTGATGGCAGATAAAGGCCAAATGGCCCACCCTGTCTGCCCAGCTTCAGTAACCCGTTATCTCTTCCAATCTCTATGAGATTCCATGCATAGGGGTACCAGATGTCCAGATTTCTCCGGACAGGTCCTCCTTTTCAAGGACATGTCCGGGGGTCCAGACGGCTTTCCAATACCCAACACTTTGTTCAAATTTTGAAAAGCCTCTTCTAAATCGCATCGGACAGGAGGAGATCTGCACATGCGCGGATGCCATGCGATGACATCATGCATGTACATGATGTCATCGCATGGCATCCGTACATGCATGGATTTCCTCCTGCCTGACGAGAGCAGGCAGCGGGAGGAAGGGCTGGGATGGGGATGGGGCTGGGGCGTAGCAGGGTGGGATGGATGGATCTGGGTGGGCCTGGGGTGGGTCTAGGGGGTCCGGATTATACTATAGTAAAATCTGGCAACCCTACCCATGTGCCTATCCCAGGCTTTCTTGAACTCAGACACAGTCTCTGTCTCCACCACCTCTTCAGGGAGATCTACCACCCTTTCTGTAAAAAAGTATTTCCTTCGATTACTCCGGAGCCTGTCACCTCTTAACTTCATCCTATGCCCTCTCATTGCAGCGTTTCCTTTCAAGTTAAAGAGACTCGACTCATGTGCATTTACGCCAAGTAGGTATTTAAACGTCTCTATCATATCTCCCCTCTCCCGCCTTTCTTCAAAGTATACCGATTGAGATCTGTAGGAAGACCACTGATCATTTTAGTAGCCTTCCTCTGGACCGACTCCATCCTTTTTATATCTTTTTGAAGGTGGGGACTCCAGAATTGTACACAATATTCTAAATGAGGTCTCACCAGAGTCTTATACAGAGACATCAATACCTCCTTTTTCCTACTGGCCATACCTCTCCCTATGCAACCTAGCATCCCTCTAGCTTTCGCCGCCACCTTTTCAACCTGTTTGGCCACCTTAAGATCATCACATACAATCCCACCCAAGTCCCACTCTTCTGTCGTGCACATAAGTTCTTCACCCCCAAAACTGCATGACCTTGCATTTCTTAGCATTCAATTTTAGCTGCCAAATTTCATTAGCTCCTGTGAAACTTTGCTAGTAGACATATTTGATAAGAAACCTGAATTGTGATTACTTAGTGGGGATGGATAATATGTATATCTGTTGAGTTCTTGGCATAAGTGGACTAATTTACTATGTGATTGCGATGAAACTGAATGCATTTATAACTGTATTGTCTTTGAACTACACTTCTCCCTCCTTATTCGCGGTGATTGGGGATGAACCGCGAATAACTTTCTCATATGTTATTTGTGGTTTTCTGTTAAAAACCCTTGAGAATATGATAAAACCGTGAATAATATATGAGAAAGCCGCTGGAACCCATGCAAGTGTCCGAGTTTGCACTTATATGCACAGAAAAAAAAAAATTAGGTATTGGTAGCAGTTCTATAAATTTGCCATGGATGATGTAAATTGGGGGGGGGGGGGGGGAGGAGCCAGCAAGATAAAACTGCGAATAATCGAAATTGCAAGTGCAGAAACCGCGAATACGGAGGGAGAAGTATATTGTGAATGTTTTAATTGTCACTCGCTTAGTTACAAGCGGCCTAGAAATTTTAGCGATAAATTCGTTCATTCATTACTTTTGAAAAGAACACGTTTTGTCTGTGTCAGAAGTGGACAACTGGCGCCCCAAATTCAGAAATCGCTGGCACTGCTCACAACCTTCTTGCCAAAGTAAGTTGTTACAATAACACCGACATGGCCAGTGTTTTGCAAAGGTCAGTTGCATCCGAGAGAGCCTTCGCAACACACATTTCTCTCTGGAACGACACCAAAGAAACATAGCGATTCAATCTGGGGCAAATCCTTCTCTGACCTGAATGGAAAAAAAATGATGTCAAGCTCGTAAATCTCTCATTAGTTTAGGTGTAAGCGCCAAAATCGATTGACAGGAATACTTAAGAACATAAGAACATAAGAAGTTGCCTCCGCTGAGGCAGACCATAGGTCCATCCTGCCCAGCGGTCCGCTCCCGCGGCGGCCCATCAGGCCCATTGCCTGAGCAGTGGACTATATCTATCTATACCCCTCAATCCCTTTTTCTTCTAGGAATCTATCCAAACCTTCTTTGAAACCATTTAATGTGTTCCTGTCTACCACAGCCTCTGGAAGCGCGTTCCATGTATCCACCACCCTCTGAATGAAGAAGAACTTCCTAGCGTTTGTTCTAAACCTGTCCCCTTTCAGTTTCTCCGAGTGCCCCCTTGTACTTGTGGTGGTCCTTAATTTGAAAAATCTGCCCCTGTCTACTTTTTCTATGCCCTTCAGGATCTTGAAGGTTTCTATCATGTCTCCTCTAAGTCTCCGCTTTTCCAGGGAGAAAAGTCCCAACTGCTTCAATCTGTCGGTATATGGGAGATTTTCCATTCCCTTTATCAGTTTGGTTGCTCTTCTTTGTACTCCCTCAAGTACCGCCATGTCTTTCTTGAGGTACGGCGACCAGTACTGGACACTTGAAGCCTGATTGAGACTAGCAACACCTCAGCCAATTGCTTAAAAAAAAAAGCCTAATTTCAGATTTTTAAGTTTTACAGTTTCTCCATTATTATCTGCTGAGATCTTGTTGAGAAAATACGTGAAGGAAGTATTAGCTCTATTTACTGCTGATTCTATAAATATTGCAAAGTGTTATTGTTTGCCTAATAAGGTGAAAAAACCAGGCCAAGATGAAATGGCTCCTGAAGCGTTATTGGTTAAAGGTAGAGAGGCAGCGTTTTTGGAATCTACGTAGGATCGCTTTCCGGAGTCATGTATTCCACTGGTTTCATGTGCCTTTGAGTCTGAAAAAATTATTAATGCTTAAGTGATTTACATCATACAATGATAAAAATTTAAAAACCATTAAAATAGAGGGTATTTTATTTATTTATTTATTTAGATTTTTATCCCGTCCTCCCAGTAGCTCAGAACGGTCTACAAGTGAACATACACAATGGAGAGTAATTTGACATATAAGAAGTACAACAGGTTTAAATGTTTGGACTACAAGATTGTGATGTAATTTAAATAAAGGGAGAATAAGCAAATTAAGAGTAGACTTTAAATATAAGTAGTTTAGTTTAAGAACAGTTCTATGAGTTTAGATACAGTTTGTCAGTGTAAGGACTAAGAGAGGACTATATTGAAATTTAGGGAGAAGAGAGGCAGGGGAGAGAGGAGAGAGGGGGTTTAAGGGGGGGAGAAGACAGAGGGTGATCTTTAGTTGAAGAGGAGGGTCTTTATCAATTTGCGGAATGTTAATAATGAGTTCTGTTGTCTGAGTTGAGGGGGGAGTTGGTTCCAGAGGTGTGGAATACACAAATGCATGCCGGATGCAAAAGGGAAAAAGGGTAGGATTACATTCCCTAAAAAAATAAAAAAAAAGGGGTAGGAGGGGAAAAAATAAATAGAGCGTGCTGCGAATTGTATGCCACGCTCTAGGTCTAGGTCTCGTACGTCAAGAGAAAGGTTTTAAGCATTGATTTGAATTTAGAGGAATTAGATTCTTATCTCAGTATAAGTGGCGTAAGAACATAAGAATTGCCGCTGCTGGGTCAGACCAGTGGTCCATCGTGTCCAGCAGTCCACTCATGCGGTGGCCCTTAGGTCAAAGACCAGCGCCCTAACTGAGACCAGCCCTACCTGCATACGTTCCGGTTCAGCAGGAACTTGTCTAACTTTGTCTTGAATCCCTAGAGCGGATTCTCCTCTAATATATCCAGGCAAAGAATTCCATAATTGAGGCACAGCCGATAACTTTAAGAGATGGTACTGAGAAAAGGTTTTGGTCAGAGGACCGCAGAGTTCTGGATGGGGTATAAGGGATCAGTCCAAAATAGTAGGCAGATTAGATTGGCGGATCTTAAATGAAAGTAATGCTATTTTATAGGTAATATGATGGGATATTGGCAACCAATGAGCATTTTTATAAGAGAGGTGTTACATGGTCGTACTTTTTTTGAATTTGTTATGATTTTTATTGCAGTGTTTTGGATAAGTTGAAGTCTCCTTATTTGTTTTTGGGTGATGCCTTTTAGTAAAGAATTACAGTAATCGAGTTTAGAAGTAACCAGAGAATGGATAAGTATATTGAGTGCTGATGGTTCTAATTATGGCTTTAGAAAATTCCTTTAGAAAGAAAGATTACTTATAATGTGGTGCAAAAGTTTGAGTGTTTCCAGATGTCTCCAGAGCAAGTCAAGTTAAATGTGAACAGTTTTTACATTTAAAAATAGTTATTGCTCTTGGAGCCATGTTTTTTGGTTGGTTGGTTTTTAATTTCCTTCTAAATATAGTGTTACCTTTTCAGATTCTAATTATCCCTCCCTTTTACTAATCCGCAGTAGAGGGTTCTACCATGGCCCGGAGCGCTAAATGTTCAGACACTCCCAGATTTCCCCCATCCTTCTCAAATCTAATAGTAATAATAATTTTATTTTTATATACCGCAATACCACAAACAGTTCAGCGATATTACAAAAAAGACTTTCAAAATTACATTAACATGGTAAGATTAATCAATTTTTCCTGGAAGTGTTTTAGAAGTACATCATGGTAGAAATGGAGTCAGAGAAATTTGTCAAAGGGAGAAGTTTTGATTGACTTCCTAAAAGTTTGGTAAGAAAGAGCGTTTGAGATCAAGTTGGTTAAACATTTATTCCATTTCCCTGCTTGGAATGATAGTGTTCTATCAAGGAATCTCTTATAGATATAGCCCTTCAAGGATGGAAAAGTGAACAAGTAGGCAATACGTATACAAGTTGTGCCTGGAAAGTCGAAATGATGAGATAGATAGATTGGGGATGAACCTGTTATGGTTTTGAAGCAAAGGCAAGCAAACTTAAAAATAACCCTTGCTTCCATGGGCAGCCAGTGTACTCCGCTAAAACTCACAAATTCTGTCAAAATTCTTGGAGTAATACTACATAACAAACTAACGTTTCATATACAAATAGGCTCTGTCGTCAAAAAATGTTTTTTACGAACTAAGAATGATTAGGTCCATCTCAAATCTATTAGAACCTTCCTCTCTCAATGTTCTTCTTCATTCTTTAGTCATCTCTCAGTTAGACTACTGTAATTCGTAGGCTGTTAAACTAATACATACAGGGAAAAAAATTTTGATCACGTAACCCCGTTTCTAATAAAATCACACTGGCTTCCAATAACACATCAAATTACATATAAAATAAAATCCCTTCATACACCCACTTTCTTGGACAGGCTGATTATTCCTTACAGTTTTCCTAGAATGTTAAGATCGAACGCTCAAAATCTTTTATATATTCCTTCAGTCAGACACCTCTTTTATGACGCTACCTGTAAACGCTTTTTTTCAGTAAGTGCATCTACCCACTCATTTAAGAGAAGAGGAAAACAATGATAAATTTAAAACGAACTTACAAACCTTTATGTTTAAGGACGCATATAACTTGTGACCTCCCGTCCGATCAATTCAATGACTTCCCGCAACTTAAAGATAACTAAGGAAGAGCATAGCCTCTCATCCCCTTTGTATTACCCTTTCTCCTCTCTCCTATAAATAACTGTAGTTCCACCCTGCTCTCCTTGTCTCAATTTGTCTTGTAATCAACCCTAGATATAAATGACATGTTAATGGTATGATAATAGTTTTAAACTTTATTTTTAATGTTATGTACACCGCTTTGACAATATTAAGGCGGTATATCAAATTTATAATAAAACTTGAAAGTTAAAAGTTAATGCCAAAGTGAAGAAGGAGAGAAAAACAGTCAGTGGATAAGAAGGACCTGGAAACACAGTTAAGAGCACAGACAGAAGGAAGTTAAACCAAAGACCAGGAAAAAGATGATTAGAGAAATAAAATCACCAGACAATAAAGTAGGGAATATGATTTTATTTTCAATTTATATCTGCTCTGGATTTTGCACTATATATATCTATTTTTCTGTAGCTGTTACTGAACCGCAAGATAATGGCGGAATAAAAATCACTAATGTAATGTAATTCCATATTTTAAAGTCATCTGCCTTGACCTCTTTGATAAAACCAAACTTCTTGGCCACTTTTGCTGATGCATAGGTAGGGTCAGAGGCACCCAGTATAGGGTTGCCCCACCCCCGCCCCTCAACCCCATCTGCTCCTGCCCCACCCCCTCCTGACGCACGCACGCCCATATCATTCCCCTGTCCCTCTTTAACCTTCTTGGCGCGAGCAGCAACTCCAACCTGCTTCTCGTGCCAGCATTGGCTCTTCCTCTGACGCCACTTCCTAGGTGCGGGTCCAGGAAGTGATGTCAGAGAAAGAGCCAACGCTACATAGGGAACTTTGATTTGGATATTTCTGGAATGTGTTACAGTCCACAGAGGAAAAAAGGGAGCAACCCTAGTGTCTAGCCTCGCTATTCGGAAATGGTGTTTGTTGAGAGATTTGATGAATTTTATTTATGGTGGCACTGTGATAAGGGAAGCTCACGACACTCATCCTTCATCCTCTCTCTCATACAATTTTCTGCTCTGAATTCTGTGTCCTAGGAGGCCATCACTGCAATGTGATTCCCTGATGACATATACTGTATATTTAACCACCTCTTCCTCCTACTTATTCCCGATTTCCCCAGGAGATACAACCTGGAACCTTGTAATTATTTTTATATAGCCTGTGATTATAGAAATGGCAGCGTTTCACACAAGATGGAAAAGCCAGAGGTGAAAGATAATGTTTTAGTGAATGGTACCTTGCAAAATTACAGGGCTGAGATACTCCTGCGAAGCTTCGGTCTTCAGCTGTTCCCAAAGCACGGATGCTAAAAAGTGCTTCTGAAGACATGCCCGAGACTAATCACTTTGATTGTGCACACATGGGGAGATGATGCAATTAGCCTAAGCAGCGTTTACAAAGTCTGATTATAAACACTAATGTCGTTTACAGATTTTGATCATCTGAGCCTGAGAATAATTTTCTTTCCTTAATTAAATAATGCCTGCGTGCACGTTTGCAGGTGGATGAGCAACAAGTGATGCCTCAGTCTTCGAGAGAAAATCGGTGGACAACCAGAAAAGCCGTGCAAACATCTCTGAGGCTGAAGACTCCGGCAGTTCACTTGTCTGGTGGTCAGTGGTTTTTAAGCTGTTGACTGTCATGGCTGAACTGGGCCCGATGCGTATACCTGACCCCTACTTCCAGAACTTCCAAACATGACTGCGGTTGAGCGGACTGACTGAACACAGATGTCCTGCCTCTTGTCTTATCCCACCTACCGTATATACTCAAATATAAGTCGATCCAAATATGTCGAGACCCCCATTTTTCTCCCCAAAAGGAGGAAAAATGGTTGACTCAAATATAAATCAGGCGGCTTAATATTCAAGAAGTGCCCTGCCCTGCCATGATCTTCACCCAGTGCACCCTCCCTCCCCTGTCAGGCTCTGCACCCAGCCCCCTTCCCTCTCTCCCTCCCTCCCAAGCTCTCCACCTTCTCCCCCCTCCCTGCTCTGTCTATCATACCTCCTCTGCCGCTGGAATCCCTGGTGGTCCAGAGGGGTAGCGGGAAGGAACGAGCTTTCCACACTCCTGCCCCGCTGTTAACCCGTTCAGTCACTGCCGCGAGTTCCGGCTTCAGCCGCTGAGCTGTACCGAGCAGGAGCGCCCTTTGTTGTTGCTGCTGCTCAGCCGTAAGCAGCTTCCTGAATGGTGAATTTTTGGGAGGTACGATGGGCAGGGGGGACAGGGTGCAGAGCTTGGCGGCCCGGCGGAGGCCTGCAATAAGTCTGGGAGAGGGCGCTGGCCCAAATATCATTAAATATATTTTATTGAGCACCAAGATACAACTACAATCAAAATCAAGAACAAAGAACAACAAGGTAGTTCAAAATTGTATACAAAAACCGTCAAACCCACCCTACCAACCCAACCCATTCCCCCACCCTCCCCCTCTCACTGTTGCCAAACAAAGTGAGGTAAATAAGAGGATAATACCAAGACCCTAGCAGTTTAGAAGGCGGCTACGAGCCACCGGAGATAGAGTAGACCAAAAGGGCTCCCAAATTCGTTGGAAGGCCCGTCCAGGCAAGGAAGAAATGTCCTGAACAGCTCTCCATTCCCAAGAAAGCAACGTAATCATGTGACTACGCCAAAGGGAATAGTCAGGAGCCTCCGCTTCCATCCACTTAAGCAAGATGCACTTGATAGCAATCGCAGCTGGCCCAAATAATAATAATAACTTTATTTTTGTATACCGCAATACCACAAAACAGTTCAGAGCGGTTTACAGGAGAAGAGAACTGTACTTATGCAATGAAGGTACAGAGAATTAGTTATCAAGTGTATGGTATAAACCAGTGGCCATTACAAAATGATCCAATAACTGTTGCAAGGGGGGGTGCAGAAAGGGGAAAGGAACAATAACCAGGGAAGAGGGGGAGGAAGGGTAGGGAGGGAGGCGAGGTTGAGATTAGTAGTTTGGTTGGGAGGGCGGGGGTTAGAGGAATTTATCAAAGAGATTTCCTGAAGGATAGATAAGTTGGGGCAAGAGAGATGAGGGTGGTCAAGCAGTCATTCCATTTTTGGGCCCCCAAATCCCTGTTTATATTCGAGTAGATACGGTAGCTCTCCTATGAATCATTGTAGTTCTCTAAGCAGAGGCATTCCTGAGGGAGGGTTGGGGAGGCTGGGCTGGCCTTATTACTAAGAAGACAAGGCCTTGGTGGCACAGTTCCAGGGGAGCATTGGTGATGGTACAAATGGCCTTCGAACACGGGCACACACTCAAGGTCTACCACGCAGCCCCACCTCTTCCGATACAGGCTGTTCCAGACTTTACAGGAAGCGTTTTGTGTCGAGGAAAGCACAAATTGAATGTGAATAATATATGAAACCCCTGCTGCTGAAGCAAAAGGCATCCTATGAAGTCATGTTCTGTTTATTTGTACCATTTTACAAATTGTCATGGGAGCACATGCCTCAGTGCGCAGGAAATGTTATTGGTTGCTTAACACCAGCTGCATATTACTTCTCAAAAGACTTCTTAGTCTCGCCTGCGCTTCCATCTGGAGCTGTAATTTATTATTGAAGGATTTCTATTGTCAGTACCAAAGCTACACGACCTCTGGACTTGGAGCTGAATTGAAGATCCAAATTAGATTCTACACACACGGCGTGGCTTTGTTATTTCAGACTCCCAGATATCGAGTCGGTCGGCGCCGTTCAAGAGAAGAGGGCAAGAGTTTCTGGAAAGGTGCAGAGGCAGCGCAGGACTAGAAAATAAGAAATGCTTTATCGTTTTACTTCATTTATCACATATTTCTAGCCTGCCTAATAGCTAGGTGAGTTACAAGTCCCATACGTCAAACCAAACCTATTCATAATACAATGACTCCAAATACAAGCAAAAATGTCAACAAAGCACATCGCAGGAAATTAGCACTTCTGAATGATATCCTAAAAGGTCACTGTCACACAAGTATTATATTGCAAAACTGCAAGGGGATATATATATATATATGCGTGGGTCACAGGTTTGTCTTCCAACTATGCACAAGAAAGCTGGACACCACGGAAACAAGATAGAAAGATTGACTCATTTGAGCTTTGGTGCCAGAGAAGGATTTTATGCGTGCCGTGGACCTCCAGTAGAACTAACAAATCGATTCCGGAAGAGATCAAACCAGCTAAGTCACTCGAAGCCCAAAGAATGAAGTTACGACTGTCTTATTTTGGTCACACTGTCAGAAGAGAGAGATCACTGGAGAAGGACATCATGTCTGGGAAGATCGAAGGAACTAGGCCAAGAGGGTGACCTTCAATCAGATGACTGGACACATTGAAAACAACCATGGGGAGGACACGGAGAATCTTACCGGACTAGCAGAAAAACCAATTTCTTTTTACATCTGTAATTCATCAAGTGGAAGCAGATACTGGGCTAGATGGACCATCGGTCTTGACCCCAAATAGCTATTCTTATGTTCTGGTACATACTAAGAGAGAGATTCCTGTTCCCCAAAAGACCAGAGTAATCAGGGGTTAACAGGTTCCCCACTCCTCTCCAAGCTTCACTGGCTCCCAGTTTACTCCAGAGTCCTCTATAAATGTGCCTGCATAGCCTTCAAGATTCTACATGGCGTCCTTCCTCCTGTTATCCCACTCTTCTGGAACTCCTCAAACCCGCTCTCGACTAGATCCTCCCAAAAACTGAAACTATCTTTCCCTTCTATAAAAGGTATATCCCGCGCAGGAAAACTTGGAACATCCCTCCCCTTTAGAACCACAGAACTCTGGAACAACCTTTCATCCCCGCTCAGAAATTCCAGCTCCTTCCAATCCTTCCGCAAACACTTGAAAACTTGGCTCTTTTCAAAAACCTAATCACCTCCCGTGCTCTAGTATCCTGCCCCCCTCTATCTCCTAAGTCCCTCTCCTATATCCTTTCCTTGTAGTTCCTTTCCTCTCAACCTCTGTAAACCGTGCCGAGCTCTGCGCACGCGGAGATGGTGCGGTATACAAACCTAAGGTTTAGTTTAGTTTAGTTTAGACTGTTGCATAGCTGTCCCCTGAGGCAGTGAGTAATCGAGGAGAACTGACCCTATCATCAGAAGAGAGAATTGGTGAAGCTGCTATCAAAATACAGTCATTGTGGGCAAAGGATTTGGCAACTGGGAGCAGTGGAGCTGGCAACCGCTGATACCTTAAAGAGGCAGGAGCTAAAACCCAATTCAGGTGTCGCTTAATCTGCCTATTGTAGGAGGAGTATAGCACTGGAGAACTCAGGCCCAATTTCGCTGGTTGTTAGAAGCTTTTCAAAAGCCAACGTGACGGGTTTTTGAAAAGCCTTCCGGACCCCCGGACATGTCCTTGAACAGGAAAACATGTCCGGGGAAATCCAGACATCTGGTTGTTGTGACAGGGAAGGTAAATCGGGAGGAGGTGTAGCGCTATACACCAGGGAATGCATCAAAACTATCCGAATCACAGATGTAGGATATACCGGGGAATCACTCTGGGTGAACCTGGCCAGAGGGAATGAAAAATGCCTTTACCTTGGTGTGATATACAGACCTCCCAGGCAACAGGAAAACAAAGACATGGAATTAATCGAAGACATAGAGAACATCACACTACGCGGGAACACAGTAGTGCTGGGAGACTTCAACATGCCCGATGTAGATTGGAACACACTCACCGCAACTACAGGTAGCAGTAAAAGAATATTAACCTCCATAAAGGGTACACGTCTCAAGCAAATGGTGCTGGAACCCACCAGGGACCAGGCGATTCTGGACCTGGTACTCACCAACGGGGATAGCGTCTTAGATGTCTCGGTGGGTGATACACTGGCCTCCAGCGACCATAATATGATATGGCTCAACCTCAGGAAAGGTTTCTCTAAGTCAACCACAGCAACAAGGGTTCTCAACTTTAGAGGCACGGACTTCAACCGTATGGGAGATTTTGTCTATCAGGAGCTATATAAACAAACAAAATCTGACAATTTAGAGGATATGTGGTCGTCTCTGAAGTCTATCCTACATGAAGCAACAAACCGATACATAAAAACAGTAAATAAAAGCAGGAGAACCAAAAGACCCCGATGGTTCACTAAAGAAATTTCGGACCTAGTTAAGAAGAAAAAGGAAGCATTCATCACCTACAAACATTTAGGGTACCAGGAGGCGAAAAAGGACTACCTAGACAGAGCTAAATCTGTCAAAAAAGAAGTCAGAGAGGCCAAACTCCGAATGGAAGAAGAGCTAGCACGGAATATTAAGAAAGGGGATAAAACTTTCTTTAGCTATATTAGTGACAGGAAAAGAAACAAAGTTGGGATAGAACGGCTGAAGCAATCGGACGGTAACTTTGCAGAATCAAATTCTGCCAAGGCAAACCTACTAAACGAATACTTCTGTTCAGTCTTCACCTGTGAAGCACCAGGAGCTGGTCCACAACTTCAGACGGAAGATAACCAGAAAGACCCGTTTCAGGATTTCGAGTTTACGCCAAGTAGCGTCTACAACGAACTATCAAGACTCAAAGTAAACAAGGCCATGGGACCGGACAACCTACACCCCAGGGTGCTCAGGGAATTGAGCGAAGTCCTGGCGGAACCATTATCTGTGCTTTTCAATCTTTCCTTACGCACAGGAAGAGTCCCCTTGGACTGGAAAACAGCTAACGTAGTTCCACTCCACAAAAAGGGCTGCAGGACAGAGACGGCAAACTACAGACCAGTGAGTCTCACATCTGTAGTGTGTAAACTCATGGAAACTCTGATTAAACAGAATCTTGACACAATCTTAAACGAGGATAACCTACGTGACCCCCACCAACACGGGTTCACCCAGGGTAGATCATGCCAATCTAATCTGATTAACTTTTTTGACTGGGTTACTAGACAACTGGATGCCGGAGAATCACTGGATGTGGTATATTTGGATTTCAGTAAAGCATTTGATAGCGTCCCACACAGAAGGCTATTGAACAAGTTGAAAACGATGGGGTTGGGAGACACTCTAACTACTTGGGTTGGGGATTGGCTGAGCGGTAGACTTCAAAGGGTGGTGGTGAACGGTATCCCATCCAAGGCATCGGATGTGATCAGTGGGGTGCCGCAGGGCTCAGTCCTGGGCCCGATTTTATTCAATTTATTCATAAGAGATATGACGCAAGGACTTAAAGGAAGGGTTGCACTGTTTGCTGACGACGCCAAACTTTGCAACATAGTAGGCAAAAGCGTATTACCTGACAATATGACACATGATCTACTACTGCTGGAAAGACGGTCAACTACTTGGCAGCTAGGCTTCAATGCTAAAAAATGCAAGATAATGCACCTGGGCAAGAGTAATCCGCGTAGAACTTATGTACTGAATGGGGAAACATTGGTTAAGACCACCGCAGAACGCGATCTAGGGGTGATTATTAGTGAGGATATGAAGGCTGCCAATCAAGTGGAGAAGGCTTCCTCCAGGGCAAGACAGATGATGGGTTGCATCCGCAGAGGTTTTGTCAGCAGGAGACCTCAAGTAATGATGCCGTTATACAGATCCATGGTGAGGCCTCACTTAGAGTACTGTGTTCAGTTCCGGAGACCACACTACCGTAAAGACATACTAAGAATCGAGTCGGTTCAACGAATGGCGACAAGGATGGTCTTGGGGCTCAAGGATCTCACTTATGAAGAAAGACTAAAAAAGTTGCGGCTGTACTCACTTGAGGAAAGAAGAGAACGGGGAGACATGATTGAAACGTATAAGTACATCACGGGACGCATCGAGTTGGAAGATGATCTCTTCT
Source organism: Geotrypetes seraphini (assembly GCF_902459505.1). Classification (NCBI taxonomy): domain Eukaryota; kingdom Metazoa; phylum Chordata; class Amphibia; order Gymnophiona; family Dermophiidae; genus Geotrypetes; species Geotrypetes seraphini. Next base: position 7,367,306 of record NC_047089.1, on the reverse strand, counting down.
GTCTCATGGGACCCTCAAACACCAGAGAGCATCCGATGAAAATCAGGGGAGGGAAATTTCGTAGCGACTCCAGAAAGTACTTCTTCACCGAGAGAGTGGTGGATCATTGGAATAGACTCCCATTGCAGGTGATTAAGGCCAGCAGCGTGACAGATTTTAAGAAGAAATGGGATATTCACGTGGGATCTCTAGGGGAGTGAACTCTGGGGGGGCGGATAATTGGAATGGGCAGACTTGGTGGGCTATAGCCCTTTTCTGCCGTCTTTTTCTATGTTTCTATGTTTCTAATTGCTTCCAAACGAATCTCCTGCTTTTCCTGGGAACTCTTGTCTTTGCTGCTCTCTTTCCATTTCTGCTGAAAACCGCTCAGGGCTCTTTTAAGAAACGGATATTTCCAAGGCCCTGATAAATACTGAACTCAATTTCAAGGAGTCATATTCACAGAACATTAAGCAGTAAGTGACGACCTCGAGGGATTTGGATTCGCTTTTTTCAGTAGTAGCTCAGGCTGATTTACACTGAGGTTCAGTAGGGATTTTCCTGTCCCCAGAGGACTCACTTAGAAAACACAGAAAAAGAGAAAGACGAAGGCAGATAAAGCCCTTATGGCCTATCTTAGGGTTCCCATATGTTCGGGGAAACCCCGGGCATGTCCTCTTTTCAGAGGATTGTCCTGGTGCCTGGCTGGATTTCCAAAACCCGGCTTGGGACAACCACATTGGACCTCTAAGGGATTGAAAGCGGTAGCGAGCGTGAGAGGCGCCTGGGGTGATGGGGTCCCTCTTCCCCACTCCCCACCCTCATCCGCTTCTTCCCCATCCCCTCCTGCCAGGCAAGCACATGCTCCTTCCCTTCCCCATACCTCTACAATGTTCCCAGCACGAGCAGCGACTCCCCCAACCTGCAGTTCACGCCAGCATCAGCTCTTCCTCTGGGTCCAGGAAGTGATGTCAGAGGAAGCATTGATGCTGGCGCTAGCAGCAGGTTGGGAGTCGCTGCTCCCGCCGGGTATGTGAAACAGGTACGGGAAAGGGAAAGGGTTTGTGCATGTCGGGGGGGGGGGGGGGAGGGAAGGAGCAAGGAGGCAAAGAGGAGAATGGGAGCTGGCACCCCCACCAAGACAGTGCCTGGGGCGGACTGACATCCACAGCGTCAACACACCCCACTTGTTAGGGTTCAATTAAAGCACAGGTGTCAAAGTCGGTCCTCGAAGGCCACAATCCAGTCGGGTTTTCAGGATTTCCCCAATGAAAGCAGTGCATGCAAATAGATCTCAGGCATATTCATTGGGGAAAATCCTGAAAACCCGACTGGATTGCGGCCCTCGAGGAGGGACTTTGACACCCCTGAATTAAAGGATGGCAAGAGGGCCTTTAAAGCCTTTTGCATCAATGCACAAAATATGTGCCAGTCTCCAGCTCTGGCTCTTCAAATTGCCTCCTTTTTTAAAAATGTCGCTTATTTGTTTACTGCTGCTTTTCTTTCTGTTACTTTTTGAAAATAAAAATAAAAATCACAGCCCATGTTTTTCTTTTACTTATCCTTTTAATGCCGTGTCTCTAGCATGCCCCGACGGGACCCATTTCGCCCAAAAGGGCTTTTCCAAGGGTTCATGAAGGAGCTCTTTTTCAGCGTCCTTCCTCATTCGGGGCCCGCTAGAGACACTGCATTAAAAGGATAAGTACAAGAAAAACATGGGCTGTGATTTTGGTTTTTATTTTTCAAAAAGTAGCAGTCGTTCAAAGCGGATCACGAAAGAATAAAGAACACAACAGAATATTCAGCAAATATGTCAGCACAGACGTCAAATTAGAAGAATCTATTAAGCAAGTACGTTTTCACATTTTTACGGAAGGAAAGAGATGAAAGCAAAGCTCGTAACTCCGATGAAAGAGAAAGCCACAACTGAACTGCTTGATACTGGAAAGAGTCCGTTAATATATTTTTTTTTCATACCTGACCCCAGAGAACAAGGGAAAAATTTAAAGAAAAGGATTTCTAGCACTGGAGTCATTATAATGTAGGGAAGAATGAAATAAATCCAACAGATATTCTAGAACTGTCCCTTCACACATCTTAAATATCATACAAGCAAGTTCAAAAAGAAAATACAAGCGCACACGGGAAGCCAATGAAGAGACATCAGGGCAGGAGAAACACTGTCAAGCTTTTTCAATCGAAATACAAGTTGGACAGCAGTGTTTTGAAGTAATTGTAATTCAGAGAACCTGTTAAGCCAAGAAAGAAGCAGAGCAGTGTGGTAAAAAAAAACACCTTGAACTAACAAAGCAAAATGCTTCTTCTCATAACAGTGTCAAATCTTACAAAGCTGTCGTAGCTCAAAAAACATCATCCAGATTAGATGACCCTATAGAGAATACAGGTGTTCTATTATTTAATTCAAGCTAACATCAGCTTCCTGAAGGACTTCTAATCTTTGTTTCAATAGGTCAACCCCATGCATGTAGCCCATTTCCTCCAGGCCCCGAGAAACCTGTCAGGTCCATGCTTCATCACAAAGTACATACAGTACTCCCCCGATATTTGCGGGGGTTCTGTTCCAGGAACCCCCACAAATCTCGAAAAACCACGAATACGGTTTTTCATGGGAGAGCATGTCAAAGCAGCTCCTGATTGGATAAGGCCCGACTTAGTGCAGAAGAGGTGGTCGGAGCGTACCGCGAGTGATTTCCTGCACTCGCTGTGCTCCGGCTGCTCTCTCCTGTCTCTCCCGCTACCCTCTCCTTGTCGGCGGTTCGCAGTCGGAAAATAGCGAACCACCGACCACAAACGACCGGGGGGAACACTGTATTCCAACTCTATTGGTCAAATTCTCAACCTCTAGTAGCGTATATATTCTCTGCAGAATGACACGGTGACAGAATTTGTCACCGTCCCTGCGGATAACCGTGGGAAACCATCCTGTGTCATTCTTTAGTGTCTCGCTCATTCTCAGTCCTTGTCCACCAGCATTCTTCAATGCAAGGCTTCCCTCGCTCCTTAATAAATGACATGGGGATGGTTTCCTGTGGTTAACCATGGAGATGGGGACAAATTCTGTCCCTATTGTCATTCTCTAGAAGTACCTGGCAGAAACCCAGAGTGGCAACATTCCAGAGCTGAGATTGTGATGTCATAATGCCTCATTCCACCAATGCCTAAGAGCCGACCTCATCAGTGATGTCACAATGGCTTGATTGTCCTAGCCTTGGCTCACATAAGGACTGCCAAACTTACTATCAAAAATAAATTAAAGTGAGCAGAAATACATTGAGGAAATCTTTCCTGGTTTTTCTCTCTATACAGCTGCAACTGCTAGGCTTGATTTTATTATTGCATAGCGCCCTCTGGTGCTTTTTCTCTTCATTGCAGCACTGCCTCTACTGGCAACTCACAGCCCTGGTGGAACTACTGTTATATTTATACAGCATCCTCTGTGTTTCACATTAATTTTGGAAGACATATTGCCCTGCTGTCGATGACATAGTACCACCTGCCAAATTGGGTAATATCTTTTTTAGGCTGGAAGCTGCTAGCGGGTTTTGGCAGCTTCCACTGGAAGGGGTAAGTGCCAAAGTACTATAAGTTAACAGTGCAAAAGATGTCTTTATCCATATAAATAAACATGCATTTTAATGTTTATTTTAGGGGGTGCTATTAGGTCAGAGAGGAATGGAGGCCTCATTCCTTCTCTTCTTCTTCCTGGCGCAGTTGACTTTACCACAATTTAAAAACTGGAAACAGGCTAGAGCTAATTTTTAATTCAATTCGCTTTATTAAATTAGTTAGAAATTGCTTTTCCCCCAAAGGCCCAACACAGCCATTTACAACAGCAAAAATAAGAAAATAAGCGTAAAATTGTGGTTGCTGTATTTGCCCATTTAAAGGTTAATAAATAAGGTACAGTAAAGTGATGCAGGAAGGCCAATAAAAAGGGATCACTTTATTTTCCTTTCTTTTATCTTTATTATTTTTAAAAAAACATAAAACATCAAGAAATCGGATAACAAACATTAAAAAAAAAAAAAAAATTGAAGGAGCCAGAGGGCGTAATAGGGCAGAGTGCAGTACAGGGGTTTAAGAAAGGATTGGACAATTTCCTGCTGGAAAAGGGGATAGAGGGGTATAGATAGAGGATTACTGCACAGGTCCTGGACCTGTTGGGCCACCGCGTGAGCGGACTGCTGGGCACGATGGACCTCAGGTCTGACCCAGCGGAGGCATTGCTTATGTTCTTATGTTCTTATTTTACAGGCAGCACTAAAATGTGACCTGAAATGTTCTCTTTAAGCTTCCTCAGTTCGTGTGATGATCGTTGCACTTGTCTTGGTTGCGCCATAGAACTGATATTTCAGCTATTGTCCTGTGGCTTTCTTCAGGCTAGGGTTACCAGATTTTTCTCCTGTAAAATCAGGACCCATTGCCCTGTCCCCAAGCCCATCCAACTGTCCTCTCTTCAAGGATCTTTTTCCCCTGTTCTCCACACCACCCCAGTCTAACATTTTTCCCTCAACACTATTGCCCATTATCTTTCTCTCTCTCCCTTCTGTTTCCAGCCTCATAAGTTCTTCTCCTTCATCTCTCCCCCACCCTCCCCCATTCTACTTTAGAAGCTGTTCCAGGGGGCTTCCTGGCCTAGCATTTCCTCCCCTTTTTATCTGCGCCAGTCTGGCGTCGTCCTTACCTTCAGTCTAGCAGACGTATCCATTTTTGTTGCGGCAGGGGACCGCCAGCCGAGGCAGCAATTCTCAACTGTCATATGCAGCCCCTCTCTGTGCTTTTCTTCTGCCACAGTCAGTCTCCAATGACACAACTTCCTGTTTCCACCTGGATGAACCGTGGCAAAAGGAAAGCACAGAGAGGGGCCACAAGTAGTGGGTGAGAATCGGTGCCAGGGATGGCAGCCCCTTGTAACAAAATGGATGTATCTGCAAGATCAGGAGAGGAAGACGGACCAGCGCAGATAGAAGGGGGTGGACATGCCAACCCACAAGGAGCCCCCCAAAATCTGAGAGCCCAGGGCAGCCCCCCCCCCCAACACCGGCCCTCCTGTAGGGTGGATGGTTCAGCTGCTGAAACCCACATTCTCAGATGGCAGCCTGTGATTTTTGTGCCCTGTGCACTGGCGCATTGTCATAAAGAAGCAACATGCCTGCTGTGAGTTTTCCTCAGCTTTTCTCCTTGACTCCCACAAAACGATCATTGTGTTGGTGTAACTCTCCCCGGTTATGGTTGTCTTGTGTGAAATGAACTCCAGAAGCAAAAGTCCTTCATCACCCCAGAAGACAGTTGCCATGACCTTGCCTGCAAATTTTTCTGTCTTGAACATTTTTGGGCTGGGAGATGACTTGTGTTTCCACTGCATTGACTCCATTTTGGACTCCAGATCTCTGGGATAGACCCAAGTCTCATCTCCAGTCACTAAACGATGAAAAAAAATTCACTTGGTCTTCACGGAGCATCTCCAAGTGGCCCTCGGTCATGGCATCAGCATTCTTGGAACCCATCTTGCACTAACCTTGGACATGCTCAACTTTTCATGAATTATTTTCCAAATTGTACCTGCCGAGATGCTATTTGGGAAACCTTAATTCTTCTGTCTGACAAAATTAAATCCTCGACTTTCTTGCACATTTCTGTGGCAGTTGCTTCCACAGGCTGTCCAGTGTAAAGGTCATCTTTAATGGACTCTCTGCCCCACTTAAACCGCTTGCTCCAAAATTTTACTTTGTAGAATGATGGGGAAGACTCACCATAACTGCAGTCATGTGTTCATGGATCTCCTTTGGCTTTTTCCCTTCTTTTGTGAGAAACTTTATTCCTGAACGGTGCTCAAAATTTAGCAGTTTCTTACTTGATTTACACGAGAACTTTCCTGACATCCTGTCTCTTGGAATGTTAGACTCCCACTGAGCCACGACTGTGTATGAGTAACCTTGAGACATGTCACAATATACACAGGCTTATTTCAACATGCTTGCTACTTTCAGTCATACTCGGGTGGATAAATTATTGAATGCCTTGCATGCAACTACTTAAGAAAAATGTTTGCTATGATCCTCCTCAATTAGATCTAGAAAAAATACAGGTGGTAATTAGGCTTTAAAATAATTGGATCGGTATATGGGTAGATTATTCCAATTTCCTGTATTTTTGTTCTTTTTAGAATTATCTCTCTGTATCCTCAGTAATGACTTTTTTTTCCTCTTTTTAACTTTTTTTTATATTTTTTGCAATCAAAAATAAAATTTATGGGAAAATTATTTTGGGCTATTTCAGAAATACTTTTTTGGAACCTGAATGTAGTTTTTAAGTGTGTAATTTTATTTAGGATCAACATTATTGGCTGGCCTTTGAATTGTAAACTGTCCCGAGATTTTTGGGTTGGGTTGATATATAGAAACACTTATTATTGTATAGAGGGCATTGAGGGTCCTAGTTTAGTCTACTCAGCCAAACAATTATCATACTTCAAATGTAATCTTATTTCATTGTATGCATAGGAGCTAGCTCTATGGATGCCAATGGGTGCTAAGTACCCCCAGTATTCAGCAACAACTAACAAACAATCTGATACACCCCAAAAAATATCAGACAACATAGATAAAATGCAAATACGGGCAACAAACTAAAACGAAATGCATCACAGACCAAAATTCTTTGGTTTCATACCCTACCTCAAACAGCTCCGACAAACATCATTCTCCAAGCAGGTAACACCCTTGCAGTAGACAAATCCTTCAAAGTTCTAGGCTGTATTTTGGACTCCACGCTATCAATGGAGCTGCAAATCTCCAATCTCTGGAGGAAAACCTTCTTCACCATGAGACAACTGAGACTCATCAGACCATACTTCCATCAACACTGAATCTCAACAGGATACAGCTGAACCTCCCCACAACAAAAAACTACAAGTATAAACACATATTCCACTAAATGCTCACATTCTCTAGTGTGAAAGCTTGGAATGACCTCCCAAAAACCATCATAAGAACATAAGAACATAAGCAGTGCCTCCGCTGGGTCAGACCAGAGGTCCATCAAGCCCAGCAGTCCGCTCACGCGGTGGCCCAACAGGTCCAGGACCTGTGCAGTAATCCTCTATCTATACCCCTCTATCCCCTTTTCCAGCAGGAAATTGTCCAATAGTACCGTACTCTGCCCTATTATGTCCTCTGGAAGCACATTGGCTAAGGCTCTTAACATTTGCATCTCCTCTTCCTATAGGTTAAGGCTCTTTGCCCTGCATTGTGATGTCACAGAACTTTAGTAACATAGAAACATGATTGGCAGATAAAGGCCAAATGGCCCTTCTGCAACATCCACTATCTCCTCCTCTCCCATAAGAACATAAGCAATGCCTCTGCTGGATCAGACCTGAGGTCCATCGTGCCCAGCAGTCCGCTCACGCAGCGGCCCAACAGGTCCAGGACCTGTGCAGTAATCCTCTATCTATACCCCTCTATCCCCTTTTCCAGCAGGAAATTGTCCAATCCTTTCTTGAACCCCAGTACCGTACTCTGCCCTATTACGTCCTCAGAATCTAACTACACCACATTTTGCAAGAAACTAAAGACCTTTCTTTTTGACTCCATAAACTCTACCGGCAACTAAGCCCAACATTCATCAACGCCTAACCGACTTAAACACAACAGACTCCCAGGAAAATAGGCGCACTGAACCACTCTTCATCCCAGTACCAAGTACTCAACTAACCACTAGTTCATGACTGTAACAGACTATCTACCTCATGACATATTTCATCAAACCTTATTAGCTCTCTCGTATATATTCATCCCCTAAATGTAAATTGTACCAAACTACCTCTTTAATTGCACGGTACGACTATCTCTACATCAAAGAATCCCAAAGATCTAGTGCATCCTTGTGCTGTAATGTATATTTAAGCTTCTTTGCACTGTACTAAAATGTTTTCTACATAATCTGTACTGTAAATCACCTTGAACCTCTATAGGCATTGCGCGACTCATAAATCCCAGATTAGATTAGATTGTGTCCAGATAGAGGTTCTATTTATCCTTAATCAGTTTGAAATGTCGTTGTCTACAACTGGAAGAAGCTATCTTATATGTATAAAAAGAGGTTTTTAAATTCTGGAGTGCTAAAGAGATAATGGTTTCTTTTAATTCAGTATAGACGTGTTTATGTGACTATTAAGATACTCAAAGATATTTATGATGGATATTTTTCTTTGTAATGGCATCTGTACAATATTTCTTATACCACTTTGGTCTTATAACTCAACTAGATTCTTTCATCTCCAAGTACATGTATTTATTGTTAGAAAATATGCATAATAAATATGCACTTGTGATGTTTCTTCTTGTCCAGTAGTGAGTGTTCAAATCATTTCTCATTTCGGTAGTCATTGAAGCACTCAGGCAGTAAATTGAGATTACACATTTATATTACCGCAATACAGGTTGTATCGTTTGTACTAGTTTATAATTTCCAATAGTGGATTTTGTCCCCTGTCTTTGTATAATTTATATGTCTATATTAGCTGTATGATTTCCATTTTTAAAATCTCAGTATTACAACTTTTTGGGGGGAGGGGGGCATATTTTCATATTTTGTATATGCTACAAGGTTCTGGACCGGCCATTTTTGAAGTGGGCAGGAGAAGGGCAATCCGAGGGCAGAGTTGGGGGAGGAGATGGCAGGTGTGTTGGCACTATTCGGGTGTCTGAAGAGCTAAGCGACCAAATCAGATGGTAGAAATAGCAGACCTAACTTTGGTCGCTTCGTTTGTGGGTGCCGGCACTGGGTATCAGCCAGCATTCAAAGTTGTTGTATTCACTCCCCTCCATCTCACCCCTCCTCCTAAATCACCCTTTCTGATGAGACCCCCCCCTTCCTGAACCCTCACTCCGAGATCAGCTCTCCCCCCCCAATTGAAACCTGAGACCAGACCCTCTCACTGGAAGCCTAGTTATGAGGATGGTTTGAAAAGTTCCATATAAAAACAAGTTAAACAAGTATTTTTAAAAATTTGACAAAACCTATTTTTCCGACAGATTGGGAAAGCTGGACACTTACTGGACTATGGGTACAGCCCTCGATGGAGACTATGTCCCTCTTTTACTAAGGTGGGCTAACCGATTAGCGTGCGCTAAACGCCAATGCGTGCATGTTAGTCTATGGATGCATTAGCATTTATCATGCGCTAATTCAATTCATTTAGCGCACCTGGTTATTTTTTTTAAAACAAACTTTTCAAACCACCCTCGTAAATCCCTGATGGCCCAATGGAGGTATCCCAGGCAGGAGCTATATCCACTTTCTATTGACCCTAGATTCCATATGCTACAATGGCTGTCAGAAACCCTAGTGGCAGTCTTGTGGTACTACAACTAGAAATCAGCCTTGCACTAGCTGGAAGCTCTTCAGGAGCAGGTCAGTCTTCAGTGGAAACAACCACCCAGTTAGTCCTATTTGATCACGTACCCCCTCCTTTCCAAAGCCACACTAGTGTTTTTAGTGCCGGCCAGCGCAGTAAGAGCTCAGACACTCATAGAATTTCTATGAGCATCCGAGCTGTTACCACCACGGCCAGCGCTTTGTAAAGGCACTAGTACTGAATATAAGCAGCACCAGCGAAGCTACTAGCTCCTCCCTGACTCTGCCTTTGGAAATCCCTCTCCAGCCCATTTTGTAAATGTTAATATTCCATGCAACGCCCAGTTCAATGGGACAGGGAAAGCAGCAACTGGGAAATCGAGATGCTTAGGAAGGCTGACCTCTACCCCAGACACCCCATTGCACCACCTGGGATGGGGTAGGGAGGGGGTCTGAATCACAGGAATCACGGGAGGGAGGATTAAGGAGGGGGTTCTTAAGCATGCATCACAAACGTTGATCTTTTTCTTTCGGCTTTCTTCCATTTATTTTTCTGCATTTCTGTCCATTCATTCTTACTATCCAATCTTCAGTTGTTCTCTTTTTTTCTGCATCTGCCTGTTGCTTTCAATCTCTTTCCCTCTCCTTAGTCCTCCCATTCCCCTCCCTCTTCTATCCATCTGTTCTGCGCACCCCCCCCCCCCCCATCCAGCATCTCCTTTCTCTTCCCCTTCAATCCAATATCTCCTCTCTCTCCCTCCTCCATCCAGCATCTCTTCTCCCCCCACTTTTACCCTAATCTACCCCAGCATCCTCTGTTACCTTCCTCCCCACCCCCGGCACTTCACCAGATTACTACTTCTGCTTCCTGGACCCCCACAATTATGGAAATATGGGAAACGACACCAGACTGCTTCCTGAATGCATATCATTCCTGGTTCTGCTGGTCCTGCCTCCTCTAGAACAGAAAGTCTATGTGAGAAGGGACAGAACCAATACAGCTAGCAGTGGCATGCATGCAGGAAGTTGCCCCAAGCACATATTGTGGAATAGAAAACTTTGGCATAAAAACTCAAACTGATGTGAGAAATCTACCATACCACAATAGTATTAACTCTGAAGCACGGACAAACCCACCTAAGAAAAAGCAGCACTGCAAATAAAACACCACAGCCTAAAACATAAATATGCAAAGCAGATTCTACAGAACCAAACACAAAAACTACATAATACATTATTAGGGATGTTAAGATGTAAAAAAACCCAGCATAAATTGGCAACTTGGACATTTTTCTCACCAAAACATCCAACTGATGATTTTCAAAACCATCCTTCTGGATGTCTGCGCATCCAAAACAAAAGGGGGCATGTTGGAGGTGTGTTTTGGGCAGACATTTTGGGTGGTCTTAGACTTGTGGTGATAATAGAGCCTTAGGCCCCTCCCCGGTGCATCCCAGCATGCAGCAGGGAGGGGAAAGCCTGCCATTTTGAAGAGCCCTAGCCGCTTTAGTCAGAGGGAAGTCTTCTCATCCCTTTTATCTTTTTCATCGCTCTTCTTTGTACATTTATTTATTCATGATTTCTTTTTATTGTACAGGTGTCACAAATAACATTTGTGTGAAGTTTTTGAATCAGTTACATCGTTTTGCTTTTACTTGATCGTTCAGTACTGTATTCAATACCTGTACAATGAAAAGAAATCATGAATAAATACGATATACCTAATTTGGCCCACCCTGTAGTATTACATACACGTGTTCCCTTAAAACTACGTGCCATCACATTTAGATATCGTGTTTTACAATGGCTCATAACAGGAATATTGCCGTTCAGTAAAGCTGCTGTATTTGTGTTCAGTTTTAGCGTTAATGGAAAATCTGTTTTTAATGCATGACGTGCTAAAGCAGGCTTCTCGAAGGGCCAAAACTAGGCCAGATCTTGGGGATAACAAATGAACGAGAGCTTTGTATACCCACACTGCCTCCATTGTATGCCGTTCGTTAGGAATATCCTGAGAACCTGAGCTCTTTGTAGCCCTCAAGGCCTGAACTTGGACAAAGCTAGTTCAGTGTTCCCCCACGAATTCGCGGTTTGCAAACTCACTAATTTGCGCAGTATTCTGAAGCCGCCTCTTCCTGTTCTAAATTCAGGCTACACCAATCAGGAGCTGCATGTCAAAGCAGCTCCTAATTGGTGTAGCCTGACTTTAGTAACAGGAAGAGGCGGTCAGAGCAGACCGTGAGTGATTTTGCACCTGCCGGCGCCCCAGCTGCCCTCTCCTGCCTTTCAACCGTATTTGCAGTTTTTCAAAATTTGCGGGGGTTCCTGGAACGGAACCCCCGTGAATTTGGGGGGAGTGCTGTGTTAAAGGCTGAACTCTGATATATCGTGCAGTAACCTCTATTAATGGCTGATTTTAATACAGTTTAGTACAGAGACTTTGTCAGATGACAATAGTAAAATCTGGTAAGTTTTTTTCTTCTTGGAATTAGAGAATGACACGGGGAAAAAATCTGTCCCCATCACCACCCCGTCACCGGCCCACCATCCTCTGCACCGCCCCGTCACCGCCGATCCCTTCACCGCCCCGTCACCGTCACCGCCATCCCTTTCACCGCCCCGTCACCGCCACTGCCATCCCATTCACCGCCCCGTCACCGTCCCCGCTGCATCCATATAAGCCTTTTTCCTTTCACTCCCTCCTTCCAATTTGAGCCGGGAACACTAGCGATCGCACGGTCCCCGCGGCCACTACCTGCCTGCCCGGTCGATCCTGGTGTTTGGCCGGCTCTCTCCCTTCTCCTCACCTTGGTTTGTGGGTTTTCTTTTTCGGCAACCTGCGCGCTTTCCCAGGGAGCCGCACACGCGCGGCTGCTCAGTGTTCGATCTTCTGCTCTGCTGCAACTTCCTGTTTCCGGTTGCGTCAGAGCAGAAGATCGAGGCTGAGCAGCGGCGGGTGTGCGCGGCTCTCTGGTAGCGTGCGGGTCGCCGAGGAGGAGGATCTGCGGACTGGGGTGAGGAGAGGGGAGAGAGCTGGCTGGACACTGGAATCGATTGGGCGGGCGGGTGTGAGCTGCGGGGACCGCGCGATCCTTCATGCCTCACTGCGGGGGACAAGACCATTCACCGCCCCGCGGGCGGTGAATGGCCTTGTCCCCGTCGCCGCAGCGACTGCTAGTTTTCTTCCCCGTTTTCGGCGGGTGACCCGCGGCTAAAATGCGGTGACCGCGGGTAAACCGCCACCGTGTCATTCTCTACTTGGAATACTGCAGAACTTACCTGATCTCAAATTTCACCCACACACTTCTGTTGCTCTACGTACAAACTAAGTACAGTAGTACCTTGGATTACGAGTATAATCCGTTCCAGGAGCATGCTCGTAATCCAAAATGCTTGTTTATCAAAGCGAGTTTCCCCATAGGAAATAATGGAAACTCGCTTTGATGCGTTCCCCCCCCCCCCCCGAGAACCGGCATTGCTCCCCTCGAAGGCCCCCCCTGCAATCAGGCACCCCCCCCTGCGATCCAGCACCCCCCCTGCCTCAAACCGGCACCCCCCCCGCCACGATCCGACCCCCCCCCCCCGCCACGATTGGGCACCCCCCCCCCCCGACACGATCCGACATCCTTCCCGACACAATTGGGCACCCCCCCTGCCGCTTCTTACCCTCATCTGGGCACTCTAGAAGATTGGACTCCTCGTCTGCTGGGCAGACGAGGGCCGATCTTCAAGAGTGCCCAGATGAGGGTAAGAAGCGGCGGGGGTTGCCCAATCGTGTCGGGGGGGGGGGTCGGATCGTGGCGGGGGGGTGCCGGTTCGAGGCAGGAGCGGGTGCCGGTTCACAGGGGGGGTGCCGGATTGCGGGGGGGAGGGGGGGTGCTCGTAAATCGAGCCATGCTCGGTTTCCGAGGCACCGATTTTGAAAATGTTTTGCTCGTCTTGCAAAACACTCGCAAACCGGTGCACTCATAAACCGAGGTACCACTGTACCTGTATATAATATGTATACTGCTTTGATTGTAACCACAGAAAGGCAGTAGATCACGTCTCCTCCCCTTTCCCTGTGTGATACCTTTCCGTCACCCTTCCAGCATACAGAAGTCTGATACACCGTGACACCACATAAATATTCAAAACAGTTTAATATTATAAAAATAGACAAGAAGATTGAGGATTGCAATTTGCATTACAGCTGAAGAAGCTTTTCAGAGCTCCCGACTCACGTAAGTCAGTGACCAGGTTCCACAGCTTCTCAATGTACCTATGATCCTTGTCCCATCTTCTCCAATTTCTAGACTCCTCATCTGACCTTGGGACAGCACTTCACCAGAACCTAATTCTGTTTCTCCTATGACCTAGAATTTGTGTTTCCCCCTTCAGCACTGGCGTAGGCCTAAGTAATCAGCATTAATGGAGACCATCAGATAACGGCCATCCACGGAAAGCGTGTGGTCCAAGAAAGTCCCGTCCTGTTTTGATAGCTGTGAAGGAGCAGGGAATAGAATAGGAATAACTGAAGTAAGGTTTGGTCTGGAGGAGAGAGACAGGGAGATAAAGAGTTAGAGAAGAAAGGAAATGGGCATAAGTGAAAGACAAAATGAGAGAATGAACAGTAATGAAGAATATAGAACAGAGACAAGTCAGGCATGAAGGAAAAGGTGATAAAGTGAAGAACAGAGAGGAACTTTGAAGTGATAAGCAGCAAAGGAAGAAGATGAAAAGAGAGATGAGTTAAAGAGGGAGAATAAAGACGGGGAAAAAAGAAAAGCAAAAAAGTATGAAAAAAAAAGATAAGAAATAGTGAGAGGGAGAATAAAAAACAGAAGAAAAGAGAATTAGAGAGAAAAAGAAAAAGGTAACTTGTGAGTGATCTGAATTCCAATGGCTTACACTGGGAGGCTTTAATGGAAGAAGGAAGACCAAGAAGAAAGAGAAAAATTTTGAGTTTTCCTTAAGGCATGAAATGGATGCCCAACTTTGCTCATAAAAACTCTTTCACACCCCACCACTGGCCGCCAATGAATGCCGACTCTCTTCTGTATGATTTCCAAGGGCGTGAAAAAGTCTGTCCTCATAAGATAACTGCGCCCAAGTCAAAATGCTGTATCTCTTGTGGTGGGAACCCTCGTAAAATGCAATCGAGCTCTTGCAGTGTAAACCATAGGACTTTCCATTTTTGGTTTCCAAGACTGGTGACCATCAGGACCTGAAAGCAACGTCAGACTCCACAGGAGAGAGAATGCCTTCTCCCCCTGAACACATACACCTTAAAAGTAGAGGTGTTTCATCCAGCAGATTCAACAGTTAATAGCCTTTTCTCCAGGAAAGTGGAGTTTCGTCTCTCACACTGTCTACATCGTCTACATTTCCATGTGATGCTCTAACAGTATTTGTTGGACGTTAAATATATTATGGTACCGCTCCGACACCTGGTACAGTTACTGATAAATAAACCACAGTCAGCTTCTCTTTCTAATAATGAAAGGCAAGAGAGGGGTCCTTCTGCGTTACACTCCAAGGTGTACGACAACCGATGGAGCACCAGCAGGTCAAGACATGGTCTTCTTTCCCACAGGGTAGAAGGGGATATGTGGCTGCCCTCGGCTCTTCTAAAAACAACCTGCAACAAAGAACACACTAGGTTAGCACATACAACATGTGATGAACATACATGACAGTGCTGACATGTAATTCTGAGGATGACTGCCCAAAGGTATGCTTAGCTGAGAACCTTCAGCATCTGGAATATGTGTCCAAACCCATAGCAAAAGGCAATCGACGTTTGCATAAACCCATTTAAGTAGACAACATGAGATCATGAATCCCTCTGACGATCTTGGACAATGCTTCGAGCATTGACCTCCACTGAAAATTCAGCTGAAACAACTCTTTGAGATTAAATGTTTAGCTGTTATTGCTTTTGACCATGGATATTTTATAAAACGGCATCTGAATGTGTTTTTTAAAGGATTACTAAAGTGGTGATATATGGCTAGACAGTCGGGAAATTCACCAAAATCCTCGGATGCAAACCTCTATAAAGTACAGTTGTCTTTATTTAAAAATAGATACCAGAGTTCCCAGAATTAACTGGAAAGTTGGTCACTATTAAGTGAGTTTTAAACTACATGATATGCAAATGAGGGTTCTCCCAGTGCCAAGGGTGAACTGACCATTGGAACAACAGGGCTGTGCCTAGAGGCCCACAGCAGTAGGAGGCCCATTGTTCCCTAGCCTCCATCTAGTTTTGATAGGTGGTTGGGGGCCCATGACCTTTATTGCCTGGAGGCCCAGGCCACTGTCAATCCACCCCTGTCCAGTGCATATTTTCTCCTTACAACCCTACATCAAAATATCCAGGTAGTACAGACTCCCTCAGTGGGCAAGAGGGCTGGAAGGAGGTCGTTCCGATTATGTCTCAGCATTACTTCTTGGGAGAGCAGGGGTTACAGATGCCATAACTCAATCTCTGAGGCTGAGTGCATCACCTCCTTGGTGCACCTACTGTAGTTTCTGCCAGCCTAGGCAGACCTTCTGAAATCTACTTTGCCCCACTGCACTGACCCTGAGCCAAGGGGATCTTCAAAGTAATAAATATAGAGGGTTCCAAAATGACACTCATGACCTATTCTTGTACGCAAGTGGCACATCTTCCACCTGGAAATGAAGGATGCTCCACTACCACCAGCAGTCAAGCTAGTTAAATCTAAGTATCTAAGCCTAAGTGTTCCAAAGAAAAAAATTCTATGTCTTTTGTCTACTGTTGCTGAAGGAGCCTCTCTGAATTTTGTGTAGACAGGGGTTACCATTCAGCTTCAGGAAGAGATTAAAGTCTGGGGATGACTTTGGATACGTCGCTGAATTTTCATAGTTTTAATGCCAAAAAGTGTAAGGTTATGCACCTTGGCAGCAGAACTTAAACCCTGAATGGTGAGACCTTAACAAGAACTATGGCAGAACGGGACCTAGGAGTAATCATTAGTGAAGATATGAAGACTGCCAATCAAGCGGAGAAAGCTTCATCCAAGGCTAGACAAATGCTGGGTTGCATCCGAAGAAGTTTTGTCAGCCGAAAGCCTGAAGTTGTGATGCCGTTGTACAGGTCCATGGTGAGACCTCATCTGGAATATTGTGTTCAATTTTGGAGGCCACATTATCAAAAGGATGTGCTGAGAATGGAGTCGGTTCAGCGAATGGCCACCAAGATGGTCTCAGGATTCAAGGATCTCCCATATGAAGAACATCTAGGTAAGTTGCAGCTATACTCTCTTGAAGAACGCAGAGAGAGGGGAGACATGATAGAGACGTTCAAATCTGTAACTGGCCGTATTGAGGTGGTAGAAGACATCTTTTTCCTTACAGGACCTACGGCAACAAGAGGGCATCTGTTAAAAATCAAGGGTGGGAGATTTCATGGTGACATTAGGAAGTATTTCTTCACCGAAAGGGTGGTTGATTGTTGGAATGATCTTCCGCTTCAGGTAGTTGAGGCCAGCAACGGGCTCGATTTTAAGAAAAAATGGGATAAACATGTGGGTTCACTTCAAGGAAGTGCTTAGGGGGGAGGGTTCTTTGAGTGGGCAGACTTGTTGGGCCGATGGACCTTTTCTGCCGTCATATTTTATGTTTCTATATTTCTTCAGTGATTAAAACTGTATTTTTAAAGATCAGATTGATTCTGAAACTACGTGATTTGCAGTCATCTGTGAATTTCAGATTGGCTATGCAAAGCTATGTTTTGCTGCACTTAGACTACTGTATACTTCTCCCTCCATATTCGCGGTTTCTGTATCTGCGGTTTCGCTTATTTGCAATTTTTCGGCTGCTGACTCCACCCCCCCCCCCCATCCCAAAACGTCGTCACTAAAGTTTTTTCTTTTTTACTGTACAGTACTGATAAAAAAGTTTTTCACTTACCATTACTGTACTGTAACTCTGAAAATCGCTGCTTCCATGCTTTCTCACACAAATTTGCTGCTTCCATGCTTCCCAATGTGCAGAGAAAAAAAAAACGCTGCTTCCCAGCATCCCTAGAGAGAAAGGCTTCTTCCCAGCATGCATGAAATCGCTGCTTGCTTGCTTGCCTGCCCCTGAAAAGTTATTCACGGTGCTTTCCCACAACTGCAAATAACAGTTGAAAAGTTATTCACGGTTTTTCCATATTCGCGCCTATTGGACGCCCGCATCCACCGCGAATACGGAGGGAGAAGTGTAACTCTCTTTTTTTGTGGTTTGCCAGTAAAACTCTTTAAGAGCTCTACAAGTGGCTTAGAATACGGTAGTGCTGTAAGAATAATAGCCAGACTGCCTCGCTATTCACAGGTCCCACCGGTGCTTGCGGATCTCCATTGGTTGCCATTGGTTATATGGAAAATACAATTCCAACTATTGACCTTGGTTTTCAAATCTGTCCATGACTTTTTGCCAAGGGTCATTTCTTCCTTGTTGCAGGCTTATGTCGGCCTTTAAGATCACAATTTAGGGACCTATTGGTTGTCCCTCAGCTACACTTGGTTACTAAAGTTGTTAATCCATCTAGAATGTTCCAAGTGGCTGGACCGACATTATAGATTTCAATCCCAGATTCCATTCGTCTAATTTCCAACTTCCTGGTATTTCGGAAAAGCCTGAAGGCATATTTTTTTCCCGACTAGCTTTTCCAAATATGAGTAATGGAAGCTATTTCGTTGCCAGTTGTGTTTTTTTGTTGTGTATTGTTATGTTTTGTTTCAGTTGTGTATGTGCTGTTGTTACCCGCATAGATGTTTGATATGTGGGCTATAAGTTTTTTAAATAAAAGATAAAGAGGTTCCCAGTAGCTGTTCCTATAAGAGCAGGATGAAAAAGAGTAACTTTTCATACTCTGCATAGTCCCATTGCACCAGGATTGGTCTGGAAGGTCTGTTTTCTTGACTCCCATGTTCACCTCTTCCTCAGTCCCCCTTGACTTCTAAACATCTTTGGTGATGAGTTCAATGGACCAGCCCTCGCCCTATGTTTTCGTTCATATATCCCACTAAATATATCAACACCAGCAGTCAAGCAGAACTGAAGTACCATCTCCAGGAGCTAAGGGAATTTTAAGAACTGTTCCAGTGGTTAAAAAGCACAAATTAATTCCCAGGTATAAGTTGTCCTCCCCTACCACCACCACCAAGGCTTCAGGACTCATTCAAGCCCTTGAATCTGAGCTACAGCAGAATGTGGGCATGAAGGACACATATCAGGCAGGTCACCGGTATCCCAGAAGCCTTCAGAAACTGTCAAAGGCACAACAATCTAGAGAGATATAACAAGAGCAAGAAATTACCCGATCATCAGGCGACACTTTCATGCGTTTCTGAGAAGCTGCACAGGAGAGAAAAACATAAGGAACAGATTATTTCAGGGACATCAGCCAGGCTACACGAAAATAATAAAGGGGATGGACAGCTTCCCTACGAGTAAAAGGCTAAAGTGGTTAGGGCTCTTCAGCTTGGAGAAAAGATGGCTCAAGGGAGATATGATAAAGTTCTATAAATTACTGAGTAGAGTGGAATGAGTAGATATGAGCCACTAGTTTACGCTCTCCCAAAAATATTAGGACTAGGGGGTATACAATGAAGCTACGAAGTAGTAGATTTAAAACCAGCTGGAGAAAATATTTCTTCACATAACTTGTAATTAAACTCTGGAATTCGTTGCTGGAGAATGTGGTGAAATCAGTTAGCTTAGCAGAGTTTAAAAAAAAGGTTTGGTTAATTTCCTAAAGGAAAAGTCTATAAGCCATTATTAAGATGGATTTGAGAAAATTCACTGCTTATTTTGAGGATAACCAGCACAAAATATATTCTATTCTTTCCAGAATTTGCCAGGTGCTTGTGACAGGATACTGGACTTGATGGACCTTCGGTCTGTTCCTGTATGGCAGCTCTTAAGGGTCTTAACTCATCCTATCCCTCCATCTGTTAGAACACTAGATGGACTCTGGTGCTTCAGGAAGGCCGTGAAAACCTTCTTCTTTACAAACCCAGCGCCTTAAGGACGTGCACTCGAAGTCAATGCACCTTCGCCACCTACTCTCACCAGATGCTGCTTAGTGGATATGTTTTATTATCATGTCTATATTGTAAATTATGTAACACAGAGAGAAGACTTTTCAGAAGAAAGGTCACAAACTTATTTTTAGAAAAATATTCAATTACTGTAAAGGACATGTGTATATGTGTAGTCCGACCAAGAGCCAAAGCTCCTATAGCCGAACCCACCGTCCCATCACTGTGTATGGCTATTAAGTGTTGAAAATGAGGTGTTCTTCTGAAATATCTGACTGAATTTTTCAGTGGCAGGAGGGATAAAGGAATCCTACTTAACTTAAATTTGTTAGGAGGTCCCGACATGGGCCATGTTTCGTGGTCTTTTTCAAGGAACCCAGAGGGAAGAAGTGGAAAAAATTCCAATGCCAGAGAAAAGCAAGGTGATGCAGACAAGGAGATAATTCATAAATTTAAGAAACAGCTTTGTGGCGTGATATTTAGTCAGTTCGAAGGGGATCGTGAAGGACCTTATTTACAAGGTATTTTCTGTTCCAATATTAATGCTTCAATTCATAAAAATTATACAATAATCCCATCCTAGAAATGTTTATGCAAGATGGATCCTGGAGCTTTGACGCTTTTGTCAAGTCATTTACGATTATACAGACCTTGTTCAGTTTATAACTTAATTCATACAACTACTAACATGGCAAATGACCTGAAGGTGCATATTCTATCGGCTTGATGTTCAGCCACCACGGTCGGTGATTTTTAAAATGCCATCAGCAGACACAAAAAATCCTAATATTCAATGCCGGTTTCCAGATAGTGCAGTGGTTCTCAAGCCTGTCCTGGGGACCCTCTAGCCAGTCGGGTTTTCAAGATATCCCTAATGAATATGCATGAGAGAGATTTGCATATAATGGAAGTGACAGGTATGCAAATCTCTCTCATGCATATTCATTAGGGATATCTCAAAAACCCGACTGGATGAGGGATCCCCAGGACAAGGTTGAGAACCACTGAGATAGTGGTTGGCGCTTAATATCCAGTTACAGGGGTCATATTGAGCTAGCTATCTGGATAGGTCAGGTACAAGTGGATCAATTTTTTACTCCGGCAAAAATTACCAAGCCTAAGAACATAAAAATAGCCTTATTGGGTCAGACCAATGGTCCATCCAGCTCAGTATCCCGTCTTCACGGAGGCCAATCACCTGGCAAAAACCCAAATAGTAGCAGCATTCCAGAACCCCAATGAGTAGCAGGGTTCCGGAATCCCAAAGCATGCGTTCCAGAACCCCAAAGAGTAGCAGGGTTCCGGAATCCCAAAGCATGTGTTCCAGAACCCCAACGAGTAGCAAGCAGGGTTCCGGAATCCCAAAGCATAGCAACATTCCATGCTACCGATCCAGGGCAAGCAGTGGCCAGGAGATGTCCGATGAAGTTACAGGGAAATACTTTTTAAATCAATCGGAGGAAATATTTTTTCACTCAGAGAATAGTTAAGCTCTGGAACGCGTTGCCAGAGGATGTGGTAAGAGTGGTTAATGTAGCTGGTTTTAAGAAAGGTTTGGACAAGTTCCTGGAGGAAAAGTCCATAGTGTGCTATTGAAAGAGACATAGGGGAAACCACTGCTTGCCCTGAATCGTTGCCATGGAATGTGGCTACTATTTGGAGTTTTGCCAGGTGCTAGTGATATAACATAACAAATTCACTTATATATTGCAGTAACCTCTCAGTTCACTGCGGTTAAGAAAAATGAAGAGACTGGACGAGCACAGTGTATTATAATCACATTCAGACAAATTTATCAAATAAGGAGGTCTTTGGCATTTTTCTAAAAGAAAGATAGAAGTTGGAGTTTGTTATCAGGACAGAAAAGGGTTTATCCCATGATTCAGCTGGAAAAATCTTTTGTATATGAAACCTTTTACAGTAGGACATGTAAAATAATTGAAAAGGCCAAGAAAAGTGTTTTCTGTCACTAAATTTAAAGTGATCAATAATATACCCCCCCCTGCTTATCAAAGCCACGCTAGCGTTCTTTTGCCGGCCATCGCACTAACAGCTCCGATGCTCATAAAATTCCTATGAGCATCTCAGCTGTTACCGCTACGGATGGCGCTAAAAACAGGAGGGATGGAGGCATAGACACTGGAGCCCTGAGTTTTCTTTAAGGTGGACTCCACCAGGAGAGATTCATGGGGCAATTGAGGCTTGTCAAACCCTGGAATGGGAATGACCCGATACAAGCTATCCAATTTGCGAGGGGCCCCAGGGACAGTGAGGGGGTTCTCCCAGTTCTTATAAAAAGTTTCCCGTAGGATGTCATGTACGGGTAACTTGAGGAATTCCTTGGGAGGTTGCTCAAAGTCTAGGGCATCGAGAAAAGCCTGTGACTTTTTAGAGTCGGACTCTAAGGGAATGGAAAGAGCAGCAGACATCTCCCTGAGGAATTTGGTGAACGAGGACTGTTCAGGTTTTGAAACGGTATCAGTCACTGAAGGTTCCTCGTCCGTGGAGGAAGCGTCTTCCTCGGTACCGTGTGGGGATTCTTCCCATAAGTCAGGGTCCCTAATGTCGGGGTGCGCATGGCGGGACATCGGTGTGGAGGGCTCGGCATGGCGGGTTTTGGAGAGAGACTTGCCAGAGCGGACCGAGGCGGTACCAGGTGAGAAAGACCGGTGCCATACCCGGTACCGAGAAGGATCGGCATCAGAGCGGGTCTGTACCGTAGGTTGAGAAAGATGTGGCTCAGCCGAGAGGACCGGCATGGAAGTGTTGAGCGGTACCGAGGGGGTCGACACCGATGGAATGGTGCGAGGCTCGGACCGGTCCTGTACCGGAAGGTGCGGTGCCAGTAACGCCGGTAACAGTTGTTGGAGTTGTTGCTGCAGCTGCTCCTGTAACTGGGTTTGGAGTATGGCCGCAATGCGGTCGTCCAGGGGGGGCACCGGTACCGCTTTTTTCTTTTTCGGTACCATAGGTGCCGCTCTACGCTCCGGCGATGAGGAGGCCGATGACGAGGCACTCACCGATATCGGAGCGGAGCGTTTGCGGGGTCGATGCGGTGCCGGGTTTGCCGGTGTCGCAACCGTGGCAGGAGGCCGCTCAAGGGAATTGGAAGGCTTCTTAGCCGGCTTACCTGGGGCCAGCGACCCCGAAGAAGGATCCGGTGGAGTCGAAGTAGTCGGTGTCGACTTTTGCGGTGCCGTCGACGTTGCGGCAGATTCCATGGCCAATCCGGTACCGAATAGAATATTTTGCTGGATCTGCCTATTTTTTAATGTGCGCTTTTTAAGTGTAGCACAGCGGGTGCAGGAGTCCGCCCGATGCTCTGGACCCAAGCACTGCAGGCACCAATTGTGCGGGTCGGTAAGAGAGATCGGGCGTGCACACCGCTGGCACTTCTTAAAGCCCAGTTGAGGGGGCATGAAGGGAAACACGGCCTCCGCAAAATCAAAGCCGGAGGCCTGTATGAAGGCAACAGGCCCCGCTGGGGCCGGCTCTACAAAATAAAGAAAACTCGATGAGTTGTTTTTTTTTTTTTTTGTAAAAAGAAAATCAACGGGATCCGAAAGGAAAAAAACCGAAAAAAATACGCGAGCGGGAAGGCAGAACTAAGTTTTCAACAGCCGTTGAAACACATGCGACTTCTTCGCTCCGCGGAAACGAAGAAACTGGGGACCACGCACTCCTCCGTCGGGCGGAAAGGCACTCGCGCATGCGCGGTGCGGCCAACTAAAACTTTCTAGTTAAAAGTGTCCGTACTGATGTAGGCCTACCTCGGGAATGAGACCTCGAACGCTATATACCGGTTTCAATAAGTATATATTTATTTAGCCAATCAATAACAGCTTACAGGAATAAATCATTTAGCATATAGCGTAACAGAAGGTGATCTCTAGGCCTAGAGGTCCTCTGATGTCTGTTCTGACCTCTCCCTTCTAAAGGCCTGGTTTTTATACATTTCTTAGTGGCCAACACCACGTTGGTTTACATCACATGATACATCCTTATTGGTTATTTACTTATGCATTACTGCCTAACTACATTCATTTATTGGCTATTCTCAACTACGTCATGTTATATGTTCACCCTGTTTTCCGTAAAACCTACCTTTTTCCCCGAAATGCCTGTTTCCTCACCATATTAGTATTTCCGAGCACAAGCCCCCCTCCCAACTTTAAACATCTCTGATACTTTCTATTAGATGATTTTTCTTATGAATTCTTTCTTCTGAGAATTCTGTCTTCTGACCATGGTCTGTTTATCTGTTTATGGTATCTGGCTGGGTGGGCCTTGGTGTAAAACCACAGCTAACCCACAACCTCAGGACCTGTTGCTTTTTCTCTAGTTTTACTTCTACAGTAGCTAATTGAACTCATAAAACAGCGTATTTCTCCATCTTTGCATGCTCTTTAGTCAATGGTGAAATATCTTTCCACAGTTAATCTACTGTTTCTATCATCTGCAGAGATAGATAAGGTAGATGTCAGTTGCAGGGGGTGAAGGCAGTTTTTCTGTAAAGAGAAAAGTGATCTTTGTCTTTTTCCCATCCCCCTTCACCTGGCTTGCTAATGTCAGGACTTACAGGGATGTATCCAGAGCTTCCATGCTTTATCCTCTCTCATCCCCTCTTCAAAGCCCCTCCAGGTGGCTTTGACCCCTGTTCATTCGGTGAGGAGTTAGATTGTGTCAGAAATTGTACATTATGGGCCCAGGGCTATGTGCTAGGAATCACCCATGGTAAAGGAAAGAGACTACGCTACTGAGGACAGAGCAGTATAACATGTCGCAGTGTACTTATTGCTTATAATACTAGGCTAAGCAGTCAATGATTCAGATATTGTGCGAAGCAGAAATTATATGGGCATTTAAGCTTCAAATAAGATTATCAAAAATGTTGTGTATGGGTCTGTGTAGGGGTCTCTATTTCAACATTTGGGATAGTTCGGGCAACCAGGCATCTGCAGGGGTTCATAATTTAACCTGATACATTTTAATATATTCTCTCTTTATGGCTTCATCCTGTTATGAGCATACTACATCCAAAAGGGATGGCGGGATAAATTAACAAGTTAGATTATTTCCATGCTCTTCCAAAACAGCTGGGATTGGTGCAGACCAGTGTTCCCGCTAAGCTGCGTTGGCCTGCGCTCACGCACAAAATATTATATCGCAGCGCACAAGTTTCTCTTCACAGCGCACACACGCGTCGCAAAGGTAAGGGGAGGCTATAACAGCTCCTGCAGCTCTGCACTTCCCCACAATTGCCATGCTTCGGTTCCTCTTCTTCCTTCCTTCCTCCCCCCCCGCGGGACCCTGCGGCACCATCAACTCTTACTCCCTCTAATGTCGGCCCTGCAGCTCCAGACTTCCTCGCACCTTCTCCCCTCCCCCTTTGGATCGCTATTATTTTAAATGTTATAGCCGCAGAGCTGTATCCATCAGTGGAGATGTCTAACCTCGGCCTGCCCCGGAACTCTTACTGCAACAGTGACTTCCTGTTCCTGCCTAGACGGGCGGCTGCTGCAGTAAGAGTTCCGGGGCAGGCCGAGGTTAGACATCTCCACTGATGGATACAGCTCTGCGGCTATAACATTTAAAATAATAGCGATCCAAAGGGGGAGGGGAGAAGGTGCGAGGAAGTCTGGAGCTGCAGGGCCGACATTAGAGGGAGTAAGAGTTGATGGTGCCGCAGGGTCCCGCGGGGGGGGGGGGGAGGAAGGAAGGAAGAAGAGGAACCGAAGCATGGCAATTGTGGGGAAGTGCAGAGCTGCAGGGAAGAGTGTTGCGGTACCCAGCTGGAGGGAGAAGGAAGATGAGGGAGGGAATTAAAGGAGATGCCAGGGCTTGGAGCATAGGAGGAAGGTATGCCAGTCTAAGGGAAAAGGAAGGGGGAGATGTGAGAGCATGGAGGGGGAACGAAAGATGGAAGAAAAGGAAAGGAGAGAGATGCCAGAGAATCAGGGAAGGGGAGATACCAGACTATGAGGAGAGGTGTGGGAGAGGGAAGGCGAGGAGAGAGATGCCAGACCAATGGGGTGAAAGGAGAGATGGAAGGGGGAGGCATACAGTTTCTGGAAGGGGCATAGAAGGAGAGAAGATGCCATATAGGGGAAGAGAGACGGCAGACAGTGGATGGAAGGAAGAGAGTTACAAGAAGATGAGGAAAGGAGAAACCACAGAAGACAAAGGTAGAAAAAAATTTCTATTTATTTATTGCTTTAGGAGACATGTGTCACTGTTTCTGTGAAGCATTGTATGCAGAGTCCAGCTTCTTGCTGGTTCAATTTAACCTTTGTCTATGTATTTTTATTTTATCCCCCCTTTTACAAAACTGTGAAGCGTTTTTAGCACCAGCCTTGGTGGTAGCAGCTCTGATGCTCAGAATTTTATGAGCATCAGAGCTGTTACCTCCGTAGCTAAAATCCACACTACAGTTTTGTAAAAGAGGGAGGGGTTAGTTTGTGATTACATATTCCTTACTAGGCGAAGGTGTTTTCTGTGTTCTGTGTGTTTTCTGTTAGGATTGACGGTGTAGGATTGATCTGTGCTGGTCTGGCTTGTTTAGTTTTACAATGGGTGTATTGATGTACTGCTCACTGCAATATGTAAGATGCTGCCTTTTCCTAGGTACTCATGTGTGACGTGTGGTTTGTTACTAAAAATCATGTTTTTCTTACAGATGGGGGGGGTGCCAAAAAATGATGGGCCCCGGATGTTACATATGCTAGGTACGCCACTGTATGTAAAGATACCAGAAAGCTGGCGTAGCAAAAACTTCTAAGTTTTGAGTATTTAACCCTCCCACAATCTCACGGGCACTCGTTTCAAGTTTATTGAGATTTTGATTTAAACGCAATATCAAATATTTTCAATGCGTATAACAAAAATAAATTTGGGGAAATAAATAAAACCATTTGAACCAGTGTTCCCGCTAAGCTGCGCTGGCGCACAAAATATTACATCGCAGCGCACACGTTTCTCGTCACAGCGCACAATCGGAAGAGGCGTACGGCAGATGGCAGGGCGGCGAGAGGAGAATCGGGCGAGTTGGCTCATAACTTGCTGGCGCCCGATATTTTTGGCTCACGGTGAAAAAAGTTTGCTCACAACACCCGCCCGCTTAGAGGGAACACTGGTGCAGACTTGGTTGGGTCCAGACGCCAGGGGTGAAAGTCCAGGTAACCACATCAAATCTTACGTCATCATCCTTCAGCTGGGCTCATCACTTCTTCTTCACTGCAGTTCTCCTCAGCTTAGCAGCAAGAAAGGGAATGGAAAGAATCCAACTGGAGGGGAAAATAAGTAGGGAGCTATTGTGGGAGTCAAAACAGGATGAAAATGCATAAAGTCACAATCAAGAAAAACACATGAATCTTGCAATAGGGCTGTTAGAAATAATTATCAACACATGAAAATATATATATGTACTAATACTGCATGAGTCCATAAAAGAGTTAAAGTGCAAATTAATAAGTCCATAATTAAAGCTGTAAAAGTTCAAGGTCATCCCGTCTTTGGTAGCAACAGTCAGGAAGTCTTTGCTGGTAAGTCTAGGCACTTATCCAGTTTCTTCTCCGGTAGCAAGATCCTTCCGTTAGGGCTCATCCGTCATCGGGGTTTCATACGGCCGAAAATCTTTCTTCCAGCGATGATATTTCAAATAGCATTAGTCCATAATTATGCAAATAAGTCATTAATAGACATTAAAAGGATGTAAACACGGATTCTCATGTAGCATACAGCTTCCTCTGATAGGCAATTGTCTTTGTGAAGTGATCCACAATTAATAAGGCAGAAATATCTGTACTGTATATATCATCTAACTTGTTTCCAACAATACCTGAGCAATATTACTAACAGGATAAGTACAGCGTTAAAAGATGACATACAAAAGAAAACAAAAACTTATCTGCTTTAATTCAGATAGGCTAAGGTCTAATATATGTATTACTGAATTATATTTGTCAGCCTAAGGGAGTTATAGTTACAATGGCATATGACGTTCAAAGGACAGGAGTAATATGCTAAACATAAATATGAATTAGCAAAGAGTCAAACCCAAGCAAAAGGATGGCTAAGATATAGCCTTAAACATATTAACACATAGGTTATATTGAAACATACTAAAATAAAGATGATAAACCCTAAAAATTAAAATAAAATAGGATTTATGGGAGAAATGTCCTTCCCATGGGATTCTATTAAATCATGGGTTCAATTTTGTTTCTTTCACTAATATTCTGAATGTCAATCAGCAAAAAGACCTAAACTACAGTATTTTGAATTCCAATCAATAGGACTGGATATTTCCTTCACCAACTTATTAGAAAAGTTCTTAAATCAGATATTTCTGTGTGTGTCAGAGAATATGTAAGAAAAAGAAGAAGTAACATTTCTTTTACAAGTTCCAAGAAAAGGCAGAGAGAGAAAGACTGCTAGAAGTTTGTTTTTTTTTCCGAAACTGTTATGATAAGTAAAGGAACAATAGTTCCCTATTGCATAGGGTTCTTATGATCCGCTTCTATCCCAAATGGTAATATTAATTAATGTTGTGCTAACATACCGAAGTGAGAATAACTTCTGCTTTTTATTTCTTAAGCCCTAAGCCAAGTTTTTGAGTGTTTCAACATGTTAACCCATTAAAGGTTGTTCACTTCTTGTTAGGAAAATTATTTGTCTAGCTTTAAGCTGTTTGGGTTTTTTCCCTTAATGTAATATATTATGAGCTAAACAACTATGACTTTGCTAGATTTCCATTTACGAGTACTCAATATAAGTAGCAATATAAAAGGGGAACTATTGTTCCTTTACTTATCATAACAGTTTCGGAAAAAAAACAAACTTCTAGCAGTCTTTCTCTCTCTGCCTTTTCTTGGAACTTGTAAAAGAAATGTTACTTCTTCTTTTTCTTACATATTCTCTGACACACACAGAAATATCTGATTTAAGAACTTTTCTAATAAGTTGGTGAAGGAAATATCCAGTCCTATTGATTGGAATTCAAAATACTGTAGTTTAGGTCTTTTTGCTGATTGACATTCAGAATATTAGTGAAAGAAACAAAATTGAACCCATGATTTGATAGAATCCCATGGGAAGGACATTTCTCCCATAAATCCTATTTTATTTTAATTTTTAGGGTTTATCATCTTTATTTTAGTATGTTTCAATATAACCTATGTGTTAATATGTTTAAGGCTATATCTTAGCCATCCTTTTGCTTGGGTTTGACTCTTTGCTAATTCATATTTATGTTTAGCATATTACTCCTGTCCTTTGAACGTCATATGCCATTGTAACTATAACTCCCTTAGGCTGACAAATATAATTCAGTAATACATATATTAGACCTTAGCCTATCTGAATTAAAGCAGATAAGTTTTTGTTTTCTTTTGTATGTCATCTTTTAACGCTGTACTTATCCTGTTAGTAATATTGCTCAGGTATTGTTGGAAACAAGTTAGATGATATATACAGTACAGATATTTCTGCCTTATTAATTGTGGATCACTTCACAAAGACAATTGCCTATCAGAGGAAGCTGTATGCTACATGAGAATCCGTGTTTACATCCTTTTAATGTCTATTAATGACTTATTTGCATAATTATGGACTAATGCTATTTGAAATATCATCGCTGGAAGAAAGATTTTCGGCCGTATGAAACCCCGATGACGGATGAGCCCTAACGGAAGGATCTTGCTACCGGAGAAGAAACTGGATAAGTGCCTAGACTTACCAGCAAAGACTTCCTGACTGTTGCTACCAAAGACGGGATGACCTTGAACTTTTACAGCTTTAATTATGGACTTATTAATTTGCACTTTAACTCTTTTATGGACTCATGCAGTATTAGTACATATATATATTTTCATGTGTTGATAATTATTTCTAACAGCCCTATTGCAAGATTCATGTGTTTTTCTTGATTGTGACTTTATGCATTTTCATCCTGTTTTGACTCCCACAATAGCTCCCTACTTATTTTCCCCTCCAGTTGGATTCTTTCCATTCCCTTTCTTGCTGCTAAGCTGAGGAGAACTGCAGTGAAGAAGAAGTGATGAGCCCAGCTGAAGGATGATGACGTAAGATTTGATGTGGTTACCTGGACTTTCACCCCTGGCGTCTGGACCCAGCCAAGTCTGCACCAATCCCA
Organism: Geotrypetes seraphini; assembly: GCF_902459505.1. Taxonomy (NCBI): domain Eukaryota; kingdom Metazoa; phylum Chordata; class Amphibia; order Gymnophiona; family Dermophiidae; genus Geotrypetes; species Geotrypetes seraphini. The sequence goes on along the minus strand of NC_047089.1, from coordinate 7,337,759 downwards.
GCTGTTTTGGAAGAGCATGGAAATAATCTAACTTGTTAATTTATCCCGCCATCCCTTTTGGATGTAGTATGCTCATAACAGGATGAAGCCATAAAGAGAGAATATATTAAAATGTATCAGGTTAAATTATGAACCCCTGCAGATGCCTGGTTGCCCGAACTATCCCAAATGTTGAAATAGAGACCCCTACACAGACCCATACACAACATTTTTGATAATCTTATTTGAAGCTTAAATGCCCATATAATTTCTGCTTCGCACAATATCTGAATCATTGACTGCTTAGCCTAGTATTATAAGCAATAAGTACACTGCGACATGTTATACTGCTCTGTCCTCAGTAGCGTAGTCTCTTTCCTTTACCATGGGTGATTCCTAGCACATAGCCCTGGGCCCATAATGTACAATTTCTGACACAATCTAACTCCTCACCGAATGAACAGGGGTCAAAGCCACCTGGAGGGGCTTTGAAGAGGGGATGAGAGAGGATAAAGCATGGAAGCTCTGGATACATCCCTGTAAGTCCTGACATTAGCAAGCCAGGTGAAGGGGGATGGGAAAAAGACAAAGATCACTTTTCTCTTTACAGAAAAACTGCCTTCACCCCCTGCAACTGACATCTACCTTATCTATCTCTGCAGATGATAGAAACAGTAGATTAACTGTGGAAAGATATTTCACCATTGACTAAAGAGCATGCAAAGATGGAGAAATACGCTGTTTTATGAGTTCAATTAGCTACTGTAGAAGTAAAACTAGAGAAAAAGCAACAGGTCCTGAGGTTGTGGGTTAGCTGTGGTTTTACACCAAGGCCCACCCAGCCAGATACCATAAACAGATAAACAGACCATGGTCAGAAGACAGAATTCTCAGAAGAAAGAATTCATAAGAAAAATCATCTAATAGAAAGTATCAGAGATGTTTAAAGTTGGGAGGGGGGCTTGTGCTCGGAAATACTAATATGGTGAGGAAACAGGCATTTCGGGGAAAAAGGTAGGTTTTACGGAAAACAGGGTGAACATATAACATGACGTAGTTGAGAATAGCCAATAAATGAATGTAGTTAGGCAGTAATGCATAAGTAAATAACCAATAAGGATGTATCATGTGATGTAAACCAACGTGGTGTTGGCCACTAAGAAATGTATAAAAACCAGGCCTTTAGAAGGGAGAGGTCAGAACAGACATCAGAGGACCTCTAGGCCTAGAGATCACCTTCTGTTACGCTATATGCTAAATGATTTATTCCTGTAAGCTGTTATTGATTGGCTAAATAAATATATACTTATTGAAACCGGTATATAGCGTTCGAGGTCTCATTACCGAGGTAGGCCTGGACAGCTGCCTACATCAGTACCGGGGCTCCGTCGGTGACGTCACCCATGCGTTAAGAATATGCTGCCTGCTTGTCCTGGGATAAAAGTTAAATCTTTAAGGAAACATTTTGCAGATCACAGACTTGATGCCAGAAGAGTTGGCACTTTAGGGACTCATCTACGCATCCCTTGTTGTTGTTGGGGGGGGGGGGGCTATGAGCTCTGCTGGAAGTGGGGAAAACCGCCCAGCCCGAGTCCTAAAGTTTCCGCATCACAATGTGGTATGCGGAGGCTGAATCACGTGACTGTCTTTCCCCTTTGGCCCCGGAAAAAAGCAAAATCTAGACTCCATTTAAACAGGCAGCAATTACAAGAAGGTCCCCAAGTAAGAAGAATTTATCGCCAGAAGGGCAGTATCACACCCACCTGCGCCGAGGAAAGAAAAGCGCGCTATGAAAGGGGCTGAACACTCTTCCTCCTCCTCCTCCTCACGGAAACTACACTTCTCCCTCCGTATCCGCTGTTTCAGCAGTTGCGGTTTTCAATTATTCGTGTTTTTTTAGCTTGCTTGCTGGCTCCCCCCCCTCCCCCCCAAGTTTCGTCAGCTTGCATAGAGAAATCGTCGAGTCCAAGCGTTTACAGAGAAAAATCGCTGGTGCCCGACACTTTCTTCGCCATGTTTTGCCTCTCCTTCGGAAACAGGCCAGGTCTCCCACCGTGTCATTCGCGGTTTCACCCTATTCACGAGGGTTTTTAATAGAAAAACCGCGAATAATATGAAAAAGTTATTTGTGGTTTTTCTGTATTCGCGGGTCTGTTAATCCCCTGTCACAGCGAATACGGAGGGAGGAAGTGTAGACAATAAATTAGCACTAGGGTTTTAAACACACAGCGGTATCATTCGCATGTGTTATTTGACCTCAGTTCCCACTTTATGCAAGAGGACCTGGTTACTCATGGCTTGCATTAACAGTCTTATAGCATGTGGAAATACACACTAGTACCAGTATCATCGCTTTTTGGGTCTCCCTCTTATGAAAAGAGGAGAAAGAGGAGAGATATCTACGTTAAAGCTACAGGTCACGTGATGGGTTTGTGTAGCTCTGATGTGCGTTTTCTACTTTCTAAGCTCTTGAAAGCACAGCTGAAGCATAGTGCTTCCTAAGACGTCAGGGCCTGGTTCATTACTCCCCATCTACAATCCTTATTTGAGCTCTGGTAAGCATTTTTTTTTTTTTTAAACTAGCAGAAATTATCTCCTAGTCTCCCTTCTACAAATCATCTGCTTTGGAAATGGGACCATCAGCAAAGTGTGTGAAAAGCTTTCTAGAACTTAAGTGGAATAGGATAAAACAGGGGCTCCGGGGGGTTGGGGTGGGGGGGGACGACACATTATTTCTTCATCTTCCCCCCTCCCCTGTACATTCACATACCCTATTTATTTATTTATTCAGTTTTCTATACTATTCTCCCAGGGGAGCTCAGATTTACCTGAATTTATTCAGGTCCTCAAGCATTTTTTTCCGTCTGTCCTGGTGGGCTCACAATGGGGGGATTAAGTGAACATACCTTTGCTGGGAGGGATGCTGAGGCCCTGCCAGCCAAAGAAATACAGTCCCCTTCTCCTTGCATTGCTTTTGTAATGGCAAAGTCGGGGGGTGGGGGGGGTGTCCCCAACTGCCGACTGAAGGACTCCCCAAGCATGCTCAGTTCTTGCGTGAACCGAGTGTGTGTGAGAAGTTCTGGCATCAGTGACTAGCTGCTGATTTCTGCATTAAAGAAGCAGTGCAAGGAGCCAAGCCACCAGCCATTTAAGGGGGCGGTGGATTTCTGGAGGCGGCCCGAGTCCAAAGGTGGGGGGGGGGGGAAGGCCCTTCTGTGGCTATGCCACTAGAATAAACTCTCTCTCATGCTTCACTGGTTTCCTTGGTGCCTTTACAAACACTGAAGCAAGAAGGGCTAACCGCAAATTTTGATCTTTTTTTAAACTCACCTTGCTCTTTAATTTACCTGCACGACACCTACCTCATCTTACACACCCCTTCCTCCTTCCTCCACACACCTCATCACATAACTGTCTTTCTACCCCTCCCCAGTTCTAATGGACGTTGCCTCGCTGACCTTACAGCAACTTCCACCGTCTTGAACTATAAAGCTATGACCGAATATAAATAAAGCCATTATTATTATGATAGCAAGATTTAAGGATTTAACACGGCTCCAATATATTTGATTTTTGGTAGGTAGATAAGACCTGTTTACAAGGTCTGTGTATTCTAGGCCAGTGGTTCCCAAACCTGTCCTGGAAGACCACCAGGCCAGTTGGGTTTTGGACCTAATGAATATGCGTGGAGCTGATTTGCATGCCTGGCACCTCCATTATATGCAGATCTCTCTCATGCATATTCATTAGCTATCCTGAAAACCCAACTGGCCTGGTGGTCCTCCAGGACAGGGTTGGGAACCACTGCTCTAGGCCTCTGTCTCACTCAGGGGCTGGTAGGTGTGATAGTGCTGCCTTCCTCCAGTGGCCCTCATTAATTCCCCGAATTGATTAGCCATCACTCACAGCAAGTGGATCAGCAGCAAAAGCAGCCACACTGTTCCTCATCTCATTCTCACTGCCCCGCAGCGGGATGAGAGAGAGGTTACCCAACCTGGAGTCCTGAGGCGCCCGTGCTGCCTTCACCTTCGAGGCCTCAGAAGGCCACACGTTTCCACCATTCTAAGGGGAGAGAAACAAAGGATGAGCAACATCTGGGAAAGGCCCAGCATCTGGTATTCCTTTTCTAGTGGAAAAGCACTGCGGGCCCGATATTGAGACCACAGGAGGCAGTCCGGCTACCTTCTGTGGTCTGTGGCGATGCCAGATATTCAATGCTGGGACCAAATCCAGCCACCAGCATTGAGTATCCAAATCAAAGTTCACTTCTAGGGACTTAGCCGGCCCAAGGTTGTATTCATTGGCTGGTTGGCTAAGGCCTAGCGGCCAAAGACAGACCTGCCTTTTAGGCGGGTCTATCTGGCTGTGTGCTTTAGTTGGCCAGTTGATAAATATAGGCAATAACCAGCTATGTCATCAACCAATCTGGTGAACTGGATAGTCAATGGGAGATAGGCGGCTATCTCCCGTTAAATATCAGCAAATAGCTGGTTAAGTGGTAATTAGCCATCTGGAAGCTGTTCCCAACATCGGTTGGTATGGTCTACAATCCCTCCAGACTGGTTGAAGTCATGCCCATGTTACCTCAAAATTGGTTTAGCTAAAATGGCTCTCTCTTGAACAATGCTCCAGCCCTGCCAGGAAACCCCTTGAACTGTCCTCCAAAACCATTTTAGGGAATACATGGTACGGATCATTTTGCTGGTTGTTGGGTGAGCAGCGCCAGCAGCGTAACTGGTCCTGAAGAGAGATACTTGAAGCTCCCATCGCACTGGGCCCAGCCAAAGGTATCTGATTGGCCATAGGGGCCCCTCAAGACTCTACCCCCGATCATAGTCCGTTTTCCCTTCCTTTCCTCCCCTACTCCCTCCATAGTCCAGAATTTCATCTTTCTCTCCCTAACCTCCCAAGTGGCCAGCATCTCATCTCCCCTTCCTACCCCATCCCCCATTGTCTAGCATTTTCCCTTTCCTTCTCTTCCACTCCACTCCCTAATCATACAGCATCTCCCTTTCTCTAGCCCAGCCCCCCCCCCCCCCTTCAGTAGCCAGCATCTCCCTTCTTCAACCCCTCAGCATCTACTCTTCTTTCAACCCACCCAGGTAGCCAGCATTTCATCTCCCCTTCCCTATGTCCAACACCTCTCCTTTCTTCTCTTCCCCTTTCTGGGCCTTCTGCTGCTGCAACCCTTCACCCCCAACTCCCAAATTCTGCCACCCCTTGAAACTTGTGGGCTGGGAAACAGCCCCATCTACTGACAGCTGAGCTGAACTGCACCTTGGTATTTAAATTCTCAGCCTCCCAAGTAAGTCCGGTCCTCCCCTCCTCCACCTGTACCATCTGTCTTGACCAAAGGAGAAAGAGTAATACAAACCTCTCCCATAATCCCCTCTCACTACCCACCTTCCGCATTCCCTGCGCACCTGCAAAACATGCATTCCCTGTACCTGTACAAAGAGAAATGTGGCAAGCCAGTCCCTCATCTCCATCTGAGTATCACAGCAAAAGTACCTGCAGAGAAGAGAGAAGGAAAAGCTAGGCTCAGAGAAAGATCTGTGGAGTCGGATGAAGGAGGGGCAGATATGCAGACCAATTATTCACCGTCTCCTGTCTGGCCAACTGAAAATTCAGCTTGACTGTTGTAGCACTATCCAGTTCGTGCTGGGATGGTGCCAGGTGTCCAGACGAGGTTAAGGCAGCAAAAAGACTGTAATAACTTTATCCAGGTAGAGGTCAGAATATCGCTGATATGAAGATAATGTCCAGCGGCTGGTCATAACCTCAATATCCAGGTCAAATTCAACATGTGATGGTCAGTACTTTTAAATTTACTCATTGTCACACGAAATGTGCTCAATGAGCCTTCTCAGCCATCGGCAGAAAAGACCCTAACCCCCGGATTCTCTAACCGGCGTCCATGTCAGCGGCTGCCCTAAAAGCGGCTGATGATCGCATGCCAATCATGCGACAGCGCTGGTTAGAGAATCAGGACTGATTCACGCAATGATAGGTGGCTGAAATGTAGGCCGGAAAACCCTGGCCTACATTTCAGCCGCCTATCTTTGCCGGAGTATCCTGAAAACTAGACCGCAGCTTACCATAAGCTGATTAGAGCAGGGGAATTTCCCCCCATCCATCACCTGAGCTGGCAGGACTTCCTTTTTTTTGTTTTTTTTTTACCTAGTGTCTCGGTTGGTCTGTATGTCTGTTGGTCTTAACTATTGTTTTAAAATTTTTTAAGCATTATGTTAAAATAATTTTTTTAGTTTTTGTTTTTTTTTTCTCTGTTATAACTCGCTTAGTAAAAATTAAATTAAGCGAGTCATCAAATTAAAATAAAACTTGAAGCTGTGGTTTTGGGGAGTCCTGCCAGCTCAGCTGATTGGAGATTTCCCTGCCGTGATCGACTGATGGTAGCTGCGGTCTAGTTTCAGGATCCCCCGGCAAAGATAGATGGCTGAAATGTATTTTCTTCTTACTAATCTGCACCATGTAATCACAGGCCGCTCTGTGACCTCTTCTCCATCTGTATGTTGGAATCGTTGATTGTACAGCTATTCTTCACTGTGAACCGCCTAGAAGTCGCAAGATTATGGCGGTATAGAAAAAATAAAGTTATTATTATTATTAAGGATACCCTGAAAGCTTGACCTGTTTGCAATACTTGAGGCCTGAACTTTTGCATCCCTTGGTTAGATATCCTTCAGGGGCTGAGAAAGAACCAAGTATAACTTTAGTCCCAAGTGGATTTCTGATAAATTAATAATAACAACTTTATTTTGTATACCGCAGTACCACAAACAGTTCAGAGCGGTTTACAGTGTAAGAGACTGTACATTTACAGCGAAGATACAATGAGGACTGTACATATTCAGTAAAGGTGTTTATACAGCGAAGAACTCAATCAAGTACTTCCATCCTGTAATTGACACTGGTTGTTTTTCTTGACATTCACTATATACATATATGGCGAGGATGCAGGGTGGTGAATGTCAAGAAAAGCAACCAGTGTCAATTACAGGATGGAAGTACTTGATTGAGGGGTAGAATTTGGTTATTTGGTGATGGGGGGGTTCAAGAAATTAGACTGCCTGGACTTTGAAGTATAGGCTCTTCTTCTCCCATAACCCATTTCCCTGTTTGTACATTTATTTCAATTACTGAAGACCTCGGCAGGCTTGTGGGATCGAGGTAGGGTTACCAGATTAACTGTTGGGAAAACCTGGATACCCCCCCCCCTTAGACTCACCTCCCCAGGCCCGCCCAGTTTCACCCACCCCGCCCCGTCATACCCCAGTCCCGCCCACAATCCCATCCTATCCCCACCCCCCCTGCTGCCTGCTCTCGTTGGGCAGGAGGGGCCCGACGGCAATTTGATAGAAGCTTTTCAAAATCTGGACAAAGTGTCGGGTTTTGAAAAGCTGTCTGGACCCCTGGACACGTGCTGAAAAGGAGGACATGTTCGGGGGAATCCGTGCGTCGGGGTAACCCTAGATCACCAAATGTAGCAGCTTATACCAGGGGAAAGGGATTCCACGTTCCGACTTTGCCCTTTTTTGGTCCTGCTCCTTACCATGGATGCTTTTCATTCTTCTCATTTGTGGAGATCATCGTAAATCCCCAGCTGGACAGAAAGAGAGAGGAGAGTTAGATTTTACAGGTTGCTTTTTAGATCCTTTCAGTCGTTTGCCTGCCATTCGGCTGTTATCACAGCAACCCACAGGCATCTCATGGTTGCCATGACAAAACGGTGAGTCTTAATCACTGAATCTCCGCTTTCTTTGGCTTTGCCCTTTATTCTCTACGGGGCCATCTGGCATTTCAGCCCGGGGAATGTTATTACAGTCTGGGCAGCCAGTTAAGAAATGCATACTTATTCAGGCTGCCGCGTTTCCCACCAGGACATGCCATTAGCCATAGAAGAGGAGAATGCGGTGGCTTTCAGCAGGTTTTTCTTTCATCGGGTTTCTCTGCAAATTCCTTCCTGCACACCTACTAAGCAAGCTTGACCTGCAAGCCAGCTGCTACACAGATCTCCCTGACCTCTCCCGCCAACGCACCTCGTGCTGCTTTCAAACCGCTCTTCAGCGCACGCCAAGATGGTCGCAAAAAGGTCGCTTTGCGCTTTCAAACCAGTCCTGAGACGCGTTTCCAAGCTCACGGTCAGCTGAATAATGGTTCGTTAGCAGAGGCTTAGTAAGGGGGGGGGGGAGGGTGACACTCCACCATCTCTCTGCCTCCCCCGCTCCTCTCCTTGCCACTTGTGCGCGCCCCTTGCCTTCCCCTGCGCCTGCGTCGGCATCGGCGCTCTCTCTGACGTCGACTCCGGGACCGGCGCCTAGGACGTGACGTCGGAGGGCGAGCCGACACCGACGTGGGCACGCTACTCGCGCCGGAGAAGTTATAAAGGGACGGCAAAGGGGGCACGAGCGGGGGAGGGTCGCCACCGCCCCAGGCGCCGCACACCCTTACTAAGCCACTGTTCTTTAGCCTCAGAAATTGTCATGTGCACTCAGCGTGCTCCCTTAAGAATTCACGCGCACAAGGTTCATTAGCATGCGGCCACGAAGCAAAATTAGCACCGTGAGCCCTTACCGCCACCTTTTCTGTAGGTCCTGATTCTATCATGGTGCCGCTCAGCACAGCTCTCACTCAACCGCTAGGCGCCGTTTATGGAATCTGCCTAGAGGCGCCTAAGTGAAGGTTTTCCTGGCCTAATTTATTAGCACCTAACACAAACACCTAAGTCATACTGTGCCTGTCCCCCGCCCCTAACCACACCCACTTTTCAGGTAGATGTCATGAGGTGCCACAAGGCATTGGCGTCGTTCATAATTTTTCTCGTGTCGCTCACTAAAATACGCAGTGGGAGCGACTAGAATTGAGCGCAGGCGGAGGTGAGAGGAAGCAGCGGCGGCGGCTCAGGCCAAGCGCCGGCGCGGCACCGCGAAAGGGGACAGAAGCGGCGCGAGTCCGGCGCTTGTCGTTCTCCTCGGGCGACGCCGTGCCTGCGCATCCTCCTCGGAGCCTTGTTTTTTACATCTGCCACTCCGCACCGCCGCCTGAAATGTTTTTTGAAGCTTTGGTCTGCCCTGCTCGCCTTAGTGTATTTTAAGTTGAAAGATGCAGCGGCGGCTCCTCTCAAGATCCCCGACTGCATCGGACTTCCGACGCAGGTGGGGATCGTGAGAGGAGCCGCTGCCACGTCTTTCAGCTTAAAAATACACTAAGGCAAGGCAAGGAGCAGAGCAGACCGAAGAACAGCATGAGCATACCAGTAAGGCTGGGGACTCGCGCATGCGCACTCTTGCGGCCATGGACCTACACCTCACAGAACACGCAGATAGGAGTGTGCATGCACGCCTGCTCATAAATTTGTGGCGTATGTAACTTGTCGCTCATGCGACATTTTTTTTTGCACACACCTCATCAATCCTTAGAGGGAACGTTGGTAGGTGCTGCTCCGAGTTCCACGCAGAACTCTTAATTGCTTTTTTGGGGGGGTTCTTAATGAGATTTTAATGGCATGGTGGGGACACTTAGGGCTAGATTCACTAACCTGCCCGATTCGTGACCGATCCAGGCAGATCCAATGAATTCTGCAATCAATAATATTCTAATGGGGGCGATCGGAGGAACGCCCCCATCCGCCGACACAGATCGCTAGTGTGTGATCCTGACGCATGCGCAGACCATCTGCTTTCCCTGTAGATGGTCTGCGCATGCATTTGGTGTTCGTTTTAGCTGGGGGGGAGGGGTTTAACAGGCCCCGACTCTCCTACTCTGGAAGGGGGGATCCCCGGCGGCAGGCTGCTCATAAAAGTTACAAAAGACGTTTAAAGCAGGCAATGGACTCTCCTGCTCTCTGCCGCCCTTCCCCGCAGTGCAGCCCCGCTTTAAAACCACGAGCTCGCACTGCGGGGAAGGGCGGCAGAGAGAAGGAGAGTCGGGGCGGCAAGAGCAGGGCTCAGCTGGAAGAGCAAACAGTGTGGTTTGACTTAGTGCTAGATTCACAAAGCAAACCGATCGGTTTGCGACCCCTTTGCGACCAGTTTTCCTTCCGGCTCGATTCACTAACCTCTCCAACGATCCGCTTCCAATCCGTGCATGCAAATGAGGGGAAACGCATGCAAAGTAGACGAGGATGCGATTCACCAAAGGAATTTCGGGCTGGCCAATCAACCCAAGAAGCCACTGCTGGGGACCAGTCGAAAACGTCTTTCCGACTCTCCAGCTCCATTGAAGCCCTGCTCTCTGCCCCATTCTCTGCACGCCCTGCTCTCTGCTGCCCCAAATCTCTCCTGCCTGCTGCCCCGATGCTCGACCCCCATCTCTTCTGCCTGCTCTGCCCCGAATCGCCGCCCTGATCGTCCCCGGATTTCTCCTGCCTGCTGCCCCAAATCTCTCCTGCCCTTCCCTGCACTGCGAGCCCCTGGTTTTAACCCGTGGGTTTAAAGCTCGCTGGGCTACAAAAGTTAAAAAAAAGTTAAAACAAAAAAATATAAAAAACTCGCAGCTCACACTAGCGATCCGTGTAGGCCAGATGAAGGCATTCCTCCGAGCGCCCTCGTTTGAATGTTTCCAAGTTGTGAATTCGGTGGGCCTGATAGGGTCGGCCACAGATCGCCCAGGAAAAACGGGCACCTACCGAGTTTTTAATTGTTTTTTGATGGCACTTTCAATTAATAGTGACAATTAAGCCAATTAAGAAAGTTAAGTTAGGCACCCAGGCTGGCTAAGCGTGCCAATCCTGGCACCTAAGATTAGGCGCCCTTTATAGAATCAGGACCTCTGTGCTTATCCCGGGGCCCTCTGAGCGCTCTGTCTGGTCGTGAAACATCTATCTCGCCTAATGCAAAAGTTCTCACCAGGTTGGAGGGCAGAGTTTCTTTTTAATTCCCAGATACACCTTCAGATTTTTGACTGCCCACTCTCGCTCAGGCCGGTGGCTCTGAAAAAAAAAACAAACAAAAGGTTTAACCTACATTACAGCAGGAACGTGGACGGGATTGTGGTTACAATCCAGAGAAACAAGGGAAAGAAACCCCACGCCAGGTAAACCACAACAAAGATACTAGTGGGGGAGGGGACTGCACACTCGGCCTTAGAAACGGTGAAGTTTATGAAATGTAGTCAAAAATTAAAACATGTCAGTATAGAGGCCATTTCCTTTGTTTTTGGACCCAGGATAATGATTAGGCAGGAAGGATTGTGATCTGGTAGCAAAAGACCCAATCTGAGGGTGTTTTTACTCAAAAAAATGATAGTATCTGGCTCTGTTTATTGACTATTAGGAAAGGGCCGTCATTTGCGACGAATGTTGTTCGTCAATAGCAATATTTTCATATAGGGTACATTTCTATAAGTGGGTGTCATAGTTTAAGAACATAAGAAACGCCTCCACCGGATCAGACCGAGGTCCATCCAGTCCGGTGCTCCGCACACGCGGCGGCCCATTTAGGTACTCTTTTTTGGAGACCCGACTTTACCGTATCCCTCAATATGATATGCAAGAAGGTGTGCATCCAACTTGCGCTTGAATCCCAGTACAGTAGTCTCTGCCACAACCTCCTCCGGGAGTGCGTTCCAAGCACCCACCACTCACTGCGTGAAGCAGAACTTCCTGACATTTGTCCATGCTGCATGGGCTTCAAGCCTATCATACGTGCAATTTCTGATCTAGAATATTAAAGCAAGTCGGCATAGGGAGAGGAACGGCCAGTAGGAAAAAGGAGGTGTTGATGCCCCTGTATAAGACTCTGGTGAGCCCTCATTTAGAATATTGTGTGCAATTCTGGAGGCCGCACCTTCAAAAAGATATAAAAAGGATGGAGTCGGTCCAGTAAGGCTATTCTTAAGTTCTTATGTTCATTCAACAATGGACTAGAGCTCAACAGTGCATAGAGGAGCCTTTAAAATTGCTCTCCAAATCACTTAGCCAAAATCAGAAACCTTTCCCTGTTACACAAAGAACATGACAGCCCAAAAAAAGTCATAAGGCTCCTGTCTGAGGCCACTGTTTACTGGCTCTGGTTCACTGTCCGACTGTCTGTGTGCTCCAGTGTTTCCGATGTACCTGAAACTCACCTTACTAGAAAGGCACGAAGCAAAACCTTCAGGACAGATCGCACCCTGGCTCTAGGCAAAGGCTGCAGCAACCAGGATAGAGATTGACTGCCGAGGAGCTGACAAATCCAGCCACACTCACCCGCACTTCCTTGTAGAGTCGCAGGGAGTTGCTGTTTAGAATGAAGTAGCGATCGTGGAAATTCCCTGTGCTGCGCACCAACCCTCGCAGGTTCCTCTCCTCGTGAAATTTCATCATCCCGTGCTTTGCATCTTCTACTTTGCTGGCTGTGGGAGAAAGGGAATGACAGAGGGAGGGAGCAAGGGAGGGAAGGAGGACAGGAAGTGGGGTGGAATGGAGACAGAAAAGGAAATGCCAGGAAAAATGGAGGGAGATGGGAGTTAAAGACACAGAGATGGGAAAACAAGTGGAGGAAAATGAGAGAAGCATCAAAGAGCATAAGAAAACCAGACAGGAATAACAGAACGAAGGAGAGGAAGAGAAGGAAGAAAAGGAGAATTTCCCTCTGATCACTGCTCTCCAGCTGTTTACATCATATATGTTACTTTGTAACTCATTCTGAGCTCTTTTGGGAGGATGGACTAAAACAGGGGTGTCAAAGTCGCTCCTCGAGGGCCGCAATCCAGTCGGGTTTTCAAGATTTCCCCAATGAATAGGCATGAGATCTATTAGCATACAATGAAAGCAGTGCATACAAATAGATCTCATGCCTATTCATTGGGAAAATCCTGAAAACCCGACTGGATTGCAGCCCTCGAGGAGGGACTTTGACACCCCTGGACTAAAAGAACCCAGATAAATAAATAAATACAGTGGGAAATGCTACACTGGACATAATGAGGCCAAGTAAAGCCATAGACCACAAGAAAGGCACTGCCAGCTGTTTAGTCTGCAAAATTCAATAAGTGCCTCATACAAAAGGGTGGTTTATTTGTCCTTATTCATTCTTAAGATGAAGAAATCAGGTGCCCGAAATACACAAAGAGCAGATGTGCTGATATTAAAATGCTCAGCAGCAGAACATTCTGGAAAAATGATCAAAGTGTTTTTCCCTATGTTAATTGCCTTTCAGATCATTCTTTTAACCGCATTGAGAGGAAACGTTCCCAGGATATTTAGGTGGGGCAGGAAAAGTAGAATGTGTGGTTGGCATTTTCAAATACTCGAGTGTATTTTTTCAGCAATAATTGCGCATACCGTCATATGCAAGTGACTGTCCAGGCTTTGTACCTGTACTTCCACTTTGAGAATCATAGACTAACTAATAGGTAGAAAGCCTGGATGGCTTTTTTCCTAATGTAGACATTCTGAAAATATGAAATAACATGTCCGCATTTTCACTGTTTTGGAATGTCCCATGCAGATTCAGGGTCTCTCTGCTGTGCCACAGCTCCATCTAGTGGCATATCGGTGGCACTGCGCTGTGTGTCTACTCTAAAGGCAGGGATTCGTTCAGTAAAGATTTTTATTTACTAGGAAATTTAGTTTTACGAGTAGAAAAATAGTAAAACAGGATTCTTTCTTTGGACATAGGATGAGGATAAGTTCCCTTTTTTGATCATGCTGCACTGTCAGAGCGAATGAAGTTAAAAGCAGACGTGAACAATAAGCGATCGCTTTAGGGATGAGAGAGCAGGAAAGCTCATAGTAACATAATAACATAGTAGATGACGGCAGATAACGACCCGAATGGTCCATCCAGTCTGCCCAACCTGATTCAATTTAATTTTTTTAATTTTTTCTTCTCAGCTATTTCTGAGCAGGAATCCAAACCTTTACCCTGTACTGTGCTTGGGTTCCAACTGCCGAAATCTCTGTTAAGACTTACTCCAGCCCATCTACACCCTCCCAGCCATTGAAGCCCTCCCCAGCCCATCCTCCACCAAACGGCCATATACAGACACAAACCGTTCAAGTCTGCCCAGTACTGGCCTTAGTTCAATATTTAATCTTATTTTTTGATTCTAAATCTTCTGTGTTCATCCCACGCTTCTTTGAACTCAGTCACAGTTTTACTCTCCACCACCTCTCTCGGGAGCGCATTCCAGGCATCCACCACCCTCTCCGTAAAGTAGAATTTCCTAACATTGCCCCTGAATCTACCACCCCTCAACCTCAAATTATGTCCTCTGGTTTTACCATTTTCCTTTCTCAGGGCCTTCAGCTGCCTCAGTCGTTATTGAGCTGTGGGGGCCACTGCTAAGGAGATAAAGCAGCTGCCTAGGACCCCCTTAATGAGTGACAAATAGAAACTAGCTACATGACAATATCGACCAACCAAGTAAAAAGGCTTTTGAAAAAATGGGCCACAGGCCCTGCTCCCCTCTCCAACACCTGCCCAGCTCTGCCACTCCTTCTCTCTCTCATTACAGCAGCCTCTTTTTATCCCGTTGTACCCAAAGAGCTCAGAAAGGGTTACAAGTTGAACATACATAAAACATAGTTAACAGATTATGATTTGCCATAATTACAATACAGTTTACGATACAAGTTTTTTATACTAACATTATATACTAGGGGGTCTAATACCAAATATACTTAATATACAGTTTATAGGTTACAGTTTCTCACAATCATTCTTACATTGCAAGAGTCTAAGATACGTATTACGCCCCCTGCTGGCACAAGTCCCTCTACTTACCGAGGTAGATAAGCATATTCTCCATGGACAGGTTCTTCTTCACCACCAGGTAACTCCCAGTCCCCAGCGAGTGCATAAGGGGCAGGACTTTCTCCAAATAATGCAGTGGGCGTTCTGTGGTTTGGAAAGGGATGGGTGGAATAGGACAGGGAAAGACCAAAAACATATCTGTCAAAACATTAAACCAAACAAGATGCTGGAGGTCAAAGCAATCAGCTGGTCTGATTTTACAATAAGAACATAAGAATTGTCGCTGCTGGGTCAGACCAGTGGTCCATCCTGCCCAGCAGTCCACTCACGCAGCGGCCCCCAGGTCAAAGACCAGTGCTCTAAATGAGTCCAACCTTACCTGCGTACGTTCTGGTTCGTCAGGAACTAGTCTAACTTTGTCTAGAATCCCTGGAGGGTGTTTTCCCCTATAACAGCCTCCGGAAGAGCGTTCCAGCTCTCTGGGTGAAGAAAGAACTTCCTTACGTTCGTACGGAATCTATCCCCTTTCAACTTTAGAGAGTGCCCTCTCGTTCTCCCTGCCTTGGAGAGGGTGAACAGTCTGTCTTTATCTACTAAGTCTATTCCCTTCAGTATTTTGAATGTTTCGAGCATGTCTCCTCTCAGTCTCCTCTTTAAGGCTGAAGGGACGGGTTGCTGATTTGAGGGGAGGAGGGGGCCCTGTGAGGCGTGGTGACATGTTTAGATTTAGGGAGAAATTTTCCATTGTTAGAAGTGATTGAGTGTACTGAGAGGGGTTTGGGCTGGAGTAGGGCGGGATAACTTTTGGAATGCCGCAGCTAAGGCTGCTGGGAAAATGGCATGAGATGGTCCTAGGCCTTTCATTAGCTTTCTCTCTTTAGGACTAAATTGAAATGTGTATTACTGGTCTGTTTCCAGCTTACTTGCACCAATGCTCCCACCAAGCAGTTTCAAGCCGCGTGGGAGTCCACCACCGACGTTTCTGCTATAATATCATGCTTTCAGTCACGAGGGACAGTCAGTGCAGCACTTGGTTCTACTGGTCTAACGTCATGGGGCTATTTTAGAAGCACTAAGAACATAAGAATAGCCTTACTGGGTCAGACCAATGGTCCATCAAGCACAGTAGTCCGTTCTCAAGGTGTCCAATCTAGGTCACTAGTACCATGCCAAAACCCAAGGAGTAGCAATATTCCATTCTACCGATCCAGTGGCTTCCCCCATGTCTTTCTCAATAACAGACTATGGACTTTTCCTCCAGGAACTTCTCCAAACCTTTCTTAAAACCAGCTACACTATCCGCTCTTACCACACTAGTCACGGTTTAAACATGCCTCAATTGTCAATTAGACATTTTATATTGCATCTTCATTTTACAAAACCAGATTATACATATCTAAAACTGAAAAATGTGCATGTGGCAAGAGGGAGTGGTTTGGGTGTATTTTGGGCAGGACAAGGGTTGGCCATAAGAATGCTTGAGTCTTCCCCATTTCAGAAGAGGGATGTGTATTTATGGCCAAACAGTTTAACATCAGGATTTTCACATCTAGATTTCAGAAGAATGCCTATAGTGAGCAGTACTCCAGTAAAGGGACTGAGGTCACCCCCAGTGGGTCATGTCCCCTCAAAATCTTATACACTTTTTACATGGAGGAAAACTCCAGTCTGTTATTGAGAAAGACATGGGGGAAGCCACTGCTTGCCCTGGATCGGTAGCATGGAATGTTGCAACTCTTTGGGATTCTAGAATCTTGTTACTCTCTGGGATTCCGGAATCTTGCTATTCTTTGGGGATTCTGCATGGAATGTTACTACTCTTTGGGATTCTAGAATCTTGTTACTCTCTGGGACTCCGGAATCTTGCTATTCTTTAGGATTCTGAATGGAATGTTGCTACTCTTTGGGATTCTAGAATCTTGTTATTCTCTGGGACTCCGGAATCTTGCTATTCTTTAGGATTCTAAATGGAATGTTGCTACTCCTTGGGTTTTGGCCAGGTACTAGGGACCTGGATTGGCCACCGTCAGAATGGGCTACTGGGCTTGATGGACCATTGGTCTGATCCAGTAAGACTAGTCTTAGTTCTTAAGCTAATACAGAACATATCTAGAGGGCCTATAGTGCAAGCTCTGCGCTTACATCAATGGATTTCCCAAAATCACAAGAATCTCCAGTGGGATTTGAACCCTGACATCCCTGGTTCTCAGCCTGCTAATCTAGCCATTGGGCTACTCCTTCACTGCCTTTCTGCAGTACGACCAAAGTGATTTACATATTACATACAGAGACTTTCTATTTCCCAGCATAAAAGTTTTTATGTGCGAATGATACCAAAATCTGCAACAGAGTAGACACCCAGGATGGTGTGAATGACATGAAGAAAGTCCTGGCAAAGCTTGAAGAATGGTCTGAAATTTGGCAGCTAAAATTTAATGCTAAGAAATGCAAGGTCATGCGTTTGGGCTGCAAAAACCAGAGGGAATGGTTCAGTTTAGGAGGTGAAGAACTTATGTGCACGACAGAAGAGCGGGACTTGGGTGGGATTGTATGTGATGATCTTAAGGTGGCCAAAAAGGTTGAAAAGGTGACGGCAAAAGCTAGAAGGATGCTAGGTTGCATAGGGAGAGGTATGGCCAGTAGGAAAAAGGAGGTATTGATTCCCCTGAATAAGCATTTGGGGAGACCTCATTTAGAATATTGTGTACAATTCTGGAGGCCGAACCTTCAAAAAGATATAAAAAGGATGGAGTCAGTCCAGAGAAAGGCTACGAAAATGGTACGTGGCCTTCGTGATAAGGCGTATGGGGACAGACTTAAAGATCTCAATCTGTATACTTTGGAGGAAAGGCGGGAGAAGGGAGATATGATTGAGACATTTAAATACCTATGTGATGTAAAATGCGCACGAGTCGAGTCTCTTTCATTTGAAAGGAAACTCTGCAATGAGGGGCATAGGATGAAGTTAAGAGGCTCAGAAATAATCTAAGGAAATACATTTGTACAGGTAGATGCTTGGAACAGTCTCCCGGAAGAGGTGGTAGAGACAGAGACTATCTGAATTCAAGAAAGCCTGGGATAGTCATGTGGAATCTCTTAGAGAGAGGAAGAGATAATGGTTACTGCGGATGGGCAGACTGGATGGGCCATTTGGCCATCATGTTTCTTTGACTGTAGAAGTCCATCGAGCATCGGCTTCACTAGACGGGCCGCCATTTTGCACACTCCTGCTATCCTCTTTTTATTCAGGGATCCTCTGTGTCTATCCCACGCATTTTTGAATTCCATCGTTGCTTTTGCCTCTACCACCTCTCCAGAGATGGTCTGCCGGGCAACCACCACCCTCTCCATGAAAAAGTATTTCCTGATGTTTCTCCTGAGCTACTCCCCCCCCCTCCCCCCAATGCAATCTCATCTTATGTCCTCTAGTGTTACCATTATATAAGAACATAAGAAGTTGCCTCCGCTGAGGCAGACCAGAGGTCCATCTCACCCAGCGGTCCGCTCCCGCGGCAGCCCATCAGGCCTATTGCCTGAGCAGTGGTCCCTGACTATTTCTATAACCTACCTCTACTCCTATCTGTACCCCTCAATCCCTTATCAGCTGCGTGGGGTGGTGTTCCCCAGGGGAGGGGTGGAGGTCTCGTGACACCTTGGTGCATCAACTGTCATCAGATGCGAATTGTGTTGTTTCTAGTGCACTGACCTCTGCTCTGGGCAGCCGAGCCTGGCGGCCCCTTCCCACACTGTGGTGTACCGTTAGGTTTACAAAGGTGAAGAAAAGAAGAAACGGCACGCAAGAAGCTTCCAAAAGCCCTCCTCATTCTACAGAGAGAAGAACTCTCTGGAGCATTCTGACAGAATGAGAGGAAGTGCATAGATATTCCATCAAACTACACACATTGTCCTCCAAATTCGAGAAAGATGCACATATAACTTGATTTAATAAAAGACCAACAATTGGTGTTGACAAGCAATAATAGGCTACCTTTGGCCTTAATTGGGACCGAGTAATAGTCCTTAATTGACATCCTACGAAGGTATTTCATAAATAATGCACACTATTTTTTTTAATTTACATGTTTTATTTTTTTTTTCAAGTATTTCTTTACAATCCTTCAATCTAGTCTCCCTGCTTTGCAATGACCGAGTCCCAACGTCCAGGAAGCCTCATTATTCCATCCAAGACACCGTTTTTGTTCAGTTGCCGAATGGCTCGGGTACCGGTGGAAGAAAGGTCGAAGTCTGGAGGACTCATGTCTGGACTGTAGGGAGCATGAGGTAACACCTCCCAGCCGTATTCGTGTGGTTTTTCAATGACGAGTGGAGAGCTCCATCTTCCCCACGACCAAAATAATTTTGATGAGCTCAATCAAAAGTCAAACAAATGATGATTTTTGCTTATGATCATGAAGGCATCATCATTACAGAAGTGTCACAGTAGTGTATTATCGTGATTTTTTTTCAAAACATGCGCAGAAAAATGCACAAAACCTGACCTCAGTTGCTCTTGGGTGGGCCACTCATTCTTCACGACAACGCTCGCCCGCACATAGGGAATGTCGTCATAGAAAAACGACGCAAATACGGCTGGGAGGTGTTACCTCATGCTCCCTAAAGTCCAGACATGAGTCCACCAAACTTCGACCTTTCTCCAAATTTGAAACAACCTATGCGTGGACATCATTTTGCATCTCTGGAAGAGCTTTTTTTCCGCCAGTACCCGAGCCATTCGGCAACTGAACAAAAACGGTGTCTTGGATGGAATAATGAGGCTTCCCGGACATTGGGACTCAGTCATTGCAAAGCAGGGAGACTAGATTGAAGGATTGTAAAGAAATACTTGGAAAAAAAATAAAACATGTAAATTTGAAAAAAGTAGTGTGCATTATTTATGAAATGGTCCTCGTATAAGTCGTGTGCTCAAATTCCAAAGTGTGCAACCTCAAGGGGGACGTGAATGTGGGAGGGACATGGGTGGGTCTGAGGTGTGTCAGGCAGGTTATAGAACACTGGCATTTACACACCTAACTGCAGAATCATTGAGCAACCATAAGTGCTTACGTGTCATGTGAAATGCAGAATTGTGCACTTATGGATGATAACAGCGGCTGAAGTGCTTGGGACAGTGATTTGTTGGTCTGACTGAGGTGATGCTAGTCCCTTTTGACTCTTATATCATCATGCTTACCATATCTTAATTTTACTGTTTTTTATTTATTTGTTTCATATCTTTATTTTAAATTTTTCTTCAGAATTCCATTGCTCAACGGTTTTGTTTTTCCACTCATATTCCCTTGTTATTCATTCTTTTTCACATTTATTATGTCCACATATTTTTCTTTAAAATTTTCCATATTCAGTTTTAATTCAAACAAATCTAATTTTATTTTATTTAGTTTACCCATTTAATTATTACTGAGATGTATACTTTACTTTAAAAAGAATTATGGCGTTAGAGAGATCAGTGTACTCTTGTTAGGATGTTTCATATCTTGTTTATTATCTCTGTCTTTATTTTTACTCCTACTGCTCAGTAACTGTCTTCTAGGTACTCTAGTTAGATTGTGAGCCTTCGGGACAGTAAGGGAATTCCAAGTACCTATTCTTTATTTATTCTTATTTTTATTGTATCCTTTAATGTATATTTCTCTGTAAACCGCTTCGAACCTAAAGGATTTAGCAGTATATAAGAAATAAATTACATTACATTACATCATCTCAGTGCCTAGCTTTAGGTCATCCATATAGAATTACCCAGAACCCTTTTCACCACAATCAGTCCTTCTAATACTAGGTTGGCCAATATTGTGTGAGTGGGGTTTGGTGACATGTTTAGTATTTTGGGGGGTGAGGATAATCCTTCACTTTAAGGCAGACCCCCTCTTCACTACTCCCTTGGTTTTGACTGACTCCTGTGCCAGTGGAGTAGTAAACACAGGGAACTAGCCCACCACACACAATGCTTCAGTTGTCTATCGAGAAAGGGTAACGTCCGAGAACCTCTTCCACCACAATGGCAGAACTGAGCCAGAGGTTCTGCAAAGACCCCTCCCCCCTCACCTGTCTCCTCTTTCTCGTTGACTTCAAAGCAGCTCCAGTAATCCTTCTCCCTGGTCACTATCTTCCTCCGTTCCAGGATTTCGTACGTCAGTTCTTCAGCGGTCATCGTAGCTGGGATCTAAGGAAGAAGAGTTGGTGGGGAGGGAGGGTGGAAATAGAGATATTAATCCCTCACCCTTTCAATTTCCTGTTTATGCATGTTCACCAAAGTGCAACAATAGACGCAAGACACTGTTACATTCGGGGTACGTCATCAGATGACAGATATAAACAGGATGGAGTCGGTCCACAGGAAGCCTTCTAAAATGGTGTGTGGTCTTCATCATAAGGCGTATGGAGACAGACTTAAAGATCTCAATCTGTATACTTTAGAGGAGAGGGGAGATATTTAACTCTTGATGTATCGCCTATTTGAATATTCTAAGCGATGATAGAGACGTTTAAATACCTACGTAATATACACTTTGGAGCAAACAGAAACATGATGGCAGATAAAGGCCAAATGGCCCATCCAGTCTGCCCATCCACAGTAACCATTATCTCTTTCTCTCCCTAAGGGATCCCACATGCCTGTTCCACGCCTTCTTGAATTCAGACACAGTCTCTGCCTCCACCACCTCTTCCGGGAAACTGTTCCACGCATCTACCACCCTTTCTATAAAAAAGTATTTCCTTAGATTACTCCGGAGCCTATCATCCCTTAATTTCATCCTATGCCCTCTCGTTGCAGAGCTTCCTTTCAAATGAAAGAGACTCGACTCATGTGCATTTATGCCTTGTAGGCATTTAAACGTCTCTTACCATATCTCCCCTCTCCCTATTGGCTAAGGTTCTTACCATTTGCATCTTCTCTTCCTATAGGCTAAGGCTCTGTGCACCTGCATTGTGAGGTCATAGAGCTGCCCATCCGCAGTAACCATGATCTCTTTCTCTGAGAGATCCCACGTGCCTATCCCAGGCCTTCTTGAATTCAGACACAGTCTCTGTCTCCACCACCTCTTCCGGGAGACTGTTCCATGCATCTACCACCCTTTCTATAAAAAAGTATTTCCTCGGATTACTCCGGAGCCTGGCACCTCTTAACTTCATCCCATGCCCTCTCATTCCAGAGCTTCCTTTCAAATGAAAGGGACTCGACTCATGCGCATTTACATTACGTAGGTATTTAAACGTCTCTATCATATCTCCCCTCTCCCGCCTTTCCTCCAAAGTATACAGATTGAGATCTTTAAGTCTGTCCCCATACGCCTTATCACAAAGACCACACACCATTTTAGTAGCCTTCCTGTAGACAACTTTGGACAAATTCCTGGAGGAAAAGCCCATAAAGCAATATTAAGAAAGACATGGGGAAGGCCATTACCTATTGGGATCAGTAGCATGGTTTCTTGCCACTTTTTGGAATTCTGCCAGGTACTTGTGTCCTGGGACAGCCATTGTTGGAAACAAGACCCTGGGCTAGACAGATCTTAGATCTAACTTAGTATGACAATTCTTATGCTCTAATTGTGCAAGAAAGCAAAAAGCTCCAAATGACAGCAAGGGAGGGATGAGGAGAGAATGACATAGGGACAAATTGGTCCCCGTCCCCGCAGGAACTTAATTTCTCCGTCCTGTCACCGAGAATTGTTGCTGTCCCTGTCCCCGCCCCATTCCTGTAAGCTCTGCCTTTACCGCACAAGCCTTGAACACATGACTTTAAAGCGTTTGAGGCTTGCGCAGATGAGGGCGGAGCTTAGGCATTGGTGGAATGAGGCATTATGACATCACAATCTCAGCTCTAGAATGTTACTACTTAGGATTTTAAAGTGTTTGAGGCTTGTGCAGATGAGGGCGGAGCTTAGGCATAGGTGGAATGAGGCATTATGATGTCACAATCTGAGCTCTAGAATGTTGCTACTTAGGATTTGAAAGTGTTTGAGGCTTGTGCAGATGAGGGCGGAGCTTAGGCATTGGTGGAATGAGGCATTATGACATCACAATCTCAGCTCTAGAATGTTGCTACTTAGGATTTGAAAGTGTTTGAGGCTTGTGCAGATGAGGGCGGAGCTTAGGCATTGGTGGAATGAGGCATTATGACATCACAATCTGAGCTCTAGAATGTTGCTATTTAGGATTTTAAAGTGTTTGAGGCTTGTGCAGATGAGGGCGGAGCTTGCAGGAATGGGGCAGAGACAGGAAAAGAACTTGTTTGGATGGGACGGGAAAATGGTTTCCCACGGGGACGGGAAAAAATTTGTCTCCGTGTTCCCCGTGTAATTCCCAGGCCAGTAGGGGAAGTTGGGCCGCATGAACCCTGAATGAGAATAACAGCTTAAAATATTATAATGCCTCTATATTGCTCCACTAGGAGACCTGTGGAACAGGATCTCATGAGGTTCCTGTCCGTCTTTACCCTCTGCAGTCCTTACCATGAGAGCCTGTTCTAATTAAAGAGAGAGACCCCTCCCCCAGGTCTTCCACCGAGCTGGACAACTGGTTTATCATTTTAGCTTCTTATATTCTCCCATCTCTGCGAGACCCTTTCTCATTTTCTTACCCCAACATGTCTACCTTTTTGTTTTGTACAATTGCTTCACGAACTTACCTTGACATGCTGCTCAGCTTCCGGCTTCTTCTCCTCCAAGTAAACTGTACAGATGAAGTGTCCAGACTCCTAAGGAAGAAAAGCCTCAGAGAATGTTCTGGCATCTTCAGAACGAGACTGTCTCATGACCACAATGCTTCCAAGGGAAAGCCTAGAGGTTAGTGCCTGGAAATGGGAAACCAGGAAGGCTCTTCCTCTAGGGTTCTAATCCTGGCTCTGACAGTGACTCTGTGTCTGTGATCATGGGTAAGTCTAATTGCCGCTGTCTGCCTCGCAGAAGGATGTGACCTCCAGACTGCCAAAATTCCTGAGCCACGTAGCTTTCAGAGGCCAAAACCGCTTTTCTCAGGTCAGTAAAGTATACTGTATTGCTGTTACGGTATCCTGTCCTGACCTGAGGAAGGGGGTTTTGGTCTCTGACTTAGTCAAAAATGTATTACAATTAGTCCATTGAAAGGGTTACCTTATTTCCATTTTCTATTTATAAATATTTATCAACACAGCTACAATACTACCTTATCCTAAAGCAAAACAATTAATAGAATGTCTTCTCTTTTTTTCACTGTTCTCCCAGGGAAGCTTTGTCCCAGTGGATTCACAATCTATCTAATGTACCTAGGGCAATGGGGGGATTAAATGACTTTCCCAGGGTCACAAGGAGCAGTGGGGGTTTGAACCCACAACCTCAGAGTTCTGAGGCTGTAGCTCTAAGCACTGAGCCACACACTCCCTGGTTTCTGCTTTCCTCATCTTCTCTTCCTTCCATCCACTGCCTGCCTTCTCTCTGCCTCTTCTATATGGCATTTTCTCCCCTTCTATGCCCCTTCTAGAAACTAACTGGCTCCCCTTTCCATCTCTCCCTCCACCCTCATTGGTCGGGCATCCATCTTCTTCCCTTCCCTCTCCTCCCCAATGGGGAAGGAGAGCGCAAGTGTGGAATGGGGGGCAGGAAGGAGCGGGGAGAGGGCGAGGAGAGGAGGGCATGCCATCACCCGGGCACCTTCTACCCTTACTACACCACTAGTGGATATCCCAAAACCTGGCCAGCTTGGTGACCTTGAGGACTAGAATTGTCTAGATCATTGATCTTCATATCCAGTCCCTGAGGATCACCAACAGGTCAGGTTTTCAGGATATCCGTAACACTTTATTTGGCCTTCTTGCTCAGAAGCAACATGTGTCTTCTATGGCTCTTATGGGAGATTTACGTTTACCTGGCTCTCGTTCAACATCAAGTTACGTAAAGCAGCCATTTCACCATCTGCCAATTAAAGGGATAATATATACCCATGAGAGAGATTTGCATACATACACCTTCCTTTGTATGCAAACCTCTCTCTCATGCATATTCACTAAGGGTATCCTGAAACTCCGACTTGCTGATGACCCTCAAGAACTGCAAGTGAAGATCAACGATCTAGGGTAGAGCAACCTGCATGTTTCTCCTCCCTCCAGCTTGAGATACCTTATGCACAATGACTATTCTTTAATCAGGGTTCCAGGATCCCCTAGAAAAGTCTGCTGTGACCCCCGAGTGTTGACAGAAAGCTTTGTAAGCTCGCAAAGGCAGGGACTTCCTGCTCCTACCCTTGCTGGTGTGGGATGCTGCCCAGTTAAAGTGTCTTAGCTTAGATCTCAGTCACGTGTCTATTTTATTAAACCAGCTGCATTGCATCTGGGCTTCTATAAATATTCTCTGTAAATCAATGCGACGTTAGTGAGACCACTGCAGAGAAAGGTGGCAATTCAGTATAACGCACCAAAGAATAAGTGTATAACGCACAGAAAATGCTGGGCACTAAAGCACTATTTAATCACAGTGTCTGGGCCGTCTACTCTGTGGATCTTAAAGAGAGGAGTAGAGGTAGGTTATAGGGATAGGATTAGAGGATTAGAGGCAGTTACAAAATTAGTCAGGGGCACTGCTCAGGCAATCAGGCCTGATGGGCCGCCGCGGGTCAAGATGGACCTCTGGTCTGCCCCAGCGGAGGCAACTTCTTATGTTCTTATCCCTATAGCTCTACGATCGCTTCCAACTGTCTGCCATCCACCCCTTCTGCTCAATCGATACTGGCTGAAGGATACTCTGAATGACCATCATTCCCTCAATTCATCCTCTGCCGAAAGGAAACTGGATATGTACCGTGGATTAGAGAATGACACGGGGAAAAAATCTGTCCCCGTCACCGCCCCACCGGCCCACCATCCTCTGCACCGCCCCGTCACCGCCGATCCCTTCACCGCCCCGTCACCGTCACCGCCATCCCTTTCACCGCCCCGTCACCGCCACTGCCATCCCATTCACCGCCCCGTCACCGTCCCCGCGGCCACTACCTGCCTGCCCGGTCGATCCTGGTGTTTGGCCGGCTCTCTCCCTTCTCCTCACCTTGGTTTTTGGGTTTTCTTTTTCGGCAACCTGCGCGCTTTCCCAGGGAGCCGCACACGCGCGACTGCTCAGTGTTCGATCTTCTGCTCTGCTGCAACTTCCTGTTTCCGGTTGCGTCAGAGCAGAAGATCGAGGCTGAGCAGCGGCGGGTGTGCGCGGCTCTCTGGTAGCGTGCGGGTCGCCGAGGAGGAGGATCTGCGGACTGGGGTGAGGAGAGGGGAGAGAGCTGGCTGGACACTGGAATCGATTGGGCGGGCGGGTGTGAGCTGCGGGGACCGCGCGATCCTTCATGCCTCACTGCGGGGGACAAGACCATTCACCGCCCCGCGGGCGGTGAATGGCCTTGTCCCCGTCGCCGCAGCGACTGCTAGTTTTCTTCCCCGTTTTCGGCGGGTGACCCGCGGCTAAAATGCGGTGGCCGCGGGTAAACCGCCACCGTGTCATTCTCTACCGTGGATCTTAAAGATGTCTCTAGGTCTTGCTAAAGATGTCTCTCAGCTGTCAGCTATTCACCAGCTCAGCAAAACAGCCTCTGCCTTGACTGCTCATCTTAAGGATCTCGCTTAGCTTTTAGCCACACAATTTCGACTGCCTGCAGGAGATCGCTCCACATCCAAGTCATCCCTCTCTCTTTCTCTCCCTCATTTCAGGTACAAGTCTCTATACCTAAATCTATACCCAGATCCCCCATTTCTTGTAACCAATCTCTCTTTCATTTTAAGTTTCAAGTTTATTATAAATTTGATTAATCGCTTGTTCAAAATTCTAAGCGATGTACAAATCCATAAAATTTTAGGGGGGGAACAGAACCAACCCTTAGAACTAACCCAACAAAAACATATCGAAACAAGAGGAGAGGACGGGAAGAGAAATACAAGTTGTTGATAGTAAGAAAGACACGTCTTCAGTCTCGGTCCCAGACACGCTCGACTTATAGTACAAATTCTATCATTGGTACAAAGGAAACAACGGTGGAACCGATGATCTTGATCCAAACTTTATGATGCAAGGTGCAGTTCAAAAATCCAATAGAAAAATACACAGTAGGTCAGTTGTGGTCTAGACCCGACACGGTCCGTGACCGTTATGCTAGGATGATGAGCAAAACAAAGGACTGTGTAGACGAAGCCGCCTAGCCCGCATATCATCCTTTCTGGTTCCTAGCGTACCGGTCACTCTTGACCGAAACATCGGTCCCACAGTTGTTACCTTTGTCCCTGCCTGCCCTGCTCTCCCTGTGGAATTCTCCTGGTGGATTTTGTTGTTTCTCGTTCCACAAATTTTCTCGTTACCATCTTGGCCATGAGGAGAACTCCTGGCACCCAAGGGCAAATTCTAGAAGAAGCGGCCAAATGTTAGGCGCCTAATTAGCGATTCAAGTAAAATTGGGCGCTGTTTAATGAATCACGCTGAACGGCACCTATTTTGGAGGCGCCCGTGAAATAGGTCAGCTCTAGGCACAACTAAAGATTAGGCACCTAGCTGAGCGCATTAGCACGCTTAAGAGCAGTGATTCTGAAACAAGGCGCCTATTTTTTTGAAGGCCACCTAAATTTTTAGAGGCGCCTTGTTACAGAATCGCGCTTTCTTGATAGGCGCCTACGTTTCAATTATTGCGGATTAAAAAGCTTAATTGAGCTTGTTCTTCAATTTAGATAGGCGCCTATCTAGTTGGGCGTCTCCGAAATAGGTGCCTGGTTGCAGAATTTGGGCCCCAATCTCTCCATGAAGGAGGATTTCCTTCCGGCCTCCCTCCCTCCAGCTTCCTATCATGAGCATTACCCTTGAAAGTCTTTTTGATGGTGGTTCTTAAATTCAGTACACAGAGCCCCTCTAGAAGCTTGAGTTATCAGAATATCAGGAATGAATGGCGTATTTGAGATACTTGGAAATCAGGCCTGTCAAAGTTTCATCTGCGTCTTTTCATAAGAACATAAGAAGTTGCCTCCGCTGGGTCAGACCAGGGGTCCATCATGCCCAGCAGTCCACTCCCTCGGCGGCCCATCAGGTCCATGACCTATAAGTGATCCTTTGTCTAAGACCCTTTAATCCCCATGTTTCTTCTATCTATACCCTTTCATGATCCTATCTCTACCTCTATCTATATCCCTCAATCCCAGTATCCTTCAGGAACTTGTCCAGTCCCTCTTTGAACCCCCTTAATGTACTCTGTCCTATCACAGCCTCCGGAAGTGCATTCCAGGTGTCCACAACCCTCTGAGTGAAGAAAAATTTCCTAGCATTGGTTCTAAACCTGTCCCCTTTCAATTTCTCCGAGTGCCCCCTTGTTCTTGTGGTTCCCAATAGGCTGAAGAATCTGTCCCTCTCCACCTTCTCTATGCCCTTCATGATCTTGTAAGTCTCTATCATGTCTCCTCTGAGTCTCCACTTCTCCAGGGAGAAAAGCCCCAGCCTTTCCAACCTGTCAGCGTATGAAAGGTTTTCCATACCTTTTATCATTCTTGTCACTCTTCTCTGAACCCTCTCAAGTATCTCGCTTATATTATCCTGCCTGACCTATGTCCCCGCACCCCCACCCCCTTCACAGCAGAAGCTTTTAGGGCCACCTTGTGGTGAAGACTCGGGGGGTAGGTTAGCGAATTTGGACTTCATTACCTTCTTATTCATATTGAACCCTGCTTCCCGCATCTTGATGATGGCCATAATTTCGTTGCGTTGTTTCTTCAGCTCCCCTTCATCCACCTGCCATGCAAAAAACAGAACTCGTACATTGAGAGGAATAAAAAAGGACTCGGGTAATTAGAGCATTTGACCAGTAGCCAGAAGATACCTCTTGTTTGCCCCAGGGAAAGCTACTGCTTATCCCAGGGAATGGTAGCATGGAACTTTGTGACTTTTTGGGATTCTGGAATCTTGCAACTCTTTGGGATTCTACAACATACTTGTAATCTGGATTGGCAAATGTTGGAAGCAGGATACTGGGTTATATGGACCATTCATCTGACTCAGTTTGGCTTATGCTCCTAAGTGACCCCGGGCAGATCACTTTATCTCTCTCTCTCTCTCTCTCTGTGATCCTGGACAGGTCATCTGGAGCTCCATATTAAATACAGCACAGAGAGTTTAGGTCTGGACTTGCTCGATTGTGGGGGTGTTTTAGAAAAGGATCTGCCAGAACACAACCTTTTCCAAAATGCGGGAGTAGCAATGACATCAAGATATGTGTTGAGAAAATAAACTGCAGAAACCTGGCAGATTCTATGTGAAAGAATAAACATGGACGTAGAGGTTTCACCATTTCCACATGTAGCTGTCCCGTGTCAATTTCAATTTCGTTTCATTTTGAAGGTGGAAAGAAACAATCAGGAATGTTGCTACTTTTTGGGTTTTTGCCAGGTACTAGTGACCTGGATTGGCCACCATGAGGATGGGTTACTGGGGTCGGTGGCATGAAATGTTGCTACTTTGGGGGGTTTTCCATGTATTAGTGACCTGGGTTGGCCTCCATGAGGATGGGTTACTGGGGTCCGTGGCATAAAATGTTGCTACTTTGGGGGGTTTTGCCAGGTACAAGTGACCTGGGTTGGCCACCTTGAGGATGGGCTACTGGGATCGGTGGCATGAAATGTTGCTACTTTGGGTGGTTTTGCCAGGTACAAGTGACCTGGGTTGGCCACCTTGAGGATGGGCTACTGGGGTCGGTGGCATGAAATGTTGCTACTTTGGGGGGTTTTGCCAGGTACTAGTGACCTGGGTTGGCCAACTTGAGGAAGGGTTACTGGGGTTCGTGGCATGAAATATTGCTACTTTGGGTGGTTTTGCCAGGTACAAGTGACCTGGATTGGCCACCATGAGGATGGGTTACTGGGGTCGGTGGCATGAAATGTTGCTACTTTGGGGGGTTTTGCCAGTTACTAGTGACCTGGGTTGGCCACCTTGAGGATGGGCTACTGGGATCGGTGGCATGAAATGCTGCTACTTTGGGGGGTTTTGCCAGGTACAAGTGACCTGGGTTGGCCACCTTGAGGATGGGCTACTGGGATCGGTGGCATGAAATGTTGCTACTTTGGGTGGTTTTGCCAGGTACAAGTGACCTGGGTTGGCCACCTTGAGGATGGGCTACTGGGGTCGGTGGCATGAAATGTTGCTACTTTGGGGGGTTTTGCCAGGTACTAGTGACCTGGGTTGGCCACCTTGAGGATGGGCTACTGGGATCGGTGGCATGAAATGTTGCTACTTTGGGGGGTTTTGCCAGGTACTAGTGACCTGGGTTGGCCACCTTGAGGATGGGTTACTGGGATCGGTGGCATGAAATGTTGCTACTTTGGGGGGTTTTCCATGTATTAGTGACCTGGGTTGGCCTCCATGAGGATGGGTTACTGGGGTCCGTGGCATAAAATGTTGCTACTTTGGGGGGTTTTGCCAGTTACTAGTGTCCTGGCTTGGCCACCTTGAGGATGGGCTACTGGGATCGGTGGCATGAAATGCTGCTACTTTGGGGGGTTTTGCCAGGTACAAGTGACCTGGGTTGGCCACCTTGAGGATGGGCTACTGGGATCGGTGGCATGAAATGTTGCTACTTTGGGTGGTTTTGCCAGGTACAAGTGACCTGGGTTGGCCACCTTGAGGATGGGCTACTGGGGTCGGTGGCATGAAATGTTGCTACTTTGGGGGGTTTTGCCAGGTACTAGTGACCTGGGTTGGCCACCTTGAGGATGGGCTACTGGGATCGGTGGCATGAAATGTTGCTACTTTGGGGGGTTTTGCCAGGTACTAGTGACCTGGGTTGGCCACCTTGAGGATGGGCTACTGGGGTCGGTGGCATGAAATGTTGCTACTTTGGGGGGTTTTGCCAGGTACTAGTGACCTGGGTTGGCCACCTTGAGGATGGGCTACTGGGATCGGTGGCATGAAATGTTGCTACTTTGGGGGGTTTTGCCAGGTACTAGTGACCTGGGTTGGCCACCTTGAGGATGGGCTACTGGGATCGGTGGCATGAAATGTTGCTACTTTGGGGGGTTTTGTCAGGTACTAGTGACCTGGGTTGGCCACCTTGAGGATGGGCTACTGGGATCGGTGGCATAAAATGTTGCTACTTTGGGGGGGTTTTCCAGGTACTAGTGACCTGGGTTGGCCATCTTGAGGATGGGCTACTGGACTGGCTATTCTTATGTTCTTATGGGAATTAAGGAGAAAGACACCCTTGGTCCCTCGTGTAAAGTGTGGTCAACAGAAGCACTTTTCTAAAACCTATGCCTTTGAGCTGGTGTGCAGCCAGATGTGGAGACATTTTTCTAAGTATGGCGAGGATCTCCATAATGACTTCTTGAAATTGTTATTTATACACGTAGGCTATAAGGACATGTAAACGGGGCTATTTACACACAGAAATGGCCTTTATCTCTCTGTTTCGCAGCTCTAATCCCAGCTCTGCCAGATTCTCAGGGTGACACTGGGCAGGTCACTTTTCCTTCCAGGATAAAGCTGAAAGGAAAGTTTCGGGCTTTCCTAGTCATCAAGGGTACAATCCTAAAATGCTATCATTAGTAGAGACCCCCGTTTGCAATTTCTACCCAAAGAGTTTGCACCAGTGATTAAGGCAATACGACATAGGTGGTTTGGCTTTGATTCTCACCAGCTCACAAATTACCTGTACGGATTTGTTTTGTCTGGAGGAGATTTTTTTCAGGCAATAGAACTAGCATAATGTCTGATCCCCAATGTAAACAGGATTTGCTTTTTCATTTGATATTCACTTTATATGTTAGAAAACCATCGAAGCAACTCACAATATAACAACCAAGTCAATTCATTACTGCAAAAATACATAATAAAGCCCCTAGTCCTAGGTCCAACAGAATTCATTACAGCTCTGTCTTTTTTTGTTCTTCCTCACTTTCAAATGCCAAATCTTAAGTCTTTTATGAACGCACAATGATTTAGGCTCTTCACCCGCTTCCAGTGGAATCAGATCCTACAAAGCTGGTCCCAACTCATAAAAACAATTTGTCATTCTTTTCAGTGGACCAGACAATGTTGTCATTTATCATTTATTTAATTTTATATAAAACCCTTTTTTAAGGCTAAATCCAAAGCGGTTTACAATAAAATTTTTCATATAGTTTATTGAGATAAATGAATTGTGGTTTTTCTCTCAACAAAGCAGGATTGAATTAAGCACAAGGGTGAGTGACGTAATCCAACGGTACCAGGACAGATCGGCAGGAAATTCTCCCAGAACTCGGAAATGAATGAAAGGTTCTAAGCATGCAGCGGTCCCCTCAGCTCCTCAATTACGGTTTTCCCACTTAGCCACAAAGATGTGAGGGAAAAAAAAACTGTCTTGTATTCTGTTTGGTCAACGTCTTTTTGTGAGGTTTCTTTATAATTCTTTTTCTGTCCCCCCTGTAGTTTAGAGGTCCTGGCACTTTGTTATTGTTCAAATTTGAGGATACTGACTACCAGCAACAAAAAAGAAATCCAACCAAATCTGCAGTGAAATCACCAAAACAGAAAAGCCAAACAACAACTGCAGACGATGTACAAGATGCAGGCAAAATTTATTGTACCAAAGTTAAAATGCAGTAATATAAAACCTTTTTAGAAACATAGAACATGACGGCAGAAAAGGGCCACGGCCCATCTAGTCTGCCCACCCTAATGGCCCACCCCCTGACTACCTCCATGAAGAGATCCCACATGCCAATCCCATCTTTTCTTAAAATCTGGCACGCTGCTGGGCTCAATTACCTGTTGTGGAAGATTATTCCAGCGATCAACCACCCTTTCGGTGAAGAAATATTTTCTGGTGTCGCCATGAAATTTCCCACCAAGGGACCCGACACGGTCTATGTTTCGGACAACACACCTTCGTCAAGGGGTCCATGGTAAATAAGGTATAAAGTATAAAGCAAAAAAAGTGCCTGTGTGTTTGATCCGCCAAGAGTCGCTGCCAAAAGTGGCGGATCAAACACACCGTGTCGGGTCCCTTGGTTGGTAAAAAGGTTTTATATTACTGCATTTTAACTTTGGTACCATAAATTTTGCTAGGATACTGACTACACCATAGATGCTGGATTCAAGTATCAATGGTTATAAATGGCCGCCTTTGCCGAAACACAGTTGTGCTGAATCTTGTGACACCTGATACTGACCAGTCTTTGGGGGTTTTAATTATTCTTTATAATAAATTGATGTGACCTTGACATCTTAAGACTCCTCCCTATTTTTGGACCTCGCTTTCTCTCCACTGTGATAATGTTGACTAAGTCAGACTTCTGGCCATGTTCAAAATGTAGCTAGAAAATCCAGAATTTTGATACGCCTACCAAATACCTCTTGTCCTGAACACAATTAAAAAGATTAAGAGGAAAATTCTATAAAAGGCACCAAATAGTTAGTATATTGGGCACCTATCTTCTTAGGCATTCTTCTACATAAGTAGGGGTGTTTAGGGGTGGAGAAGGCCTTAGGCGCCATGAAATGTGATTCTCTAAAGTGGTACACTGTCGAAAGCGCGCAGGACATTGGTACGCCGACAATCCCGCCCCGACATTTGCACGCAGAACAAATGCGCGCTGCTGCTTCCACCGGTTTGAGGCCTTCCCACCTACCCCCACTACACTTACAACTCCTCGCACTCCCATGGGGGGGGATTGGGGGAAAAATCCCCCCCCGCAAGTACACTGAAAACTCCCGTTCTTCTTCCTGTTTTCGCTCTTCGGGAGTTTTCAGTGGAGTGGGGGGGTTTCCAAACACACACAGCAAGGAGCTGTAAGAGTGGGTTCCCCCCCACACACACACACCCTCAGAGAGCAAAGGGGAAGGCCTGAAAGCAGCAGAAACAGCAACGCGCATGTGTCCTGCACGCATATGTTGGGGCGGGATTGTCGGTGCGCCAACGTCCAGTGCGTTTTTGACGGGTCACTCTCTAAAGTACTTAAGCGCCCATAATGTAGCCTTTTAAAACCCTGTAGGCACCTAAGTCATAGTTCGGCATTATTCTGTAATGGGTGCTAAGTGCGGTTGACGTGAAATAGGTGCCTATCTTTTTAGGCACCCAATTACAGAATCTGTCCCTAAGTCTTGTGCTCAAATAGCACAGAGAGCATGCAGAAACCATTTCAGTCAACACAGAGCGCATTTGGACATTTGAAAAGAAGTTGCTCATCGAAAAATCTCACATAAAGGCTTCCTCTGAGCAGAAACCAGCTGCTCCAATGCAGTCCGATGTTCCATTGAGAAGCCTAAGAGACCAAGGTCACAGCACAGATACTTCTTGAGTGCCTGCAGATGTCTGAGCAGAAATTCCTTGCATCAGTTTTTTTCTAAATCTAAGATAATTCATCTCGCACAAGTCATAGAAAATGGCAAAATGCCATAGAATCTGTTTTGTCTAAGGAGAGGAATCGAGGTTTCTGCTCAAGATATTTTCTCATTCCAAGAAAAATACAAAACATTTACACCCTACACTCAAGTTTCAGGGACTTCAGTTGTTACTGGCTTTAAGAGACATTCTGAATGATCATCATTCCCTCGATTCTACTCAAAGGAAACTGGATGGGATCTTAAAGATGCATATATGCCTATTCCAATCCATCCATCTTGCAAGAAGGTTTTCCCTTCAATCCAATTATTTCAAGTAATTAAAATAATTAAGAATTAAAAGTAGAGAGTCAGCTGGGAAGCAAGAATGTTTTCAAAGTGTCTCATTGAAGCACCTTCACAGTCAAGGCCACTGTGTCTTTCTGTACATGAATGATTGGTTTCTGGTTGCATTCATAAGGTTTAATTCTTCTACAGAAGACAATTCCACTTCTTCAATCTCTGGGTTTCCTCATCAACCTCCAGAAGCCACCTTTCCTCGAACCAAACCATTTCATTTTTTTGAAGCTGTCTTGGACACTTCAAGCCAGGGCTTTTCTTTCAGATGACAGAATTCAAATAAAGCCTAGTAAACCCACTGGCATCTCCTATACACTTCAGCTATCAACAGGCATCTATAACTCGGAATTCTAAAGCCAACCTTGAACTCTGAGGTGAAGTCTCATCAGATTAGAGTAACATCATCGACAGTAGGCTCTTCTCAAGTCTTTGTCATTAACTACCATCTGGAAGGCAGATACCCAGTCCTCTTCAGTCCAGGAAAGGGCGTTTGATCAAGCAGTGCTGGTCCATCTGTCCTTATCATCTCATGACGTTTGCACTTGACCACGCAGGTTGCAATTTATTGCTGAGCAATGCTATGCATGGGAGTCGTTACTTGCGTGCTTAACTCAATCCTGCTTGCCGACGGAAAAAGCAATGTTGCTCACACGTAACACTTGTTTTCTGTAGACAGCAGGACTGATAAGGCACACAATCCCTTCAGCCTCCTTGAGAGTTCTCTGCACTGAGCTTTGAAAGCAACTAAGAAGCTGAGGAGAGCCACATAAGCTCAGGACTGTTCTCCTGGTGTCGTCAGAGGCCATCACTCACGCACGTGCTTCACCAGTCCTGCTGTCTACAGAAAACACCTGTTACAACATTGCATCCACAAAGTTTTTACCTAATCAGTTTCCATGGTAAAATGCTTTCATCCCCATGAAAACAGCTTTCATCATTGCCCTCCAAATTTCAAGAACAAAACAGTTTTTAGCCGTTCTCTCAGGGTTTCCACAGCTGACTTTGTGCTTGTTGCAGGTTTCCGGGTCTTGCTGCATCTTTGTCAGGTAGAAACCAATGTTTCAGCCACCAAGCCGTGGCTTTCTTCAGGGTAGCTCTGAAGTCTGCGGTGTGACTTTGGAAGTAGTGGGTTCACTGACCTGACAAAGACGTAGCGAGACCCGGAAACCTGCAACAAGCACAATGCCAGCTTTGGAAACCCTGAGAGAACATCTAACCCAGCTCCACGGGGAGAACATCTTCAAACCTACCAGAGACTTTTCCATTCTATGGAGTTTCACAACAAAACTCAACTTTCTGACCAACTGACTTTCCTGCCAAAATCCAAATTGGTGGACTGCCCCTGCTCCTAATCAGGTCAGTGAACCCACTATTTCCAAAGTCACACTGCAGCCTTCAGAGTTACCCTGAAGAAAGTCACAGCATGGTGGCTGAAATGTCGGTTTCTACCTGACAAAGAAGCAGTGAGACTCGGAAACCTGCAACAAGCAAGTTGTGTGGTAGAGGAAGGCTCTTTGGTAGAGCCATCTTAAAGAGGAGTTCGGTAGAGGGAGTAGACAGTTATCAAAGGCCACTTGTGTGGGTAATTTTAAGCAGCTTGAGTGTTCAGAACAGTGGTTCATGGACTCAAGCACATATAAAGCTGCCCCTTGGTTATATGCCCCCCACGCATATAACCAAGACTCCATCATGTTTGGCTGCATATATAGTTGGCACGGTGGAGACCTGACAACCAATATTTGAGCACGAGTGACTGGGGCTCACGCAATGTGGCTCTGGCCACCTTGTTGGTCAGACTAGACGGACTGTACGGGTCTTTATCTATCAATATTTATTGTGTTACTTCGTGTTACTATGAAACTAGTCATGCAGGAAAGACCGTGCCTACAGACACAGGTGTCCTAGGAGCAGAGCAGGGGTAAGGATCAGCGCTCATGCGAATATCTTAGAAAGTGCACTACCTTGGCGCCGATTCTGACTCACACAAAGTTACTCTTGCAATGCAGTGAGGGAACCTTAAGCGAAGTGATTTTATAAAGGTAAACAGGCACATAGGTTGCCCTTAAAGAGCAGCCGCAACACACATGAATCTACTGTCTATGTCTAGCACAGGCTAGTCACAAGTTCAAGTTCAAGTTTATTTGTTCTTAATGAATCGCCTATTTTAAATTACTAGGCGATGTACAATATCACAAAAAATACAAATAAAACATTGGTGTCAACATATAAACTAACTTTTGTTATGCGATAAAAATTATCATACATAAATACATACATATAAAAAAAAAAAATATTAGTTATGGGTGAAAACATACAAGAGTGGTGAGGACAAATAGGGGGGAAATTACAATGTTTAAACAGGAAAGAGAGAGAAACATAAAAGGGAAGAACACGTAGGAGGGAAGTCTAAGTTTTTCAGTTAAAAAACTTTTGTTAAAATATTTAAGAATCGTAAGCATCTTTAAAGAAAAATGTTTTTAGTGTTTTTTTAAATACGGCTAAATCTTTTAATTCTCTAATATATTGAAGTAAGAGATTCCATGACTGAGGGGCCATAATTGAAAACATGTCGTGTCGTCTGATACCTATAACTTTCAACGAGGGAACCGAAAGAAGGTTAGAGGAGGTTGAGCGGAGAGATCGTGTAGTGTTGTAGGGAATTGATAAATTGAGGTTCATTATTATTTATGGCTTTAAAAACTAAGAGTAACAATTTAAAAGTAATGCGGTGGCTTACCGGGAGCCAGTGAGATTTAATTAACAGGGGAGTGACATGATCATATTTTTTTGCATTGTAAATTAATTTCACAGCAGTATTCGGTATTAATTGCAGTCTTCTTTTTTCTTTTTGTGTGATATTAATAAGGAGAGAGTTACAGTAGTCTATTCTGGAGATTATTAAGGAATGGATTAGAATATTAATAGATTCAGGTTGTAGGAATTTGGAAAGTGAACGAATTAAACGTAATTTATAAAAGCACGTTTTAACAGTGTTACAAATATGGTCATGATAAGTAAGTTTATCATCTATCGAAACGCCTAAAATTTTTATAGAAGTAACCGATTCTAATACAGTATTATTGATGGTAATTGGAGAAATTAATTTTGTGTCTCTTTTCCAGGAGAAGAGCATTGTTTTTGTTTTATTGAGATTTAAAGCCAATTTGTTTGTGAAAAGCCAATTTTTTATTGAGACAAGTTTATTATTGATACATGTAATATCATCCAAGTTTCCAGGATCTAAAGGATGAATAAGTTGTATGTCATCGGCGTATGCAAAAGTTGTAAAACCTAGAGATTGAGTTAAGTTTAGAAGTGGAGAAAGGAATATATTGAAAAGAAGGGGAGAAAGTATTGAACCTTGTGGGATGCCGTAATTTGAAGAATAGGTTTTGGAAGTGTTATCGTTAAAGCTGATGACAGAAGAGCGATTTGAAAGAAAAGAAGAGAACCAAGCCAAAACTTGGTCTTTAATACCAATTGAATCTAGACGCTCTAATAGTAGATCATGGTCTATGGTATCGAAGGAGGCAGTTAGATCCAGGGAGACTAAAATTACCGATTTATGGTGATCGAGAAAGTAGTGAATGTTATTGGTCAAACCTATCATGGAATATTCTGTACTGTGGAACTTACGAAATCCAGTTTGGTGTGGGTGAAGGACGTTGGTTGTTTCGATGAAATCTGAGAGTTGTTCAAATACCAGTCTCTCAGTAAGTTTTGCCATGAAAGGAATGTTTGCAATAGGGCGATAGTTGGAAATTTCATCTGGAGTAACTTTAGAATCTTTCAAAATTGGAAAAGTTATGGATTTTTTCCATTTCTGGGGAAGAGAGGCCGTAAGTAAACTGTTTTGTATTAGGGATAGGATGAAAGGTCCCAAACACGAAAAAAAATTTTTGAAATAGAATGGCGGTATTATTTCATCACGGGTGCCCTTTAGATTCATTTTACGTAAACTGAGTTCAATATCATTTATTGTGGGGATTTTGAATTTGGAGCATTTGGATGTCGGAATAGATAAAGCATTATTGTTATCCAAAGGTTGAAAGGAGGTGGCTGGTTGAAATGTATTTCGAACAAGAGTTAGTTTAGTGGAAAAATAATCTGCGATTTCTTGAGCTGAAAGAGAACATTTTTGAGTAGTATTATTTCTTGTTAAGGGGGAAACTGACTTCACTAAAGAGTATAAAGCTGATGGATTTTTTGCTTCAATAATTTTTTTATTATAGTAATTATTTTTGGCTTGATTAATTTTTTGTTTGTAAAATGATGCGTGTACTTTGTATAGTTGTAGGTTTCTGATAGATTTATCTTTTCTCCATTTTCTTTCCAGTGATCTCTGCTGTTGTTTCAAAAGCGAAAGTTCTTTGTTACACCAAGGGTGAAGTAATTTGCGATATGAAATAGTTTTAGATAGTAGAGGAGCTTTAGTATCAACAAGATCTTTTAGTGTGGAGTCCCAAATTTGTAATTGTACATCGAAGGAAGAAGAATGGAACGTTGTACTAATAGAATTAAAGATGGTGGTTACGTCGTTCAATTCAATTTTAGAGAAGTCTCTATATGAAATTATTTTAGGAGTTTTAGGTAAAAGAACCAAAATAATTTGTTGAAATGTAAAGTTACATGATATAAGATAGTGGTCAGACCAGGGTATTGGATGAATTAGAGGCTCAGAATATTTAAAAGATGAGATTTTGGGTACAAGTATCATATCAAGAGTGTGCTTGGCAGTGTGAGTTGGTTGGTGAATGATTGTAGATAAGTTAATGGAGTTAATAAAGGTAAGCATGTCCTTTGTAATTGAATTTGTTTGATCTTCAAAATGACTATAGGAGGAGGAGCGTAAAGTAAAAGAAGGTCCAGTTTGAAGTAGGAGTTTATTTTAACATGTAAAAATTCGATAGGGACATTACCTACTGATTGATCGCAAGACTCAATCTGTAATTTGGGGGGCAAATGAATTGGGATATTATTATTGATTGAAAGCATATTAGCCTTTAAAATGCTAAGATTAAAGATGATTACTGATTCTGAATTTAAAATGTTAGATAAAAGTAGTAAACCAAGTAAGAAAATAGTGCAGAATAAGGGAATAAAAAATGTGGCACCCTCAGTTTGCGCACGAAGGAGCGCACTAAGGAGCATGAACTGCTCCTTTGGCGTGCTCCTTCGGCGTGCGCCGCAGAGAGTTTGGGAGGCTTTAACATGGGCTGACCTGTTGGGGGTGGAGTCCGGCGTGCCGCTGCTGTGCAGCGGCAAAGGCAAGGAGGAACAACGGGATTAATTTTATACAGAGTTTTCTGCATGTAAAGCCTGCATTACATAGAGAAAAGCTACCTACATGGAACGTTTGCACCGACGTTCACGAGATCTTCACGGAGGTGTTCCCAGGACAGAGCAGAGACAGAATTGCAATAGACGTGCATGGT
The DNA here is from genome assembly GCF_902459505.1 of Geotrypetes seraphini. Lineage (NCBI taxonomy): Eukaryota > Metazoa > Chordata > Amphibia > Gymnophiona > Dermophiidae > Geotrypetes > Geotrypetes seraphini. Next base: position 7,297,985 of record NC_047089.1, on the reverse strand, counting down.
ATAAATTTCTGGGACTGGATCTCAGGACCTGATTCTAGTAAGAATGCGCATTGGCTTCCGGTATCTCATAGAATAACTTATAAATTATGCTTACTTACTTTCAAATCCTTACTCTATAAAACTCCTGCATTTATTTTCAAATTATTAATTCCTTACTCCTCGAATAGAATATTACGGTCAAACAAACAACATCTATTGACGATTCCTTCTCTCAAGATCATCAATACTAGACGACAATTTATTTTTTCCGTTACGGCCCCTCAAGTCTGGAACTCTCTTCCTATCTATTTGAGAGAAGAACACAACCTCGATAAATTCAAGACTAATTTAAAAACATTTCTTTTTAAAGATGCTTTTGATTGATAGTTTCCCATCTTGGATTTAGTTATTGAGTTGATTTTGATTATGGAATTTTACATCCCCTACCTTGTGTTTTTTCCCTGACTATTCTATTTTTAATATTTTGTAGTTCAATTCCCTTTTTCCCCTTTTTCTTGTCTGTAAAGTTTGTTAATAGTCCTGTTTGATTTTAAATTTATGTTAAGTCTTGTTTTACTCCTTAATACTGTAATTTTAATGTTTATTATTTATGTTCATCGCTTTGAAGTATGATTAAGCGATTAATCAAAAACACTAATAAACTTGATAAACTTGATAATGGCGCCATAAGTCAGGTGATAGAAGGCGCCCTACCACCCCCTAACCTATTTCAATTGGTGTCAATCGGCCCCTAACAGCACCTAAAGTCATTGTAAGCGTGGTTTATACCAGAAATGACCTTAGGCACCTCTGTAGACGTGATTCTTGTGAAATATAGGCACTGGTATCGTAGGCATGCAAAACCCGGGCCTATATTTCACCCGGGTCTAATGTTAGACGTAAGCCACAATTCTCTTAATGGTGCCTATGTGTGACTGACATGCAGCCAGCACCATTTTTGGAGGTGCCGGATGATGGCGCTGTTACTAAAATCAGGCCCTTGTATCAGTGGCATAGCGAGGGTGGATGGCGTTCCCCCCCCTCTTCTCCCTCCCACCGTGCGCACGCGCCACCTCCTTTCCCCAATACCTCTTTAATTTCCCTGGTGCGAGTGGCTTCTTCAACGTGCTGCTTGTGCCAGCCTCAGCTCTCCCTCTGATGTCACTTCCTGGTCCTGTAACCAGGAAGTGATGTTAGAGGGAGAGCCAAGGCCGGCGCAAACAGCAGGCCAAGAGCTACAGGTTTAGGAGGTGGGAAGGGAAGGTGCAGTGGAAAGGAGCAGGGGGGCATAGAAGTGCCGGTGCCCCCACCAGGATACACCCAGGGTGGTCGCCACCCCCTTACTACTCCACCGCCTCAAATCTATTTTATACAGACACATGAGCTTAAAATAGGCTCTTTTTGGACTTCTTTCAAAGCCACCCACCCCACACACATACACAATCTGAAAATTGCTCTCTTATTGGGGCTAAAACCATACTTAGAGCTCTTTTAGTCAACTGAGAGAGGACATATAGGTGGAGAATCATTATCTGAGTAGGGTGGAGGACTGGGTTTCAGCAAAGGATCCCTCCCTGCTCTCTACAAGTGATTTTGCCACTTTTTGATACTTGGCTGAAAACTTGTTGGCCCCCTTCCAAGAAACAATCTGCCTCCAGACAAGAATTTAAATAGTGAAGGGTTTGGTGCTCTCCAAGTACATTCTTGGCTCTCCGACATGAGGAGCGGAGGAGCTGAAAACTCACATACATTGAATATAAGCACGTAGTGGAAAATGAGGTCCTCTACCACCCGGCCTGCCTTGTAGTCCTTGCCATCTGTCTGGAAGAGCGTCGGGCCAAAGACGATGGCCAGATTGTGTATGTTCATCTGGTTCATGTCCGAGAAGCACTGTACGCTGTGGAAAACAAGAGGAATCAGCTTCTGGAAACAGGTAGGGCTTAGTCCTAAGGCACCAGGATGTCCCAGAATCCCAGAACCAGCCCATTTATAGCTTTATCAGCTTCACATCCACCGGCCTTTCCATGAAGAAATATTTACAGGGTACTGCTTCTGAAGTTCATCCCCTCGGAGATTCATAGGAAGAACGCTCTACAAAGAGGTAACGACTCATTGGAACGAGCTGCCTCAGAGGGTGATTGAGGCCAGATAGAGTTCAAGAGAAAATGGGATATTCATGTGGGATCTCTAGGAGAGTAAGAATCAGGGAGTGGGTCATTGGTATGGGCAGACTCGATGGGCTATAGCCCTTTTCTGCCGTCAATTTCTATGTTTCTATGTTTCTATGACTCGGAAGCAAGAATGGAAAATATTTCTTCTCTGAAAGGTTGGTAGATGAATGAGACAGCATCATAATTAGAAGTAAAGACATCATAATTCATGAAAGCTTGGCATAAGCATAGAGGATGCCTAGTTGTGAAGAAGTGTTTTCTTACCCCACCATATATTTTTAAATGTTACTCGCTTAGTATGTAATAAGCGATTTATCAAATTCAATAAAACTTGAAACTTGAAGTGAATGCCATAGATCAATGAGGCTGAACCGCATTGTACCAGGAAGTAAACTGGACAGACTAAGTGAGCCTTATGGGCTTTCTCTACTGCTGGATTTCAAAAGCATCCGGTGATCATCTCACACCTAGGTACGTATATTTGGGTGGGGGGGGGAGTTAATTTAGGGCTAGTTGGCAGCTTAATTTTAGCAAGACCAACTCTCTGTTCAGCCAATATTTAGCTGTCTATAAGGGCCAGGGATGTCCCAAGTCTGGGGATGAAATTTTGACAGATTATAGCAAATATCGGTATAGGGACAGGTGAATGAATCTAGAGAATGACATGGTGACAAGAACTCCATTTCCCGTTCCATCTGCACGAGTTTTCTCACTGTCCCTGCCCCATTTGTCACTGTCCCTGCCCCATTCCTGTAAGCTCTGCCTTAACCACACAAGCCTTGAAAACTTTTGATGTTAAAGTGTTTGAGGCTTGTGATGACGAGGACGGAGCTTAGGCATTGGTGGACTGAGGCATTATGACATCACAATCTGAGCTCTAGAATGTTGCTACTTATGATGTTAAAGTGTTTGAGGCTTGTGCAGACGAGGACGGAGCTTAGGCATTGGTGGACTGAGGCATTATGACATCACAATCTGAGCTCTAGAATGTTGCTACTTATGATGTTAAAGTGTTTGAGGCTTGTGCAGACGAGGACGGAGCTTAGGCATTGGTGGAATGAGGCATTATGACATCACAATCTGAGCTCTAGAATGTTGTTACTTAAGATTTTAAAGTGTTTGAGGCTTGTGCAGATGAGGACGGAGCTTAGGCATTGGTGGACTGAGGCATTATGACATCACAATCTGAGCTCTAGAATGTTGCTACTTATGATGTTAAAGTGTTTGAGGCTTGTGCAGATGAGGACGGAGCTTAGGCATTGGTGGAATGAGGCATTATGACATCACAATCGGAGCTCTAGAATGTTGCTACTTAGGATTTTCAAGTGTTTGAGGCTTGTGCAGACGAGGACGGAGCTTAGGCATTGGTGGAATGAGGCATTATGACATCACAATCGGAGCTCTAGAATGTTGCTACTTAGGATTTTCAAGTGTTTGAGGCTTGTGCAGACGAGGACGGAGCTTAGGCATTGGTGGAATGAGGCATTATGACATCACAATCGGAGCTCTAGAATGTTGCTACTTGGGATTTGAAAGTGTTTGAGGCTTGTGCAGACGAGGACGGAGCTTAGGCATTGGTGGAATGAGGCATTATGACATCACAATCGGAGCTCTAGAATGTTGCTACTTGGGATTTGAAAGTGTTTGAGGCTTGTGCAGATGAGGACGGAGCTTAGGCATTGGTGGAATGAGGCATTATGACATCGCAATCTGAGTTCTAGAATGTTGCTACTTAGGAAGAGTCAATCGCCAACATCTCAAAGTTCAAAATTTACTCCACATGACTGTCATTCTTCTTGAAACATAATCCAATAAGATACCTGTTTCACAAACTACTTTTGCTCTGTCAAGGAAGATGGCGCTGGAACGTCACTGACATCTGTGGCTCCCGGTAACGTTCCAGTGTCGTCTTCCTTGATCAAGTTATTGCAAGTTAATAGCTCTGTGACGGAGTCTGTAGGACACTGCCACATCCCCTTCAGGATACTCCCTCACAACGTCAAAGTCCAAGGGGGAAGTGACATGGGAGGGGTGAAGCTCAGGGCCCAGCTAGGTTGAGAAAGCCAAGAGAGAAGCCACAACTAATCAGTGTTCCCGCTAAGCTGCGCTGGGGTGCGCTGGCGCACAAAATATTACCTCGCAGCGCACAAGTTTCTCGTCACAGCGCACACAGTGTAGAGCACAGTTCTTCAACCGCCGGTCCGCAAACAAAATCTTGCCGGTCCGCGAAGGATTCGGTCCCCGCCGCAACGAAAGGCCGGCGTCAGCTGACTTGCAACTTCCTGTTGCAGTCGCTGTGCCGGGACTCCTGCCTTCGCCGGGACTCCTGCCTTCCACCGCGTTTGCCTCCTGCCTTGTCTCCGCACCTCCAGACCAGCAGCGGCAGCTGTGTATGCTTTTAACTTCGGCACAGAGCTGCCCCTAATCAATAGTTTAGCGCGGTTTCATAAGGCAGCCTCGGGGCCTTTGCTAGGCCGGCCCACATCGCATCATCGAAGCGGGCCGGCTATCAAAGGCCCCGAGGCTGCCTCATGAAACCGCGCTAAACTATTGATTAGGGGCAGCTCTGTGCCGAAGTTAAAAGCATACAGAGCTGCCGCTGCTGGTCTGAACTCTTGGGCCGCTGAAGGAGGGCAAAAAGCAGCTGTCCTGGAGGTTTCCCTTCCTCTCGCCTTTACAGGTTCCTTTTTTCCACCTTTTTTTTTCTCCTTCAAACTGCAACGGGCCCCAGCATCGACATCAATCAAGTAAGTTCCACTGTCAATCAAGCGGTTCTGCTCGGCCAAAGCTTCCCCTGTGACATGAGCCACCCTCAGGGGAAAGAAAGTGACCCACAAAGGTGAGGGGAAGGGGGGCAGATGATGGAAGTTGGGGGGGGGGAGAGAGAGAGAGAGAGAGAAGGGGCAGATGATGGAATGGAGGAGATGAGAGAGAGAGAGAAGGGGACAGATGATGGAAGTGAGAAGAAGGGAGAGAGAGCAGAAGGCAGATGGATGTCAGTTGAGAAGGGAGAGCAGATGCTGAATGGAAGTGGGGAAAGAACACATACTGGATGGAAGGAGGAGATAAATAAAGGGGGAAGAAAATAGTAAGATAATGGAGGGGTGAGGGAAAGGGGTGACAAGCTGTGTGTAGACACAGTGAAAAGAGGGAAACGGGACTAAATAGTAAGAAAGAATTTAATTTAGATGGAGGCAGAAAATAGAGAAGGAAGACCAGAGAAGAAAAGGGAAGAGAGAGCAGAGAATGATCAGATCTGAGTGGAGGAAATGAGAAGAGAGATATGCTAAAAACCACAGGGGGGAGGGAAGGATAGAGATGCCAGACCATGAGGGGAACAGAAGGAAGATGATGGATGCTAGACCAAATTGGGGGGTGGGGGGGGGGGCAGGAGGAGAGATGGCAGGGAAAGACAGACAGTGAATGGAAGGGGCAGATGCTGGACTGAAGAGACAGAGAAGGTTATCATGCTGCTGTACCGGGCCATGGTACGCCCTCACCTGGAGTACTGCGTCCAGCACTGGTACTTTAAGAAGGACACGGTACTACTCGAAAGGATCCAGAGAAGAGCAACTAAAATGGTTAAGGGGCTGGAGGAGTTGCCGTACAGCGAAAGATTAGAGAAACTGGGCCTCTTCTCCCTTGAGCAGAGGAGATTGAGAGGGGACATGATAGAAACATTCAAGGTACTGAAGGGAATAGACTTAGTAGCTAAGGCAGGGAGAACGAGAGGGCACTCTCTAAAGTTGAAAGGGGATAGATTCCATACAAACGTAAGGAAGTTCTGTGGTAGAAAGCAACATATTTATTTGGCTCATAACTTGCTGGCGCCCGATATTTTTAGCTCACAGTGAAAAAAGTTTGCTCACAACACCCGCCCGCTTAGAGGGAACACTGGTTACCAGACGTCTGGATTAACCCGGACTTGCCCTCTTTTTAGAGGACTTGTCCAGGCGTCTGGACCTTTTCAAAACCCGTCACTGTGTCCGTGTTTTGAAAAGCTTCCAACTCGGGACTGCGCCTGGAGGGCATCTGCGCATGCATGGATGCAACATGGTGATGTCACGTGCATAAGTGTGACATCATCGCGTCATACCTGTTCATACGCAGATGTCCTCCCAACGAGCCTCCGAGCATGAGAACAGGTTGAGAGGGCGGGACTGGGATGGAACAGGATGTGATGCGAGTTGGGCGGAACTGGGCGGGCCTGGGGGAGGGGCCATGGGTCCAGATTTTACAATAGTAAAATCTGGTAACCCTAAGTCAAAACCCCAATCACATCTTATTCCCACCAGCTGTGTGTGAATTGCAACCAGGACAGGCAGGCCCAGTCCACTGGGGCCCTTGAAGAACGAAACGCTTGATCCGTCCAAGGCTGGTTGGTGAATATTGTTAACTGGAGACCAGCACATGCCATGGCCTGCAGTTTTGTCTCAGGTATGAAATGTGGTAGTGAACAAAACCTGGTAGTGGGGTGAAGGAAAGGAAGATACCAAAAGTTCCCTTACATTTGGTCCTCAGCTTTCCCCTTCAACACTAGGACACGAGGGTGAGGGCCTACTTACCAGTACAGGTGGTTTATCAACGCCTTCAGTGTGGCCCTGTTCACTGGTGGGAACTCATTCAGGAGAAGTTGGTACCGCACAATCTTCTCATGCTCATCTTCGATAGCTGTTAAAAAGAAGGAGTCGCCAGTCAATCATGGCTTGTGAAACAGATGCGTCAAGTAGACCAACCTACTCTTCATAACCCCACTTTATTACAACCTGTTTTTAATCAGTCTCGGGTTTCCATTTGGAGACCTGGGCAATGGTTACATTGAGAATTAGTGCAAAAACACTGAAAGTCACATCAGACAAAGGTCCCGAGGCCCATCCTGACAGCCCATTTATTCTCTCTGTTGCCATACTAGGCCGAGAGGATAGTAAGCCTCTGGCCTCCTGCTCAGCTGGAGCACAGTGGAAGATTCAGGACGAAAGAGGTCCAGATTAAGAGGAGGAAGGAAAGGGCTTTTTTGTTTGTTTCTAATGGAAGATGCTGGTAATCAGCATCACTTTACATTTGTCTTATCAAACATTAGTAGTTATTCATTTAAAAAACCAAGGCCTCAGACACACCTCCTCCACCTTCGATAATAACTTATATCCGGCAGGAATATAGGTGTATGATTCTCCTCATTGGCCTCAATTCATTTAACTTATTTTCAAGGGTCCCGCGGCAAAAAGGGGGCATCCGTGGAAACTCAGGGGCGGGAAACTGCACAGGGACACCAGGAAATTCTTTTTCACTGAAAGGGTGGTTGATCGCTGGAATAGTCTTCCACTTCAGGTGATTGAGGCCAGCAGCGTGCCTGATTTTAAGGCCAAATGGGATAGACACGTGGGATCTATTCACAGAGAAAGGTAGGGGAGGTTCATTGGGGTGGGCAGACTAGATGGGCCGTGGCCCTTATCTGCCGTCTATTTCTATGTTTCGTTAATAATTTAATCTTTTTTTTTTTTAGAAGTATTTTATAAATAGTTAATAGTTGTGAATTAATCTTCTGATGAATTTCATACTTAACTTAAATTCATCATGTTTCAACGCAGCTGGGAGTTAATGATCCGACATGTTTCGCATAAAATTTGCTTTATCAAGGATTCCCCCATGCCGCTAACGTCATCCGACTCACTCAAATCTTTCAATAAGGTGGAGGAGGTGTGTCCGAGGCCTTGCTTCTTTAAATGAATAACTGCTAAGGATTGAGAAGGCAAATGTAAAGTGTGCGTTTGTTTGAACTGCAGTCGTTGCTTGGGTAAGATAGCTTTGAGTTTGACCTGGACTGGGTTTGCGTAATGTGGGAAGCAGCATCAGGCATTCTTTTTTAATATCAGACGGTGAGACGGGACAGGATCCTCTCTGTCCCCACCCGTCCCCGTCAGGATCCTCTCCGTCCCCACCCATCCCCGCAAGGAATTACCTAAAAAGCAGCAATTACTTCTGACAGGATCATCAATTCCAGTTTCTTTTGTGTTTGCGCTGCTGTTTTCCTTGTGGAATCTCTTTGGAGAAACCCTTTTTTTGTTTTCTGTTCAGGTAATTAACTTATAAACCCCCTCTTTTACTAAGGCTGACGTGTCCTCTGCTTCCAAAGCCTTCCATTCCCGTGGGAGTCCCGTTGGCTAGATGGGGGTCCCCGTGGGAGTCCCGTGGGCCAGAGGGGGATCCCTGAGGGAGTCCTGTGGGTTAGGGGGTATTCCCGCGGGAACCCCGCGGGACCCGCGGGATTCCCGCGATCCCCGTTCCCGTGCAGACCTCTAGACGGGACATGGGATCAGCTGTTGAGTGAAGAAGGAGCTGACTGCTTACAGCAATGGACTGAGAACCACAAAAGCCAGGGTTCAAAACCTGTGGATGCTTTTTGTGGTCTGGTATAAGAAAACTCACCCTCCAGTGCTTCATGTATAGCTCAGATTGTAAGCCCTCTGAGGCAGGGAAATGTGCATGCTTGGTTGTAAATCACCTTCAAGTTTTATTTAAAATTTGATAAATCGCTTAATCGAGCTTCTAAGTGATAAACATAAATAAAATTTACAACATTCAAAGCTTAGACTTGGAAAAGGAGCCTAATAAAATCCAGACCCACGGTCTTTTTATTTTAATATTGGTGTGGAAAGGCATAAGCAGCGGAATGCTTTTTTGTTGGGGGGAAGCCCAAAGGCTCCGCCCTAGGCCTAGCAGTATCCTGTGGCACGACTTCTCTCTCCAGATCTTGACACCCCCCCCCTCCACACCTACCTTCCCCGATCGCTGTAATTTTAAATCTTCCAGCAGCCCCCGCTCAGCATCAACGAGGAGGCCTACCTCGGAAGTCTTCATTCTGCAGCGATGCTGTGTGGCGGCTTCCGGAAGATTTAAAATTACAGCGGCACCAAGAGGAGGTGGGTGGGGGGAGTAGAGCCATAAATGACTTTGACCGCCAATTTTGGCCTTGTTGCCTCCCTCGTTCCGACGCCTATGCAGAATGGAATAAGGAAGGGGCATCGGCTGGAGAAAAGGCGAGATCACCTTGGAGATTTTAGTTAATTGGGGATCGGGGAATTGGGGGATCGCCTGCAGCACATGTTTTTTTACACATCAGATGGCTGGAAGGAGGCAGAGAGGCTGCTGGTCTGGTCAGTCTTGTTCCAAAGTTATAATAATAATAATAATAATAATTTTATTCTTATATACCGCCATACCCAGCGAGTTCTAGGCGGTTTACATTAAATTAGATTAGGATCCGTATAGACTTGTAGATTTACAACAAATTTATAGGATTTACAACAACTGTAGCCAAAACTTGGCAGATGAAAAGGGAAATTTACAACAAGTTTAGCCAACTTCGTAGATGAAGAGGGCAGAATTACAACAAATTAATCGGATTTACATCGGATTTGGTCAGACTTGGTGGATGAGGAAGGAAGTGGGAAGGAGAAGCAGGGGGAGATAGGAGCTATCGTGTAGGAGAAGAGTCGGGTAGGGGGCCTTGAGATTATCTGAAGGGTCAGTTAAGGGTCTTGTTTGCTGAAAAGGTGGGTTTTGAGTGATTTTCTGAAGTCGAGGTAGGTGGGGCCCTCGAGTATCATTTGGGCTAGCCATGGGTTCATCTTGGCTGCTTGGAAGGCGAGGGTTTTATCAAGGAATCTTTTGAGTTGACAAAGCTTTGGCGAAGGGTATGCGAACAGCTGAATTCTGCGGGATTTCTTGTTGGTGCAGTGAAGATTTAAGTGGGGAGTGATGTATCTTGGCGAAAGACCATTTATCGATTTGTAGCATATGCATGCGAATTTGAAAAGAACTCTGGATTTGAATTGCAGCCAGTGAAGTTGGTTGTAGTATGGGGAGATGTGTTCCCATTTCTTCAGGCCATAGATGAGGCGAATGGCGGTGTTTTGGATCGTTTTTAGTCTCCTGGTGGTTTTCTTTGTGGCGCTCAGATAGATAATGTTGCAGTAGTCCAGAATGCTGAGAATGGAGGATTGTACTAGTAGGCGGAAGGAGGTGTCATTGAAGAATTTTTTATGGTACGAAGTTTCCAAAGTACCATGAAACATTTCCTGACAATGAGGTCTGTGTTGTTTTCTAAGGATAGGTTTTTGTCTAGGATGACTCCCAGTATTTTTAAGGTGGGTTCTAGGGGGAAGGTCATTCCTTTCAGATGAATTGTGGTGTTTTTGATTTTTTTCCTTGGGGGTGGCTAGAAAAAATTTTGTTTTGTCCGGGTTTAGTTTCAGCCTGAACGATAACATCCAACGTTCAATCTGGTTGAAAATGTTAGTAATGTAGTCAAGTAATTCTGGTGTGAAATTGGTAAGGGCCATGGCGATGGCCATGGCCATGGCGATATACAGAGATTTACTGAATATGAAAACCTGGTTCCAAGCATATGCTCCTAAATGGACTTTATTTAAAAGTGTCAAAGTTCCAAAGGTCCACAATAAAAGCCTTAAAGGACCTAGGGATAGAGGACCCAACACGGTCCGCGTTTCGACAAAAAGTCTTCTTCAGGGGTCCCTGGGGGTCCTATAAAGGTGAGTACGTGGGAAACAATTGTGTGGTGAGCCGGAAGTGAGACACTGCTTGCATTTTTTTGTTTGTTTTCTCTGGATTTTCTTCTTTGTGGATATTTTGGGGTCAATTCCTTTTGTTTTTTCCAAGCATATGCCCCAACCCAACCCTCTTTTGTTCAGGTATATTTTGTAAGATTGTTCTGCAAATGAAATATACTTATTGTTGATGTACTTTGTAACCCGTTCTGGGCTCCTTTGGGAGGACGGACTAAATAATTGAGCAAATAAATAATGGCAGATTTTAAAAATGCAAGCCACAAATAACCAGAATGAGGAGTCCAAAATAAGAAGAACATAAGAAGATGCCACCACTGGGTCAGACCAGAGGTCCATCGCGCCCAGCGGTCCGCTCCCGCGGCGGCCCATCAGGTCTGTGACCTGTGAAGTGGTTCCTGACCATTTCTGTAACCTACCTCTACATCTATCTGTAACCCTCAATCCCCTCATCCTTTAGGAACCTATCTAAACCTTCCTTGAAACCCTGTAGTGTGCTCTGGCCTATCACAACCTCTGGAAGCGCGTTCCATGTGTCCACCACCCTCTGGGTAAAAAAGAACTTCCTCGCATTTGTTCTAAACCTGTCCCCTCTCAATTTCTCCGAGTGACCCCCTTGTACTTGTGGTTCCCCACAGTCTGAAGAATCTGTCCCTGTCCACCCTCTCTATGCTCCTCAGGATTTTGAAGGTTTCTATCATGTCTCCTCTAAGTCTCCGCTTTTCCAGGGAGAGGTCACTTTATCAAAAACACTATATGAACAATGAAAGAGCAAAAATCCAGACGAATGGATGTACTAAGGACCCAACACAGACCATGTTTTGGCAGCCTATACCTTCATCAGGAGTCCGTATATCCCTCTCCTGCGTTATATAAAATCGTAGAAATTTGGATTAAAAGCAGGTTGATAGTCACAATAGTGCATTAGTCTCCTGTGACAATGCTGAAAGCTTCCACAATCCACAATGCTGTGTTTTTGCGCTCTCTGGGGAAATTATACGGGGTGGTATTTCAACCCAGTCTCAGGGCTCCCTTCTAAAGTTGCAGCAGGCCTGGCGAGGTCTCCCCTTCAATTTCAGGTCAGCTCACCGGGATAAGGCCAGGGCTGTATAGGAGTCTCACTTCTAATGACAAGGGGTGGACATCTGCTGGCAGAGTGGCTGCCCCTAGGCAGTTGACTACTGTCCTATTAAGAACTCCAACCCTGGATACTTAACAATGAATATCAGAAATCTGTTTAAATGCTGCTCCTTCCTCTTACATGTTGCATTCAGCCAGTCTGGGTAGAGTTCTGTGAAAATGCCCTCTCCGATATCTCGGAAGAACCTCTTAAGAGTGTTGGCAACATCATCGACCTGGTGTTCCCCTTCTTTCAGGCGGATACTGCGGGCGTCCTTCCGCAGGGCCTCCAGGAGGTTGGTCGTCTTGGAGTTCTGACCACTCTTCCTGTAAATGCCCTCTGAAGTGAGACCTGCAAAGGAAAGCCACACAAGGTCAGCAGCTGTGACCTCCATGAGAGGAGCACCTTTCAGCTCAAAATCCTAAAGGAGCTCAGGACATCTGATCCTCTGCTGAACCTCTATCATGGCTGAAGTTAGGGAGTCAGATGGAGAATCTCCCCGTCACCCCTACGATCACAACAAAATTAATCCCACAGCCCAATGCAAGTTAAAGCTATCAAGGTCAGCAATGTTAAGGGGTCAGGAGGTCACTTTGTTAAGACAGGTCACATGGAGCATCGGATGGCAGCAATTAACATAACATAAGACATAACATAGGCAATGCCTCTGCTGGGTCAGACCCGAGATCCATCGTGCCCAGCAGTCCACTCACGCGGCGGCCCAACAGGTCCAGGACCTGAGCAGTAATCCTCTATTTATACCCTTCTATTCCCTTTTCCAGCAGGAAAATGTCCAATCCTCTCTTAAATCCCAATACCGTATTCTGCCCTATAACGTCCTCTGGAAGCGCATTCCAAGTGTCCACCACACGTTGGGTAAAGAAGAACTTCCTGGCATTCGTTTTGAATCTGTCCCCTTCCAACTTTTCCGAATGCCCTCTTGTTCTTTTATTTTTTGAAAGTTTGAAGAATCTGTCCCTCTCTACTCTCTCTCTGCCCCTCATGATCTTATAAGAGGGGATATGATAGAGACTTATAAGATCATGAGGGGCATAGAGAGAGAAGAGAGGGACAGATTCTTCAAACTTTCAAAAAATAAAAGAACAAGAGGGAAAAGTTGAAAGGGGACAGATTCAAAACAAATGCCAGGAAGTTCTTCTTTACCCAACGTGTGGTGGACACCTGGAATGCGCTTCCATAGTGATCAAAAGGTCACTATGTAATGATAAGTCACAGAAGGTGTCAGATACGTAGAAAAAGACAGCGATTAGTAAGACTCTAGATTAGAAATTCACTTCAGTCGCTACTCCATAGTCAAGGTTATCTTAATCAAGGCCAATGGCCACCTCTCAAGATGGGAGGCCTCCTTAAAGATGCCTGTCAGATATGCTTTTTTTGCATTTTTCACTCTTCATCCAGTAATTAGGGATCAGAACCCCAATGGCTTGTCAACCCCATGGCCCAGTCCCTTTGGTCTATTGGCCCCGTTGATACGACAGAGGCTTACCACACTGTGTAATGTAATCAATGCATCTGTCTATAAGAACAGGTATGTCTGATTCCGTCAGCTGCTGTCCGGACAAGGTGTCACCAGAAGTGCCTGCTGCCTTCTGGATAGCGCTGATCCAGCCGGAGAAGTCCAGTTTCCTCTCTCCTTGGATATAAAGCGTCCTAGACGAGGAGGTGACAGAGGGAGTGCAAAAGGAAGAAATATGTTAACCAGGAGGTTCTGGAAAGGGAAATTTGGACTAAACTGTTAATTTCTTTTCTTTAAGTCCTGCCAGATCAGTCCAAATGAGTAGTTTCTGGACTGGTCTTGTATGGACAATAAGGACACAAAGCTCTCAGATATAATGGAGAAATTAGGTCATTTGGGGCCCCAATATAAAACATTTTTACATAGCTCTTCTAATCGTATCTATGGATAAAAACGTGTCATGCATAGTTTCCCAAAAGGGCAAAGGGATTGGGACTCGTATATTGCCTTTTTGTACTTTTACAACCATACTCACAGTGGTTTACTTCAAACATTTCTGCTGTCTGTCCTGGTGGGCTCACAATCAACCAGAGTCACAAGGAGCAGTGCAGGCTTTGAACCCACAACCTCAGGGTGCTGAGGCTGTAGCCACTACGCCAAACTCTCCTCATTTAAAGAGTGACTTGGTCAGCATCCCATGACACTCAGAAAGAGCTTCCAGGTGCTGGTGTCATCAGTAACGATCACATCAACCTTCAGGGTCAATCTACGGTTTGTGAGATCATAAGCATGCCAGTGTACACTGCTTTGAACACTCGTGCTCCTTCCTTTCCACACCCTGTAAGGCAGTGGTCTTCATTAATTTTTAAGCTGGGGCCACTTTGGATTCTAATGAGCTGAAGGACAACTACCAAATATCTTCCCATGCAGGGACATGACACTTCTGACCAGTGTGTGCCAATGACCACCATCCCCACCAGAGATATCTTCAAGGTTGTGAGCATTTCCAAATGCCTTCTATTTATGTCTTGTCCTTCAAGCATGTGTTTCTTTCCACCCACCCACTTTCCCCTTTCTGTCCTGAGCCTGGGTAGAAAGGCAAAATAGAATTTAAAAAAAAAAAAAAAAATAGACCTAGATAGAGGAGGCAACTGCAATTCTTCTGTCCTCCTCCAAACTCACCATCTGTTCCTCTGATCCCTTTTTTGTTTTTTCTCATTTTCTCATAGATTTTTCCTCCCTCCAGTCTTCAATTTCCCCTTTTCAACATCTACTTTCCATCTCCCGTTCTACAGTTCTCTCATCCCCCCCCCCCATCTTTCACTTCTCTTCTACCTTTTATTGCCCTCTTTCATTCATTCCCATGGTTCTCATTGCCACCGATTGCACTCATCTCTCTATCAGCCCTTATCTTCCTTCCATGTCACTCATTCTCTCCCATCTACCCAGCCTCCCACTTCCTCTCTTTCTTACCTCCTTGTTCCTTTTAACTCCCAACCTCTCCCTAACCCCTCCAGGTCTTTCATACCAACTCATCATCCCTTTCATCTATTCTTCATATAGCCAATCTAACTCATCCCTAACTCATACACCCACCCAATCACTTATTTCCCACTATCATCCCAACTTGAGTTCCCACTTTCCTATGCTACCTAAATCCACCCAGGCTCTGAGTCCCTCATGCTTTTCCCAAACCCCAACAAATCCTGCTGTTCTCTCCCCCAATCTCTATGTCCTCACCTCAGTACCTCTTCTCCCACCATCTCCATGATTTCATTTGCCACCATCCATTCCCCCTGCCTCTCCTCATTTCCCAAGATCTTCCTATGGTCCTTGTCTTCCCCCATCTACTTCACCTCTTTCTCCAGCATCCATTCCCTGTCTCTGCCCTTTTTGCATTAACCATTCCCTCTGCTTCTTCACCTTCTCAAATCTTGTTTCAGAAAAGGAGCTCCCATGAGGGGATGCAGACATATAGCTGGTACTGGAGGCATGTGGACTTCACCTTTCATAGACACCCGTCTACGTTTTAACAATAGCATCTCACCCCATGAGCAAACTTCATAAGCACATATGCTATACGTCACCTTATATCGTCATTCACTTTATTTTTAATTTTAAAATTCATGCATTTAGCAGTGCCCTCTTAACAAATTCACCCACGCTCAGTAGCGCATGTCTACGCTTCACACTTCACTTCACCGATTGTCTGTTCTTTAGAACATTTATATTTATATATATATGTAAATTTTTTTTTCTGAAATTAACATCTTAGGATCCCTGAGGAAGGCATGAGTCCTTCAATGACAAATGTGGACAGTGTTTTCAATAAGGATTTATTGAATAAAAGAAGGCCCAAGAACATTGTGTTTGGAATTGCTCTTCTTTTCCTGTGGAAATTTGGGTCTTCTCTGTTTGTTGCGACCGGAGGCATGTGAAACATACATGAGCTTCTAGAGGAGATGGGATCATCCTTAAACAGATCAAACTATCCACCTCAAAACCTATTTATAATCTGGGAACCGTTCCAAGGAACAAAAAAGATGGTCACACATACCTTCTTCTCTCCACCAACACAAGAACATCATTGTCACCTTGAAGGGCTGTGGGTGGAAAGAACAGAGATTCTGTTAGAGAAAGTCTATACAGAAATTAAACAGAGAAATCAGGCTTAGGTTTAGACACATAGGCAACCGCCTAGGGTTCCAAGTTTTAACAAGGCACTAAGGCCCAAATTCTCTAACCGGCGCCTAATCTTAATAATAATAATAATAATAACTTTATTCTTCTATACCGCCACAATCTTGCGACTTCTAGGTGGTTTATAATCAAGAGAGCTGGACATTCAGCGAAATACAATAAGCAGATATTCAGAGGAAACACAGAGAGCAGAGACCTTAAGAGGCAATAGTATAGAAATACAATTTGCTGAGCAAAAATGTAAGATGTACATTTTAGTAGGTAATGTCCGACAGGACCTGTTGGGACCTATTTTGGAGGCGCCTCTCTAAAGCAGCTAAGCTCAACCCATGGCTTGCACAAATGATACTCGAGGCCCCCACTTACCTTGGCTTCAGAAAATCACTCAAAACCTACCTATTCGGCAAACAAGACCCCTAACAACCCCCCCCCCCCCCGCTTACATTACTACTCACCCCCACGCCCTCCCCCCCCCGCTCTTCTCCTCCCCCAAATTGCTTCCCTCTCCCTATTTTCCCACCGCCCGCCATCCCCTGTCAAGTTTGGTTAACACTTGTTTATATCCGATAAACTACTTATATCTGATAAATTGTCTATATCTGATAAACTGCTGTAAATCTGCGTGTGAACGCAGATACTACTGTAATTGATGTAAACCGCCTAGAACTCTCTGGGTATGGCGGTGTATAAGAATAAAATTATTATTATTATTATTATTAAATTGGTTAAGAAGCTCAATTAAGCTTTTTAAGAATAATAATTGAAATATTGAAACTTAGGTGCCTATCAAGAAAGAGCGATTCTGCAGCAAGGCGGCTCTAAAAATTTAGGTGGCCTTCCAAAAAAAAAAAAAAAATAGGCGCTATGCACGTTAGGCGTGGGCGTGGCTACGTGGTAGGTGCCATGTTGCAGAATCGCTGCTCTTAAGCGTGCTTAAGCGCTTACATAGGCGCCTCACTTTCAGTTGTACCTAGCGCTGGCCTATGTATTGGGCACCTCCAAAATAGGTGCTGCTCAGCGTGATTCATTAAACAGCACCCAAGTTTACTTAAATCGCGCTAAGCAGTGGCTATTTTGGCGCCTAACTTTTGGGCGCTTCTTATAGAATTTGCCCTTAACTGCCAAGCGGAAGGACCCTGCTGCTGCCTACTTTAGGGCCTTGTGCATGCGTTGCTTCAAAAGAGCATACCGTAGCCTGCACTATGTATGGTGTTCCTTTGCCCCTCTTCTAGCTCTCCAAACTCTGGGATCTTTGCAAGACTGGCCTGTGGGGGATGCAGAAGGATGTGGAGCCATCGACAAAGACTCATTGCATAAGTCGGGGACTGAAAAGCAGGGCTATGTACACAAACCACAGTTGCTCGCTGGCACGGCCAGTCCTGGATCTTTGGCATGCCCTCCCCTGGCAGTGGTGCCCAGGTAGGAAGGGGCCCACCCACTTTAGGTTCAGGCCCACTCAGCAGCAGCGCACATCAGTGGCATTGCTGGTGGGGACCCTGAAGGCATCTTTAGCAGTGTCACCTTTGTCATTTGAGTCGACGGCATGCTTCCATCTGCCGACACTGGTACTTCCTGCAATGGCTGACCCAGTATGGCTGTTCTTATGCTCTTACGTGAGCCAAGTATAGGACAATCAAGCCATTGTGACATCACTGCTGAGGTTGGCTCTTATTGGTGGAATGAGGCATTATGACATCACAATCTCAGCTCTGGAATGTTGCTCTCATTGGGGTTCCGGAATCTTGCTATTCTTTGAGATGCTGGAATGTTGCTACTCCTTGGGTTTTGGCCAGGTACTTGGGACCTGGATTGGTCACCATGAGAACGGGCTACTGGGCTTGATGGGCCATTGGTCTGACCCATTAAGGCTATTCTTATGTGCTGGGATCAGTGGCTTGAAGCATGCCACCAACTTTCTCCCCTTCTCAGATGGCAAGGGGAGTGCGGAAGATGTCTTGAACTGGTGGGTGTTGGGAACCCCCATCAGCCAAGGTATTTTTAAGGCAGTATAGAGAAAATGTGTGAGGCCCCCCCAGTCCACCCAGGGCCTCCTCCCTCCCGCCAGAAATGGACTTCTAGCTACACCACTGTCACCTGGATTCTACCAAGAAAACACACCATTCTCCCTGTACACATACAGAGTTCCTGGAGCTTCTTTAGGTGAAAGGCCTCTTCCTTCTCACTGTCTTCGAAGCAGGCGTAGAGGGTGGACTGCACCAGAGCGAACCAGCCCGCCGTGGTGCGCTGCAGATTCAGCCCACCCTTGTACTGGAGTCGGCCGATGCGCTCAAAGTCATGATTCAGCAGCTCCTCGGCCCGGTTCGATACGAACGACTAGGAAAGAGAAGAAAAAAAGATCAAATTAAGGTCATTTCCAAAACCAGCCCCTAATACATGCAAACAGCAAAAAAGGAAACTACGGAAGAAGGATCGCCAGTACCCAAACCCATCACCATCACAAAAGGTTTTCCTTAAGACATGTATCTTCACAAGAAAAGTAAATGCCCAGACGAGATAGTAGGTGGACTGACCCATTTGCAAACACCACCCCATGGCAGAGGTCAGAAGCATCATTCCAGCTTATAATCTACTGGTTGATGTTCATCAGTATTACCGTATTTTCACGCATATAACGCGCGCGTTATACGCGTTTTTACCTACCGCGCATACCCCTCGCGCGTTATATGCGTGAGCGCGGTATACAAAAGTTTTAAAACATAGTTCCCACCCCGCCCGACGCCCGATTCACCCCCCCCCAGCAGGACCGCTCGCACCCCCACCCCGAACGACCGCTCGCACGCGCTCCCACCCGCACCCGCATCCACGATCGGAGCAAGAGGGAGCCCAAGCCCTCTTGCCCGGCCGACTCCCCGACGTCCGATACATCCCCCCCCCCCCCCGGCAGGACCACTCGCACCCCCACCCCGAAGGACCGCCGACTTCCCGACAATATCGGGCCAGAAGGGAGCCCAAACCCTCCTGGCCACGGCGACCCCCTAACCCCACCCCGCACTACATTACGGGCAGGAGGGATCCCAGGCCCTCCTGCCCTCGACGCAAACCCCCCCCCCCCCCAACGACCGCCCCCCCCCCCAAGAACCTCCGACCGCTCCCCCAGCCGACCCGCGACCCCCCTGGCGACCCCCACGACCCCCCCACCCCCCTTCCCCGTACCTTTAGTAGTTGGCCGGACAGACGGGAGCCAAACCCGCCTGTCCGGCAGGCAGCCAACGAAGGAATGAGGCCGGATTGGCCCATCCATCCTAAAGCTCCGCCTACTGGTGGGGCCTAAGGCGCGTGGGCCAATCAGAATAGGCCCTGGAGCCTTAGGTCCCACCTGGGGGCGCGGCCTGAGGCACATGGTCGGGTTGGGCCCATGTGCCTCAGGCCGCGCCCCCAGGTGGGACCTAAGGCTCCAGGGCCTATTCTGATTGGCCCACGCGCCTTAGGCCCCACCAGTAGGCGGAGCTTTAGGATGGATGGGCCAATCCGGCCTCATTCCTTCGTTGGCTGCCTGCCGGACAGGCGGGTTTGGCTCCCGTCTGTCCGGCCAACTACCAAAGGTACGGGGAAGGGGGGTGGGGGGGTCGTGGGGGTCGCCAGGGGGGTCGCGGGTCGGCTGGGGGGGGCGGTCGGAGGTTCTTGGGGGGGGGCGGTCGTTGGGGGGAGGGGGGTTTGCGTCGAGGGCAGGAGGGCCTGGGATCCCTCCTGCCCGTAATGTAGTGCGGGGTGGGGTTAGGGGTCGCCGTGGCCAGGAGGATTTGGGCTCCCTCCTGGCCCGATATTGTTGGGGAGTCGGCGGTCCTTCGGGGGGAGGGATGTATCGGACGTCGGGGGGGGGGGCATCAGGCTTTCAGGATGGGGACAGACCTTCAAGGGGGGACAGTGCACGGAAGTCAGGGGGGGTGAACGGAGAGTCGGAAAGTCAGGGCGGGCGAAAGGAGCGTCGGGCAGCATGCGCGGTATACCCGTGAGCGCGGTATACCAAAGTTTTTGTACATATCATCGTGATTTCTGCGCGCTATACCCGTGTGCGCGTTTTATACAGGTGCGCGTTATTTGCGTGAAAATACGGTAAGCCACAGCAGGCATTTTGCTGGCCTACATTTCAGGTGCCTATCAAGGCCCTAAGGAGACGCCTAGGGCCGCCTAAGCTCGCCAAGGCCACTTCCAGTGGAACCACACTCGCGCCTAGCCTTGGGTGAGCTTAGGTGGCCCTTCGCACCTCCCTAGGCACGTGAAGACGCCTCCAATGTAGGCAGCCTGCCTTGGGGTGAGTTTTTTTTTTTAAAACGTGCGTCCCAATGGGCTGATTAGACAGCGGTAGGACGCCTACCGCTGCCAAAAATTGGGACGCTATTAACAGAATTTGCCCCGAAATGTCTTTGGGCAAAGATATGCGAAGACCAAGAAATAAGATCCACAGAAGATGAAAAGGGGTCCGAAAATAGACAGGAACATACAAATTAAATCCACTTGCTTTCAAGTGAAATTCCAAGGGACAACTCAAATTTGTAGAAAATAAAGAGTTAAACGCCAAACTATGACCATAAATATTGTTGATGCTCTCTAGGGAATGGAGTTTCTATTAAAACCAGCATGCCGAGACATACCTAGAGCGTTTGACAACTGACGTGGTCATTTTTAACACTCCCTCTTATATATGACCCAAGATACTAAGAAAAAAGCAGACCAACTTTTAATTGGTTTTAAATGCACCCTTTTACTGCCTGCACCTGGGGCAGAACGCTCCCACCGCTGCCCTTGGTAGGTCATTGCCACCATCATAAATTATAATCAGTTTGTGCCACCATTGAAGCACGCAGTCTTCCTTTCGCAAAGGCCACGGTCTAACTATGGAGCTAATTTGCTACGTTGGGTGTTGGATCTGATTTTCCACTCCAGAAATATGGGCTCGCTCCTGCAGGTTCAGTCCAGCTCACCAAGCTGTTCCACAATTCTTATTGTCATCATGGATCAATGATACAACAATCAAAAAATTCGAAGAAGCCATGTTGAGATTTCTATGTCAGGAGTGCATTTCATTGATGAATATAGGAAGTGATGCAAACCAGGGGGTTTCCTGTGCACTGTTCTCCCCAGTAAGACTTCTGATCTCCTGCAGTTCTTGAATGGACAGGCAGGTGGCAGCCTAACCCCTTTTGTTTAGTCTAGCCGTGTAGCTTTCACTTGTTCCTTTAACCTAGTGGTTCATAACCTTTTTGGTTTCTGTACCTTTTTTGACCAATGAAACTCTCACACCTAAGGATACCAGATGTCCAAGAAAACCTGGACATGTCCTGGACGGGCTTTTCAAAACCTGGCACTTGTCCGGGTTTTGAAAAGCCCCGATGAACTCTGGCCGCATAAGGAGGGCTTCTGAGCTTACACAGATGTCACACACATCCGCTCATGCTCCAGGCCCTCCAGAAGTGACTGGAGCTTGTCGCAGAAGAGAGGAGGCTTGCTAGGGGCGGGGCCAGAGGTAGAAATGGGTGGAGCTGGAGACGGAACCAGGCTAGGCTGGGGTGGAATTAAAGGTCTTATATAATATCCCTTAGATTTTCTAATTCTGGATTAAATGTTACTACAAGCAGTACATATTCCATGGTTTTCCTTTCCTTCTTCTAGGTTTCCCCAAGGTGTTTTGAGCGAGATTTTTGGGGAGATGATTTTAGGGTGATAGCCCTTTTGGTTAAAGGATTCTGTGGGAGAATTAAGGGATTTAATCCTGTCAGAGCATGTAAGTCAGAGCAAACCTGGTGGTATTTTGTAGCTCGGCTGTTTATAACAGTGTGTCTCAAACTTTTTTTTAGCTCTGTCATACTAAACGGAGCAAATTTTTTCACAGCACATTAAAATTGAAATTATATTGAAATTAATTTGAAAGTTATTTATCTAAAGTTCTTTAAGCTATGTATGGGTAATTGTAACAACGGTGAAACTAGATAGACTAGAATTGCTAATCAATGCGATGGGTGTGCTTGTTTTTCAGGGCAAATTAACTCAAAATGCGACTTTATAATCAACAAGCAAACACGCATTTCAGCATCCACCATATGTGGTTGTTCTCTTTTTTTTAAATTTAATTTCTGTCAAAGCTGAAAATTAAAGTTTGCAAAGATAAGAAGAGCCAAACGTTAACAAAGCCTCAATTGTATTGTTGCTTAAGTTAGAATAACTACTGCTTAAAAAATAAAACCAAAATTACTTGCCGTTAGTTTTCAAGGAGCGATGCCTGTCTGGGCCATTTTATCCTTGTGCACACAGACTCTTATAACATTGACAGACTCTCGCGTATGCGACTTACATTTCATCTATTCTACTGTATACTTTTGAAGGGAATTTTGAAAAATAAAGTCAAATTCTGGAATCTCTTCAGGGGACACCACTGTACCTCGGCATTGGACACTGGAGCCCATCCCACAGCGATAATGGAATGGATCAACTTTTCAGCTATCATATTCTCAACCCACAAGAGCCATTCACACACATCAGTGCAAGGACACAACGACCTTCAAAGCTTCAATTTCCACCCTCCACATATAAAAAAAAATCCAACATCACCTATAGAACCAATAAAATCCCTAAAAGGAGAAAATGGCATGCTCAGTGGCTTAGTAAGAGGGGGCAGCATCCATCCTCATCTCTGCCCCCCACCCCACCTCCTTCCCAAGCCCCCCTGCCATGCACCCCTTCCCTTCCCTGTACCTCTTTAATTTTCCCAGCATGAGCAGTATTACGAACTTGCTGCCCGTGACAGTGCGACTGACTTTTGGGCTGATGAAATGGGAACACATTGCTCTCTATTACCAAAAACTTCATTGGCTGCCCCTTGAAGCACGAGTTCTGTTTACATTTTTCTGTCTTTATTATAAATCAATATTTGGTCTGGCCTCCACATACCTGGTTTCTCAATTTAATCTGGATAGTTCTATCAGGCCCACACGTAGAATTCATCTGTTCACCTTAGAGAGTTGCGCGGGGACAGAAATCCCACCCATCCCCGCCAGGATCCTCTCCGTCCCCACCCATCCCCGCAAGGAATTATCTCCATCCCCGCCCGTCCCCATAAAAAGCAGCAATTACTTCTGATAGGATCTCAGGACTCAAGGATCTCCTGTATGAGGAAAGGCTGAGTAGATTGCAGCTATACTCAATCAAGGAACGTAGAGAGAGGGGAGACATGATTGAGATGTTCAAATACATCACAGTCCGTATTGAGGTGGAAGATGATATCTTTTTTCTTAAAGGACCCACAGCCACAAGAGGGCATCCGCTGAAAATCAGGGGCGGGAAATTTCATGGCGACACCAGGAAGTATTTCTTCACCGAAAGGGTGGTTGATCATTGGAATGAACTTCCACTGCAGGTGATTGAGGCCAGCAGCCTGCCAGATTTTAAGAAAAAATGGGATAGGCATGTGGGATCTCTTAAGAGGGAAGAAGTTAGGGGGGTGGGTCATTAGAGTGGGCAGACTTGATGGGCCGTGGCCCTTTTCTGCCATTATTTTCTATGTTTCTATGATCATCAATTCCATAGTTTCTTTTGCTGTTTTCCTTGTGGAATCTCTTTGGTGGAACCCTTTCTTTGTTTTCTATTCAGGTAATTAACTTATAAACCCCCTCTTTTACTAAGGCTGACGTGTCCATTATATTATATGGACGAACCCTGCTTCCAAAGCCTTCCATCCCCGTGGGAGTCCCATTGGCTAGAGGGGGGTCCCCGTGGGAGTCCCATGGGTCAGAGGGGGGTCCCCGTGGGAGTCCCGTGGGCCAGAGGGGGGTCCCCTTGGGAGTCCCGTGGGTTAGGGGGGTATCCCGCATGATCCCCGTTCCCGTGCAGACCTCTAGTTCACCTATCCAACAATTAAGGCCTGCCACTACAAAAGATTCCTCGACAGAACTCTCGCCTTCCAGGCAGGCAAATGAAACGATTGGCTGGGTAAAATTATCACGCATTCCTCATCCTACCTCAATTTTAGAAAATCTGTAAAAATGAATTTAATTGATTTGTAACATAAGAATCCTATAACTTTCCACTTCTTCCACTCTGTAAGCTTGTATTTGATAACTGTATTGTGACCACTTCGCTGTTTGTCCAGTCCCTTTCGTTGTAAACTGCCTCAAAACATCATGACATATTCAACTAGTGTTTTAGCCTGTTACATTAACGGGTGCTGGAGTAGATGTCTGTCTGTTTGTTTGTTTTTATTTGTCTCTCTCCTTGGACGCTGTCTGTCATTCTTTCTGTCTGTGTCTCTCTCTGGCCCCCTGTCTCTATCTTTATTTCTAACTCTATCCTCTTCCCTCAATCCTGCATGTGCCATTTTTTCTTTCTCCCCTCCACTTCCTTCCAACGTCTGCTCCCCCTGTCCCCCACACTTCCATTCAGTGTCTGTCTCCCTCTCTCTACCCCTTCCATCTACTGTTCACCCTCTGTCTTGCCCCTTCCATCACTGCTCTCTCTTCTTTTTCCATCCAGTGTCCACCCTCTCTCTCTCTCTCTGTTCCATATGGCATCTCCTCCTTCCTTTTCCCTTGGTCTGGCATACCTTCCTCCTTCCCTCCATGCCTTGCCATGTCTTCTTCCCTCCAAGCCATTCTCTCCCCCTCTGCTCCATTTCCTCCTTGAACTTCATTGGGCAGCAGCAGCAGCATTCACAATTCATTGCTTATGCCGGCTTCAGGTCTTCCTCTCTGGCGGGTCCTTAGACAGGACCCGCCAGAGAGGAAGGCCTGAAGCCGGCAACAGCAGCGAATTGTAAATGCTGCTGCTGCCTGAAGCACCCGAGGCAGACGCTTTTCTACCCTCCCAGCCCAACCCCCGGTGACTCTCTTATGTCTCCCTCCCATGCGACATGACCTTAACAAACCTCCCTCCAGTGTTGGCAGCCGCAGCATGCTAAACAGGCTGCTTCGCAGCTTTCTCCTGCAGTTGAGTCCTTCTGTCGCGTCACTGATGACATCACCAGCAGGAGATTCACCGGCAGGAGAAAGCCGCGAAGCAGCCTGTTTAGCGTGCTGCGGCTGCCAATGCAGGTTTGTGCAGGTAAGTGGCTGTGAGTTCGGGCGATTTCGGGCCTCCTACGACCCCCGTCTTTGTAGAGCAGGGAATCCATCGCTGGCGGCGAGTCCTGCCGGTGAGTGTAGGTAGGTGTAAGGCTGGGGACTCGCGCATGCGCACTCCTGCGGCCACAGACCTACGGATCATGGAAGCACGCAGATAGGAGTGCGCATGCGCGGCTAGGGTTTTATTATATAGGATAACTCTTTATTGTAATCAGTTCGCTGATTGTCCAGCTCATCTTGTTGTAAACCGCCTCGAACTATCATGGCTTTGGCAGTATATAAGAATAAAATTATTATTATTATTTTTAGTATCGGCTCCCTCTGACATCACTTCCAGGTCCCATGCATAGGAAGTGACATCAGAGGGAGAGCCAAGATGACATGGACAGCAAGTTTGTAATGCTGCTCGCACTGGGAAAATTAAAGAGGTACAGGAAAGGGAAAGAGAGGGGCATTGGAGAAACAAGGCAAAAACTGAGGACACATATCAATCTTTACAAGTATACAGGGGGGAAAAACCCCAGAACAGATCAGTAGGTGAACATTTCTCAAAGGACGGACACTCCTTTAATGATCTTGTAATAAAGGTGATCAAAGAAAAACTTCAGGAATAGAAAACATTCAAAATTTTAAAAATTTACTCTTCCATTCTATATATCAGCTCATGTAAACCTTTTCCTTTCTCTTCTTATATTTTGAGTTCTTGTAAACCGTACCGAGCTCCACTTCCGTGGAGAGGATGCGGTATATAAACTTAAGGTTTAGTTTAGTTTAGTTTAGAAGGACTCAGTGAAGATATTGAGGGCCTGATTTTTAAATTTGCATCCCGATGGCAGACAGCAGCAGGCGTCCTACAGCCATCTGGCAGCCAATCGGAACACACATTTGTTGTTTGTTTGTTTTTAACTCCCCAAGACAGGCCTCCGGAGGGCATCTACATAGACGCATAGTGACGCTTAAGCACACCCAAGGCGGGTTGTAGGTGTGGCTTTGCCCCAAAGTGGCCTTGGGCAGGCTTAAGTGTTGTTATGCGTCTAAATAGAAGTGAGACAGATGACTTCAATGTAGGCCTGCAAAAGACTATGGACGCAATTCTCTTTTGGAACGCCAACACATTATTGGGGGCCAAAAGAGAATTAGGCCCTGACTCTCTGTTATTGTATCATCGCCTCTGTCCATCCTCCCACCCCTTTTCGCTCAGATATACTAAGAAAAACCTAAATGACTTTGTACTATGTAACCCTAATGTAACTGCAATGTTTCTTCATGAGCCAGCTGAAAAGAAGATAACTCTCTGAAAGCTTGTAAAAGATCTCATCTACAGCATGGTTGTTGTCCCTTTCTCCCCCATTTCCAAGTAGACTAACCCAACAATCACAATTCTCTGCTCATGGAAAAATGAGAAATCTAAGTCACTTAATTCTCTGTTGCCCCAAATACAAAATGTAGATTGTGATCCCAATAGGGTCAGAGAAAGTACCCCCGCCTAATAGGTAAACCACTTTGGTGGAGCGGGACGTCCGGGTTTTACCTTCGCCGAAAGCAACGCAGGGCAGAGCGGGATATCCGGGTTTTACTTTCGCCGAAAACAATGCAGGGTGGAGCGAGGTGTCCGGGTTTTACTTTATGTTGACTCAGGCCTGCCCTTGCCCTCATGGGATCGGAAAAATTAAGAGGGGACAGATTCAGAACCAGTGCTAGGAAGTTCTTCTTCACCCAAAGGGTGGTAGACACCTGGAATGCGCTTCCAGAGGGCGTGATAGGAGAGAGTACGGTATTGGGGTTCAAGAAGGGATTAGATAATTTCCTGAAGGAAAAGGGGATAGAAGGATATAGATACAGGGCTACTATACAGGTCCTGGACCTGATGGGCCGCCGCGTGAGCGGACTGCTGGGCATGATGGAACTCCGGTCTGGCCCAGCAGAGGCACTGCTTATGTTCTTACTACAGAAGGGTGTATATCAAATGTGTGACCCTACACTGGCTGCCAATGGAAGCAAGGGTCATTTTCAAGTTTGCCTGCCTCTGCTTCAAAACCATAACAGGTTCATCCCCAATCTACCTGTCGCACCATTTTGAATTTCTAGGCACCACTTGCACACTTGCTTTTCCATCCTTGAAGGGCTGTATCTACAAGAGATTCCTTGATAGATCATTATCATTCCAAGCAGGCAAATGGAATAAATGTCTAACCACCTTCATCTCAAACTCACCCTCCTACCAAACCTTCAGGAAATCAATTAAAACCTATCTCCTCCCCTGCCTTGCTGTATCTTTGAAATGCTTCCGGATAAATCTTGACTACTCTTGGCATGTTAATGTAATTTGAAAGTCTTTCTGTGTACAGTCTCTTCCTCTGTAAACCGCTCTGAACTGCTTGTGGTATTGCGGTATACAAAAATAAAGTTATTATTATTACCCCCTTAAAGGTTTTGACATGTACATATGTACAGTCATGTCCAACTTGACCTGTAACCTCACTGGGCCACAACATTGAAGCGTACAAAGACACTGCACTACGGAAGAGGACTTTGTCATTTGCACCAAGCCGAGGCATGACACAAGGGTTTGGCATGGAGGATGCAATCAACGCTTCTAAATTACAGCAGGTACTTTCAAGCACGTGAACTCAGGTGACATCGCTTTTTCCGTAAAGTCCTTAGCAAGCATAACCTGTTTGGCAATGGCAACATTCAACCTTAATTACATGTACACTTTTCCCTCCGTATTCGCGGTGATAGGGGATTAACAGACCCGCGAATGCATGAAAACCGTGAACTTTTTCATATGTTATTTGCGGTTTCAGCATTCGCGGTTTCGATTATTTGCATATTTTTAGCTTGCTGGCTCCTCCCCCCCCCATTACGTCAGCTTGCATAGCGAAACCGCTGATTCCAAGCATTTACAGAGAAAAATCGCCGATTCCCGGTACTTTCTTCACCGTGTTTTGCCTCTCCTTCAGGAACAGGCCAGGTCTCCCACCATGTTATTCGTGGCTTCACCCTATTCACAATGGTTTTTAATAGAATGGTTTTAATATTAAAAACCATCGTGAATATGGTGAAACCGCGAATAACACGGTGGGAGACCTGACCTGTTCCTGAAGGAGAGGCAAAACACGGTGAAGAAAGTGCCGGGAATCGCACAACAGATTAAACAGAGTGGGGATGGCGAAAGCTAGAAGGATGCTTGGGTGCATAGGGAGAGGATAAAGGAGGTAATGATGCCCCTGTGCAAGACTCAGGTGAGACTTCCGTATTCGCTGCGATAGGGGATTAACAGAACCGCAAATACTGAAAAACCGCAAATAACTTGTTCATATGTTATTCGCTGTTTTCTATTAAAAACCATCGTGAATATAGTGAAACCGCGAATAACATGGTGGGAGACCTGGCCTGTTCCTGAAGGAGAGGCAAAACCCGGTGAAGAAAGTGCCGGGAATCAGCGATTTTTCTCTGTAAACGCTTGGAATCAGCGGTTTCGCTATGCAAGCTGATGTAATGGGGGGGGGGGAGGAGCCAGCAAGCTAAAAAAATGCAAATAATCGAAACCGCGAATGCTGAAACCGCGAATATGGAGGGAGAAGTGTATTTATTGAGGCTTAGGGCTCCTTTTACTAAGCTGCGATAGCGTTTTTAGCGCACGCAGAATTTTAGCGCGTGCTAAACCCGCATTACGCGGCTAGAACTAATGCCCGCTTAATGCTGGCGTTGGCGTCCAGCGCGCGTGGCAATTTAGCGCACGCTAAAACCATTATCACAGCTTAGTAAAAGGAGCCCTTAGTGTCAGGGGAGCTACCCAAAATTAACAGCTGGCGTCTTGGCTTAAGAGGTACCTTACTAGGTATTTTCAACTCATCTTAATGGTAGAGTCCCATTTTGCAAGCCACCGAGGGAGATGTAATCTAGCAAGCAAAGAGCTGGTAAAGATTTTTTTTTTTGGTTTATTTTTACCTTGGCTATGGAACTGACCCACTCTCTTGCCTCCTCGGAATTATCCAGCCCAAAAAGGTACATCCTCTCCGATTCAGTGTAGATTTCGAAAGTGCTTACAAACCTGCAATTGGAAAAAGACATGAGAAAAAGGGTTGAGCAAGGGGAGAAAGACATTGGAAAGAAAGCATGAGAATTGGTAAAACTAGATGAAAAATTGGTAAAACTATAATGAAAAATTGGTAAAACTAGAATGAAAAATTGGTAAAACTAGATGAAAAATTGGTAAAACTAGATGAAAAATTGGTAAAACTAGAATGAAAAATTGGTAAAACTAGAATGAAAAATTGGTAAAACTAGAGGGCAGGAAGACTCAGGAGCAATGTTAGGAAATTATTTTTCATGGAGAGGGTGGTGGATGCCTGGAATTCCCTCCCGAGGGAAGTGGTGGAGAGGAAAACGGTGATGGAATTCAAAAAGCGTGGGATAAACATAGAGAATCTCTAATTAGAAAATGAAGGATGTAAATGAAAGAACTAAGGCCGGTATTGGATAGACTTGCACGGTCTGTGTCCCATGTATGGGCATCAATGGGAACTCCACTAATTTGGAACATGAGGATGTAACCGGCCAGACTTTATGGTAGATATCCTGCAAACAACGGGATGGTTGGAGAGGCTGGAGTAAGCTTGGACGACAAGTTCAGCATTTGGAACCTAAACCAATACCAGGTGGACTTTAGTCTATGGCCCAGAAATATCAAAGAGACAAGTTAATTTAATCATGTATTATTTAATGGGTATAACTTATGGGCAGACTTGCCGTCATTTACTATGTTACTATGTAACACTGTGAATGTTGAACTGTAACCCATTCTGAGCTCTCGGGGGAGGATGGAATATAAATAAGGGTGGGTCTACCAATGGACTGTGCTAGCCTCATTAATAATATATTGTAGCTTGTCCAAATGAACATGATCACTCGTTAATTAAAGAGTGAAGACCCACTTCTACTGGTTCATCACTTTCTGCTTGACTGGGCAACCAGGAAGGTGTGGACACCTTGAGGAGGGTATCTAGAGAAGCTTGAAGAATGGTCTGGAACATGACAGTTAAGAGTTAATGTTCAAAAAAAATGCAAGGTCGTGAATTTGAGATGGAAAAACCCAAGAAAGCAGTACAGTATAAGGGGTGAAGTTCTTTTGTGCACAAAAAGAGCAGACCAGGGGTTGATCATATCTGATGGATCCTAATGCACCCAAATAGGTAGAAATGGTGAAAAGCAAAAGCCAGAAAGATGCTTGGGTACGTAGGGAGAGGAACAGCCAGCAGGAATAAGGTGGCGATAATGTCTCTGTATAAGTCTCTGGGGAGACCTTAGAGTGGTACTGTGGGCAATTCTGGAGACCGCATCTTCAAAACAATATATAAACTGGATGGAGTCTATCCAGAGGGTCACTTTATCTTCATCATGGGGACAGACTTAAAGATCTCAATATGTATACTTTGGAAGAAAGGCAGGAGAGGGAGATATGATAAAGAAACTTAAATATGTCTATGGTGCAAATGTAGAGAAGGAGGGACTCTTTCAATTGAAAGGAAGCTCTGAAATGACTGGGTATGGGATGTAGGTGAAAGGGGTTAGACTTGGGTGTAATACAAGATATTATTATCCTGATGGCCATGCCTAAATGTAGGGCAAGTCAGGAGCTCACCCGTGGGTGTCTGGTGGGTTGACAACCAGGCACACAATTTCCGTCATGGCGATCTCTCCATTCGGGGCAGAATTTCGGTCGCTGTCGTAGTAACTGAACACTCCGTCGTTGAGGACGCACCACCGCCGACTGAATTCTGAAGACAGAAAGGAAACAAACTGTGCCGTTAGTGTTGCCATACGGTGTGTGAGGCAGTGACCACAGGCACACCTAGTTCATCTGCTGGGAGCCTGGAGCAACATCGTTGGTTAAGAAGACGAAAAGGAAGAGCAACCAATGCAGAACAGGTACCAAGATAAGCAATGAACGCTGGCAGACTGAATCCACTGAAGTGGGCGTCTTGGGTCCTAAGTAGAGAATGACACGGTGACAAAATTTCATCACCGTTCCCGTCCCCGCGGATAACCGCGGGAAATAATCCCATGTCATTTTCTAGTGTCTATTTCAACCTCAGTCCTTCTACACCAGCATTCTTCAAAGCAAAGCTTGAGGGTCAGAGGTTGTGGCCATTCATACTCTGATTCTTATGTGAGCCAAGATAATGAAGCCATTGTGACATCACTGATGTGATTGGCTCTTAGGCACTGGTGGAATGAGGCATTATGACATCACAATCTCTGCTCTGGATACCAGAGACTGTCATTCTGTAGTGTCTGTTTCAACCTCAGTCCTTCTACACCAGCATTCTTCAAAGCAAAGCTTGCGGGTCAGTGGTTGTGGCCATTCATACTCTGATTCTTATGTGAGCCAAGGATAATGAAGCCATTGTGACATCACTGATGTGATTGGCTCTTAGGCACTAGAGGATTGAGGCATTATGACATCACAATATCTGCTCTGGATACCAGAGACTGTCATTCTGTAGTGTCTGTTTCAACCTCGGTCCTTCTACACCAGCATTCTTCAGAGCAAAGCTTGTGGGTCAGTGGTTGTGGCCATTCATACTCTGATTCTTATGGGAGCCAAGGATAATGAAGCCATTGTGACATCACTGATGTGAATGGTTCTTAGGCACTGGTGGAATGAGGCATTATGACATCACAATATCTGCTCTGGATACCAGAGACTGTCATTCTGTAGTGTCTGTTTCAACCTCAGTCCTTCTACACCAGCATTCTTCAAAGCAAAGCTTGCGGGTCAGTGGTTGTGGCCATTCATACTCTGATTCTTATGGGAGCCAAGGATAATGAAGCCATTGTGACATCACTGATGTGATTGGCTCTTAGGCACTGGTGGAATGAGGCATTATGACATCACAATATCTGCTCTGGATACCAGAGACTGTCATTCTGTAGTGTCTGTTTCAACCTCAGTCCTTCTACACCAGCATTCTTAAAAGCAAAGCATGCGGGTCAGTGGTTGTGGCCATTCATACTCTGATTCTTATGGGAGCCAAGGATAATGAAGCCATTGTGACATCACTGATGTGATTGGCTCTTAGGCACTGGTGGAATGAGGCATTATGACATCACAAGATCTGCTCTGGATACCAGAGACTGTCATTCTGTAGTGTCTGTTTCAACCTCGGTCCTTCTACACCAGCATTCTTCAGAGCAAAGCTTGCGGGTCAGTGGTTGTGGCCATTCATACTCTGATTCTTCCCTCTCTCCTTAAAGAATGACACGAAGATGGTTTCCCGCGGTTATCTACGGGGATGGGAACGGTGATGAATTTTGTCACCGTGTCATTCTCTAGTCCTAAGATTTGAGGTCTGCACTTAAAAATGAGAGAAAGGCCATCAAATTGCCCTGTTATTAGAATAATGCAATTCATCTGGGACAGCTTTCATCTGCATTGACTTGATGAGTGGGCGGAGCTCTTTAAAGCTTGTCACAGCCCAATAAAAAAGGTCAAATCTACAATTTCTTCCACTGGTACTTTGGGAATGTGGGGCACAGTGGTTATAGCTGTAGCCTCAGCACCCTGTAGTTGTGGGTTCAAATCCCACACTGCTCCTTGTGACCCTGGGCAAGATACTTAATGCCCCACTGCCCCAGGTACATTAGATAAACTGTAAGCTCAATGGGACAGGTAGGGAAAAATGCTTCTGTACTGAATTTAAACCTCTTAGGCCAGGGATAGGCAATTCCGGTCCTCGAGAGCCGGAGCCAGGTCAGGTTTTCAGGATATCCACAATGAATATCTATGAGATGGATTTGCATGCACTGCCTCCTTGAGATGCAAATCTATCTCATGCATATTTATTGTGGATATCCTGAAAACCTGACCTGGATCCGGCTCTCGAAGACCAGAATTCCCTATCCCTGTCCTAGCTGATCTGTTCTCTGCTCGTTGCCCTAGGTCAGGGGTAGGCAATTCCGGTCCTCGAGAGCCGGAGCCAGGTCAGGTTTTCAGGATCTCCACCATGAATATGTATGAGATGGATTTGCATGCACTGCCTCCTTGAGATGCAAATCTATCTCATGCATATTTATTGTGGATATCCTGAAAAACAGAGCTGGCTCCAGCTCTCGAGGACCGGAATTGCCTACCCCTGACTTAGGCTATAAGTGGTATATCAGTGGTTCCCAACCCTGTCCTGGAAGAACACCAGGCCAATTGGGTTTTCAGGCTAGCCCTAATGAATATGCATGAAGCAAATTTGCATGCCTATCACTTCCATCATATGCAAATCTCTCTCATGCATATTCATTAGGGCTAGCCTGAAAACCCGATTGGCCTGGTGTTCCTCCAGGACAGGGTTGGGAATCACTGTGGTATATAAATGTTAAAACTAAATAAACATTATACCATTCAATTCTAAAACACAGTTCTACGGATCCTCAGCTTGAAACTTGTCCCCTAAGCATGAGCAGGTCACTTAACTTTCCTGTGCTTGTAAACTGCGAGCTTTGAACCGGTAGCGTTACGCCACTGCTTCCAGCCAAGGCTCAGAAAACGTTCAGCCCCCAGGAAGAGGGAATCAATGATGTCCTATGGAAATGCAGAGCATCTTTTAAAGAAGAGAGAAGGAACACCCAAAAGGCCACCGATGATACTTCCCAAATACAGGAAAGTGGGCTGAGCTCCCAGAGAGGAAGAGGCAACTCAAAAATGTGCAGCCTCCATTTGTCACTTAAAAAGGTTCAGCTTCTTGCAGGACTGCCAAAATCCATTGACTGGCGCCTTTCAAAGGGGGTTTAATTGTACCTTTCAGTTCAAACATAATAAACTGACTTGTAAACACAAAGCCACTTGTACTGGGTTTGACTATCATGTCACTGGAGGGTAGTTCTAGAGTAGAGAATGACACAGGGACAAATTTTTCCATCCCGTCCCCGCAAGTTCTTTTCCTGTCCCTGCCCCATTCCTGCAAACTCTGTCCTCATCTGCACAAGCCTCAAACATTTTATAATCATAAATGTTCGAGGCTTGTGCAGTTAAGGCAGAGCTTACAGGAAAGGGACAGTAACAAAACTCACGGGGACGGGAGGGGGAAATTGAGTTCCTGTGGTGACAGGGGAAAATTGGTCCCCGTGTCATTCTCTACACTGCCCCACTCTAGAAATCAAAGTGTAGTAAAAGTGAGCCAAGTAAAGGACAATCAAGCCATTGTGACATCACTGATGAGGTTGGCTCTTATTGGTAGAATGAGGCATTATGACGTCACAATCTCAGCTCTGCTTCCCAAAGACTGAAACGCTTCACACTATTTATTTATTCAATTTTCTATATTGTTCTCCCAAGTAGAGAATGACACGGGGACAAATTTTTCCCTGTTCCCATGGGAACTGATTTTTCCTTCCTGTCCCGGCGAGTTCTTTTCCTGTCCCTGCCCCATTCCTACAAGCTCCGTCCTCGTCTGCACAAGCTCAAACGCTTTAAAATCCTAAGTAGCAACATTCTAGAGCTCAGATTGTGATGTCATAATGCCTCATTCCACCAATGCCTAAGCTCCGCCCTCATCTGCACTAGCCTCAAACACTTTAACATCATAAGTATTTGAGGCTTGTGCAGTTAAGCCAGAGCTTACAGGAATGGAGCAGGGACAAAACTCACGAGGACGGGACAGGGAAATTGAGTTCTTGCGTGGACAGGAACAAATTTGTCCCTATGTCATTCTTTACTATAGAGTACACTCATATAGTCACATGCTGATTACATGTGCATTTCATTAGAATAATAGTATATAAGCTTGTAGGGCCTGATTCTTGAAATGCGCGTCCCGATGGCAGCTGGCGTTAGCTGTCCTATCGCTGTCTCGCAGCCAATCGGGACACAGGTTTTTTTTTTTAATTGTCCAAGGAAGGACTCCTACATTGTAGGCCTCTGTTGTAAGTCTATGGAGATGCATACCCATGCTTAAGCATGCCCAAGGTGGGGTGTGGGCATGGTTTCGCTCGGAAGTGGCCTTGGTCAGGCTTAAGTGTTGGTACGCGTCTCCGTAGATGCGAGACAGATGCCTTAAATGTAGGCCTGCATAATGCTGGGATTGTAGACACAGTTCTGAATGGGATGCCGATGCGTGGTTGGTACACGACTGGCAGCCGCTTATATCAGCGTCCTATTCACCTACTGTATGCTTATATATATAAAAATTCCATCTAAGCCCTTTCCCATAAATATGCACATATCTTACATATGGACATCACAAGGGCCATCATCAAGACAATTTAGTAGATGCATATGCCTCATTGAAACAAAGTGTCGAGAAAAGTGTGGAATAACTCGTAAGTTTCATGGCTCCACATCATTCCCTTCTTGGTTGGGCTGAGAACTTTTCTTTGGCCCCTCCTATTGTGATATCATAATGCCTCATCCCACCAATGCCTAAGAGCCAGCCTCATCGGTGATGTCACAATGGCTTGGTTTCCCTCTACTTGTGCCCATTTGCCAGATGCATTTGCCTCATTGAAACAAAGTGTCGAGAAAAGTGTGGAATAACTCGTAAGTTTCATGGCTCCACATCATTCCCTTCTTGGTTGGGCTGAGAACTTTTCTTTGGCCCCTCCTATTGTGATATCATAATGCCTCATCCCACCAATGCCTAAGAGCCAGCCTCATCGGTGATGTCACAATGGCTTGGTTTCCCTCTACTTGTGCCCATTTGCCAGATGCATTTGCCTCATTGAAACAAAGTGTCGAGAAAAGTGTGGAATAGCTCGTACATTTCATGGCTCCACATCATTCCCTTCTTGGTTGGGCTGAGAACTTTTCAGAGGCTCCTCCTATTGTGATGTCATAATGCCTCATTCCACCAATGCCTACGAGCCAACCTCATGTCCTATACTTGGCTCACTTTATTACATATGGCTATGATTTCCATTTCTAGAGATATTTCTTTTTTTAATTAAAGGGGGAAGTTATCGTTCAAGATGTGATATTTCACCGTTAAGCCTAGTTATTAGCAACTCGATCTCATTGCATAAAATGGGACCTGTGTTAAAATAACCCATCTTAAAATGTGTCTTGAAAAACAATGGTCAGTCGGTGTTTTTCTTTTACTTTGTAGGTTCATATTCTACGCCAGGGATCTCAAAGTCCCTCCTCGAGGGCCGCAATCCAGTCAGGTTTTCAGGATTTCCCCAATGAAGATGCATTGAAAGCAGTGCATGCAAAAAGATCTCATGCATATTCATTGGGGAAATCCTGAAAACCCGAATGGATTGCGGCTCTCAAGGAGGGACTTTGAGACCCCTGTTCTACGCCGATTAGTTGCAGGCGGGTTATAAATGTGAAAAATAAATAGAACCGGTGAGATACTAATGAATTGCAGCAGTCTCTCGGAAGGAGTGGGAGCCCCTGGACTAGCACGCCACCGATGACACCGTTAAAGCAGTGGCGTACGCTCCCCGGCAAATACAGTCAAACCTCGGATAGCGAGACGTGGTGCGCCAGTGTTTTGCAAGACAAGCAAAACCTTTTATGCAATTTTAACTCGATAAACGAGCGTCGTCTTCCTGTACAAGCACATATACGCGCAGTCACGTCAATGACGCACAACATACGCGCATCGCATCGCTGAGCGTGGCTGAAGGTAATACATGCACCCGCAGTTCAAGTGCACGCAACATGCACACATTTCACGCCAAGCGCGGCTAACGTAATAAAAGCATCACGCCCAATTCACCCGCAGTTCAAGCGCGCAGTATAAGTGCGCATATCAGTAGAGTATTTTATATTAAAGTTTTTGGTTTGTAGAACGAATCGTCTGAGTTTCCATTATTTCCTATGGGGAAATTTAATTTTAAATTCAAACATTTTGGTTTACAAGCATGCTTCCGGAACGAATTCTGCTTGCAAACCAATGTTTTACTGTACTATGTATTTGTGAATAACTTTAGGGGCCCCCAAACCTTAATTCCCGCCTCCCAGACCCCTCCACAACTTACCTTAAAGCCCTGGTGGTCTAGTGGTGAAGCGGGGCAGGAGCGATCTTCCTACGCTCCTGCCTCGTGAAAGCTGCGATCAAAAACGGCTGCCGCACATTCCCACAGCAGTCTCGCAAGATCGCAGGAACCTGTGAGACTGTCGCAGGAACTTTCAGCAGCCATTTTTGATCATTGCTTTCACGGGGCAGAAGCGTAGGAAGATCGCTCCTGCCCCGCTTCACCGCTAGACCACCAGGGCTTTAAGGTAAGGGGTGGAGGGGTCCGGGAGGCGGGAGGCTCGCGAGTAACCGAATTCGCCAATGCCAAACTCGCACATATGGAGGGAGACTTGTAAATGTCTCTATAAAAGCATCACAGCAAACGGTGGGCATTTGTCAGTGCAAATAAATTCGGCAGGTCTTTCTGTGCAAATTTATCAATTTCATTTGTTCACTTGACATCTCGAAGTACCTTTATTACGTGAAGTTTGCAAAGAATCTCTATCACACCACATATTTCTTGCATGATCAGTTTATAGCTCTGTCACAGGACAATTTGAGAGCCAGGTTTTATTACTGTAGACTGATTGATTGATTGATTGATTGATTTGGTGCTATTCTGAAACACGGTGTATACACTAGGATTCCTTACTGGACTTTCAGGTCATTGGGATTACATTAAGAGGTGTGGCCTTCTAGCATCTGTTTGCAAAAGAATCAAGGTTTCCATTAATTGTTAAGAAAATGGAGTCTGATGATGTCACAGATACATAGCAGGTGTCATCAGCCTTCATTTGCTGGGTTTTTTAAATCGTGTTCACACTATACACAGGGAAAGATTATGAAGAAAGTCAGCCAAAGTGTGTATAATAACCAAAATAGGAACTGACTGTACTGAAAACTAGTGCACAGAGAGTGAAAAGGATTTATAATAATATGCTCAGAAAAGTGAAACTCTGAAGAGAGAGTGACAACCCTCTCTTGGGGTAAGAGTTTACCGTCCAGTCATTGCATAATTGATTCAAAAAATCACTCTCTGAGAACTAGTGAAAGTAATAAAAGCTAATTCAAATCTTGAAATTTCTAAACACAGGCCAGGTTCAAAAAAATTTTTGAAATATGAAATATAATAAATCTCATTGGATTTTTGATGATGCACTTATCTTATAAAGATAAACTTGTTATAGGGGTCTCAGCAATAATAAGCCCATTATCTGCCTTCTTTCCTCTAAAGCACAATACCTACCTTCACGGGATTTACGTTCATGGACAGCTTTGCTCATGGAAGCGGTCTTATGCAAATATCCATTATGCGTGATGGAGAGACGAGCCACATAATACTGCTTTTCCATGTTGCTTTTCAACTCCACCCGAGGGATTTCTGCAGAGCATTAAAAAAAAAAAAAATCAGTAACCATCAGGACCTGGAGTGCCCTGCCAACCAATTTACAAAAGGGGATATTAGATAAAGTTTGTTACATAGTTATGCAAGGATCCCTAAAGCAGAGGAGGATAAAAAGGCAGAAAGGATGAACTTCTACAATCAGACAAGAACGTGAGGTACAGCCACTTAAAATGCACAATTGAAAAGAACAAGAATTACATGTTTCAAGAGCACAAATACAAAATACCCTACAGGATCGTTTTTCAGACAAGCGAGTCTTTAGAAAATTCTGGAAGAGGAAACTTTGTGCAAGAAGAAACATTTTGGAAAAAATACAGTGGGGCTTCTGCCCCTATAGCACAAAATTAACAAATTGGCTAAAAATTCTCCTGTGATGTTTTCTGTTGACCTTTTATCCTGTGCAATTGTTTTTCTTTCTAGAAGCTGCAGGAAATCAAATGCTTTCACAAAAGATAAGTCATTTCAAAGCACACGGACATGCAGCATTCTGGTTCTTTTAGTTTGGATCTTCACTTCTACCACATCCTGAAATCTGAAAGATGACCTCAAGTCCTTTGAAGCCAATCTTTTTGGACTCAGAACTAGTGAATGACACAGTGACAAAATTAATCACCTTTCCCGTCCCCGCAGATAACCGCGGGAAATAATCCCTTGTCATTTTCTAGTGTCTGTTTCAACCTCGGTCCTTCTACACCGGCATTCTTCAGAGCAAAGCTTGCAGGTCAGTGGCTGTGGCCATTCATACACTGATTCTTCCCTCTCTCCTTAAAGAATGACATGAAGATGGTTTCCCACGGGGACGGGAACGGTGATGAATTTTGTCACCGTGTCATTCTCTACTCAGAACCTCCTAAAAGGCTGCAGAGAGAAGCGAAAACACCATCTGCAGTCCTACGGGATCTCTTAAAGCCTTGTAACTTTCATAATCTTTTCACATAGAATCCTTTTAGTCATGATATTGTTGTGTTTATCTGAACTTGCTTTGCTCCTTGACCTTGTTACACTAAGGGGCTCATTTTCAAAAAAGATAGACGTCCAAAAGATGGCATAAACCGGCACTTGAACGTCTTGCAGGTACGAAAGTAGACATTTTCTCCACCCGATTTTTGGACGTTTTTCTCAAAACATCCAAAGTCAGACTTAGACGTCTATCGAAAAGGCCCCTCCAAGGATCTACATCGGAAACTCTTGTAGATTAGCCTGTTTTATGTTCATCCTGGCATTGGATTTATCAACAAAATTCCACTGATGGAGAGCGGTTCCATAAAGGGGTATCTTTTGGAAGGCATCTATTTTTCTTTATAGAATACTAGTTTAGGTCAAATTCATGTCTATATTTTGACAAGAGTACTTATACTTATATAGAGTGGGTGTAAATGCTCGCGCCTAGATTTCTGGAAAACACATAGAAATTACAGTAGTCTTTAACTTACATGTGTGACTGTGCATCTCGTCTATGCTACAACTAAGAACACAAGAACATAAGAATAGACTTACTGGGTCAGACCAATGGTCCATCAAGCCCAATAGCCCATTCTCACTTGGGCCAATCCAGGTCCCTAGTCCCTGGCCAAAATCCAGAGTAGCAACATTCCATACGGAATCTCACAGAATAGCAAGATTCCGGAATCCCAAAGAGTAGCAACATTCCATACGGAATCTCACAGAATAGCAAGATTCTGGAATCCCAAAGAGTAGCAACATTCCATGCTACCGATTCAGGGCAAGCAGAGGCTTCCCCCGTGTCTTTCTCAATAACAGACTTATTAATTCTGTATCACTGCCAGGCACATGCAGTGCTTTACATTACGTTAACCATGTGCGAGACAATCCCCGCATGACAGAGCTTATAATCTTATCAGATAAACAGGACAATTGGGATAGGGAATTAGAGAGGGAGTGACAAAATGGACGTGGGTTCTTTACGGGTGGGTCAGAGTTAAGAATTAAAAGCAGTCTCAAAAAAGAGAGTTTTTAGCCTAGATTTTATCACTGCCAAAACGGAGTTTGACGTACCGATTCAGGCAGTCTGTTCTA
Organism: Geotrypetes seraphini; assembly: GCF_902459505.1. Classification (NCBI taxonomy): domain Eukaryota; kingdom Metazoa; phylum Chordata; class Amphibia; order Gymnophiona; family Dermophiidae; genus Geotrypetes; species Geotrypetes seraphini. The sequence goes on along the minus strand of NC_047089.1, from coordinate 7,257,483 downwards.
GGCATACGGTGCCGTATCGTTTTTTTACTTGCCTGCGTCGGTATTGGCGCTCTCTCCGACATCACTTCTGGGACCCGTGCCTAGGAAGAAGTTAAAAAGGTACGGGGAAGGGAAGGTGGCGCGCGTGTGGCGGGGGTGGGGGAGGTACGCCACTGCTCTGAGCGCCGCTCACCCTTTCTACGCCACTGATTATCAGCACTAGCCACAGTCCGCAGAGGCTCTGGCTATTGCTGTACTCTCACAGAAACATGGGTTTTCAATCTCACTCAGTGTATCGCAAACTTTGTGCCACAGCAAGATTCCGGGTGCGCCACGAGACGCTGGCACCGGCTGACTGCCTCTTCTCCTCACCGGTGCATCTCCTGCTCCAGCACCCCCTCCCCCCCCCCACTGGCAGCTTAGGGCCCGGTCTGGAGGGGCTTCGCGAAAGCAGATGTCGGCATGCTTGCATGTGATGTCATCATGTCGACGTTCGCACATTTCCGGGTGCCCTCCAATCATAGCCGGGAGTTTATTGCGCCACCCAGCAAAAAAGTTTGCGGGACACTGATCTAACAGGAAGGCACCCGGGAGGAGGGGGCAGGGCCTGCCAATGCAGCGGTCACTGACTCGCAGGCTCCATGTTGACTTCCAGTCTAGGCAGAGGGAGGGGGAGCAGCCCTGCTTGTGACCCCCATCCACTGATGTCCTGACTCACAGTTTAAAAAACACAGCATTAAAGGCACCCTGCACTCAAAATGCAGCCCTGAATCATTCAGGATAGGTCAGTTCCAAACCCCACTTCACCTGACTACGTCTTAACCACCTTTCAGACAAACTCTCACTGAAGCTGTCATATTATTCCAGCTGCACCAACTGAGCTCCATCCCCTCGATAAGTAATGAGGCTAATTTCCCTCCACCATCATCCTTCTCCTTCTCTGCGCTCCCTACCAAGCAGACAGCCGTCTGGCACTGCCTGAGCGTGACTCATGCCCCAGGAGTTATTTATAAATGTGATTCAGTCGTTTTTCGTAAGGCAGGTGGCAGGGAATTTGCAAAACCTACAGCAGTGGAACACAGATCGGGGGAAAGACGTTCTGGGAACTTCAAAAGGCAAAACAATCTGAGTTCAAAACCATATACAGTCACCAAGATTTTAACCACAGAAAGGTGTTTTGCAGGTTCTCAAGGCAGTCTGTTATTACTCAAAAGGTAGTAGAGGGTCTTGTTGTTAGCTCTTCGGAGCAGGGACTGTCGATTGTAGGTTAAATGTACAGCGCTGTGTACGCCTTTTAGCGCTATAGAAGTGACAAGTAGCAGTAGGAGGAGAAAAAACTTTTACAGATAATAGGAGGGGATGAGGGGAATACTGGGGTAGGTGGGATGGGCCTGAGATCAGGGCAGGCCGTGTTAACACAGGGGTCCATAGGAAGCCACTGGATGAGCTTTCACAGCTCCAAAACAAAACGTGTGAATGATTTACCATCCAACTTGTCTTTTGAGTGTATTCTACCTTTAAAAGGAATTTGAATGAGGATGGGAGTACCTGGGGCAATGAAGGGTTCAGTGGGATTTGAACTCACAACCTCAAGTTGATGAGACAGCTGCTCGAACTACTAGGCCACTCCTCCACTCTGCAAGACAAGAGGGTTGATATTCAAAGCAATTTAAACGGCCAGAAACGGCTCCTAGCTGTTTAAATTGCTTGTCCAAGGCTAACAGGGCATATTCTGTGGCACTTAACCGCTGCATATGTCCAGTTAGTACAGGGGTTGGCGACCAGCGGCTTTTTGACCACATGGTTGCGGCTCTTCTCTTATGGGGATCCCGCGATGTGTCCCTGTCTCCTGGCAGCCTCCTCCTCCTTCCTTTCAAAGCCTTGGGCAGCAGCTCGAACACACCGCCCACGGCTGATCCGGAAGCCTTCCCTCTGACCGGCATTAGCTATTCAGGGGGAGAATGTCAGAGGGAAGCCTTCCGGGTCAGCCGTGTGCAACGTGTTGGAACCGCTGCCCATGGCTTTGTGAAAAAACACGTATGGCTGCCTGAAAGGAAGGGAGGGGGCATGAACTTGGGACATAGGATGGAAGGACAGAGGAAGGGAGGGAAAGAGATGCTGAGGTGGGGGAGGAAATAGAAAGGGAGAATTGTTGGGCATAGGGAGAACATGAGAATTATTGGACATGGTGGTGGGGGAGGAGTTAGGTAGAGATACCTGGGGAAGAGAGAGATGACAGGGAGAAATGTTGGAAGTGGTGGTGGAGAGGGAACAGTGGGACAGATGGACGCGGATGCAAGAGGGAAGAATGTTGAACATGAAACAACTCCGTGTAGAAATATAGTGTCAAGAGATTCATTTAATTGTTTTTCTTTATTTTCTGTAAGTACCTTAAGTTTTGTTTTGGAGCTAAATGCATTTATGCCCCATATCGCATTAAAAAATCGTATCCCACACCCCCTTCTCAACCCATTGCATCTCTTTGTAAATCTTGGGTCAAACATTGAGGATAAAATAGCTCTCTGCTTTAAAAAGGTTGCAGACTCCTGAGCTAGTGCCTAAGTCAAAACCGGCCATTTTGTGAGAGCTTTCACTTATGCGAAGAACTGTCACTGTTCAGTGTTTAAAAGCAAAAAGTAACGACATACCACACATACTCAAATATAAACCCATCGAATATAAACTGAGATTCCATTTTACCCACCCTTTTCAGGGGAAAAATTCCTCTCCTTCCCTTCCCTTGGAGCCCTACCACTCTCCCTCCCTCCCTCCTGGTAGTCTTCTGTTGCTGCAAACCCTCTTAACCGGTAGACTTTTGCTGCCTCAGTCAATGCGTCCCCACGTCCCCACCCATGCCCCCACCGAACCAGATCTAGCATTCCCTTCCTCCCAAGTGAGAACAAATCTCTCCTGGCCTACTGTGGAGCCACTGGAAGTCTTTGTGGCCATTTTTACTGCGGAGAAAGAATGGACAGGAGCCAATGGGAACTGCCACTAGACCACCAGGAAATCACGGTAGGCCTGGGAAGGAGGGAACACTAGCTCCAGTCCGATGGAGGTGCAGGCACATGCTGACTGAGGCAGCAAGCGTCTGACGGTTCAGGGGGAGCTTGCGGCAGCGGTGGAGGGGAAAGTCTCGAACATAAACCAAGACCCCCATTTTTGGGGCCTAAAAATCTCGGTTTATATTCAAGTATATACGGAACATAGGATGGCGCAAAACACAGCCCTATTTTTATGCGGTTCACTTTATATGGTTAAATACTGAATATAATACTTGTCATAATTAGATTACAAGCTCTTTTAGGCAGGGTCCATGTCTTGCGTGTTTAATGTACAGCACTGCATACATCTAAAATCATGTCACTATAAGAAGTTTTTCGATAGAATGTTACCATTTCAGGCCGCTAAATTGAATACATGGCTTGGAAAACCTATATTAGAGGCTACTTCCTATTCTGACTTTAGAAAATCGCTAAAGACACGCCTGCTTGACATGTTTACATCTTAGTCGTGGCACTGTTTACTTCTCCGGCTTTTCAACTTTTAATTGATGCATTTTTTGACTGTTTTAATATATATATTGATTGTACGTATTTTCTTTTACTCTGTTGTGAACCGCTTTGAACTTTTGGTATAGCGGTATACAAAAAAATAAATTATTATTATTATTATTATTATCTGGTAGCACCATAAAATAGTAATAGTTGCAGAAGAAAAGGCATCCATGTACCCGCTGACTCTTGCAAGCTGTTGGGCTGGTACCTGGAGCCTCTTTTATAAAACACAGAAGTACCGGGTGCCTTTTTGGATTTCTCAGGTAGGTATCCTTTTAGAAAATCAAGCTCATTCGGCTTAGGATATTGCGAATGCTATTATTTTGACTTAGGATGTTTTATGCAAATTGTATTTTAATATATTTTTTTTAAGCTAGACTCATGATTAAGCAGAACGTAAATTCTAAGCTGAATTAAATGAATAGTGAGGAGCGCAAAGGGAAAGCTATAGACCAAATCGGGGAAGGTGAGGGAACAAAGGCTGCAATCCAGTCGGGTTTTCAGGATTTCCCCAAAGAATATGCGCGAGATCGATTTGCGTACAATGGAGGCCGGGCATTCTAATAGATCTCACGCATATTCGTTGGGGAAATCTTGAAAACCCGACTGGATTGCGGCTCTCGCTCTCCACCCCTGGACCAAATGAAACCCAAACTAAAAGCCCACTTTACCCAAGGCCGTTTTCAACGCCTAACTCCCGTTCACCATAAGATACGTACCTATGTCCATCCTATTGTTCTCTCTGCTAGAAACTCCCCAACCCCTATATATAAGCTCTTCTGAGAAGGGACCTTCTATTACATGTGCCTTTCAGCGCTATAGAAATGATAAATAGTAGCAGTAGATCAATTACAGCCAGCACAGAACCTGCTGAGATCAAGAAACTGATGGGCAGGAATTGCTGGCTACTATTTGTTTGTCTGTATATTTATTATGAAACTTATAGCCCGCTATTTCTTAAAATCCAATGCAAGTTAGGAGAGACATACGCAATCAAACAGTACACAAGAAATAAAATAGAACTAAGTGATAAATAAATCTCTATCACTAAAAATGAAACGTAAACCCCTGGGTTTTATATTTGGTGCAGAACATAAGAACATAAGAACATAAGAACATAAGAAATGCCTCCGCTGGGTCAGACCTGAGGTCCATCGCGCCCAGCAGTCCGCTCACGCGGTGGCCCATTAGGTCCAGGACCTGTGCAGTAATCTTTTATCTATACCCCTCTATCCCCTTTTCCAGCAGGAAATTGTCCAATCCTTTCTTAAACCCCAGTACCGTTCGCTGCCCTATAACGTCCTCTGGAAGCGCATTCCAGGTGTCCACCACACGTTGGGTAAAGAAGAACTTCCTAGCATTCGTTTTGAATCTGTCCCCTTTCAACTTTTCCGAATGCCCTCTTGTTTTTTTATGTTCTGAAAGTTTGAAGAATCTGTCCCTCTCTACTCTCTCTATGCCCTTCATGATCTTGTAAGTCTCTATCATATCCCCAGTGGCGTACCTAGGGGGGGGCGGGGGGGGCGGGCCTCCCCGGGTACCAGCCCTGAGGGGGTGTTCCCGGCCTTGCCGCTCAGTCCCCCCCCCACGCCCGAAGGACCGCTCGCCCCACTGACCTTCCAGCACACCTATGAAGCAGCCCGCAGCAGGATCGCGACATCAGCAATCCCTCAGCTGCTTGGGCGCTGCTTCCTGCGCCGCGGTCCCGTCCCTCCTCTGACGTCAGAGGAGGGGGCGGGACCGCGGCGCAGGAAGCAGCGCCCAAGCAGCTGAGGGATTGCTGACGTCGCGATCCTGCTGCGGGCTGCTTCATAGGGGTGCTGGAAGGTCAGTGAGGCGAGCGGTCCTTCGGGCGTGGGGGGGGCAGTAGCTTAAGGTAGCCCGGCGCAGGAAGCAGCTCCTAAGCAGCGCAAAGATAGCTGACGTCGCGATCCTGCTGCGGCTGCTTCATAGGTAGTGCGGGGAGGCCAGGGGGGCGAATGGTCCTTCGGGGTGGGTCGGGGCATCAGGCCTTCAGGGTGGGGCGGGCGGGCGGGCAGGCAGACTTTCAAGGGGGAGGGGGGGTGACAGGCAGGCAGGCAGGCAGGCCTTCAAGGGGGGGTGCAGGTCTTCGGGGGGGGGTGCAGACCTTCAAGGGGGTGCAGGCCTTCAAGGGGGGGACAGGCAGGCAGGCCTTCAAGGGGGGGGACAGGCCTACAAGGGGGGGGGGACAGGCCTACAAGGGGGTGCAGGCCTACAAGGGGGGGGGGACAGGCCTTCAAGGGGGGACAGGCCTTCAGGGGGGGTGCATGCCTTCAGGGGGGGTGCCGACCTTCAAGGGGGTGCAGGCCTTCAAGGGGGGGACAGGCAGGCAGGCCTTCAAGTGGGGGGACAGGCCTTCGGGGGGGTGCAGGCCTTCGGGGGGGGTGCAGACCTTCAAGGGGGTGCAGGCCTTCAAGGGGGGGACAGGCAGGCAGGCCTTCAAGGGGGGGACAGGCCTACAAGGGGGTGGGACAGGCCTTCAAGGGGGTGTAGGCCTTTGGGGGGGTGCCAACCTTCAAGGGGGGGGGTGCAGGCCTTCAAGGGGGGGGACAGGCCTTCAAGGGGGGACAAGCAGGCAGGCCTTCAAGGGGGGGACAGGCCTACAAGGGGGTGGGACAGGCCTTCAAGGGGGTGCAGGCCTTTGGGGGGGTGCCAACCTTCAAGGGGGGGACAGGCCTTCAAGGGGGGACAAGCAGGCAGGCCTTCAAGGGGGGGTCAGGCCTTCAAGGGGGGGGACAGGCCTACAAGGGGGTGGGACAGGCAGACCTTTAAGGGGGGACAGGCCTACAAGGGGGTGGGACAGGCAGACCTTTAAGGGGGGATAGGCCTTCAAGGGGGGACAAGCAGGCAGGCCTTCAAGGGGGGGTCAGGCCTTCAAGGGGGGGGGGACAGGCCTTCGGGGGTGCAGGCCTTCGGGGTGGGTGCAGGCCTTCGGGGTGGGTGCAGGCATTCGGGGTGGGTGCAGGCCTTCGGGATGGGTGCAGGCCTTCAGGGGGGGACAGACCTTCGGGTGGGGGGTACAATCCTTCGGGGAGGGTGCAGGCCTTCAGGGGTGGGGTTTAGGCGTTCAGAGGGGGACAGACCTTCGGGTGGGAGGTAAAGTCCTTCGGGGGGTGCAGGTCTTCAGGGGTGGGGTGTAGCCCTTCTGAGGGGGGACAGACCTTCGGGGGAGGGGGGTCCTGGTGTAAAAGTACACAGAGGGAGAGAGGGAAGGGGGGGTTCAAAGATACGTGCATATGCCAGACTTTGGGGGTTAGAAATAATGGGTCTAAAAACAGAGGAGTGGGAGAGAGATGGTGCATAATGGGATTTAGGGAGGGAAGGAACAGAAAGGGAGAGAACTTGGAAACAGGGGATGGTGTGGAGGGGGGATAGAGATACTGGATAGGAGGATAGTTGGGAACAGAAAGGGAGAGATGGTGGATCCTGGGGTGGTGGGGAGTTGAGAAAAGGTGAATCTGTGGATGGAGACAAAAAAAAGGAAAGATGCCAGATCTCCGGGAGAGGGAAGGGAAACGGAAGGGGAGAACAGAGATGGCAGACGGATGGTTAGCACGGAGAAAGGAGACCCTGGCAAGCAAGACAACAAGAGCCTGGGACCAACAAGATTTGAATATTGATCAGAGAACAAAAGGTAGAAAAAATAATTTTATTTTCTGTTTTGTGATTACAATATGTTAGATTTGAAAAGTGTACATGAGACAGCTTGAAATGGGAACTTTTCTATTTTTGTGAATGGCAAGGCTGAGTTCAGTTAAAATATATGCTTTATAAGAAAATATAATAATGTGTTTTATAAAGTTTATAAGCATTGCTGGCATACTCGGTGAGGTGTTCCTAGTGTTGGTGGTGGTGGTAGCATGTCAGTGTGTTGAGAGGAAGAGGTAGTCTGGGAAATTCTGCTGAGCAAACTCTGGGCCCATTTCCACCCCCAGTTAGTCCACTCCACTCAACTGGTTCACACACTGAGTGGGTCTTTGGGTGTTATTTCTGGGTAGTTGTTTTAGAATCTCTTCCAGTGGTTTGTCAGTATCTCCTTCTGGTCCAAGGAAGGAAACTTTGTCAACCTTAGCATTGACCTTCAGAATATGTTTGTAACAGCGCTGCTTGTGTGGCATTAGGCTATGTAGTGATCGAAAGAAAAAAACAGACCTTTGCACATTTTTGCACTATATGGTGGGTGTATGAGGAGATTCATTTCCTGCACAGTTAAGTCCATGTGAAGTTACCTTGTGCTGTATTTGACATCTAGCAAGGTCTCTGTTTGGAAGGAAAGATCTAAGCTTAAAAATGAAGTGGCCAGAAGTTATGTTAAAAGTAGATAGCGTAGCTGGTTTTAAGAAAGGTTTGGACAAATTCCTGGAGGAAAAGTCCATTGTCTGTTATTAAGACATGGGGGAAGCGTCTACTTGCCCTGGATTGGTGCACTCAGCAGCAACAAATACTAGTGTTGGCTGGCTCTTTCCCCGCATTTCTCCTCTCTTCCCCACGATTTAATATCCAGTTCAGGCAGTAAGTAAATGCATCGGCAGGGGGGGTCTGGTAAGTCTTGGGGGCTGGGGATGGAAGGTGAGAATCAGTTCTGTAGGCTATCAGAAATTTGCTTAATTATCTACTCACACAGAAAAGCAGTAAAGTCAATAGGTTCTCTGAGTGGGAACAACCTGTTTGATCTTGCACTCTTGTGATTGACCAATTGTTTATCACTGTTTAATTTATCACATTGATTAATTTGAGCACACCTGAGGTGTCCTATGATGGTGTGCACTGCAGGCAGAGGAGCCTTATTGTGTAAAGCACTGGAGAATTCTCTCCTCTCGCTTACCTCTCACGCTGAGGACACCCTGCTTCAGTATAATCATTTATATGATTTATCTTATAAACATTATTACGTGGTCTTTTCCTCAAGTGCTGAGACATCAGGTTGTTCCCACTTGGAGAACCTATTGACTTTTACTGCTTTTCTGTGTGGCTTTAACATTTTTGCTATTCAGTATACCTAAACTATTATTCAGTAGAAAAAATATGGTTTGTTCAATCAAATCCTGTGTGGACATTGGACTTCTATGAGTGAATGTTCTGCTTGATTGAACAAACTAAATTTTTTCTACTGAATAATAGTCTAGGTACAATGAAAGTAAATAGCAAAAATGTTTGAGTAGATAATTAAGGAAATCTTTTTCATATTGCTTGCTTATGGACTGGGAAAAAAGACTGTTCAAGCAAATGTCTCCAGAACTGCTTTAATGGAAAAATGTGATTTTTTTTTTTTTAAGTACTTTGTGAAATTTATTGTTGTTGTGAAATTTATTGTTATACTTTGTTTAAACTTAAAAAGCGGTGTCATTAACAGTGAATCTAATCGAAAAATCGATTCAACAGGGTGAATCGAATCGAATGAAATATTTTTCTCTGAATCGGGCAGCACTATTGGCTACCATGAGAATGGGCTACTGGGCATGATGGACCATTAGTGTGACCCAGTTAGGCTATTCTTATGTTATGTTCTCATCTGTAGGGGCCTTTGTTTTCACTTCTTATTTTAATGTATTTTTTTCCTGGGAACTTATCAGTGTTTTTTTATAATGGGAACAAAAATGGAAGAGAATTAATGTGTGTGGAATGGGGGGTAACTAATTTCTTCAGCTAAATAATTCAATCCACTTCAAACAGACATAGGAGAACTCACGCACCATTCACACACCCTCCAACCAAAAACGTCAAAAGAAAAAAACTGTTCGACAACCTCCTAGCCATTCGAGCTGCAACACTTGACCCCCAACTCTACAACCTATTGACCTCGACCACAAACTACAAAACCTTAAAAAAAGAAATAAAAACCCTTCTATTCAAAAAACACATAAAACCAAACTAACATAATCAGAACTGTCCCAAGCATCACCTGCAACTACTCCATATGTACTTCTGATGTCATGACAATTCCGACATAATTTATGTTATGTTATGTTTGGAATAATGGTTACATAAATGAGGTTCAATAAAATAAAATTTTCACTGCCTGTTTCTATTCTGACCATTTATTCCATTTCATGGTTATTGCAAAAAAAAAAAAAAAAAATTTTTCCATGAGGGGGGGGGGGGGGGTGTCAAAAAATGATGGGCCCCGGGTGCCACATACCCTAGGTACGCCACTGCATATCCCCTCTAAGTCTTCTCTTCTCCAGGGAAAAGAGACCCAGTTTCTCCAATCTCTCAGCATATGAAAGGCCTTCCATCCCCTTTATCAGTCGTGTCGCTCTCCTCTGAACTCTCTCGAGTAACACCATATCCTTCTTAAGGTATGGTGACCAATACTGGACGCAGTTCTCAAGATGCGGACGCACCATTGCCCGGTACAGCGGCAGGATAACTTCTTTCGTTCTTGTTGTAATACCCTTCTTGATTATCCCCAGCATTTTATTCGCTCTCTTGGCGGCCGCTGCGCACTGTGCCGTCGGCTTCATTGTCATGTCCACCATTACCCCCAAGTCCCTTTCTTGGGTACTCTCATTCAATAACATCCCTCCCATCGTATAGCCGTGCCTCGGGTTTCTGATTCCCACATGCAGTACTTTACATTTCTCAACATTGAACTTCATCTGCCATCTCTCTGCCCATTCTCCCAATTTGTCCAAGTCTCTTTGCAATTTTTCACAGTCCTCCTTTGTCCGAGCTCCACTAAATAGTTTGGTGTCGTCCGCAAATTTTATTATCTCACTCTTTGTTCCTGTTTCTAGATCATTTATGAATATATTAAATAGCAGCGGCCCGAGCACTGAGCCCTGCGGAACACCACTCGTGACCTTCCTCCAGTCTGAGTAGTGTCCCTTCACCCCTACCCTCTGTTTCCTACCCGCCAACCAGTTTCTGATCCATCTATGCACGTCTCCGTCCACCCCATGGTTCTTCAGTTTCCGGAGTAGACGTTCATGAGGCACCTTGTCAAAGGCTTTCTGGAAATCTAGGTATATGATGTCTATGGGGTCTCCTTTGTCCATCTGTTTGTTAATTCCCTCGAAGAAGTGCAATAAGTTGGTCAGACACGATCTCCCCCTGCAGAAACCATGTTGGCTGGTTATCAGAAGTTCGTGTTTTTCAAAATGTTCATCAATTTTTTCTTTTATTAGTGCTTCCGCCATTTTCCCCGGAACAGAGGTCAGACTCACTGGTCTGTAGTTTCCCGGGTCTCCTCTTGATCCCTTTTTAAAGATGGGCGTAACGTTGGCTATCTTCCAATCCTCTGGAATCACACCTGTTTTCAGAGATAGGTTGCAAATTTGCTGTAGTAGTTCCGCTATTTCCTCCTTTAGTTCCTTCAGCACCCTTGGATGGATTCCATCCGGACCCGGGGATTTGTCAGTTTTTAGTTTTTCTATCTGTCTGCGCACATCATCAAGGCTCACTTCTATGGATGTTAACTTTTGTGCTTGATTTCCATTGAAGAATTGCTCAGGTTCCGGTATGTTGGTTGTGTCTTCGTTTGTGAATACAGATGAAAAGAACATGTTAAGTCTTTCTGCGACCTCTTTCTCTTCCTTCACCGCTCCCTTCCTGTCTCCGTCATCCAGTGGTCCCACCTCCTCCCTAGCCGGCTGTTTCCCTTTAACATATCTAAAGAACGGTTTGAAATTTCGTGCTTCCCTGGCTAGTCTCTCTTCATACTCTCTTTTGGCTTTTCGAACCACACGGTGACATTCTTTTTGATATTTCCTATGCTCTCTCCAGTTTACCTCAGTTTTGTCCCTTTTCCATTTTCTGAATGAATTTTTCTTATTGCTTATCGCTTCCTTCACTATTTTAGTTATCCACGCCGGGTCTTTTATTCGACTCTTGTTGCACCCTTTTCTGAATCTGGGGATATATAGATTTTGCGCCTCGCTCACCGTGTCCTTGAAAAAGGACCAGGCTTGTTCTACCGTCTGCCATTTTTGGGAAGTGTTCCTAAGTTTCTTCTTTACCATTCCCCTCATTGCTTCGTAGTTACCCTTCCTGAAGTTAAAAGTTGTCGCTATGGTTCTCTTTCCTTTCATCTACTTCCATCTTGAACTTGATCATATTATGATCGCTGTTTCCCAACGGTCCCACTACTTCCACTTCATTTGCAGGTCCCTTTAGCCCATTTAGGATTAGATCCAGAGTGGCATTTCCTCTTGTCGGTTCTCTAACAAGCTGTTCCATGAAGCAATCTTGTACAGCCTTCAGAAATTCTGTCTCCCTAGCGCATCTTGAGCTTCCGAGACTCCAGTCTATCCCGGGGTAGTTGAAGTCTCCCATAATAACCGTGTTACCGCCTTTGCATTCTCGCTTCATCTCGGCTTCCATTTCTTCATCGATGTCTCCGGTTTGTCCGGGTGGACGATAGTATAGGCCTATCTTTATTTCAGGCCCTTTCCTTCCTGGTATTTTAACCCATAGTGATTCTAGTTTGTTGGTAGTCTCCGCTGTGTCCATTCTTGTCGATTGTATGCTTTCTTTTATGTATAGTGCTATCCCACCGCCTTTCTGTCCTGACCTGTCCTGGCGATAGAGCTTGTACCCCGGCAGTGCTGTATCCCATTTGCTTTCCTCATTCCACCATGTTTCAGAGATTCCAATGATGTCTATGTCCTCCGCAATGATCATGGCTTCTAATTCCCCCATTTTGTTTCTTAGGCTCCTTGCATTAGTATATATGCAATTTAGCTCCTGGAATTTTGCTGCCTTTAATTCCTTTCCCTGTGCTTCGGTCTTTAGATACTTCTCTTTGGCTACAATCTTTCTCACCTTCTCTTCTTGGTTAGTCGACTCCTGTAATTTGTCCAGTGTTTCTTCCCAGCCTTTTTTCCCCTCAGTATCTTCACGGGATACCTTTTTCCGAAACATCGACGCTTGGTCGACTGTCGGCTTTCCCCTTCTTCTTAGTTTAAAGCCTGTTCTATTCCTCTCTTGACATTGTTTGCTAGAAGTCTAGTTCCCGCTGTGCTCAGGTGCAATCCATCTCTCCTGTAGAGCTTGCTCTTGCCCCAGAACGTCGTCCAGTTCCTCACGAAGTGGAATCCTTCTTCCTCACACCATCTCCTCATCCACGCATTTATTGATTACGCTTGCAAATTTGGGCTCACGCACAACTTGAGTAATGAACCAATTCAAACTGATAACATAACATAAACCTTTATTTATATACCGAGAAAGCCTTTCGGTTCGAGGCGGTTAACGGGAAGAAAAGCTGAAGGGAGGCAGCGAACTACAACGTTTGAGAGAATATGAAAAATTACAAGGAACACATACGACATATAGAGGGAGATTTCGCAGAGTTCTATAAGTGGGATAGATCATGGTCTTAAAGCAACAATATGGAATAGGGAATCAATTTAGACTGGATCGTCCTGTTTGGGGAAAAGGAGCGTTTTTAGGAGCTTTCTGAAATGTATGTAAGAAGTAGAAAATCGAACCAGTTGACGCCATTCGGGATCTTTGAAAGCTTCTTGGAAGGATAGGAGTCCTAGTAATGAATCTTTTATGGGCGTAACCTTTAATTGAGGGGAAGGCAAAGAATGACTGAGGTCGACTGGTTCGTCCGGGTCTGGAAAATGAGAACTGATTGGTGAGATAGTTGGGCAGTGGACCGTTTAGAGCTTTATAGAAGAGACAACCGAGTTTAAAAAGGACTCGGTTTTCAATTGATAGAAAGGTGTTATATGGTCAAATTTGTTCAGGTTGAGTAAGAATGAGCTTTACAGAGGTGTTTTGAATAATGCTTAGTTTCTGGAAGTGTTTGCGTCGTCCTGCCAAGTAGATGATGATACAGGATGCTTAGGACTAGTGATTGGACTAGTCCAGGGGTAGGCAATTCCGGTTCTCGAGAGCCGGAGCCAGGTCAGGTTTTCAGGATATCCACAATAAATATGCATGAGATCGATTTGCATCTCAAGGAGGCAGTGCATGCAAATCCATCTCGTACATATTCATGGTGGAGATCCTGAAAACCTGACCTGGCTCTGGCTCTCGAGAACCGGAATTGCCTACCCCTGGTTCTAGGGTTGTCATGGGAGCATAGGCTTTATACCAGGGGTGGGTAACTCCAGTCCTCGAGAGCCGGAGCCAAGTCAGGTTTTCAGGATATCCACAATAAATTTGCATGAGATAGATTTGCATCTCAAGGAGGCAGTGCATGCAAATCCATCTCATACATATTCATGTGGAGATCCTGAAAACCTGACCTGGCTCCGGCTCTCGAGGACCGGAATTGCCTACCCCTGGACTAGGAGAATGAAAGGTGCCTGGTCAAAGTATGTGATGATGGATCTGAGCTTCCAGAGCATGCAGAATCCTTTGATTTCGGCAGACATGGACAGTTAGCGCTCCTTTTATCAAGGTGCGCTAGCGGGGTTAGCACGTCGGACAATTCATCACGCGCTAACCCCCGCGGCAAGCCAAAAAACTAACGCCTCGTCAGTGGCGGTGTTAGCGACTAGCGCGGCAGGCGGTTTAACGCGCGTTAAACCCGTACCGCACCTTGATAAAAGGAGCCCTTAGTTGTCTGTCTAGACCAGGGGTGTCAAAGTCCCTCCAGTCGGGTTTTCAGGATGTCCCCCATGAATATGCATGAGATCTATTTGCATGCACTGCTTTCAATGCATATTCATGGGGGAAATCCTGAAAACCCGACTGGAGGGACTTTGACACCCCTGGTCTAGATGCACGCCCAGGATTCTAATTGTGGGTGAGATGAGAAAGATGGTTCCCCTTAAGGTTATGGAGTTTATGGGTGACAGTAATCAATTATCCACGCTAATTAGCACTAATTAGAATCCATACTCACAACTTGCTAAAGATGTGCATGCAAATTCTTGTGTGCTGACTTAAAAAGAGGGTGTGGCCATAGGAGGGGCACAGATGGGGCGTGGGCACTCCATGATCTGCGCCTAATTGAGGTGCGGGGATTAACACCACGTCTCAGTTGGGCACAGGTTCTGGTAATAGGCAACTATTCTATTCATGAAACCCAACTCGAAGTGCCTTTTACAGAATTGCACTTAACACACGAACACAAATTGAGTAAAATACAGCACGCAAAAATCCACCTACAACAAGCGTCATTGAAATGCTCATAAAACATTTTAACTCATAAGAACGTAAGAATAGCCTTCCTGGGTCAGACCAAAGGTCCATCAAGTCCAGTAGCCCATCCAGGTCACTAGTACCTGGCCCAAACCCAAGGAGTAGCAACATTCCATACAGAATCCCAAGGAATAGAAAGATTCCGGAATCCCAGAGAGTAACAAGATTCTAGAACCCCAAAGAGTAGCAACATTCCATTCTACCAGTCCAGGGCAAGCAGTGGCTTCCCCCATGTCTTTGTCAATAACAGACTATGGACTTTTCCTCCAGGAACTTTTCCGAACCTTTCTTAAAACCAACTACGCTCTCCGCTTTTACCACATCCTCTGGCGATCCGTTCCAGGGCTTAACTATTCTCTGAGTGAAAAAAAATTTCCTCCTATTGGTTTTAAAAGTATTTCCCTGTAACTTCATCGAGTGTCCCCTAGTCTTTGTAATTTCTGACGGAGTGAAAAATCGATCCACTTGTACCCGTTCTACTCCACTCAGGATTTTGTAGACTTCAATCCTACCTCCCCTCAGCCGTCTCTTTTCCAAGCAGAAGAACCCTAACCTTTTTAGTCTTTCCTCATGAGAGGAGTTCTATTCCCTTTATCATCTTGGTCGCTCTTCTTTGAACCTTTTCTAGTGCTGTTATATCTAACTCAGCCTCTACATGTCTCCTCCCCCTCTGCTCCTTTTTACTTTTGTATTGCTTTTGATGGAAGGGGCAGCAGAGGAGGGAGAGGAGTTCTGGGGATCTCTTACAAGTTTAAGAGAGGCAATTAGCTTAGCAGGGTTTAAAAAAACGTTTAGATACTTTCCTAAAAGTAAACGTCTTTAAGCCATTATTAAGAGGGAGTTAAGGAAGTCCATTGTTTATTCCTAGGATAAGCAGCATAAAATCTGTTTCACTACTTAGGATCTTGCCAGGTACTTGTGACCTGGATTGGCCACTGTTGGAAACAAGATGATGGACCTTTGGTCTGTCCCAGTATGGCAAAGCTTATGTTCTTAAATGCGAAACCTGAATGCTGAAGGCACAGTTACACCATCAAAGCACAGGAGTGATGGCACATGTCCAAGCACAAGTGCTTGGAGGAAGCATCAGTGCCAGGACTGCTCTTAATTAATACAGAGCTCCTTGTGTTTTTGAAGTCGTATTTCCACATTCCTGAACTGCAAGTTTGTTATGTTGAAATGTTTTTGTGCATTGGTACATAAGAATAGCCTTAGTGGGTCAGACCAATGGTCCATCAAGCCCAGAAGCCCGTTCTCATGGTGGCCAATCCAGGTCACTAGTACCTGGCCAAAAACCAAGGACTAGCAACATTCCAGCATCTCAAAGAATAGCAAGATTCCGGAACCCCAATGAGAGCAACATTCCAGAGCTGAGATTGTGATGTCATAATGCCTCATTCCACCAGTGCCTCAGAGCCAACCTCAGCAGTGATGTCACAATGGTTTGATTGTCCTATACCCAAGGAGTAGCAACATTGCAGCATCTCAAAGAATAGCAAGATTCCGGAACCCCAATGAGAGCAACATTCCAGAGCTGAGATTGTGATGTCATAATGCCTCATTCCACAGTGCCTCAGAGCCAACCTCAGCAGTGATGTCACAATGACTTAATTGTCCTGTGCCCAAAGAGTAGCAACATTCCATGCTACCGATCCAGATCAAGCGGTGGCTTCCCCTGAGTCTTTCTCAATAACAGACTATGGGCTTTTCCTCCAGGAACTTGTCCAAACCTTTCTTAAAATCAGCTATGCTCTCTGCTCTTACCACGCATCCTCTGGCAACGTTTCCAGAGCTTAACTATTGTCCAAGTGAAAAAATTTCCTCCTATTGGTTTTAAAAGTATTTCCCTGCAATTTCGAGTGTCTGTTATGCTACGCATTTAAGGGCAATAAAATGTATTATTTAAAAAATGTATATAGCGCCTAAAGTCTAGGCAGTTTAGAAAACAAAATGCAACATAAAATAATAAGTTTCAAGTGTATTAAAAATGTCATATACCCCCTTATCATTACAATACAGCAAATAGTCATAGACTCTCCTCCATCCTCCGCTACGAACAGATTCATTTCGTTCCCATGACTGCATTGTCGTGTAACTAAGGGCTCCTTTGACTAAGCCACACGACTTTTCATCACACACTAACCCCCGCGCTGGCCGAAAAACTACCGCCTGCTCAAGAGGAGGCGGTAGCGGCTAGCGCGGCCGGCGGTTTAGCGTGCGCTATTACACGCATTAAACCGCTAACGCGGCTTCCTAAAAGGAGCCCTAAATCTTCATGGGTTTTTAAAAGTATCACAGAAATACTTACTGTATTTTTGTTCACTGAAGTACTTTGACAAATAACTGTGTCGTCAAAAGTTTCTTAAAAGTATCTCTCGGTTTGCATCATCGTAACTGATTTGTCAATGAACTCCGAAATTTCACCCCTACTATTGAAAACGGAGAATTCCCGACCCTGGTTTGTATCACGTTTCTCTCTTTCATCAATGACAGTTTCATATCTTGGACAATACAACTCCAACAAATCTCAAAAACATCCAGGTATAGAACAGGGCTGCCCAAATGGTCGATCGCAAAGGCAACGCGAGTCCCAGACGGGATCCCAGACGGGATCCATCCCAGGATACTAAGGGAGCTCAGAGAGGTTCTGGCGAGTCCTATTAAAGACTTCTTCAACAAATCTCTGGAGACGGGAGTGATTCCTGGGGATTGGAGGAGAGCGGATGTGGTCCCTATTCATAAAAGTGGTCACAGGGATGAAGCAGGAAACCACAGGCCGGTGAGCCTCACTTCAGTTGTTGGAAAAATAATGGAAGTGTTGCTGAAAGAAAGGATAGTGTATTTCCTTGAATCTAATGGGTTACAGGATCCGAGGCAACATGGCTTTACAAAAGGTAAATCGTGCCAAACAAACCTGATTGAATTTTTTGATTGGGTGACCAGAGAGCTGGATCGAGGACATATGCTAGATGTAATTTACTTGGATTTCAGCAAAGCCTTTGATACAGTTCCTCATAGGAGGCTGTTGAACAAACTTGAAGGGCTGAAGTTAGGACCCAAAGTGGTGAACTGGGTCAGAAACTGGCTGTCGGACAGACGCCAGAGGGTGGTGGTTAATGGAAGTCACTCGAAGGAAGGAAAGGTGACTAGTGGAGTCCCTCAGGGTTCGGTGCTGGGGCCAATCCTGTTCAATATGTATGTGAGTGACATTACTGAAGGGTTAGAAGGAAAAGTGTGCCTTTTTGCAGATGATACCAAGATTTGTAACAGAGTAGACACCGAAGAGAGAGTGGAAAATATGAAAAAGGATCTGCAAAAGTTAGAGGAATGGTCTAATGCCTGGCAACTAAAATTCAATGCAAAGAAATGCAGAGTAATGCATTTGGGGATTAATAATAGGAAGGAACCGTATATGCTGGGAGGAGAGAAGCTGATATGCACGGACGGGGAGAGGGACCTTGGGGTGATAGTGTCCGAAGATCTAAAGGCGAAAAAACAGTGTGACAAGGCAGTGGCTGCTGCCAGAAGGATGCTGGGCTGTATAAAGAGAGGCGTAGTCAGTAGAAGGAAGAAGGTGTTGATGCCCCTGTACAGGTCATTGGTAAGGCCCCACTTGGAATATTGTGTTCAATTTTGGAGACCGTATCTGGCGAAGGACATAAGAAGACTTGAGGCGGTCCAGAGGAGGGTGACGAAAATGATAGGAGGCTTGCACCAGAAGACGTATGAGGAGAGACTGGAAGCCCTGAATATGTATACCCTAGAGGAAAGGAGAGACAGGGGAGATATGATTCAGACGTTCAAATACTTAAAGGGTATTAACGTAGAACAAAATCTTTTCCAGAGAAAGGAAAATGGTAAAACCAGAGGACATAATTTGAGGTTGAGGGGTGGTAGATTCAAGAACAATGTTAGGAAATTCTACTTTACGGAGAGGGTAGTGGATGCCTGGAATGCGCTCCCGAGAGAGGTGTTGGAGAGTAGAACTGTGACTGAGTTCAAAGAAGCGTGGGATGAACACAAAGAGTCTAGAATCAAAAAATAAGATTAAATATTGAACTAAGGCCAGTACTGGGCAGACTTGAATGTTTGTGTCTGTATATGGCCGTTTGGTGGAGGATGGGCTGGGGAGGGCTTCAATGGCTAGGAGGGTATAGATGGGCTGGAGTAAGTCTTAACAGAGATTTCGGCAGTTGGAACCCAAGCACAGTACCGGGTAAAGCTTTGGATTCTTGCCCAGAAATTTAAATTGAATCAGGTTGGGCAGACTGGATGAACCATTCGGGTCTTTATCTGCCGTCATCTACTATGTTACTATGTCCTCGACCTTAAACTGGTCCTCGACATGGCAGCTGGGCTACACTTTAAGAAGTGTAAAGTCATGCATCTCGGCAGCGGAAATCCATGCAGAACATACTCCTTGAATGGAGAAACGCTAGCTAGGACTTCAGAGGAACGGGACTTGGGGGTAATCATCAGTGCAGACATGAAGGCTGCCAAACAAGTAGAGAAGGCCTCATCCAAGGCAAGGCAAATGATGGGATGTATCAAGAGAAGCTTCGTCAGCCGCAAACCTGAAGTCATAATGCCACTTTACAGAGCCATGGTGAAACCTCATCTGGAATACTGTGTGCAATTCTGGAAGCCACATTACCGTAAAGATGTGCTTCGAGCCGAGTCGGTCCAGCGGATGGCCACTAGAATGGTCTCCGGACTCAAGGGTCTCTCATACGAAGAATGACTGGGCAAATTGCAGCTCTATACTCTAGAGGAGCACAGGGAAAGGGGTGACATGATTGAGACATTTAAATACGTCACAGGTCATGTCGAGGTGGAAAACGACATATTCGTTCCCAAGGGACCCTCGGTCACAAGGGGGCACCTGCTTAAACTCAGAGGAGGGAAATTTAGTGGTGACACCAGGAAGTACTTCTTCACAGAAAGGGTGGTGGATCATTGGAACAAACTTCCGGTGCAGGTGATCAAGGCCACCAGCGTGCTCGACTTTAAGAATAGATGGGACATCCACGTGGGATCCCTACAAAGGTCGAGCTAAGGAACTAAGTCATCAGCGCTCAGACTTAATGGGGTGGGTCAGTAGAGTGGACAGACTTGATGGGCTGTAGCCCTTTTCTGCCGTCATCTTTCTATGTTTCTATGACGTCAATTCTGATGTCAGAGAGGAAGTTCTGGGCCAGCCAATCGCTGCCTGGCTGGCCTAGAACTTCCTCTCTGACAGCAGAAAGAGAAAACAGTACTATTATTTCATATATAGAATTGGAGACACATTGACCCTTGTTCTTGTTCCCAGAAATTGTTCGTCAGAATTGACGTTGGGGTGGAGGGAAGGCTTGTGAGCTCAGCACTTGTACGCGTCAGGCTGGCTCGGAGAAGCAGGGAGAAATTGGCATGGTGGCTTGGAGGAGGGGGGGGGGGCAGGGAGAGAGAAAGAATCGTGGAAGTGGAGAGATCGGCGTGATGGCTTGGGGGGGGGGCAGGGGGGAGAGAGAAAGAAAGAGACAGAAAGAAAAGAGACAGAAAGAAATATTGGATTTACAGTCAGAAGAAGGAAGTGCAACCAGAGACTCATGAAATCACCAGACAAAAAGGTAGGAAAAATGATTTTATTTTCAATTTAGTGCTCAAAATGTGTCCGTTTTGAGACTTTATATCTGCTGTCTATATTTTGCACTATGGCCCCCTTTTACTAAGCCGTGATAATTGTTTTTAGCGTTGGGAGCTGCGAGGGGCATTCAGCGCAGCTCCCTGCACTAAAAAGCCACTATCACGGTTTAGTAAATTTTTTATTATTTTATTTATTCAATTCAATTTTCTCTACTGTTCTCCCAGGGGAGCTCAGAACGGTTTACCTGAATTTATTCAGGTACTCAAGCACTGTTCCTTGTCTAACCCGGTGGGCTCAGAATCTATCTAATGTACCTGGGGCGATGGGGGGATTAAGTGACTTGTCCAGGGTCACAAGGAGCAGTGTGGGTTTGAACCCACAACCTCAGGGCGCTGAGGCTGTAGCTTTCATCACTGCGCCACACTCTCCCCTTAAAAGGAGAGGGGGTATATTTGTCTATTTTTGTATAGTTGTTACTGAGGTGACATTGCATAAAGTCATCTGCCTTGACCTCTTTGAAAAAACCCCGGAATATAAATGATAATTCACATTTTCTCTGCGTACAGTGGGCTTTGTGTTGTTATTTTTTTATTTTATTGTTGGTAGATCATTTTGACTTGGTCATTTTAAAAATAGCTCGCAAGCCCAAAAAGTGTGGGCACCCCTGATATAGAACCTGATGTGCCATCGAGAGCACTTTGCATTGTAAAGGAAGCCAATGTAATATTTACCCGGTTTCTTAAGAATTACAAAACCAAATAAAAGGTAAATCTGCTTTTAATGTAGAAGCCCCTTACTCAGGTTTAGACAGAAAAATCCAGCCTTCTTAGATAAGACCCTTGGTTAGGTAAATGTATTCTGCAAGCTATGTTTATTACTTAGTGAGTTTTATTATTGAAATTCTATTTTACAAATATTTGTATTTTTTACTGTATTATTGTATTTCGCCGATTCTCCAGCTCTTTTTAGTGTAAACCACCTAGAACTTTTGGTTATGGCGGTATAAAAGAATAAAGTTATTATTATTATTATTTAGAGTACCAGTGGAAGAAGTGGAGATGGGAAAAAAAAAAGTGGTCCCAGGACAGAGCCCTGAGGTGCACCGACCGACAGCGGATGGCGGTGGAGGAAGATCCACCACAGTATACGCTAAAAGTGCAATGGGAGAAATAGGAAGAGAATAACAGAGCCCTGAAACCCAAGCGAGGGCAGTGTATTGATGAGTAGGTGGTGCTTTGCCATGTCAAAAGATGCAAATAGATCAAGAAGGATGAGGTGGGAGTAGAGGCCTTTGGATTTGACCAGGAGCAGGTCATTGGAGACTTTCGTAAGGGCAGTTTCTGGAGAATGAAGAGGGCGAAAGTCCGATTGAAGCGGGTCAAGGATAGCTTGAGATGAAAGAAAATCAAGACAACGGCAGTGAACAGCACGTTCAAGAAGCTTGGATAAGAAGGGAAGGAAGGAGACAGGACTAGAGTTGGAAGGGTAGGTAGGGTCCATAAGAACATAAGAAGTTGCCCCCGCTGAGTCAGACCAGAGGTCCATCTTGCTCAGCGGTCCGCTCCCGCGGCGGCCCATCAGGCCTAGTGCCTGAACAGTGGTCCCTGATTAATTTTGTAACTTACCTCTAATCCCATCCCTCTACTCTTATCTGTACCCCTCAATCCCTTTGTCTTCCAAGTACCTATCCAAAGCTTCTTTGAACCCCTGTAGCGTGGTCCTGTTTATCACATCCTCTGGTAGCGCGTTCCATGTATCCACCACCCTCTGTGTGAAAAAGAACTTCCTGGCGTTTGTTCTAAACCTCTCCCCTTTCAATTTCTCTGAGTGCCCCCTTGTACTTATTGATCCCCAGCGAGGGTTTTTTAAGAGTGGTGTAACAACGGCATATTTGAAGGCATCAGGCACAATTGCAATGGAGAGGGAAAGGTTGAGGATATAACAGATAGAGTGGATGATAATAAGAGAGAATCTGGACTAGTTAGAGATAGACAGATGCTGGATCGTAGGGGCTGGGAGGATTCATGGAGAGATGGCAGATCCCTAAGAGGAGAGAGGGAGTGATGGAGAGGAGTCAGGCCTGTGCCTAGGGGTAGGAATGGGAGAGATGGAGAAGTCGCAGTGAGAAGAAAGATGCTAAACTTGGGGGAGAGAGAGTGAGAGACTTTGCTTTAGAAGTGGAGAGAGATCTTAGACCTGAGGAGGAGAGACCTGGAGCACAAGAGAAAGAGTTGGGGGAAATCCACTGCTTATTCCTAGGATAAGCAGTATACAATCTGGGGTCTTACCAGGTACTTGGGACCTGGGTTGGCCACTGTTGGAAACAGAATACTGGTCACAGCAGAAAAGAATGTAATTTAATCAGGAAATTGTAATGCATGTAGTTACAGGGCAGACTGGATGGACCGTTCAGGTCTTTATCTGCCGTCATTTACTATGTTACTATGTTAGGTCGATCTGTTGATCAACGTATTTCATAGCACTTGATCCTATCATTCTCAACTCTCAATGACACAAAACACAAAACATATCACAGCAAATCTTTCAATTAACAAAAGTGTGGAATTCACAGCCACCATATATACATGATTTCACAAAAAACTAAAAACATGTTTTTTTAAGAATTCTCTATAAAGGGCTTAAAGAAACACAGGCTAATAGCACAGGATACTCAGAATAAAGACAATGTGAACAATCAGCCACAATCATTGTTCGTTTTGTGGGTCCCCTTTAGGAATACAGCCAATGCGCCCTCCTGACGAAGCGGTTTCCACACGAAACTCGAGTAGAGGGTTAGGAGGCATGGATATACCTGCTGGGTGACTCGAATGGGGTACATTGCAAGCGCAGGAAGCTGAACAATGGCACCGTCCTTCATAAGAGCTCAGCAAATAAGATAAGTCGACGTAAAAAAAATGTTTACGTACTTTCTAGTTTTGATTAATGAAAGCTTTGAGAGACGGTGCCGGGGACCTTTAGCAGTGCAGTGACAACCTGCGTTTGGTTTTCTATTAAGCACCAAGGGTGGTGAGCTGAGCACTACGGTACACTTTGGGAGTATGTTTAAACATTGATATTTTTTTATTTTTTTATTTACGTCAAGCCCTGTGGAGAAATTCATACTGTAGTAATATAACATATTGTCTCTAACTTCCCGTGTTGAAAGTGGTCAGATCACGGGCAGGATCGCACTCTGGATTTTCCCGTCACACTCCACAAAGGTACGCAATCTTTTGTTGCGCCTCAGAACTGAAATATCATCGGTTATGTGCGCTAGCACAAGTTACTAAGTTGTTGCGGAGGTGGGGGGGAGGGGGAGTCTGCATTATTGGGGCCCGACTGGAATGAAGGAGAAGGAGGGGGCGATCTCTGCTCCATCCTTCTGTCATCCCAAGATACCTTTCACATTGCTGTCTTGTAATTTGCAGTTCCCAGCAAAACAGGTTTCTTGCTTTCACCCAGCTCTTACCTGAGTTCCTGTTCTGGAGCAAGAATTCCATCTGCAGCCTCTGCCCTGCGTCCTCGGCCAGCGTGATGGGGCTTGGGTGTGCGGGGTCCCCCGAGAAGCAGCCCACCTCTGCCCCGCAGAAGACCAGGGACTGCGTCTCAGCCAAGTCGCTGGTGGTCACAGCAGCGCATAGAGCCTGTGGCAGAATGGAAGAGTGAAGGGCGCATGTGGTCAGGAGGAATATAATGCAAGGAGCACAAAATAAGACAGATGAAGAATGGGGGCAAGACAAGAGAACTCCCCTCTCACAGCCCAACAAGGAGCGAACCAGCTCCAGGATCCTCAGTGCAAGGAGATGTAAAGACAAGAGGGTGAAGCGTGACTGCAGACTCCGGGAGCTCCACACCCAGATGGAAAACGGCAGAGGGCTAAAAGGGAACTGGAAAGGTTTATTTTCCTCTTTCCCCTGAAGGAGCCCTGGCTGATGTCATGGGGTGGGGTGAGGCTTCTTGGAGCAGAGCTAAGAAGCCAGATTCCTGCAGGTCCCCTGACTATTACGAACAGCACAAGCCAAGGAAAAGGAGGAGGAGCAGACTTCTCCCGAACAAAAACAAACCGAGGTCTGAGCTGCTGGCCAGCCTCCCAGGTAGAAGGAAGTCGTGTGCTTGCAAGGACAGGTAGAGCGCAACTCCCACCCCCACCCGCCATTAGCAGGCATGTGGATACCAGGTCAAGACAAGCCTGCCTGAGAGACAGCTGATTTTTGTGGTACCACCTTTAAATCATGTACACTTCTCCCTCCGTATTCGCGGTGGATGCGTTCCGGATGTAGGCGCGAATACGGAAAAACCACAAATAACTTTTCAATATGTTGTTCACGGTTTTAGGGATCTGCCACCATTTTTACTAAAGAAACCGCGAATAGCCAGCGATTTCAGGGCAGGCGAGCAATTTGTCAGAAGAACTCTCGCTACCACCCTCTCCTCCAGCTCTTGAAAGCCAAGTGGGTCGGACATTTGCATCCTCGAAACCCCCAGCCCGCTGCTACTGAATTGGTACCGGTATAACACTGGGGAGGGAGGGTGAAACCCCGCAGCTGCTCGCCAGAAAACGGGGGTGGGGGGAGGGGAAAGCGAGACTGAGACGCGGACAATATCGGGCTGAACTGACTTATGCAAATCCTGCAGGAGCATCAGCACCGCAGCCGCCAGCATATGGGCACGTGGGGGGGAGAGGGAAGTTGGCACTCTTTTGCTGCTCTTGTTCTTCTTTTTGTTGTTGGGCTATATGGCAAATAAAAGTGGTAAGAGAGGGTGCGAGAGAGGGGAGGGAGGAGGGGGTAAAAAAACAACCACCAACCAATACAAAATAAACCCCAAACCAATTAGTAAGCGAGAAAGAGGCAGCTAAAGTGCAACCCATCGCCACTGGCTCCCGCCCTATTCAGCCGGACTTCACGACTGACAGACATTATCACCAATAGGTATTGAGAGAGGCATGAATGGCGTTCCCCTAGAGCGAATAGAAATTTAGAGGGGGCAGGCAAGCAACCAGCGATTTCAGGGTACTGTACAGAACACTAAACGGAAAAAAATTTGACTGATGATGTTTTTGGGGTGGCGGAGACAGCGGTCAAAAAGTCGCGAATAATCGAAACCACAGATACGGAAACCGCGAATACGGAGGGAGAAGTGTACCTGTATAGGAGCTGCCAGGAGAGCCCAACAAAGCAAGTCTGAAGCATTCAGTCCTGCAATAAGCTATTGTTACAGGACACAGTACATCAACAGAACGGCACAGAGCATGGACACAGGTCAGCAGTTGCAAGGTAAGGAGGATGACACAGTCATAAAACAGTACAACAGAGTGTAGGACACTTCCAGATGGAATGCTACAGCCACAGCGCAGGCACAGTCCAGAATAACAGAGCGTAAAACACAGCACAGTCATAGCATGCAGGCAGTCCAGTGCAGGCAGAGCACAGTAATCACAGTGCATGGTGGAGCACAACATTTGAAGTAAAGCAGTGCACGCCCACAGTGTGCGAGAGCGGGTGGTGCAGTGATTGGAGCTACAACCTTGGCACCCTGAGGTTGTAGGTTCAAACCCCACACTGCTCTTTGCGACCCTGAGCAAGTCACGTAATCCCCATTGCTCCAGGTACATTAGTCATAGTACAGAAGACCCAGGACATAAGAGCATGTGATTAGCTGTACTGGGTCAGACCAGTGATCCATCTAGCCCAGTCTCCTGTTTCCACAGTGGCCAATCTAGGTCACAAGGACATGGCAAAAACCCAAATAGTAGCAGCATTCCATGCTATGTTCTCAACAGCAGACTATGGACTTTTCCTCCAGGAACTTATCCAAACATTTCTTAAAGCCAACTACGCTATCCACTCTTACCACATCCTCTGGCAACGTGTTCCAGAGCTTAACTATTCTCTTAGTGAAAAAAATTTCCTCCTATTAGTTTTTAAAATTATTTCCCTGTAACTTCATAGAGTGTCCCCTAGTCTTTGTAAATTTTGACGGAGTGACCCGTTCTACTCCACTCAGGATTTTGTAGACTTCAATGCTATCTCCCCTCAGCCGTCTCTTCTCCAGGCTGAAGAGCCCTAACCGTTTTAGTCTTTCCTCATACGAGAGGAGTTCCATCCCCTTTACCATCTTGGTCGCTCTTCTTTGAACCTTTTCTAGCACCACAATATCTTTCTTGAGATAAGGAGACCAGAATTGAACGCAATACTCCAGATGAGGTCGTACCATGGAGTGATACAGAGGCATTATAATATCTTTAGTCTTGTTAACCATCCCTTTTTTAATCATTTCTAACATCTTGTTTGCTTTTTTGGCTGCCGCCCCACATTGGGCGGAAGGTTTCATCGTATTGTCTACAATAACAGCCAGAGTGCTGCAAAATACATGAAAGGGTGCCCTGCACTCACAGCTCAGTGTGTCCGCAGATGGCTCATTTTATGCTGAATTTTTTAGCATTAACTTAAGAGGACGGCACTGGAGGAGAAAATCAAGAAACAAGGAATCCGTGCTGCAATAAAGGATCGATAACCCAAAGGAGCGCACGCTGCACTGATAACACTGCAAAGACATGGTGTACCCCCAAATGACCGTTTTCAGTTCCTCCCATGAACAAAGGGTTTATCTTTCGTGCCCTGATCAGTAACCCTCTTCTGACTGACGACTGGGCAGGTCTCACAGCATTCCTGGCTCACTACAGAAGAGCAAAAATGTTATCTAATCGTTTGCACAGCTGTCGTTCTTCAGGGTCACTGCTGGGGACCTCGTAACCTCTTTTTAAAAGCTAGGGGAGATGGGAAGCAGGAGGGGAGCCTTACAAAGAATTGGGGAAAAGTTGGGTCTCTCGGCCTGCTACAGTTTTGGAAAATCTCTTTGGGAGTAGAGGATGGACCTTCTGGATCCCAGCTATATTTTGGTTTTATCCTGGGAGGTGAGAAAGGGAGGTCACAGTTTCTTTTTTATTCGTAAAAGTTTGGCATGACCTTCCTTCTATAATTAGAGTTCTTTCTCATCTACCCACTTTTCGTAAAGTCCTGAAGACATTTGTATTTCAGAAATGTACTAGTGATCCTTCATTTTCAAATAATCAATCATAAAACATAAAATTTTGGCCTAAAAGATATAGTTTCTGTTCTAATCTCCTGTATAATTTTATTAATATTTTGTTAACCAAGTCGAGCCCTCCTGTTGGGATGAATCGGTGTAAAAAATCAAAGATTAGATTAGTGTTCCCTGTTATTTTTTTTAAGTTCAATTTCTTTATTCAGTTTTCCAAAAGTATAAGTTACAAATTTTAACCATACTAGCATACAAACATAAGAGAAAAATGTTTGCAAACCATAGTTCCCAATAAGGTAAGTACTATCATAAAAATAATACCAAAAGCACATTGAACTGCAAAGATCTGAGTAGGTGCTTTAAACCCACAGGTTAAAACCATGGGCTCGCACTGCTGGGGAAGGCCAGGGCAGAAGCAGGGTAGCGCTCGGGGCAGAGAGCGCAGGAGAGTCGCGGCAGAAGCAGGGCAGCGCTCGGGGCACAGAGCAGGAGAGTCAGGGGCAGAAAGCTGGAAAGTCGGGGCAGAGAGAGCAGGAGAGTCGCGGCAGAAGCAGGGCGGCACTTGGGGCAGAGAGGACAGGAGAAGAGAGCTGTAAATTCGGGGCAGAGAGCAGGAGATGCAGTCGGAAAGCAGTGAACGATTGGTCCCCAGCAGTCACTTATTATTATTATTATTATTGTTTGCTGATCGGCCAGCCCAATCGGTGTTGCAGTTTTTGGTTAGTGAATCGCTGCCTGCCTACATTTGAATGTCGTTCCCCCTCATTTGCATGCGCGGATCGGAGGATAATCGGGACAGAGGTTAGTGAATCGGGTCGGAGGTAAATCAGGTTGCAAACTGATCGGTGCAAGATCGGTTTGCTTAGTGAATCTAGCCCCTTGTGCCTGAAGTGGGGACTAGGTAATGAAAGCGGTTGTCTGGTCTTTGCAGGAAACTGACTGAGCGGCAATCTTTCTTTTAATGAGGTTGAGCAGGGGAGAGTACGCAAAGCAATTAGGCCGATAGTCTAGGAGGCTAAGTAAACACTGAAACCACCTCCGCAATTATATTGAGCAAATAAATTATACAGGCTGATAACAGTATAACATAACTAATCAAACATCAAAGCAGGGAGAGAAATACTTAGGTTTTCAGCAATATAAATTATGTATAGAAGAAATAGTTTAGACAATTGAGGCGGTCACCATTGTTGTAGACTAAATAAACATCAAAGCGGGAAGATATGTTGTGACAGAAGGAGCTTGTCTTCCTTCTCAACATTTACATCACATGATGAACAGGATTTTAGGAATGGGCTAGCTGTTTTGGATGCTAACATTGCTAGATTACAAAGGACGTTGCAGACTGGCTTCCTGAATAAATGAAAGATATCATTAACATAAAAAAAAAAGAAGTATTAGGCATTAGAGGATAAGTGAAAGAAAATAAAACGAGAATTATATACAGCTGACAGGGCTCCAGATAAAACAAATGGCGTTATAAAAGGAGATCGTACACTGCAATATTGAAATAAAAAGAGGAAATAAACAGTAATCTACTTAACAGAACCAGCGAACGTCAACTCTTAATAAAGAACACAGAAGTAAAAGTTTTATTAATAGTTTTGCTTCGTTAGTGTAAAGATAGGGGAATCTATCTTCAGCGAAGACAAAGATGGCAGGCGCTGCAGGAGGAAAACAGCACAAACTTGCACGTGGAGAGAAGGCCAGTCAGTGATGGCAGAGATGATGTTGTGTCTTGTGTCTCAAACCCGATCGATAGGGGTAGGCTGGTGTAGCTCCAAGAATTCTTCCACCTTCAGAGGGTCCACATAGTCCTTGGTGACATTTTGATAGGTGATATGTGAAGTCGGGAAGGATAAAAAATGCCAAAGCAGGTTCCCATCTCTACCATCAGATTTTAGTGGAGCACTAGCTTTTGCTTTCTGAGATTCAGCACTTTTGGTAGCCAATGTTCCATGAATTTCACATCGGGTCCTTCCTGTCCTTCATGAATTCCAAGAATTCGCAAGTTGCTCCTTCTGGCACGGTTATCTGTGTCTTCAAATTCTTGTTCAAGGAAGTTTATTTGTTTTTGAAGTTGCTTGACATTTTTGTTCATTACCTCAGATTTCATTTCCAAATCTATGATTGTTGTATCGATAGATTTGTGAAGTCTTCTCTTAATTTGGCAATATCAGCTTTTATATCCTGAACGAGTTCTTTCATCTCCCTCAGCTCCTCGAGGATTTCAGAGCTGGCGCCATTTTCAGTAGTTAGTAGAGGAGTTTTTGAAGGGGATCTTGGCTCAGGCTTGTGTCGCTTACTTATTTTGGCAGAAGCCATTTCATCCGTTGAAAAATAGATGATATCAGAGCTGAGCAGTAGTACTTTCTGACAGTTGAAATTGAAGAACAGCAAGGTTGGAAGATTTTCTCTATTTATTGATTAATCGCTGCTGCTGCCATTCACTTCGGGCTCTCTAGCGCCCCTCCCCCCCCCCCCCCCATCCTCCGATCTGATTTTTTGGCCGATTCAAAAAGAGCTATTGATGCACTAAAAAGTTTGCATGCAAATGATTCACATGGAGGTTCATCATAATCTCTGTCTCTCCCGTCCGATTGATTGCTGTGAGAGCGACTCTCACACACATGCAGAGCCGGCAGAGGAAGACTGAACAGCTGAGAGGCAGCGGAAGCACCGAAAGCAAACTCCTGACACTCAACTGTTCGGACAGGAAACCTTTTTTTTAATGAGCACAGATGCTGTGCGTGTTACACACACACACACACACAATATCTGTCCCATTAAAAAATGTCCCTCCCCCCACTGGTGACAGCCCTCCCCAATGATCCCCAATGAATGCAGTACCTGGAATCCCCCACGTGCTAGCAAAAATTGGCAGGAAGGATGCCCATTGCCACCTACCATGCTGCCTCCTCTCCCGCCCAAGAAAAAAAAATGGCAGGAAGTATGCCTACTTCCTCCTGCCATGCCGATATCCCCCCTCCCCAATGTGATAGCAAAATAACAGGATGCCCACTCCCTCCTGCCACCAAAGGCCCACCCCTGTGCCAGGCGACCCTCCCCAAACATCCCCTCCCCTCCTCCCCCCAAAAAAGGCAAGAGGGATATCCACTCCCCCTGCCACCAGAGGACCCCCCCAACCCCCCCCCTTTTGGACCTTTCAAGGAAGTTGGGAGCAGGAGGGACGCTCCATCACTCCTCCTCCGAGGGAGTTGTTAGTGTGTTTTTAGCGAAGATGCACAGGGAGGGGCCCAAGGCTCAAATGAAAAGTTTGGAATAACTTGTAAGTTTCATGGATCCACGTCATTCTCTTGTTTGGGTGAAAACTTTTCAGCGGCCCCTTGTATAATCAACAGAACTTTATATTGCACCCTATAGATCACAGATAGCCAATGAAATGGTTTTAATACGGGTGACATATGGGTGAATTTTGACAAAACAGCAACTACCCTTGCTGATGCATTCTGGACAACCTGCAATGCCCTTGGTCGATATCCCTAGGTACAGAGCATTGCAGTAGCCCAGTTTTGCCACAATCGTCCTCTTTACCACACTGCAAAAATTATACAAAGGCAGCTTAGGTTTCAACTTATGCAAAAAAGAGGAAGGTGAGAAAAACAAGACTGAATCTCATTCACAATCTGGCCCCTCGTGCTAAGCTTCGAGTTAATCACCACCCGTTACAACTTCTTCTCGTTTCCTACAGAAAGAAATGCATAATTCACCAAAAAATAATCAGGCCAGTTTCTTCCATGGACCTCCCAATGATTGTAACTTCTGGGTTTTTTTTAGAAATTTAAAGCAAGTCCATTTTCAAACATCCACTCACTGAGCCTATTTCAAGCAGCCAAGCAACGGTGCTCGTGTAGCTGACAATTGTGAGAGACTTGGCACATTTCCATACGCAACTTACTGGCTGGCATAAGCGCTCCTGCCTCAGCACCTACTCATATATACCCAGGTACGCTAGTATTTTATAAAGGAAAGTAGACCCTTCCTTCCCTATATAGACTATGTACCAGTCACTCTGCTGGGAGCATCTCCTCGCCAGTCACTGTGGTGGCAGAGCTGCTGTGGGCAGATAGAAAAGGAGCATTGGATCATTTTTCTTCCTTAATACCTGAATTTTCTATCCAGTCTCCTCTGTTTTCCCCTTTCCAGCAATGATCAAAGAAGAAACGAGGCTGTGTGTGTACATGGAGAGCACACCAGATATACAATACAGAGAAACATGATGGCTGATAAAGGCCAAATAGTCATGGCATACCAGTGAACACGCCTACACACTGCTAAATTATACATCACACCAGTCCAATACAATCCAGTGCTCCCAACAGACACCTGGAAGATGTTAATGAATTTCCAGTAGCAGCAACACATGAGCAACAAAACCGGTGTCAGGTCAAAAGTGCGCCGGGACAAAGGCGCGCGCAGACAATTGAGCGCAGTGCGGAGGCGCGCGCCACAGAAAATTACTGTTTTTATGGCTCCGACGGGGGGCGTGGAGGGGGCGTGGGGGGGAACCCCCCCCCACTTTACTTAATAGAGATTGCGCCGCGTTGTGGGGGGTTGTAACCCCCCACATTTTACTGAAAACTTCACTTTTTCCCTGTTTTTAGGGAAAAAGTTAAGTTTACAGTAAAATGTGGAGGGTTACAACCCCCCAAACCCCCCCCAACACCGGCGCGATCTCTATTAAGTAAACTGGGGGAGCTCCCCAACAAAAACCCCCGTCGGAGCCCCTAAAAACTGTAATTTTCTTCGGCGCGCGCCTCCGTCTTGCGCTCAGTTGTCGGCGCGCGCCTTTGTCTTTCGCGGGGTGGCCTATGAACCACAAAACCGGAAGGGCGGGACCCACCTTGTTGAGCTCCTCTTGGTTCCCAAACAGTGGGTGGTAGCGTCGGTATTTCCCTTCTTTGTACTTGGCTGTGATGAATTGCCTCCTTTCTTGGCTCGTACTCGTGGCATTGATGGCCTCGCTCGGGGGCACATTCGCTGCCCAGAACTGGTTCCCAACCGCGTTGCCAAAGCGCTGGAAGAGCTGAGAGTAATAAAAAAAAAAAAAAAAGCCATAGTCACGTGATCAAAGATCTTGAAGTCAACAATAGCCTTCGCAAAGACCAATCAATCTTTTTCAAAACTCCCAATCAGTGATGGCCAACATCTGATCAATTTCTCATCCTGGTCAAATTATCCAACAGTCTTGCATGAAGACGGGATTTCAAGAACCCTCATCGCCCTTATAATAATACAGGTCTCCCCTAAAATAAAATTAAAAAATAGCTTCTTGTTAAGGTCCAAAACTACTTTGGTTGTACCACAGAAAGATGGGATGTCAAAAATCTAATAAACACCCAAATACTGTCACTCTAGGTCAGGGGTGTCCAGTGTCAGTCCTCGAGGGCCGCAATCCAGTCGGGTTTTCAGGATTTCCCCAATGAATATGCATGAGATCTATTAGCATACAATGAAAGCAGTGCATGCAAATAGACCTCATGTATATTCATTGAGGAAATCCTGAAAATCCGACTGGACTGCGGCCCTCGAGGACCGACATTGGACACCCCTGCTCTAGGTGAACGCCTCATCCAGGCGAAATGCCCTTTTTAATCCCCATGCCACTCAATCACAGTTATTGTAAAGCAAATTGTGAAACCTTTCACTGGACCAAGAAACACGAGATCAAAGTATACATTGCCCCATCTTCCCATGCGGATAGAGAAAGAATCCGGCTGTGGGGTTCAAATCCCACACGTCTCCTTGTGATCCTGAACAAGTCACTTAATCCCCCATTGGTCCAGGTCCATTAGATAGAGTGTGAGCCCACCGGGACAGATAGGGAAAAATGCTTGAGGACCTGAATGTAAACCATAAGTGCTATATAATAAATAAAATTAGAGAATGACACAGGGACAAATTTTTCCCCATCCCGTCCCCACAAGTGTTGTCCCTATTCCTGTCCCTGCCCCATTCCTGTAAGCTCATAGAAATAGAAACATAGAAACATAGAAATAGACGGCAGATAAGGGCCGTGGCCCATCAAGTCTGCCCACCCCAGTGACCCTCCCTATCTATCTTTGCGGATAGATCCCACATGTCTGTCCCATCTGGCCTTAAAATCCGGCACACTGCTGGCCTCAATAACCTGAAGTGGAAGACTATTCCAGCGATCAACCACCCTTTCAGTGAAGAAGAACTTCCTAGTGTCACTGTGCAGTTTCCCGCCCCTGATTTTCCACGAATGCCCCCTTGTTGCCGCGGGACCCTTGAAGAAGAAGATGTCTTCTTCCACTTTGATGCAGCCCGTGAGATATTTGAATGTCTCAATCATATCTCCCCTCTCTCGACATTCCTCTGCCTTAACCGCAAGAGCCTTGAACACTTATGATTTTAAAGTGTTTGAGGCTTGTGCAGATGAGGGTGGAGCTTAGGCATTGGTGGAATGAGGCATTATGACATCACAATCTGAGCTCTAGAATGTCGCTACTTAGGATTTTAAAGCGTTTGAGGCTTGTGCAGATGAGGGTGGAGCTTAGGCATTGGTAGAATGAGGCATTATGACATCACAATTGGAGCTCTAGAATGTCAATACTTAGGATATGAAAGCGTTTGAGGCTTGTACAGACGATGATGGAGCTTGCGGGAATGGGGCAGGGACAGGAAAAGAACTCTCACGGACGGGACGGGAAAATGAGTTCCCGGGGGGCATGAGGAAAAATTTCTCCCTGTGTCATTCTCTAATATGTAGCCTCCCTCCACAGTATTCTGAGATTTCTCCTTATTATAACAGTTCTGCCCCGTACTTCCATAAGTATAACTTTTCCCATGATGTGGCATGGGCTTCCTCTACAACATATCATATCTGCAGTGGCATAGTAAGGGTTGAGGTGGGTGGGGTGCGTGCCCCTACCTCTCTGCTCGCAGCCTGCTCTCTACCCCTTTGCGGACGAATCAGGGGAGAGATGGCTCCCGATCCAATCTGAAGGCTTACAGCAGTTCGGATTTAACAGAGCACCCTCCAGAAGCAGACAATCAATAAGGAAAAGTCTGCGATCTCCCGCCGAAGGAACGCTCTCGGAGTGAATCCGTAGCACTTGGGTAATACCCGCGGCACCGAAGAAAACAAAAAGACTAGAAATTGAGAAATAAAATCACGAGCAGAAGAAAGCAAGGCTGCAGAAAAATCTGAGCTTCAAGGGGAGTGTCCGCACAGGTGACCTCGCAGAGGGGGGGGGGTCAGTTTTATTTCTAAGTTCCACAACCAAGGCTGGAAAAATGCACAAGAAATTAGGGTTACTGCTCGGGCCAGGAACGGGGGAAGGGAAGGGATGCGCGCACGGGAGGAGGAGATGGGGGTGAGGAAGGAAAAGACGGTGGGGGAGGGGCGCCTCTCACCCTCGCTACACCACTGTGTATCTGCATCCTCTCTTGCAAAAGCGTGGCCTTCCGCCCCAATGTTTTATAACCCTCTCCTATCCGATGTAACTTTCTCCATGATGTCTACATGGGCCTCTTAACTTGTAAATCGCCTGGAACCTCTTCTGGAGAAGTGCGATATCCTGATTCGATTACATTTGATAAACTATCCATGTTCTACAGGTTTCCAGTCTCAGCCAAAAGGTCAACGAGAGACCACCCTCAGCTCGCCTGCCTCCCTGCTTCTTTTCTTGATTATGCCGACGATTCCCCTTCTCCGGATTGGGTTTTCTACAGTAAGGTCCAGATTCACTAAGGTTTAGCGACGATCGCTGCTAACCGACCCAGTTCACAAAACGGCTCACCGCAAGATTTCCCCTCGAACGCCCATGTAAATTTGTAAAACCCCAAGCAAAATGGCCAAGCGACTGATTCACTTACATTTACTTGACTATTTTGCATCAGGTTTTACGATCTTAAAACCAACTGCTGTAGATCTGTCGGTAACTGTGTTACCAACAGGTCTGCCTGGGGGGGGTGTTTCGGTTTTTTTTAATGGCACAGATATTTTGCATGTATTACACATGCAAAATATCTGCCCAATAAAGAATAGGAAAAATAAAGCCTTCCGACAGCGCCCCCTTCCCACCCTGAACCCCAAAAAATGGCAGGAGGGATGCCCACTCCCTCATGCCATCGCCCCCCCTTGCGCCGAAGAGGGAGGAGCCTGAGGTGCCTGAGCCAATCAAGGTCTTAGGCCCATCTCCGTGCATCACCTGATGCACCAGAGAGGGGTCTAAATCCTGCACTGCTGACAGCGGACGGCGGAAGAGCATGAGGGACTGAATACCCCTCCTGCTCCCAATTTAAAGGTATGGGGCGGCGGGAAGGGGGTCGATGGCAGAAGGGAGTGGGCATCCCTCCTGCCATACTTAGGTTCTTCAGTGCAGGGGGGGGTCTTTTCTCAATTATCTCTATTGATTTCTCACTTGAGTTTTGGGGCTCAGCTCTGTCTTGGTTATTTTCTTCTCTCTCCCATCGCACTTTCAGTGTATTACATCACATAAATATTTATGAATCACCCCAATAGGAGTTCAATACAATTTCCAAATTAATAAGGAATTACAAACTTGCATTAAAATGAAAACATATACACTTAGTCCAGCGAGTTTCCAGTTTTTTTCGTGTTGTAGGAAAAATAGCTTAGAAAAAACTAGAAACTCGCTGGACTAAGTGTATATGTTTTCATTTTAATGCAAGTTTGTAATTCCTCATACACTCCTCCTTTTACAAATCCGTGGATGCGGATTTTAGCGCAGGCTGGCGTGCCGAATGTTCCGCGCTGCTCCCGACGCTCACAGGAACTCTGTGAGTGTCGGAAGCAGCGCAGAGCATTCAGCACGCCAGCCTGCGCTAAAAAAACGCTTCCACGGTTTGGTAAAAGGGGGAGGGGGACAGTGTTAAAAGCCCACCCAAAACACACAGTGGCATAGATGACTCTCAAGACGTCCAGAAAGAAAGTTTCAAAAATCGGCACTTGGACATTTTGGTGAGAAAAACATCCAAGAGCCGATTTGGGCCATTTTAGAATTTTGGAAATGCTCCAATTGGTACCAAAATGTCTATATAAAACAGCTGAAAACAGGTACCTTCCTGCCCAACTAACCTAGGCAGCCTGTTATAAAGCTACCCTCTTTAAGCCTGGTAACCAATTAGCACGCGAGGACTGAGATCTCTTAGTACAGATCAGATGGTTCCAATGGCGCCCCACCACACCCTCATCTCCATCCCCCGCTCATTCCGCACCCCCCCGCCTCCATAATCTTCACCAGTGCGAGCAGCTTCTCCAGCCTGCTACCCACACTGGCATTGACTTTCCCTCTGAGGTCACTTGGATCAGAGGGGTTTGGCCTAGAGGTCTGCACGGGAACGGGGATCCCGCGGGTTCCCCCCTGGCTCACGGGACTCCCACGGGGACGCTCCCTGGCCCACGGGACTCCCACGGGGACGCCCCCTGGCCCACGGGACTCCCACGGGGATGAAAACAGCCTACCTAAATTCTGGCGATGCAGGCATGCAGCTTACAAGTCCGGCGTCGCGGCGGGAAATAGCCATGCTGAGCAGTGAGCTCAGCACGTACACAGATGAAAGCCTTGCTTGCTGATTGGTCCGGTGGCCCTGCCCCGCCGTGCCGCCGGACCAATCAGCAAGCAAGGCTTTCATCTGTGTACGTGCTGAGCTCACTGCTCAGCATGGCTATTTCCCGCCGCGACGCCGGACTTGTAAGCTGCATGCCTGCATCGCCAGAATTTAGGTAGGCTGTTTTCATCCCCGTGGGAGTCTCTCTCGTGCGCTATGGCTCTAGTCTAAGTCTTCTTACTCTGGGGCACCAGACCTCCCTCATACAAAGGCCGGGAATGCAGAGTTGGTTCCATTCTCGGTAGGGGATGCCTTGGTAGGCTCACTGCTCAGCCACTGGGAACCCAGATTCAGTCCTGTTCTGGGTGGAGGACACTTGTGGGGTGGGGTGGGGTGGGGAGGGGGGCTAGTTTGCGCCATCGTTCAGGCTCACCACTCTGCCTCTGCTGGCAAAAGCACAGTCAGTCCCAATCTAGGGGGAGAAAACCTAGCAGGGACCAGGCTGCACCACAATACTGGCTTCTAGAAAGCACAATGGACTGGGGGGGGGGGGGGGTCTAGCACCATTTGGACCCATGTAAACTTGCACGGCCATTCAGATGCTGACCTGAGGTCCCTTTCCATCCAGCATCTGCCCCTCCTCCTCTTTCCATCCTGCATCTGCCCCTCGGTCTGCTGCTTCTGCCCAGCATCTGATCTGTCTCCTCTCTTCCTCCTTTCTGCCCCCTCTGTCATCCCATCCATCATCCACCCTTCTTTCTCCCCCTTCCATCCAGCATCTGCCCATCTTTCCCCCCCTTTCAGCCCAGCATCTGCTTCATTTCTCTTTCTCCCCCTTCTATTCAGTGTCTGCTCCATCTTTCTCTTTCCTCCCTTCCATCCGTATCCTCCCCTTCTCCTCCTTTCCATTCAATGTCTTCCTCCCCTCTCCTTTTCTTTACATCCATCATCTGTCTTTTTCTCTCTCCCAGGCATTCTAGCTTGTCTTATCTTTCCCCTTTCATCCAGTGTGTCTGATCCCTTCCCATTTCTATCTACAGTCTGTCTCCTCTCACCTCCTACATCCAGTATCTACCCCCTCCCACCTGACACCTCAGCCACCGCCAGACTGATGCAAAGCCTTCCCTCCGATGTCAGCTCTGACTTCGGGGGAAGACTTCTGGGTCGGCTACATATGGCTTGCTGCAGGCTGCCTCCAACCCCTGCTGTTATCTGGACTCGAATGAAGTGGTAGAAGGGAGTGCATTTTTGGACACAGAAGTCATGAACTGAGGAGAGAGGAAGGGAGGGAAAGAGATGCTGAGGTGGGGGAGGGAATAGAAAGAGAGAATTGGGTGTGGGTGTGTCAATGAGCGGGAAAGAGAGATGGTTGTGTACACACGGCAAATGGAAGAAAGAGGAGAATTTTTGGTCGTAGGGAGGAAGGTACAGAATGTGATAGGGAAGAAAAAGATGAGAGTGAGAAATGTGGCAAGGGAACAATGGGACAGATTGAAAGGGATGCAAGAGGGAGGAATATTGGACAGTGGTGAAGGGAATGGAGGGAGAGATGTGGCATAGTGTTGGAGAGGGGTGATAGAAGGAGAAATATTGGGCATGGGGCTGGTGGGCAGGCACGAAAGATGAGAAAGAGATAAATGCTGGACGATGGTAGGGGGAACCAATGGACAGCAACAGAAGAATTTACAGAAGATGGGAAAGCGGAAAAAAGAAACTGGGACCAACTTTATGGAAAAATAAGTCTCCAGACAACAAAGGTAAAAAACGGAATTTATTGACTAAAATATGTTAGCTTTGGGAAATGTATATGGCAGATGTCTTTGTTTTGTGTTCAAAAGAAAAGGAAATGCATTTCTGGTTTTATTTCTACAGTGTTGAAGTACTTGTTGACCCTTGCTGTGACTGGTGGGGATCCCCAAGCACCGCCAGCAGAGGACCTCCTCTAGAGATGGCCAGAACTCCCCTCCACCAAGCGCAGCAGTCGCTGGCAGCATCCATGAGCTTGGCAAAAGGGACCCCCGGCCAACTGCAAAGGAAGTCCTCAGCTGACAGTTTGTGGGTTCTCATCAGCTGAGTATTTATATTTTATATTTACATTAGAGGTTCTGGTAGAAACCCATTTACAAAGTATGTATTCTTCCCAATTAATATTTCAAATTAATAAAGTCTCTTTGCTTATTTGTAAATGGGTCTCTACCAGAGCCTTTAATTCAGTAGCATAATTAAATAAAATAACTATTTCTGAAGTTTATAGGGAAGGATGGTGACGGAGGGGATTCCTCGCGGGGACGGGTGGGGACGGAGGGGATTCCTCGCGGGGACGGGTGGGGACGGAGGGATTCCTCACGGGGACGGGTGGGGACGGGTGGGATTTTGGCGGGGACGGGTGGGGACGGGTGGGATTTTTGTCCCCGCGCAACTCTCTAGTTTGGCCTGTGGGAGCGTCCTGCGGGGGCACAGCCTTACTGTGTTTTAACTCCCTTTAGATCCACCTGCTCTCACCAAGGCCGGACAACCGGGTCAGCTGAGTTCAGGGCTCCAAGGTGGTCGGCGGGCCGCTGTCGTGGATTCAGCTCCGGACAAGGCTTCTTGGCGGGCCTAATCCAGGAGGAAGAAAATGGACAAACAAAAAGTTCTTCCATTGACGGCGACAGCTCCGCCTCCTTCTGCATCGCTCACTCTGAACTCTGCTTGCACACGGACGGCAGAGACCGCGATTAAAGCTGCTCATTCCCCTCTCTCCAAGATGGCTAAATGGCCTGCTGCCTGTCTAAGGGGATCTTTTCCATCGAGGGACCTCCTGTGGCCTGTCTGGTCCTCCAGTTCTCCTCGGCATGATGTGTTTGGCCGCTGGGATCCTCCTGCCTCTTCTGCCTGGCCTTTGTCTCAGCCATTGTGTCCTGCTGTTACCTTGCACTGGACTGAGCCCATTTGGACCTTTATTTCACTTTAGTTAATTTTCTAATTTTCTTAAACTTATTTTATTTTTTTTATTATTTATATTTATTTTTTAAGTAACTTTTGTATACAGTAAAACCTTGGATTGCAAGTAACTTGGTTTGCAAGCATTTTGCAAGACAAGCAAAACATTTGATTAAATTTTAACTTGATATACAAGCAATATCTTGCAATTCAAGCACATACAGTATACACACGTGTCACATCATCACAACTGAGCCGATGGTTCTTCTCTCTCTGATGCTCCAGGAGTGAAGTGACTGTTCTAAACGAGCAAGGTCTTGCAATACAAGTACATACAATATACACAGGTCACATCATCATGACTGAGCCGATGGTTCTTCTCTCTCGGACGCTGTGGGAGTATAGTGACTGTTCTAAACGAGCAAAGTCTTGCGATAAGAGTACATACAGTATACACACGTCACATCATCACAACTGAGCCGATGGTTCTTCTCTCTCGGACGCTGCGGGAGTGCAGTGACTGTTCTAAATGAGCGAGATCTTGCGATACGAGTACATACAGTATACACACGTCACATCATCACAACTGAGCCGATGGTTCTTCTCTCTCTGACATTGCAAGAGTGTCGTGACTGTTCTAAACGAGCAAAGTCTTCCAACACGAGTACATACAGTATTTTGTATTAAAGTTTTTGGGTTGTGGAACGAATCGTCAGAATTTCCATTATTTGTTATGGGGATATTCGCTTTGATATACGAGTGTTTTGGATTACAAGCACGGTTTTGGAATGAATTATGCTCGCAAACCAAGGTTTTACTGTCTATTTCTTGTATCTATCTCTATCTGAATATGTTCAATGGAGTTCCTTTCTGTATTTAATTGCTCAGATCAGTAAAATGCGGGAGCGGTAGGTCAAATTCGTAATCAAGATAAACTTCCTGGCCCCGTGACCCGGAAGTGATTTCAGAGGGCGCCAGGCTAGAGTAGTTGCTGAAACTGGTGAAGATTTTAAAGAGGGAGTTGGGGAAGGGAGGGCGTGAGTGTGGCATGGGGGAAGGGGGCAGAGAGGTACCTGCGCCCGCAACCGGGGCAGTCCCCCATCCTTATTATGCCACTGGATGAATCCGTACTCCAGACCAACTGCTTTCCATAGAGAATCTCTGTCTCTTCAAACAGTTCCTAATCCTCTCTTCTTCTCCCCAACCCTCCTATCTCATCCCCCCCCCTCCTCCTCTAGCCTGAGAGAAAACATCTGGAAAGAAGCTGAGAAATGGAAGCCAGACCCACCAAGGAATTTCGCGATGAAGTTTGCCAGCAGCCACACAAATAATCCATGGAGGAGCTGTAAATCTGTCTTTTGCTTTTACATCTGTCCAGCTGTGGCAGCATCTCATTTCCAGGGGTTGCGGTTTCAAAGCTTGTTCACGTGACGAATGGCTTTACATTGATGAGGAGTGGGCTGGCCATCCCCTCCCCCCTCCCATGAGGAGATCAATAGTTAACGAAATTTAAAGAGAGGCAACTTGGTGCCTGACCCATTTCTGTAAGAACTTTCTCGTAACGCTCCAGCAAGCGTACGAGGTGCTAGTCCAGTCTCTCAAAAGGAGGGCCCGATATTTCCCCCTCTTGCTTTAAGACAGGAGGAAGGGAAGACGCTTCTCCGCTGAAATCAACATTTCTCCAAACTGCTCACTACAGCGACTTTAATTTGAGCAGTGACGAATTAAACTTTATGTGTTGGAGGGTGGGGAGGAGTGACGGCAGGCAGATGGGGCTTTTGTGAAGTCCAAGCCTAAAGGGATCTCAAGAAGGATCAGACAGTAGCGAGGGTGAGAGACGCCTGGGATGGCGACGCCCCTCCTCCGCCCTCTTCTCCACATCCCCACACCCACAAGCTCCTTCCCTGACCCCCTCCCGCCACTTCCCTTCCCCCATACCTCTGTAACGCTCCTGGCGCAAGCAGCAACCCCCAAGCACGGGTCCAGGAAGTGACATCAGAGGAAGAGCCAACGCTGGTGCCACAGTGGTTTTCTCGCACCAGGAATGTTTCAGAGGTACGGGAGCAAAGAAGGAGCGGGGGGGGAGGTAGAAAGGAGGTTGGCTACCTGTACCCTCACCAAGACAGCGGCCTTGGGCGGACCACCACCCCACCTCCATACTATGCCACTGCGCTTATACTTACAGCAAGCATTGTCTATATATGTTGTACTGAGCAGAAATTTAGGATCTGAAACAGTCATGCGCTTAACGGTAAATTCTGTACATTATGTGATTACAAGTCAAACTGCATTTTCAGTGGGGGGGGGGCCCAAATTTAGGAAATGCACTGCCGGGCAGTTTGCATTTATGTAATGGGGTTACCATATTTTGAGATGCAAAACCCCGAACATGGCCCCGCCCATTTCTGTCCCGTCACCACCCTGTTCCGCCTCCAACCCCGCCCAGCTCCGCCCCAGAAAGCATCGTCTCTTCTTCCCCAACTTCCAGGCCGTGAGCACGCGCGGTGGTGTGTGACGGCAGCCGCACATGCCCAGAGGCCCTCCGGATGCGGCCGGAGCTCGTCGGGGGCTTTCCAAAACCCAGACAAACTGCCAGGTTTTGGAAAGTCCGTCCGGGTTATCTGGACAGTCCTCTAAAAAGAGGACATGTCTGGGGTTTCCCGGACGTCTGGTAAACCTTTGCAAGAGCATTGCGCAGTTCTGTCACTTGCTTAAAAGGCATCTGTTTGCACAGCTGTTTTGCTACTGAATATGCAGTCAAAGAAGATTCTCGGTAGAGAATGTCACGGTGGTGGTTACCCGCATCCAGCCGCGGGTAACCCGCCAAAACGATGACTAAAAAAATGGTCACCGCGAGTTCGGGGACGAGGCCATTCACCGCCCCGTGAAGCGGTGAATGGTAGCATGGGGCGGTGAACAAGGAGTGAATGCGCGGTGAACAAAGGTTCGATCCAGCAGCCCACTCTCTCCCGCCGGCCGTCCATTCATCTCCCTCCCTCCTTTTCCCTTACCTTTTCTTCTTAAAACTGGCGATTTCTATAAGGCTACGAGCTGTATTGAAGTCGCGTCGCGTTGCCTGCTGGTAAAAGTCTCCTTTGACGCAACTTCCTGTTTCCGGTTGCATCGGAGGAGACTTCTAGCAGGCAACCCGACGAGACTTCAAGGCTCCGGCTGTAATACAGCTCGTAGCCTTATAGAAATTGCCAGTTTTAAGAAGAAAAGATAAGGGAAAAGGAGGGAGGGAGGGAGGGAAATGCACGGCTGGCCGGCGGGAGGGAGCTGCTGGACCGCGTGAAGGGTGCTGGGGGTGGGGGGATGGAGGGGAGAAGACGCTGAAGACGGAGACAGGGCTGGGGCGGTGAAAAAGACAGCGGGGCGGTGACGGGGCGGTGAAGGGGACAGCGGGGACGGGATGGGGCGGTGCAGAGGATGGTGGTCTGGGGACGGGGCAGTGACGGGGACAGAATTTTTCCCCGTGTCATTCTCTAATTCTTGGTAGATGGCAACGCGGTTTCATGTGAATCTGTTTGTTGATGGATTTATGTACGTTTAAGCTGTAACCCACCTAGGTTTTAGGCAGAAAAGAAATTTTAAGAAGGAGGAGGCTCCGTGGTTCGGATACCAGCCAGGGCTCAAACATTCTTAATCCATCCCTAAACCTGCTCCTTGAGTTCCATTTTACCTCCATAATGCAATACGGGAGCAGAGATAACTTACAAAAAAGAACAGAACATAAGAATAGTCTTACTGGGTCAGACCAATACAGGCCCAATACAGGTCCCTAGTACTTAGCCAAAACCCAAATCCTCAAAGAATAGCAAGATTCCAGAATCCCAGAGAGTAACAAGATTCTAGAATCCCTAGAGAGTAGCAACATTCCAGAACTTCAAACAGTAGCAACATTCTAGAACCCCAAAGAGTAGCAGGGTTCCGGAACCTCAAGGAGTAGCAACATTCCAGAACCTCAAATAGTAGCAGGGTTCTGGAATCTCAAGGAGTAGCAACATTCCATGCTACCGATCCAGGTCAAGTAGTGGCTTCCCCCATGTCTTTCTCAATAACAGACTATGGAATTTTCCTCCAGGAACTTGTCCAAACCTTTCTTAAAACTACATGGCAGGGAGTACATGTGTGCACCTGAACGTTCCTTAGACAAATCCAGTAAGCCTGTGGCAATACCTGAATGAGCTCTTCAGTCC
This sequence comes from Geotrypetes seraphini, assembly GCF_902459505.1. Classification (NCBI taxonomy): domain Eukaryota; kingdom Metazoa; phylum Chordata; class Amphibia; order Gymnophiona; family Dermophiidae; genus Geotrypetes; species Geotrypetes seraphini. The sequence goes on along the minus strand of NC_047089.1, from coordinate 7,213,474 downwards.
AGACCTTTCTGTCCATTTTGAGACTCCGCACTTTGCTCACACTCGGGCCCAGACCTCTGTGTTCTCCTGAGGTTGCACCACAAAAAAAAACAACAGTAATAATAAATAAAATAGTAAAATTAAGAGCGATTGCTCAACAGAATAGATGCCCTTTATAGATATAATCATATTACTATACTGTGGGGGCTGCTTCAAGCTCAGAGAAAGCTGCTGGACTCTCCATTGATCGGAGGAAGAGAAAATGTGATGCTCTCCATGGTACAGGAAACATAGAGGGGCATAATAAAAAAAACACATCTAAGTTCCCTTTTGGCCTAAGGCCTTAAACATTGAAAGTAGAAGCAGGGAAAATGTCCATTATAAAAAAAAAAAACGTCCAAAACAAGAGCTTTTAGGTGAAGGAGGAGCCAATCCTTTGCCTAAAAGCTGGATTCTGTAACCGATGTCTGTCAAAAACAACACCTGTTACAGAATCCACTCCACCCCCCACGACATCAGGGCAAGAGGGAGCCCAAGCCCTCTTGCTCCGCGATCCCCAACCCCCACCAACGACATCGGGGCAAGAGGAAGCCTAAGCCCTCTTGGCCCGCGGCACCCCGACCTTCACCGACTCGATGGGACAAGAGGGAGCCCAAGCCCTCCTGGCCTGCGACCCCCTCTAACCCCCCACCCCCCACTAAAATACAGGCAGGAGGGATCCCAGGCCCTCCTGCCCTCGACGCAAACCCCCCAACCCCCGATCAGCACCCCCACCAACCCGCAACCCCCCCCCCCCCCGCCGAACCCACAACCCCCCATCCCTGTACCTCAAAAAATGTTGGACGGACGGACGGGTGCCAAGCCCATCCGTCCGGCAGGCCAGCCAGCTCAAGAATGGGGCTGGATTGGCTCAGGCAGCTCAAACCCCGCCCACAGGTGGGGCCTGAGGCACCTGGGCCAACCAGAATAGGCCTGGGAGCCTTAGGCTCCTCCTGTGGGCAGGGCCTTAGGCTTTATCTTATTGTAAGACGTGCTGGATCCAACATGGTCCATGTTTTCAAAAACACTTCTTCCTCAGGGGTCCAGGATGTTCAAAACAAGAATATTAAGAAAAGGGCATATTCTCCCGGAGGCACGTTCAAGGACTTAGCTGACAAAAGATGACTTGAGCTCCAACGCTGTCACGTCTTCTCCAATCTTCCCAACAAGCGACCTTGTTTCACCAATGTTTGGCTCATCAGGGGAACAAACAATACAGCCTTGAAAAGTGCAGCCACGCTAAGACCAGCCCCAGAACAAAGGAAACAGACAAGAGCACTTAAAGCCCTCCCTCCAACACAGACCTCACTTCCAGTCCAAATCAACCAATCAGCACTCAGCTCAGCTCTTTGTTCTGGGGCTGGTCTTAGCATGGCTGCACTTTTCAAGGCTGTATTGTTTGTTCCTCTGATGAGCCAAACAAGGTCGCTTGTTGGGAAGATTGGAGAAGACGTGACAGCGTTGGAGCTCAAGTCGTCTTTTGTCAGCTAAGTCCTTGAACGTGCCTTTCCGGTGACTTTGCCCTTTTCTAAACCTGAGCTGTTCTGTGAGGGAGTTTTTTTGCCAGTGAAAGTATCAAAAGCAGTTTTGATTTGTACCTTTTGGTTCTATACTGCTACATTAGTCTGAGGCTTTTTCTCCCTCTTTTTGGGTGCATGCTGGGTTTGAAGAGGGGGGTACTTCGGTGCCACGATCACACATTTTGAATCATTATATGAATAATTATTTCCATCCTATTTGGTTCTTGAATATTCTTGTTTTGAACATCCCAGACCCCTGAGGAAAAAGTGTTTTTCAAAACACGGACCGTGTCGGGTCCAGCACGTCTTACAATAAGAACCATTTTTATTGATGTTACTATACATGTATTTTATGACTTTTAATTGAATAAATTCCTGCACCTTGTACACGTTCTGTCGTTTTGTTTTGTTTTTTTTGCATTGCAATTTTGAGTGCAGTACCCGCTGGTTTTTTTTTGTTCTGCCTTACGGATATTATAAAATATCACCTAACTTGTCTAACGAATCATGCCTAGTTTATGAAGGGAAAAACAGAAAAATTGATGTGATGGAACATCAAAAAGGTAAAAAAGAACTAACACCACCAAGGATTTGAAGTACTATCGAGTTCATTGGAAATACTGTACTGTGTCAGGGAGCCCACGGCCATAGTACACTGTAATGCATGGGACAGGCACGTGAGATCTCTTAGGGAGATGCTGTGGATGGGCAGACTGGATGGGCCATTTAGCCTTTATCTGCCATCATATTTCTATGTTTCTATAACCATAAAGCTCTATGACCTCACAATGCAGGTGTAAAGAGTCTTAGCCTATAGGAAGAGGAGATGCAAATGTTAAGAGCCTTAGCCAATAGGGAGAGGAGGAGATAGTGGATGCTCTGGATGGGCCATTTGGCCTTTATCTGCCATCATATTTCTATGTTTCTATAACCATAAAGCTCTATGACCTCACAATGCAGATGTAAATAGCCTTAGCCTATAGGAAGAGGAGATGCAAGTGTTAAGAGCCTTAGCCTATAGGAAGAGGAGATGCAAATGTTAAGAGCCTTAGCCAATAGGGAGAGGAGGAGATAGTGGATGCTCTGGATGGGCCATTTGGCCTTTATCTGCCATCATATTTCTGGGATGATGCTGGTGCATGAGTGAGTGCGGAGTGTCTGAGGTAGAGTTGGTACCAGGGTGTGACGGTGTGTGAGTGTGAAATGATCTGAGGGTGAGCTGGTGGTTGGATGTTACAACGTTTGTGAGTGTGCCAGTGTCTGAGTATGATGATGTCTGAGGGTGAACTGGTGTCTTGTAGCTTGCTCTAGGGGAGATGTTTTGCAGAGAAGGGAAGCCTGTAATGTAGGCAACACTTGCCAGTGTTCAGGAAGAGAAGCACTACTCAGACATCGGGAGGAGTCATGGTCAGTTCTAAGGCCCTGACGTACTGTATTCTGTGTCTAAGGGGGAAACATTTAATAAATCACATCCTAAAATCACCTAGTGAGTGCTAATTATTCCACAGTTCCAGTTCCATCTCTGCAATCTCACCATTTCCTCCTGCTAAAGGGAAGAGCCAGAAAATCCAGTACCTGCACATCTCTTGCAGAAGACCACGCACAGGTTGACAGAAGCCCAATCTGGCTTGGGGGAGCTGCAGTCCGCACAGAGTCTGTTTGATTCCACTGACCATATCTTTTCAGCCACCTCGGTGTTGGACAGCGCCTCCGCGATAGACTGCTGCATGGCTGTCACCCACTCCTCCTTCTCAAAGTCCGAGTCTGCCACAAAACTGGGAGAAAGAGCAATTCACTGAGATAATGGCTCCCACCATGGCACGCACCTTCCACTTGAAGAAGCTCTTAATGCTCAAACATTAGCCCCACACAGGGCAACCCATAGGTATCTGACCTCCTAGGTGAACTCTCAGCCAAGTAGCTCCCCACTACTCCTAGTCCAGCATCTATCATCTCCTCTTTCCCTACCCCCAACAGTCCAGCGTCTCCCCTCCCCTTCCCTACCACACAAAAATCCAGAACCTCCCTTTTCCTTCCCTGCTCCTCTCACAGACTCATCTTCCCTTCCCCTCCCTACTTTTCTTCCCCCTGTATCCAGTGTCCAGCGTCTCCCCTCCCCTTCCCTACCAAACAAAAATCCAGAATCTCCCTTTTCCTTCCCTGCTCCTCTCATAATCTCACATCTTCCCTTCACCTCCCTACTCCTCTTCCCCCTGTATCTAGTGTCCAGCATCTCCCTCCCTTCCCTCCTTTCTACTGCGCCAGCTGTTGCTGCCACTGCCTCCCTCCCACAGTTGAAGAGGCAAGAGAATTCAGCACAGGCCTATACTGAAGTGCTGCTGCAACTCATTTCCTTCCGACAAGTTATTTTTCTTTGACATACCACCATTTTCAACAGAAGAGTCAAAGCAGTTACCTTTTTCATTCATTATATGTCTCTTAGTACAGTAATATTTTGGCTTTCATCAAAATATTGTTCTGCAATAACTCATGACTATTTAGGGTACTTGTTACAGGGTTTTTTTTAATTGTTTTTGTTAACTTATTTATTGACCTTACATATCTGTACGTGTCATGTATTGCTGGACTAGGCCTTGCATCCCTTCCCCCTTTTCTCCCAGTCACCTCTGTCTATCTATCCCTCCCAAATCTAACTGATGTAACCTCGCTGTCCTTACAGCTCCACTTGTCGTATACCGTCTAGAACTGAAAAGATATGACGGGATATAAATAAAGCTATTATTAAAAGCATAATAAAGAATATTGAACTTGAAAATAAAAGAGTCAAAGCGGCTTACAATGAATGAAAATAATGGGCAGTAATTAAAATCGATAAAATAAAAAAACAAAACAAGGGAAATATATGCCGTACAATTGACAATACTAGACACAAAAGGACAGTCAAGGGGAGGAAAGAGTTACAATATCTTGAGGTAAAAACAAACAGGATAAGAACAAAAGGAGACAGCTGAGGGGAGATAGGATTGAAGTCTACAAAATCCTGAGTGGAGTAGAACGGGTACAAGTGGATTGATTTTTCACTCTGACAAAAATGACAAAGACTAGGGGACACTCGATGAAGTTACAGGGAAATACTTTTTTATATGAAATATATTTTATTAATTTTCAATACAGAACAAAAACTCAAGAACACAGAGTACGATACATGTATATCAAATGAGTACAACAGTCCATACCAGAAACACTCCCGTCCCCCCTGGACTGCGTTACCAGAGGATGTGGTAAGAGCGGATAGTATAGCTGGTTTTAAGAAAGGATTGGACAAGTTCCAAGAAGTAAAATCCATAGTCTGTTATTGAGAAAGACATGGGGGGAGGCCACTACTTGCCCTGTATCGGTAGCATGGAATATTGCTACACCTTGGGTTTTGGCCAGGTACTAGTGACCTGGATTGGCCACCATGAGAACGGGCTACTGGGCTTGATGGATCATTGGTCTGACCCAGTGAGGCTATTCTTATGTTCTTATGATAGGTTAAAAGATGCAAAAAGAAGTAATAAGCTGAGGTTATGACTTTACTAGTCACTATCAATGGAGAGAAAATAGCAAGGAGAAGAAAAAGAAAAAAAAAGCAAAGATAGCGGCATCCTAGTCACAAGTTAAGAGAGAAAGTTGTCAAGGGAGCAACTAGTGATGAGAAAAGTGTTTTAGGAACTTGGTTCAAATGCCATTTTAGAAGTCAGAAGCTTTCAAGTGGGACTTAAAGGACTTAAGAGATTTTTCTGTTCACAGATGAGGGAGTTCCAAAGTGTTGGTGCCGTTACACCTTTTTTGTGGATTGGATACATAATAATAATAATTTTATTCTTATATACCACCATCCCCAAAAAAGTTCTAGGCGGATCACAACAAGGTGAGCTAATACATGGGATACAGATAAAATACAGATTAGAATAATGGACTTAAAAACAGATAAAGACCGAAAGCATTTACAATATAATGCAGAAAATACAGGCCTGGCAGGGAAAGATGTAATACATAGAACAGATCAAATACATCAAGTTGAATCTAAGGTATCAGCCTATCAAGATTCCAGAATCCCAGAGAGCAAGAAGATTCTAGAATCCCAAAGAGTAGCAACATTCCATACAGAATCTCAAAGAATAGCAAGATTCCAGAATCCCAAAGAGTAGCATACAAAATCTCAAAGAATAATAATAATTTTATTCTTATATACCGCCATACCGAAAAAGTTCTAGGCGGATCACAACAAGGTGAGCTAATACATGGGATACAGATAAAATACAGATTAGAATAATGGACTTAAAAACAGATAAAGACCGAAAGCATTTACAATATAATGCAGAAAATACCGGCATGGCTGGGAAAGAAGTAAATACATAGAACAGATCAAATACATGAAGTTGAATAGAAGGAACTTGATTGCAAAAATGAAGCAGAATGCATTAAGATACCAGCCTATCAATTTTCTAAAATCAAGATAGGAAGAGACCTCTAACATCATTTTTCCAAGCCTCAAGGGTCGGTGCTGGGACCGCTCCTGTTTAACATATTCATCGACGACCTGGAGGCGGGAACAAAATGTGAGGTCATCAAATTCGCTGATGATACCAAACTATTCAGCAGGGTTGAAACCACGGTAGATTGCGAGGATCTCCAAAGGGATCTTACGACACTGGAAGAATGGGCAAAAAAGTGGCAAATGAGCTTCAACGTGGGGAAGTGCAAGGTCATGCATGTAGGGAGAAGGAACCCGATGTTCACTTACAAAATGGGGGGAACAATGCTAGGGGTCAGTAAGCTGGAAAGAGACCTGGGAGTGATGGTAGACACGACATTGAAGGCGTCGGCACAGTGCGCCACAGCCTCGAGGAAAGCAAACCAAATGTTAGGTATCATTAAGAAGGGTATCTCGACCAGAACGAAGGAAGTCATCCTGCCACTGTACCGGGCTATGGTGCGCCCCCATCTGGAATACTGTGTACAGTACTGGTCACCGTACCTCAAAAAGGACATGGCAATGCTTGAGGGAGTCCAGAGAAGAGCAACTAAACTGATTAAGGGTATGGAAAACCTTACATACACTGACAGACTGAAAAGGCTGGGGCTGTTCTCCCTGGAGAAGCGGAGACTCAGAGGAGACATGATAGAGACCTTCAAGATCCTGAGGGGCATCGAAAAGGTTGACAAGGACAGATTTTTCAATTTGAAAGAAACCACAAAAACAAGGGGCCACTCGATGAAATTGAAGGGGGACAGGTTTAGAACAAGCGCAAGGAAATTTTTTTTCACACAGAGGGTGGTGGACACATGGAACACCCTTCAGGAAGCCGTGATAGGAAATAGCACAGTACAGGGTTTCAAGGAAGACCTGGATAGGTTCCTGGAGGACAAAGGGATTGAGGGGTACAGATAAGAGCAGTGGAAGGTTTAGAGATAAATGTAGAGGTAGGTATAAAATTAGTCAGGGACTGCTGCTCAGGCAATATGCCTGATGGGCCGCCGCGTGAGCGGACCGCTGGGTGGGATGGACCTCTGGTCTGCCCTGGCGGAGGCGACTACTTATGTTCTTATGTTCTTATGTTCAATTCAGCGGCTTGAAATAAGAGGGTTCTCTCAAGTAGCTTCTTATAATGACAGGATTTTATGGAGGGATATGAAAACAAATGCTACGTGTGATAAGAGGTTTCTATCTCATCTGTTTGAGAGTAGTGTTTCAAGAAATATAGGCCTACAGGGAAAAGAGAACCGTAGCATAAGGGTCAGCCATCGGTAGAACACTAGCATTTATATCACTGGATTGAGGGTCCTTCTGGCCATCCTTCTTCAAAAATGGTCAGAAAGCCAAAAAGTGGTTGTAACCCCAGGAACTGTGGAAAGAGGAAAAAGCAGGAAGACATCCTCGATCTCTCCCCATACACTGCCCTTCAGTGTCAATATGAGCCGTAAGTTCACGGCCTCCACGTTTTCATGACAGACTGGACCAGTTCTCATTTTTTTCCTTCCCATGAGTCCTGTTCTTTTTCTTGGGAACATGGAGTAAAACCAGAACAGGATCATCTGGTCCAGCATGCCACCCTGTTATCTCCCCTAGCAACAGTAGTTCCCAGAATGCTCTGCTGAGAGGAAGATTGCCAGGGCAGAGCTAGGATTCAAGCAGCTGTCACGGGTCTTAAGATCATAAATAATAGCACTTCCACTTTGATTGATGCATAACTGTCAAGTTCGATAATAGCAAAACAGCACAGGCTCTACAATACATCCAAATTGAAGGAAAAAGCCTCAGACTAGGGCCCTCCCACCCCCACTAAAAAAGCAGTTTTATTTCAGGTGGTTGAGCGATCACCTCATCGGCAAAAAACCTTTATCTAATCTAATCTAATCTAAACCTTAAGTTTATATACCGCATCATCTCCATGAGTATGGAGCTCGACACAGTTTACAAGAACTTAAAATAGTAGGTAGAGAGGAAGAAAAAAGGATTACATGAAACTTATGTGGAGAAGGGGGGGGAAAAGGGGGGGAAGGATAGAGTTACAATTTGCTGAAAAGCCAGGTTTTCAGTTGTTTGCGGAATAACTGAAGGGAGCTCAGGTTCCGCAACGGGGAGGTGAGGTCGTTCCAAAGACCTGTGATTTTGAAGAGAAGGGATTTTCCCAGTTTGCCTGCATAGTGGATGCCGCGTAGGGAGAGGAAGGCTAGTTTATACCTTTGGGCAGTTCTGGAGGAGTCGGGACTGGAGGAGTTGAAAGGGATAAGAGGAGGGAGGATGCCATGAATGATCTTAAAAGCCAGGCAGGAACATTTGAAATGGATTCTGGGGATTATTGGGAGCCAGTGAAGTTTGGCAAGGAGTGGGGAAGCATGGTCAGATTTGCGTTTTGAGAAGATCAGTTTGGCTGCAGTATTCTGGATTAGCTGGAGTCTTAGAAGACTTTTTTTTGATAGATTTGAATAGATGGCGTTGCAGTAATCTAGTTTGGAGAGGATGATGGATTGGACAAGGATGGCAAAGTGTTGTTGGCTGAAGTAGGATCTAGCTTTCCTCAGCATGTGGAGGCTGAAAAAGCATGATTTTGCCAAGGAGTTGAGGTGGTCATTGAGGGAGAGAGAGGAATCGATAATGATACCAAGGACCTTGCATGAGAATTCGAGCTGGAGTGTATCGCCTGTGGGTAGTGCGAAAAGGGTGGGCAGGTGTTCGAATTTTGGGCCGAGCCAAAGTAGTTTTGTTTTTGATTCGTTTAGTTTCATCTGTACTGAGAGGGACCAGGCACGGAGTCTCATTATGCAAGCTGTAATGTTTTCGCGGAGGTTTGAGAGGTTCTGGTCAGTCTCAAGGAGGACAAGGATGTCATCTGCGTAAGTGTAGATTGTTTCCAGGGGGGATAGTTGAAAGAGTTTCAGGGAGTTTATTAGAGTTAAAACTGAAAAAAACTCTGTGCTCTGTTGTTGAGGACATGAAACAAGATAGATGAAAAAATATCAACGTATCCTTCAGGTGATCGGTACACCAACAATGGCCAGCGTTCCACAAATCTGCTGCCTCAGGGTGTGACACGACCGATCAGGCTTCAACAATTGTCCAAGAGCAGGCCTCACCTGAAGATCCTGTATGGAGTCGTCAGGTCAAAAGCCCTACGGTCCGTGTCCTTCACATTGCCTAAATTCATCTCGACGAACGTTATGCCAATCCCCAGGTGAAAATCCTACAGGGACAAAGGTCAGACAGAGAAAAGAGCATTTGAAAACAAAAAAGTTCAGATTCAACCAATGTATCCGAACCAATCGCTTCCATTAGTACAACCTGGCCAACCTCCTTCATAGGGAAGTCTTGTTGCTCAGCACAATCTTGCCCTTCCAGTTTCACAAAGTTCTCTTCGCTCGGTAAAGACCAAGTTAAGAGAGAAACACATAAAGAGGAACAACTAATAGCAAAATCACCCTTCACACCTCCAATTTCATTTTTCAACAGTAGTCAGTGTACCTGTGGTATGTCTTCTTTAAGAGTTACAGCAGGAATGGGGAGCATCTTATACATGCACTAACCTCAATGCTCTTGTGCAGGAAGACTTTATCTCCAGCCACTGCCACATAGAGTTTGGGTTTGTAACCCCTTAGCTCCAGAGGCCCTTCCTTTTCAGCAGCGTCCATACCATGGCCCCCCATGGAGAGCCTGTCGAACTTCTTACACCGTTTCTCCTCAACCACCTGCTGTAAGGCTCTCACCCAGTGATTCCGATCCGCTGCAAGAAAAGAGAACAGCGTGTCAAGAACGTGTCGGAACTGGAAAAATGACCCATTCTACCCTACTGAAGGCATTCAAAGACCATGGACACTAAAAGAAATCTCTCTCTCTCTCCCTGATATACCAAGCCAGACCTGAGTAATACCACCCCACACTCCTACTCTTACCATCCAGATATTGCTGTTCTTGGAAAATCCGTAACTAGGGGTCTATAGATATGACCCAACAACATATCCAGCATGGAGGAGAAGTCAAGGGAATATAGGAGGGGATGTTTGTTCCCGTCTTTGGCAGGAATTGCTGAGACCTTCTTATTTTTACTGTAGCAATTAAGGGCTTCATAGTCTGCTACTACTATTAATTAATTATTTCTAAAGCGTTACCAGACGCACGCAGCGCTGCACAGAGTCACAAAGAAGAAGAAAAGAGTCCCTGCTCGAAAGACCTTACAATCTAAACAGACAAACAGGATATCAAGGATACAGTTAAGGGGAAGGGTTAATCTGCTGGCTGGGTTGGAGGGCAGAGGGGAGAACAGGACAATCAAGCCATTGTGACATCACTGATGAGGTTGGCTCTTATTGGTGGAATGAGGCGTTATGACTTCACAAGCTCAGCTCTGCTTCCCAAAGACAAACATGATGTCATGGATACAGTTAAGGGAAACGGTTAATCTGCTGGCTGGGTTGGAGGACAGAGGAGTAGGGTTAAGGATTGAAGGCTTTGTGAAAAAGGTGGGTTTTCAGTCTGCTTTTAAACAAGGGAATCGTGCTGAGGGAGCCAGGAGGAGATATTCAGTGCTGCTACTCAAATAGCTAACTGGGTGAGATCCAGGCACCTGAGGACTCACAAAAGACTCTGCAGTTGCCCGATCCTATTGCTGAAATGCAGATGTGGGTGCGGGAAATTAAAATTGATCTGGCGACTGAGTTCCAAGGGGAGTTTTCTGAACTGGGACCCTGGATTGAAGAGCTGGAGTTAGGGTTAGAAGAGCCAAGTGCAGCTTTATTAATGTTAGATGAAAAATTGCACATGTTTATTTATTAACTGCCTTTGCATGAAGAGATTCACCCAAAGCAGTTTACATTGAATAGAAATCAGGTACTCTGGAGTCTTTTTCCTATCTGTTCCAGCTTATAATCTAAGTGCAGTACCTCAGTCAATGGTGGATTAAGTGATTTGCCCAGAGTCACAAGGCAAAGGCCGGGATTGAACTCACAAACTCAGCTTGCCGAGGCAGCAGTTCTAACCACTAGACCACGTGAAAGAAAGGATAGTGTACTTCCTTGAATCTAATGGGTTACAGGATCCGAGGCAACATGGCTTTACAAAAGGTAAATCGTGCCAAACGAACCTGATTGAATTTTTTGATTGGGTGACCAGAGAGCTGGATCAAGGACATATGCTAGATGTAATTTACTTGGATTTCAGCAAAGCCTTTGATACAGTTCCTCATAGGAGGCTTGAAGGGCTGAAGTTAGGACCCAAAGTGGTGAACTGGGTCAGAAACTGGCTGTCGGACAGACGCCAGAGGGTGGTGGTTAATGGAAGTCGCTCGAAGGAAGGAAAGGTGACTAGTGGAGTCCCTCAGGGTTCGGTGCTGGGGCCAATCCTGTTCAATATGTATGTAAGTGACATTGCTGAAGGGTTAGAATGAAAAGTGTGCATTTTTGCAGATGATACCAAGATTTGTAACAGAGTAGACACCGAAGAGGGAGTGGAGAATATGAAAAAGGATCTGCAAAAGTTAGAGGAATGGTCTAATGACTGGCAACTAAAATTCAATGCAAAGAAATGCAGAGTAATGCATTTGGGGATTAATAATAGGAAGGAACCGTATATGCTGGGAGGAGAGAAGCTGATATGCACGGACGGGGAGAGGGACCTAAGCTGCGATAGCATTTTTATTGCGTGCAGAATTTTAGCGTGCGCTAAACCTGCGCTACGCGGCTAGAACTAACGCCCAACTCAATGTTGGCATTAATGTCTAGCGCAGCTTTGTAAAAGGAGAGGGAGAAGTTGGCGCATTTTCTAACTCAATGGGGATGATGGATTTATGGAGGGAAACCCATCCCGATATCTTTGAGTCTAATTTACACCTCCCTTACTCTCGTATTGATATGTGGCTGGGGGAGGCAGCAACGCTACATCAGCTGAAGTCAATAATTATACACCCTTCCACGTGGTCAGACCACACTCCCGTGGTCATGACACTCCAGCCACCATAGGTTGTAAATACTGGAAATTTCAAGATGCTATATTGCAGGATTTAATTAATGCAGCATTTATAGGAATCGAACCACCCAATATTTGGATATTAATGATACCTTTGAGTGACGCCTTTAATATTATGGGAGGGTCTGAAGGTGGTCTTACGTGGTCAGATTATTTATCTGCAGGCACATCTTTGGAAAATTCAAGGTTTCTTAGCATTTGATTAGATCACTTTACAAGTGTTTCTAAGCAAAATCTAATATAATAAAGCCCTAAGCGCGCATGCGCACTCCCACCTGCGTGCTCCCGTTTTCCATGTGCTGTAGGGCACCGCAGGTAGGAGTGCGCATGCGCAAGAATCCCCAGAGGCGGATGTCGGACACAGCAGCTGTCGGCGGCTGCAGGCTGCGATGGAAGATGGCAGAAAATCTCACCCGGTACCAGTTTTTGATGGCGACACAAAATGCAGGCATGCTTACTTTGTGGACCTCTTGCAGAAGGCATTTGCAGTCTGTTGGGACCCATTTTCGGGGCCCCGGTGTGCGGCTTTTCCCCGGAATATGTTTGGCTGATGTGGAAGGCCTACCTTACGGACTCAGCTCATGTGGCACAGCCAGCAGGTGCGCCACTAGCTTCCAAGCCAGTGCATTCTTTTGCTCAGGTCCCCAGTACCCAAATTTCTAAGGAGCCAGACTGCCTTAGTTGGCTCATTGATACTATACCACTTCTAGCACCAGATGCTGCTTCCGTCCTGGAATGATTCCAGAGGTCACTGATTCTCTTTAACAATTAAACAAGATAGGGAGCCTTGACCAGAGATGACCCCTCTATCCGCTGGCTGGCAGATGAGAAGGAGCTGCGAGAGCTCCACAGAGGCTCAGGAGGTGAGGAGAGAGAGACAGAGACAGATGAATGAGAAGGACAGAGGGGCTACTAGAGGGACCAGGAGAGATGGTAGGGGATAGGGAGAGATAGACTTCAGGGAGTGTGGAGGGGGCAGGAGAGAGAGATGGTCTTGGGGAAGGACAGAGGGGGGACAGGAAAGGGAAAGATGGCAAAAGAGGTGAAACAGGGTCAGAGAGAGATGGTAGAGGGTGTGAAAGGGGGAAAGGGAGAGATGGAAATGGCAGCACCACTGCTGCTTTGGGGCACGGAGGGAGGAAAGGTTGGTACGTAAAGACCCTGTCAGGAGGGCCAAAAGGGTACAAAGGAAATGGTGAAAGGTGAGGTGGTGGGACTGGGATCAGTGGGAGGCAGGGTCGGGGTATAGGTGGGGCTATTCTAGCACCCGTTATTGTAACAAATGTATCAGGCTAAAACACTAGTACACCAATAAAAATATAAGAACATAAAATATCATACAGCTAAAAAAAACTAATCTTAATAAAAACATTAAAACAAAACGGATACATATACTAAGAAAAGGGACAAGAAACTACAATTTGTTATAGAAAAGAGAAAGATAACATATATGGAAGGCAAAGTAGGGATGGGAATTGGACAAATGTAAAAGAGAGGAATTGCAATAGCGTTTTGGGGGAGTTACAGGTCAAAAGCATCTTTAAACAAAAAGCTTTTCAAAGAACTTTTAAAACGTGTAAGGTTTTCTTCCACTCTAAGATATTATAATGGTCTGGCGTTCCAAAGCCTAGGCGCATTCTCAGAGAAAATATCTAGTCTTCGATGCAGCAAGAACGACAGCTGTGAGAAAAAAGCAAGGTAGAGGAGGAATGCCCCCGTCAGATCAGAAACTTCACGAGATTAAAGTTCAATCGCATGATTTAGAATTAGCCGAGATTCATGCAAAGCTGCAGCCCACGCGACAACAATCAGGTCATCCGTTAGCAAATCAGTTAAAGAAGAAACCATTTAGGGATTTTATTCCCAAGATGGTAGACACTGGGGGAGACAGATATACGGATGAGAGCGATAGTCACACAGCATTCCTTACTTTTTATGAAACTAGATACGCTAAGAATGATGGATCCACATAAGTGACGGCAACTGAAAAGGTGGTCCTTGAACACCCATCACTTTAGAGGAAACATAACAAGCTATTAATGCAGACAATTCTAAAATTACCCTCTTCATTCAAGGAGAAAAGAATGGGGACTTGTAATCCACCTTTTTGTGGCTTTGGCATTTCAAACCTGAGGGCACTGGAGGATTAAGTGACTTGCCCAGGGTCACAAGGAGCAGCACTGGGATTTGATCTCACGACCTCTGGATGCAGAGGCAAGAGCTCTACCAGTGAGCCACACCTTCAGCTGTCGTAGTATGGCAACTCTTATATGAGCTGAGTACAGGACAATCAAGCCATTGTGACCTCACTGCTGAGGTTGGCTCTTAGGCATTGGTGGAATGAGGCATTATGACATCACAATCTCAGCTCTGGAATGTTGCTACTTTTTGGGTTTCTGCCAGGTACTTGGAACCTGGGTTGACCACTATTGTAAACAGGATACTGGGCTTGATGGACCTTCGGTCTATCCCAGTATGGCAGCTCTTATGTTCTTATGTGAGCCAAGTATAGGACAATGGAGCCATTGTGACATCACTGCTGAGGTTGGCTCTTAGGCATTGGTGGAGTGAGACATTATGACATCACAATCTCAGCTCTGGAATGTTGCTACTCTTTGGGTGTCTGCCAGGTACTTGGGACCTGGGTTGGCCACAGGATTCTGGGCTTGATGAAAGGGAATGGGGCCTTTTGGTGGCTTTGGCATTTCAAAGCTTACATTCAAAGCTGAGGGCAGTGGAAGATTAAGTGACTTGCCCAGGGTCACAAGGAGCAGCACCAGGATTTGATCTCACAACCTCTGGGTGCAGTGGGCTGTTATGGGGGGGCTTGAAGTCATCACCAATTGATTCTCCCTGTGGCACAGGGCGGCTAAGAACTACCACCCACAGCTGGTGGCCCTCACAGAAAAGGATCCGAGGCACAATAATAGGATACAGTGAGGGAAACTGGTGCTGCTGTTGCCACTGCTGCACCAGTCCTTCCACTCTAGCGCCCCCAACAGGTTCCCGTTCAGCATGACAGCCTTCAGTCAGGACCTGTGGAACCGCCACTGCCTTCAGTTGCTCCCCACCTCACTGCCCATAAATTAAGGGGGGGGGAAACGTCAGCCGCCTCCACTCACAGTCACTCTCCGCTCGGAAGACGAAGTTCCTGTTGCAAGTGGTCACCTCGAATTTCTGGTCACCAACGCTTGACACACGCGATATTGAAGTCACAGGGATGAATCTCTTGGAGTACATATCCTACAGAAAAGGAAGGGACACAAAATAATCAAAGCAATGAAGCGAGACACAAATCAATCTGCAGATATCACAAGATAAAGTTTCCTTTCAAAGTGTTTTGTGATTTACATTCATGGAAACTTTCGTCTAGGATATGCGGGTTTAGCGATTTGCGTATTGTATTTTTGAATTCGGTCTGTCCCAGTATGGCAAGTCTTATGTTCTCTACTGGACCTTAATTGACAAGCACCTAGACCAGGGGTGTCTAACCTTTTGGCTTCCCTGGGCCGCATTGGCTGAAAAAAATGTTTCTGGGGCTGCACAAATAATAATAATAATAATTTTATTTCTTATATACCGCTATACCATAAGTTCGAAGCGGTTTACAAAGAAGGTCGTGCAGTGTTTACAGCAGGAGACATATGTTTACAACAAGATACATATGTTTGGAACAGGAAATAAGCTAGGAATTGGAACCAGGGATTTGAGATACATAGGCTAAGTTGAAGAGTGTGCATGATAAGTCGGAATTACAATGAATAATATACAGGGAATTACAATTTGGAAGCGATAATGGGGGAAGTTTACAGAGAGGAGAGGATATTGCAAAGAGAGCAGGAACAAGATACAGGAACAGGAGATGATTACAATGCGATACAGGTTAATACAAAGTGAGCAGGTACCGGGGAGGTTTACCATAGGATAAAGTGATTTACAGAGTGGACCGGTACAGGATTTTTACAGTAAGATACAGGATATTAAAATTTCAACAGGATGCAAGAGTTAAACGCTGAATTACGGGAGGAAATAAACAATGTGAGTAAGAGAGGAACCCAGCCATAAGCGTTGGAGGGGGAAGGAAGGGTGGGGTGGGCATTTGGAGGGGATATAGCTGGGTGAGGGGGAGAAACTTAGGTGTTGTTGAAGAGAAGGGTCTTCAGAGACTTTCTGAAGTCAGTGTATGATGTGGCCTCGAGTATTGGTTTTGCTAGCCATGTGTTCAGTTTGGCTGCTTGGAATGAAAGCAAATGTGCAAACACTGCAGCAAGATGGAGGAGGGAGCCGGCAAGACAGTAAACACCTGGGGACAGCAGAGGAAAACACTGCATCGCCGCAGGTTGGACACCCCTGACTAGACAGTTTGGTTGTACCCACAGAAAGGCAATCCTTATGTTTTCAATATGAAAGAGGAATGGTTATCGGCAGAGTGAGGTGTGTTGGTAATACAGAGAATGAAGGATGACTGTTAATACTCTAATCTCACTTCAACACTCACCTTCTCACTGTCAAAATAGCGGAGGTAGTCTGTGTCGAGCCTGACCCAGCGTTTCTGATAGATGTAAGATCTACAAGGAAAAAAGATGAAAATTAGGCAGGTTACATTTATGAAAACCACCAAACACCTCTGATGCCAACAAGTCCTGAATCTTGATAGTCATAGTGAAAACCCCAACGGCTTAGAGCAAGGAGCAAGCGCTACCCAGTGATCGCCAGCAAGCAAAAAACGCGGTGCTCAAATAATGCGCAGTCTACCCCATGACCTTATAGAGGCTCCTTAAACTCTATCTCACATCTGTAACTCATATTTGAAATGAAACTATTTTATTTAAAAATCGCTATATCCCACAATTCTATGCAAGTTACAAAGCGCATGAATTCACAATTAAATACATAAAAGCAAAAACAAAACCAGTAATATAACATGCTACAACCTAATGCAGAAACATGTGCAGTACTCCCCCGAAATTCACGGGATTCCGTTCCAGGACCCCCCGCAAATTTTGAAAAACCGCAAATGCGGTTTTTAGGCAGGGGAGACAGGAGAGAGCGGCTGGAGAGGCAGGAGAGGGCAGCTAGAGCGCTGGTGAGTGAAGAAAATCACTCGCGGTCTGCTCCGACCACCTCTTTCCATAGTAAAGTTGTAGTGCTTTGACACGCAGATCCTGACTGGTGTAGCCCAACTTTACTCCAGGAAGAGGTGGTCAGAGCAGACCACGAATGACCGGGTGTGCGATTTGCGAACCGCGAATTCATAGGGGAACACTGTATAAACAACATAACAATTCTTTTCATCATTACACTGGTTCTCCTTTACTAAACACACATCATGTAGTGCGAACAAAATCGTTTTGATCATTTTCCTGAAACTAATCAAAGTAGTCGTCTAACGCCAAGAACGGTTGCAGAACGAGACTTAGGGGTGATCGTCAGTGAGGACATGAAGGCTGCCAATCAAGTGGAGCAAGCTTCATCCAAGGCAAGACAAATCATAGGTTGCATACGCAGGGGTTTCGTCAGCCTTAAGCCTGAAGTCATTATGCCATTGTATAGATCTATGGTGAGGCCCCACCTGGAATACTGTGTGCAATTCTGGAGGCCACATTACCGTAAGGATGTGCTGAGGCTGGAATCAGTCCAGAGAATGGCCACCCGGATGGTCTCGGGACTGAAGGATTTCCCGTACGAAGAACGGTTAGATAAATTACAGCTATACTCGCTCGAGGAGCGCAGAGAGAGGGGAGACATGATCGAGACGTTCAAGTATCTCACGGGCCGCATCGAGGTAGAAGAAGATATCTTCTTTTTCAGGGGTCCCACGGCAACAAGAGGACACCCATGGAAAATCAGAGGCGGGAAACTGCGCGGTGACACCAGGAAATTCTTTTTCACCGAAAGGGTGGTGGATCGCTGGAATGGTCTTCCACTTCAGGTGATTGAGGCCAGCAGCGTGCCTGATTTTAAGGCCAAATGGGATCGACACGTGGGTTCTATTCGCAAAGTAAAAGCAGGGGAGGGTCATTAGGGTGGGCAGACTGGATGGGCCGTGGCCCTTATCTGCCGTCGATTTCTATGTTTCTATGTTTCAAGCGGTAGAGCGTTCCACAACACAACCCCCTGCACCCTTATCCTCGTGCGACGATGACACACGTTTGCTTCACTGTTTTCAAAGATGGCACTTCAAAGACGGAGCTGCTCTTCTGAACGCAGTGGCCTACTCGGCTGGTAAGGAGTAAACAAATGACTCAGCTCAGCCGGCCGCTTGAAAATCAGACACAGCACTACAAGATAGCAAAGTCTGTCTCCGCTCTGGATACTTTCCATCTCCTCAGCTGGCAGTCATTTTATGGAACATCTTTGCAGGCCGCACAGTGGCAGCCATGCTCACTTCCCCCACTGCCCCCAGCAGTCCCGCTGCGGTAAATTCCACAACATTCCTCGCAATGCCAGAGTTTTCAAACTACAAAGGTGAACTTGTCAGCAAAGTGTATTTTTGCACACCCTTCTGACACCCCCAACTTTGTATAAAATGCATGCTGTCTTTAAGGGAACCCCTTTACAGAAGAACCTCAATGAGGGATCGCCTTTGGGTTTGGCACCCCCAAGCCTTTTAAAAAGTTGGCTCCTTTGGGGGAAACAAGGCAGAAGACTGCAGGTTGTGACAGAGCACTTCAGATGTTCTGCTGCAAGGCCTAAGGCAGGGGTAGGGAACTCCGGTCCTCGAGAGCCGTATTCCAGTCGGGTTTTCAGGATTTCCCCAATGAATATGCATTGAAAGCAGTGCATGCAAAGAGATCTCATGCATATTCATTGGGGAAATCCTGAAAACCCGACTGGAATACGGCTCTCGAGGACCGGAGTTCCCTACCCCTGGCCTAAGGTAAAGATACTCGGGGTCATTTTGGACCAAAAATTGAATTATCACGATCAAATAAGTTCACTTGTTAGCAACTGTTTCTATAGGTTAAGGTTTCTATAGATTATCTGCATTTTTGGACGAATCATCACTGAATATTTTAATACACTCATTAGTTATATCAAAAATTGACTACTGCAATGCTTTGTTCAAGGGAATAACCCTAAAAGAAATACGTAGACTGCAAATTCTTCAAAACACTGCAATAAAAATAATTACTAAAAAGAAAAAAAATTTGATCATGTGACTCCTCTCGTAAAGGAAAAGCATTGGGTCCCTGTACATCATAGAATTACACACAAAATTTTCATGAACAAAGTCCCTGCATTTTTAGAAAGGTTTTTAATCCCTTATATTCCAACAAAGGCGTGCTAGCGGGGTTAATGCGCGTGACTTTTCATCAGGCGCTAACCCCTGCGCTGGCCAAATACTACTGCCTGCTTAAAAGGAGGCGGCAGCAGCTAGCACGTCCGGCGGTTTGGCGCGCGTTAAAACCGCTAACGCGCCTTCGCAAAAGGAGCCCAAAATCTATAAGATCTGAAGAAAATTCTCTCCTCCTCGTCCCTTCACTAAGACACATCTATTCAAGGAGGGACACGATTTTTTCGGTCACGGCCCCTCAAAATTTGGAATTCGCTCCCAATTCATTTAAGGGAAGAAAAGTCGCTTAGTAAATTTAAAGATCTCCAGAAAAGCTGGCTTTTTAAGGACGCCTTTAACTGAGTTATTTGAACACAAAATAATTAGGATACTCTTTAGTGGACTAAATTGAGCGGGTAACCTTTCCCCATGCCCTTTTTATTTTAATTATAAACTGTATTTAATCCTCTTTTTTTTTCTCTCTCTCTCTCTCTCTCTCCCTGATGTATCGTGCTGGTCAAAAGCCGTATTATTGTTTGGTTCAATCAATGTGTTTTTCTTTTCACCCTGATTTTATTGTTATTTGTAAATCGCATTGGATTAAGATTTTGCGATTAAATCAAATTTTTAAATAAACTTGAAACTTATCACAGCCTAGGTGTAACCATCAGAAGGCACTCCAGACAGACGCCAGCCCTCAGCTAAAAGGTTCAATGGACTGGTTTGCAGTACACCCAGAAAAATGATACCTACACTATTAATCAGTTATTACATTACATTACATTAGAGATTTCTATTCCGCCATTACCTTGCGGTTCAAGGCGGATTACAAAAGAGATGAAAAACGTTGGGTTACAATGGAAGAACATTTGTCCTTTCTAGAGCGGTAAAGAGTAGGTTATGTAGTTTCTGTGTGGCAGGAAGAGGGAGGGGGGGGGGAGGAAGGGCGGTAAGTTTGAAGTTAGGGCTGTTTCAGGAATTTCTTGAAGAGTAAAGTTTTTATTTCTTTTCTGAATGTCTTGTAGTCTGGTGTCGTTATCAGTAGATTGGAGATTTGGTTATCTAGTTTAGCTGTTTGAGTGGCCAGGAGGCCGTCGTATAGTTTTTTCCGTTGTACTTCTTTGATCGAGGGGTGTGTGAATGGGGTGTGTGTTTTTCTATGTCTGATTGAGGTGGTTTGGATGAAGCGGTTGTTCAGGTAGGTTGGGCTGCCTCCGTTTAAGGCTTTAATTCTTTTTTGGATTGGTAGCCAATGTGAGTTGATGTATGCTTCTGTAATATGGTCGTGTTTCCTCAATGAGTAGATGAGTCTCGGAGCTGTATTTTGGAAGGTTTGCAGTTGTTTAGTCATTGTAGCAGGGCAGGGGAGGTAGAGGATGTTGCAGTAATCTAGTAGATTTTAGGATTAGGGATTGTACTATAAGCTGGAATTGTGTTTTTTCGAAGAATTTCCTGACTTGTCTTAGGTTTCTCATCACCGCGAAGGATTTCTGTATTGTTTTATTTATTTGCCGTTGCGTGGTGCAGCATCGGTCTATAGTCATTCCTAGTAGTTTTATGGTCGTTTGAATGGGATAGTTGATTGTGTTAATTTCTAGATTGGTTATGGTTATATAGCACTGAAAGGCTACACAGCCCTGTACATATTAGCATACACATTAAGGGCTCCTTTTATCAAGCCGCGCTAGCGGTTTAACGCATGTAAACCACCAGCTGTGCTAGCCACTACCGCCTCCCTTGAGCAGGCAGTAGCTTTTGGGCCAGCGCGTGATGAAAAGTCGCACGTGCTAACCCCGCTAGCGCAGCTTGATAAAAGGAGCCCTAAATTTCCCTAGGCCTTAGCATAATGGGTTGCCCATCCGGACATGGTGGCACCACCAAATCTCCTACTGCTACATGAACACATGGCGCCAGGCTACATGACGAACAGGTCCCTCCGCTTCCAGGATGAAAAACGCCTCAAAACGCCCTCTGGTCATGCCCTTCAACTGGAAACCGCCAAATGACGTTCCTACACCCACTTCATACCGAGCCTGGATTCGACCGCCCTTGCAGATCAGATTCCTTGGAAGGATTCCTCAACTTCAAGAAAGCAATAAAAACAGACCTCTTCACCTAATTCCCCTGCCTACGGCCAAGAAATGTATATTTCAAAAAAAGCCAACAGGATGCTGGGCATCATAAAGAGGGGCATAACAACCAGGACGCAGGAAGTCATCATGCCATTGTATCGAGCGATGGTGCGTCCACATCTGGAATACTGCGTTCAGTATTGGTCGCCGCACCTCAAGAAGGACATGGCGGTACTTGAGAGAGTCCAAAGGAGAGCAACGAAACTGGTAAAAGGGCTGGAACACTGCCCATACGCCGAGAGGTTGGATAGGCTGGGGCTCTTCTCTCTGGAAATAAGGAGGCTCAGGGGAGATATGATAGAGACCTTCAAGATCATGAGGGGCATAGAGAGGGTGGATAGGGACAGATTCTTCAGACTGAAGGGGACAACAGGTACGAGGGGGCATTCGGAGAAACTGAAGGGAGATAGGTTCAAAACAAATGCAAGGAAGTTTTTCTTCACCCAAAGGGTCGTGAACACTTGGAATGCGCTACCGGAGGAAGTGATCAGGCAGAGTACGGTACATGGATTCAAACAGGGATTGGATGGATTCCTGAGGGATAAAGGGATCGTGGGATACTGAGAGAGGTGCTGGGATGTAACACAAGTATAGAAAGCTAACCAGGTAATAAGTATAGAAAGCCAACCAGGTCGTGCATGGGCAAGACCAGAGGGTGAGGACTTTGATGAGAAGATAGGACTTTAATGAGAAACCAAGGTGGAAAGGGGCCCCTTCTGGTAATTCAGACAGGTCGTGACCTGTTTGGGCCGCCGCGGGAGCGGACTGCTGGGCAGGATGGACCTATGGTCTGACCTGGCGGAGGCACTGCTTATGTTCTTATGTTCTTATGGTACGATATAAACTTGTATTGATAACTTTTGCTCTGTAACCCATTAACTGCATATTATATTTGTTTAACCTGTAACCCGTTCTGAGCTCATTGGAGAGAACAGGAGAATTAAATAAATCAATCTATGCATTCAATGGGCAGTGAATGTAATATTGTGGTACAGTTTTCCACCCATCCTCTGCTCGCCCCTACTCTTTCTCGCCTACCACAGCCATCCCTTCGAAACTTTTTTTGATGCAGCAGAGACATGGGCCTAAAGATTTATCTCCTCAGAAGTAGGGCTCAAATACATCTGTCTCTAGCATAGGTTACAGGAGAGTCCCAGCAATGTGGCACGAGAGTGAATTTAAAAGTTGTTTTCCTGGGCCAAACATCATTGCACCTGCAGAATGATTTTGAGAAAATTGCTCGTCCTCTGGGTGGGTAAAATTAGCCACGATGCTCAACAGCTAAAAATGAAATGACCAGAGGTAGGTCTTTGATCAATTTCTTTGACTGGGTAACCAGTGTTGCATCAGAGAGGGGAGGGGGGGGAAGCCCTAGATGGATTTCAGCAAAGCCTATAACCCAGAAATGGATTTATAATTTTGATGGCCAGAAGCAGGACTGGAATACGAAGATTAGCATGTCATAACAGTAGCCCTTTGAACATAATTTATTTATTTTGATTTTTATCCCATCCTCCCAGTAGCTCAGAATGGTCTACAAGCAAACATTTACAATGGAGTACATTTGGACAATACAAAGACTATACAGCAATTTAAGTACAAGTTAAAAATGGACTGTACAGCAATTTAAGTAGAAGTTTTGAATGGAGAAGAGAGGGTAGAGGGGAAGGGGTTTTAAGGGGGCTGAGGCGTAGACTGTGGTTGAATTTTAGTTGAAGAGGAGGGTCTTTACCGCTTTCCGGAAGGTCATCAATGAGTTCTGCAGTCTGATTTGGGGGGAGTTGGTTCCAGAGTTGGGGGATGAAGTGGCTGTAGGAGCGTTTGTGGGCGGTTTCTGACAGGAGGGACCTTCCTGAGGGGGTGCATAAGCGTTTCTCCATTTCAGAGCGGAGGGGGCGGGTGGGGGCGTATAGGGTTAGCTTGGATTTTATGTAGATAGGGGTGGTGGCATAAATTTTTTTATGCGCTATTACCAGGGCCTTGAATGCACAGCGTTGATTAATTGGAAGCCAGTGTTCAGCATGGAGGGCTGGGGAGATGGGATCGTGGTAGTTGAGGCTGGGTAGGAGGCGGATTGCTGCATTTTGTACCCACTGGAGGCACTTGAGATCTTTTTTGGCTACTCCATTAAATAGGGAGTTGCAGTAATCCATCCTGGAGAGGACATAGGTGTAGAGGAGTTGGACTCTGTCAGGTGTGGAGATGTAGGGTTTGATCCTTCTCAGTCTGTCAGGGTTTCCACATCTGGCATTGTGCTTATTGCAAGTTTCCGGGTCTCGCTGCGTCTTCTCAGGTAGAAACCGACGTTTCAGCCACCATGCTGTGGCTTTCTTCAGGGTAAGCTCTGAAGTCTGAAGTATGACTTTGGAAATAGTGGGTTCACTGACCTGATTGGGAACAAGGCAGTCCACCAATTTGAATTTTGGCGGGAAAGTCAGTTGGTCAGAAATTTGAATTTTGTTGTGAAAGTCCATAGAGTGGAAAAGTCTCTGGTAGGTTTAAAGATGTTCTCCCTGTGGAGCTGGGTTAGATTTTCTCTCAGGGTTTCTGGGTCTCGCTGCGTCTTTGTCAGGTAGAAACCGACGTTTCAACCACGCTTTGGCTTTCTTCAGGGTATGCTATGAAGTCTTTAGTGTGACTTTGGAAATAGTGGGTTCACTGACCTGATTGGGAAGAGGACTGCCAAGTAGAGAATGACACAGGGACAAATTTTTCACCATCCCCGCAGGAACTCATTTTCCCATCCCACCCCATGAGTTGTTTTCCTGCAAGCTCCGTCCTCGTCTGCATAAGCCTCAAACACTTAAGGCGTGTGCCTTAACAGGAAAGGGGCAGGGACAGGGACAAAACTCACGGCAACAGAAAAATGAGTTCCTACGGTGACGGGGACGATTTTGTCTACTGTATAACTCTAATGGTAACCTGGCTTTTGGTGCCTTGCTGGGATTGTTTCACATGTATGTTACAGAAATTATTCAATAACATGTTTTGAACTAAACAAAACGGAAGTCAAATGTTTTAGACAAAGATTCCTTTGGTCATTAGCTGAAGGCTCAGCCAGAAGACATCAGTAGCCCTGGTCTGATTTGAAGGCACTTTTTACCAGACTGAACAGCTACTGCAATGGTTGACAAGTGCACTCACTTGAGCGACAACTCATTTTCCAAATGTAGTTTTACTAAAAGCAAAGTGGACTGAATTGTACGGCAATAAAGTTATTGGGATAAAAACACTTTCATTGTAGTTGCCCTGGATCGGTAGCATGGAATGTTGCTACTCTTTGGGTATAGGACAATCAAGCCATTGTGACATCACTGCTGAGGTTGGCTCTGAGGCACTGTGGAATGAGGCATTATGACATCACAATCTCAGCTCTGGAATGTTGCTCTCATTGGGGTTCCGGAATCTTGCTATTCTTTGAGATGCTGGAATGTTGCTACTCCTTGGGTTTTGGCCAGGTACTAGGGACCTGGATTGACCACCGTGAGAACGAGCTACTGGACTTGATGGACCATTGGTCTGACTCAGTAAGGCTAGTCTTATGTTCTTATGTATTACTTTTACTTTTTACTCAAAAAGTATTATATTAGGCAATAACATTTTACTTTTACTTAAGTATTAACATATATATTACTTAAGTACTTTGACCTATTACGTTGAACAGAAAAGAAAGTCCAACGGAACTGCAGTAATATATCAGGAAACCTGCAGAGATGATGTACAAGACGCCAAGTCTTTCATCAAAAAGTGATAATACTTTAAGCAATAAACAGTGGGTTTACTACCTTTTAGGACCCCTGTTTTTTTCGAAACACGAACCTTGTCGGGTCCTGGTCTTTCACCCAATTGGACCAAACCTTGGATACCAAATGTTTATTGCTTAAAGTATTATTGTTTTTTCAATTAAAGACTTGGTATTTTGTACATCATCTCTGCAGTTTTCCTTTTTTGCTATTACAGTGTTCCCCCGCAAATTTGTGGTTCACGCATCGGACTCATTTTTTCACTGTATTTTCCGGCCGCCTCTTCCTGGTACTAAAGTCAGGCTCCACCAATCAGGAGCTGCTTTCACACGCCAGATAGCTCCTGATTGGTGAAGTCTGATTTTAGTACCAGGAAGAGGCGGTCGGAAAAAAACTAAGCATTATCCACCCCCCCGCCGGTGCCACAGCCCGCCCTCTCCTGCCTTCGATCCGCTACTAAACCGTATTCGCGGTTTTTTAAAATTCACGGGGGGTTCCTGGAACGGAACCCCCATGTGAATTTTGGCGGAGTACTGTACTTTGAACAACACTGGGGGCAGACATATTCTTCTGCTCAAGGAAAGCTAAGCCATGACATCCTCAGAGCTGAGAGTTTTTAATATCCAACCCTCCCCCCCCCTCCCCCCAAGGTTTGTATCATTTCGTTTCTCAGTCCTGAAGGAATCTGAGCAAGAAGAGTCCATTTCATGTTCTGAATGAGAAATCCTGCAGGCTGGAAGAACAGAGACCGACTGGTAGCGTCCTTTCAAAAGAGGCGCATTCCTTAGCTGTGTGCTCAGAAATCCATGGCAATATGCATAGCAGAGAAACGCACACACCCTGCAGTGAATGCTTGCTATCAAGACAACATCCATCCTTCTCCTGCTGTTCCTGCACTAACTAAACTAAACTAAATCTTGGGTTTATATACCGCATCATCTCCGCAGATGGAGCTCGACACGGTTTACATGGTTAGGGAAGGAACGGAACTCCAATGAAATTATATAAGTAAGAGAGAAGAGAGGTTAGGTGTGAGAGTGCCAGGAAGGGGACGGGGTTACGTTTTGGAGAAGAGCCATGTCTTCAGATGCTTACGGAATGGTAGAAAGGGGCTCAAAATGCGGAGAGGGGAAGGGAGACTATTCCAGAGCTGAGCGATTCTGAAGGGGAGGGAGGACCCAAGTTTACCAACAAGGGAGATGCCTTTTAAGGAGGGGTAGGATAGTTTTAGTTTTTGCGTGGATCTAGTGGAGATTGGATTTGAGGAATTCCAGGATAGAGGAATAAGAAGAGGAAGGATACCGTGGAGGATCTTGAAGGTTAGGCAGGCACATTTAAAGTGGACCCTGGAAATAATAGGAAGCCAATGGAGCTTGGACAGGAGCGGTGAGACATGGTCAAATTTACTTTTTGAGAAGATAAGTTTGGCCGCGGTGTTCTGGATTAGTTGGAGTCTGTGAAGGCTTTTCTTTGTTAAGCTTAGGTAAATGGAATTGCAATAATCCAATCTGGAGAGGATGATGGATTGTACGAGGACGGCGAAGTGTTTTTGGTGGAAGCAGGACCTCACTTTCCTCAGCATGTGAAGGCTGTGAAAGCATGTTTTTATCAGGGAGTTGAGGTGCTCGTTGAAGGATAATGAGGAATCTATGGTGATGCCCAGAACTTTGCACTCCGAGCTTTCCCAGAACACAAATGGAAGGCTACAAAGAATAACCCCTTTATTCCATAACAGCTCACCTATAGTATTCTATAACAAATTCACATAACTGTGTAGAGCGAACAAAGTTGCGTGGTTCTTGTTTATTGGAAGCTTTAATGACTGGGGAGTCAATTCAGAGCAGTTTGCATGAGCTTTAGTAAAGGTGTTACAATGCATGTGCATTGCAGATTTGCCTATATAACTTAATTGTTTAACAAGCTAATCAATGCCGACAATTGATAATTAACAAGTAATAACTGACGCTGGCACTAATTAGAGCTTGCGCGCACAACTTTTTAAGCGTATTCTATAAAGTGGTGCATGTAAATTCTAGTACGCAGAGCTCACAAGGGGGTGTGGCCGAGGGAGGAGCATGGGTGCATTGTAGGCATTCCTAAAAGTTAGGCACGCTGTTACAGAATATGCCCGATTCGCGCAGAACTTGGGTGCCAGTATTTAGATCTGGCTACGCATAAAGGTTAGTCAAGCATACGGGTGCTAAGCATGATTCGATAACTTCAGAGGCATTTTACAGAATCACGCTAAGCACCGTCCTTTTCAACCCTGATTCTTTAGGCATCTTATATAGAATATGGCCCTTACCACATCAATGCAGGGGGTGGTCACAGGGGGAGGAGCATGGGCATGTCTCCCATTTACATACATATCTATAGGATCCTGTACATTGTACACATATGTTCCATATTTGGGTGCACGCGTTATGTGTCACATAAGAAGGCACACCTAAATTTAGGTGCATTGTCTGCTGACTTACTTAAGAATGTAAGAATAGTCGTACTGGGTCAGACCAATGGTCCATCAAGCCCAGTAGCCCGTTCGCACGGTGGCCAATCCAGGTCACTAGTACCTGGCCAAAACCCAAGAAGTAGCACCATTCCATTCAGAATCCTAAAGAATTGCAAGATTCCGGAATTTCAGAGAGTAACAAAAGATTCCGGAACCCCAAATGAGAGCAACATTCCAGAGCTGAGATTGTGATGTCATAATGCCTCATTCCACAGTGCCTCAGAGCCAACCTCATACTTGGCTTATGTAAAAACATAAGAATAGCCTCACTGGGTCATACCAATGGTCCATCAAGCCCAGTAGCTCGTTCGCACAGTGGCCAATCCAGGTCACTAGTACCTGGCTAAAACCCAAGAAGTAGCACCATTCCATTCAGAATCCTAAAGAATAGCAAGATTCCGGAATCTCAAAGAGTAACAAGATTATAGAATCCCAAAGAGTTGCAACATTCCATGCTACCAATCCAGGGCAAGCAGAGGCTTCCCCCATGTCTTTCTCAATAACAAACTATGGACCTTTTCTCCAGGAACTTTTCCAAACCTTTCTTAAAACCAGCTATGCTATCTGCTCTTACCACAGCCTCTGGCAACGTGTTCCAGAGCTCAACTATTCTCTGAGTGAAAAAATATTTCCTCCTATTGGTTTTAAATGTATTTCATAAGAACATAAGAATAGCCTTACTGGGTCATACCAATGGTCCATCAAGCCCAGTAGCTCGTTCTCACGGTGGCCAATCCAGGTCCCTAGTACCTGGCTAAAACCCAAAGAGTAGCAACATTCCATTCAGAATACTAAAGAATTGCAAGATTCCAGAATCCCAGAGAGTAACAAGATTCTAGAATCCCAAAGAGTAGCAACATTCCATTCAGAATCCTAAAGAATAGCAAGATTCCGGAATCCCAGAGAATAACAAGATTCTAGAATCCCAAAGAGTTGCAACATTCCATTCAGAATCCTAAAGAATTGCAAGATTCCGGAATCCCAGAGAGTAACAAGATTCTAGAATCCCAAAGAGTTGCAACATTCCATTCAGAATCCTAAAGAATTGCAAGATTCCGGAATCCCAGAGAGTAACAAGATTCTAGAATCCCAAAGAGTAGCAACATTCCATTCAGAATCCTAAAGAATTGCAAGATTCCGGAATCCCAGAGAGTAACAAGATTCTAGAATCCCAAAGAGTAGCAACATTCCATTCAGAATCCTAAAGAATAGCAAGATTCCGGAATCCCAGAGAATAACAAGATTCTAGAATCCCAAAGAGTTGCAACATTCCATTCAGAATCCTAAAGAATTGTAAGATTCCGGAATCCCAGAGAATAACAAGATTCTAGAATCCCAAAGAGTTGCAACATTCCATTCAGAATCCTAAAGAATAGCAAGATTCCGGAATCCCAGAGAATAACAAGATTCTAGAATCCCAAAGAGTTGCAACATTCCATTCAGAATCCTAAAGAATTGCAAGATTCCGGAATCCCAGAGAATAACAAGATTCTAGAATCCCAAAGAGTTGCAACATTCCATTCAGAATCCTAAAGAATAGCAAGATTCCGGAATCCCAGAGAATAACAAGATTCTAGAATCCCAAAGAGTTGCAACATTCCATGCTACCGATCCAGGGCAAGCAGAGGCTTCCCCCACGTCTTACACTAGCATTCTATAAAAACATGTGTATGTTTTTACAGAATATCATTCAGCAAGCATAAACCTGGTGCCCAATTACCCCCCTGAGAAACACAAGACCAACCGGGAAGAAGAACCATCTCAAAAACTTTGGTGAAACAGTTAGTCCGCCTCTATCTTATAGCATAGTTCAGAGTGGAGAGTCATTAGCTAGGAATAATACAACGAAAGCTGGTTAGATCACCTGTTCAGGGCTAACTGCTAATTTTCAGCAGCACTTAATCGGTTTGTGTTGCTGAAAATAACTGGTAGGACCAAACTGAAAACCAGCTGTTTTGGGGGTGTTCCAGGAATGAGTCGGCACTTGGCCTGTTCAGTACCGATATTCATCATTTAACCAGGCAGGTTAATCACATAATTACAAAAGCATAAAGTCAATCCTATCTTTAAGAATAAATCCACATTGGAGGAGAGTTCACACTGTCTTAAGTGCTTTCAAAAATGCCTTCTAAGTAGATGACAGCAGAAAATGACAAATCAGCTCATCCAATCTGCACATTAACTTGTACGAGGTCTGTTCAAAAAGTTCCAGGACTGATTTTATAAACATGTATTAAACAATCTTACAACTTATTCCATTGGGTCCCCTTCAAAGTACTCCCCTTCCCTATGTATACACTTTTCCCAACTTCGTGTCTACTTCTGGAAACAGTCCTTAAACGCATCTTTAGGAATCACCAAAAGTTGCTGCGTCAAATTTTACTCTATGTCTTCAATGGTGTCGAATCTCTTTCCTTCCAGTGTGGCTTTAAGTTTAGGAAAGAAGAAGTCAGCAGGGGCTGAATTAGGAGAGTAAGGTGGCTGAGGAAGAACTGTCATTCTGTTTTTTGCGCATAATTCATGGTTCTTCTTCTGGTTGGCGGTCAACAACGGTGGAACAAACTTTGCCGCAACGCAAGACATCCCCAACTTCTTTGTTAGAATGTTGTGGCATAAACCAATGGAGATGTTGCATTCCTCTGCCAATTCTCTAACAATTAATTGCCGATTAGTGCACACAAGAACCCTCATCAGTTGATGTTGATGATCTTCCAGTTCACAAATCGTCTTCCACTGATTCACAACCACTTTTGAAGCATGAATACTATTCAAAACACCTTCTACAATTCATGACATGTTCCCTATAAGCCACCTTCAACATTTCAAGAGTTTCAATAGCGGTCTTACCTAATTTAAAACAGGACTTCACACTGTAGCGCTACTCATTGAGGTCGCACCCGATGAAAAATAGCCAATCACGAAACACACTTTCACAAAAACTGCTGTAGCTCAGAGACCAAAACAAATATCAACAAAAAGAAAAAAGGAGGTTACTCATGAGATTTCAAGCTACTCAACGCTGCCTAGCACATCTCAAAAGAACTTCCCATTGGTGCGCAATTCAAACTGTCCTGGAATTTTTTAACAGACCGCGTATTCTCACTACCATGGGTATATCCCATGTATCAAGTGTGTGAACACTTATGACAGATGGTTTTAGTCACCGGATTCCATTGCATTCCACCATCTGAGGTAGCTTGGGCCACAAGATTTCCCTTTTCACCTCCCCTGAACAGCGCCCTACCGAGGCCTGTGTGAGCGTTGCAACTACACAAGACACCAGTACAAAGGGATGTATAAATTGCTCCCAGCCCGTAGCAAAGTTGGCAGGGCAGGAGGGCATCAGTGGGCAAGTGGCACAGGGTACAACGAGAGCTTGCTACGGTCCTTATCCCCCTCCCCCTTTGGCTCGGAACTTCCTTCTTCTTTCTTTTCCAGCCAGACGTGTGTGCTCTTCACCATACAATTTGTTGGAGAGATCAATCTGCCTGCTTTTAAATATCAGCAGCATTGGGAAAACAACTGCTTTTACACCTAAGCAGCAGCGGGTACATCCGCAACCACCAAGAGCCCACAGACCCGATCCTGCCAGGAGCGTGAACTCCTCCCCCTGCAGTCCATTGGAGAGATCAATCTGCCTGCTTTTAAATATCAGCAGCAGTGGAGATCAACTGCTTTTACATTTAAGCAGCAATGAGACCAGCCACAACCACCGAGAGCACTCAAACCCGATCCTACCAAGAGTGTGAACTCTTCCCCCCCTGCAATCCGCTAAGAAGATCGACTGTCGGTTCCGGGCGGCTTTCCCGCAGAGGAGAGAATCCTGCATTCACCGTGGACCTCATCTGGGGCAGCCTCCTTGGAGCGGCTGGGGCACGGGCAGTGTGTCTGGGAGGGAATGCATGGATGGGAGAACATCGCAGGGGAGGAGACATAGGCATCCTGGGACTGTCGGCCAGAAGAAGCCCTTTCTGGATACGTCAATCGCTCCTCCTAAACTTACTTGCTCCACTTCATCACTGACGCTGACCCATTCTGCTTCTATTCCTTTCTCTCCTCTCTTCAACCTTCCAAAGTATTTAGATCAATGCTGTCTTTTTAAAATGTTTATTTTATTTTTATTTTTCCTCTAACTCTACTTTTCACTTCACTATTACCCTCCAGGTACTTTAGTTAGATTGTGAGCCTTCGGGACAGTAAGGGAATTTTCCAAGTACCTTTCTTATTTCTAATCTTAATGTATATTTTCTGTAAACTGCTTAGAACCTAACGGATGTAGCGGTATATAAGAAATAAATTACATTACATTACATTTTCCTTCCAGCTCATTCAGAACCACCGTTGGGATTCTGAAACTATGACCTGGAGTCTTTAAGCGGTGCCAGTGGCCGCTGATCACATCAATCACATGACTGCACCGTTTATCGAATTGCACCTTTGGGAAAGATAGGTGTCTGAAATGTAGGCCAGGGTTTTCAAGGCCTACATTTCTGGCACCTGCTTTCTATTTGAATCCCGCCTACGGAGGCCCATGAAACAGTAAAGGAAAAGTTAGAAATATAAAGAAGACGGTTAGGTATCATAGGCGTGATTCTAGCGCCATTCTTTAGATGCTGATAGGCGCCTACATTTTTGTTTTCTGTTCAAACAATTTTTTATTTTCAAAATCAAGAACAGCCCGAAGAAATCTACAACACAGAGCAAATCGGAATAGCTGCCTACAGAAAAAGCTGAGATAAATAATACCCCTCCCCACCCGACTAGCTCTTTCACGTGTCTTTATTTCTGTTTTAGATGGCGTTTTCAACTTAAGTTAGGTGTAGGGTTACCAGATTTTATGTAAGTAAAATCCCTACCCCTAGACCTACCCATCCCTGCCCACGCCATGTCCCAGCCTTGACCTAGCCCCGCCCCTAGCCCCACCCCCCTCAGCCTGCCCATCTCAGTTGGGAGGACATCCGCACATACGTGGATGCCCCTCCCGACGCGATTTGCTTTTCAAAACCCAGATGCCTGGACATGCCCTCTTTGCTTGTTTTTCTGGAAATGCTGTATCTACTCATCTGTTGTTTTGTGTGCTTTTCTTTCTTGTTTTTAATTTTTTTTTAAAAACCTTTTGTCAATTAAAAAAAAATAAAAAGAGGAAATGTCCGGGGAAATCCAGACATCCAGTAACCCTAGTTAGGTGCCTCACGGAAGGTACTGTTTATAGAGTCTGGGCCTCTGAGCCTTCATTTGCCACCACTAAGGGGTTTTTAATTCCTGTTTTAATACCCATACCCCCCCTCCCCCCCCCCTTCAACCTGGTCATGGCAGATAGTTTTTGGTGAATCCTCTGTAAAACCTACTGAAAGTGAACTAAGGCCAGTACTGGGCAGACTTGTACGGTCTGTGTCTGTATATGGCCGTTTGGAGGAGGATGGGCAGGGGAGGGCTTCAATGGCTGGGAGGGTGTAGATGGGCTGGAGTAAGTCTTAACAGAGATTTCGGCAGTTGGAACCCAAGCACAGTACCGGGTAAAGCTTTGGATTCTTGCCAAGAAATAGCTAAGAAGAAAAAATTAAAAAAATTTAAATGGAATCAGGTTGGGCAGACTGGATGGACCATTCGGGTCTTTATCTGCCGTCATCTACTATGTTACTATGAAAGAGAGAGAAAGAAAAACAAAGAGAGAGAAAGACAGAGAGAGAGAGAAAGACAGAAAGAGAGAGAGAAAGACAAAGAAAGAGAGAGAGAGGTGGTGGAGAGGAAAACGGTGACGGAGTTCAAAGAAGCGTGGGATGAACACAGAGGATCTAGAATCAGAAAATAAGATTAAATATTGAACCAAGGCCAGTACTGGGCAGACTTGCACTGTCTGTATATGGCCGTTTGGTGGAGGATGGGCTGGGGAGGGCTTCAATGGCTGGGAGGGTGTAGATGGGCTGGAGTAAGTCTTAACAGAGATTTCGGCAGTTGGAACCCAAGCACAGTACCGGGTAAAGCTTTGGATTCTTGCCCAGAAATAGCTAAGAAGAAAAAATTTAAAAAATTTAAATGGAATCAGGTTGGGCAGACTGGATGGACCATTTGAGTCTTTATCTGCCGTCATCTACTATGTTATTATGTTACTAGGAAGGAGGGAATTCTTAGCCACTGCATCTGAGGCTAGCCCTAGAGGAAGTGCAGCCGTGCCGTGAAATAATCAATTCATACCAGATTCATTGAGAGATTCCCAGCTCTCTGGCTGACCCTAGTCCATGAGAAGATCCCGCAGGAGCTCTGAGAACGAAGACTGCATTTGCTCTCTCTATATGTCTGATTCATACTCAACAGTCTGGACAGATAACAATAATATCTTTGTGTCCATGTTAACTGAACAAAAGCTTTTTTTTTTTTTTAAATCCCAGACCCCCTTTTTTTGAAATGACCCCTCCTGTAATACTCCCCTAGAAACCGCATTTGACTCCTACAAACAAAACCAGATGTTAAAAACCTATCGCCATCCAGGACAGGAAAAAAAAAATTCTTACTCTGATTAATGTAGAGCTAGCCAAAGCCTCACCCTCTCGCACACCACTGAGCCGTCAGAAGTTAATCTGGGGACGAGCAAGCTCCCTGGCAAATGACTCCAAATCCGAGTGCTGGGAACGCTGTAGATTTGTTGCCAATCATTCCATCAGTTCTAGACCTCTAACATTTTAAGAGCTGGATTCAGAGAAACCTAATGGAAATCTGATAAAAGCTACTCAGAGGAACAGAGAGAAAAGGAAACGGAGCGGGGAGAGGAAAGAAGGAGAAACGGACAGAGGACAAGGAGGCACTGGACTTGATGGACCTAGTATGGCAACTCTTATGTTCTTAAGTGAGCCAAGTATAGGCCAATCAAGCCATTGTGACATCACAGATGAGGTTGGCTCTTAGGCATTGGTGGAATGAGGCATTATGACATCACAATCAGCCCTAAAATGTTGCTACTCTTTGGGTTTCTGCCAGGGACTTGGGTTGGCCACTGTTGGAAACAGGACACTGGGCTTGATGGACCTTCGCTCTGTCCCAGTATGGCAGCTCTTATGTGAGCCAAGTATAGGCCAATCAAGCCATTGTGACATCACTGCTGAGTTTGGCTCTTAGACATTGGTGGAATAAGGCATTATGACATCACAATCTCAGCTCTGGAATGTTGCTTCTCTTTGGGTTTCTGCCAGGTACTTGGGACCTGGGTTGGCCACTGTTGGAAACAGGATACTAGGACTGATGGGCTTTCGATCTGTCCCAGTATGGCAACTCTTATGTTCTTATGACAGCAGTTAAGCATGAGCCTTGACATCAACCATTCAGCTAGTGCGAGGGCTCGTGCCTAAACTAGGCGCCTAACTGTGGTGCTGAGGCTGTAGCTCAAGAAATCATTATATAGTAAAATTGAGTCAAGTACAGGATAATCAAGTCATTGTGACATCACTGATGAGATTGGCTCTTATTGGTGGAATGAGGCATTATGATGTCATAATGGTTATCAGAGGCTGAAACTTTTCACACTATTTATTCACTTTTCTATAACATTCTCCCAGGGAGCTCAGAATGGTTTCCATGAATTTATTCAGGTACTCAAGCATTTTTTCCTGTCTGTCCTGGTGGGCTCACAATCTCTCTAATGGGGCAATGGTGGGTTTGAAGCCACAACCCCAGGGTGCTGAGGCTGTAGCTTTTTAACCACTGCGCCTACGAGGCTACTCCTTCCATCCGAGTCTGCCCTCTCATATCATGACCCCTTCTGTCAGATCTTTGTTTCCTCTGAAAAACATCTACCTCCAGGTGTCAGCAGGATACATACGACACAATATACAAAGCAGCAAACATGAAATCAATGAAGAGGAAAAAACATTAAGGAGAAAGATTCAGTGCCACAACCAGGTTCCAGGAACAATTCAACTTCCTCAGACCACTTTGAGACAATTTTTATTGAACAAACCAGAAAATGAACAGGGTCCAGAAAATAACAGTCGTTCAGGAACTGTACAGCATGTATCCCCCGATCCCAATATCCCAGCCCCACCCCCTCCCACCACCTCACCCTTCATAACAAGATAAATCAGAATATACCAACGAATATCGAACTGTCAGAAGAACCAAGCACAAGAAATGACAGAAGAAAAAGGAAAGAGGCCTGAACAAGACCAAAGCGAAAGCTGGACACTCAGGGCCCTGGATTCTGATGAGCCCCAAGAGACAATGCATAGGGCCTCCCCCCCCAAACAATAAAACAAAAACCCCAAAATAAGGATAGACCAGGCCGGGGAAAGGCCACCCCAAGACCGCCAACCCCTCACCGCTCAAGGAAAATTAAACAGGCAAGTCATTACGGATCATACTACAGGTTCTATGAGGCAAGGAGCATATATATATATATATATACTAGTATTTTAGCCCGTTACATTAATGGGTGCTAGAATATATGTCTGTCTGTCTTTATTTCTGTCTCTCTCTCTGTCCCGTTGTCTTTCTTTCAGTCTGTCTCTCTCCCTGGCTCCCTTTGTCTGTCTGTCTTTCTGTGTCTCTCCCTGTCCCTGTGTCTTTCTTCTTTTCTTTCTGTCTCCCTTCCTCCTGCTGGTGCTAGAATATATGTCTGTCTTTCTTTCTGTTTCTCTCCCTACCCCTGTCTTTTTCTTTCTGTCTCTCTTCCTCCTGCTACCTTTCTTTCTGTCTCTCTCCCTGCCCCTGTGTCTTTCTTCCTATCTCCTTCCCTACTTCCCTGTGCAGCAGCTGCAGCATTCCCTCTCCCTCCATTTCCCTGTGCATCATCATTTTTTCCCTCAGTCTAGCTTCTCCTGCCCCTCCTACACTCACTATTTTAAACTTCAGCCTGGCCTGTAGGTCAGGGGTTTCTCGGGCTGACTGCCACCCGCTGCTGGTGGTTCCGTGCTCCATGTTCACCCGCCGCGGCCTGCAGTCGCCGGCAGCCGACAGCCACCATGGCCTGCAGCCGCCGACAGCCACCATGGTCTGCAGCTGCCGACAGCCGCCACGGCCGACATCCACCTTGGGGGAAGAGAGAAAGAGAGATTTGCGCGCATGCGCACTCCTACCTGCGGTGCCCTACAGCGCACGGAAAACAGGGGCACGTAGGTGGGAGTGCACATGCACAGCTTAGGGTTTTATTATATTAGATAAGGACCCCAGATCTGCAAAAAAAAAAAACAAAACTTAGATTGTCGCAAGGAATGACACACCCAACCCCTCTCAAGCAACATCAAAGCATGCAGACGGTTGCGCCAAGCCCAATAAGGAGTGCGATCCGAAACCTACGACTTCCTCAGACTAAAAACAGTTTCTACCTTATTCCACGGGTTTATTATTTTTTTATTTTATTTAAAAATTTCTTACTCGCTACATCTTTATAGTTCTGCGCAAGTTACACAATTACATTCACAGTTAAAATACGAACATTAAAAATTTAACTTACAATACAAAAGATACAAAAACACCAAATCCGCTTCCTTGTCAAATTTTAGAGCAAAAACACAGATCATTCTGTAAAATATTGCACAAACAATTCCGTTTTTAGCAATTTCCTAAAGCTTAATAAAGTAGACGCTTTCTTTACTTCAACTGGTAAAGTATTCCCTAGCAACGCGCCTTGAACTGCAATCCTGGAATGACGACAAATCCCTAATTAATATCAGATCCATCTCTTTAAGTGCCAGACTCTGCTCCCTCCCTTATCTACTTTGGTGGATAAATTTATCAGGTTCAGACTTTCATGGGAGCAGGAAGGGGAGGTAAATGAGCAGAGTTATACCTCCAAGACATTGTGAGCTGTGTTTTCTTAAATACTGCCAAACTCCAATGACGTATTGTCGGGAAGAAGTGGGAACCCAAAGTACTGTACTTTGGCTGATCCGAGGAGATTTCCGTGACTGAAGAAGAAATAACTGTAACTGGCCGTGGAAGAGAGTTTTGCGAAGCTTAACTTGTGAGGCGGATACCGGGGTCATTCATCAAACACATCTCAAGAATGAATTACAGGGACCACCCTTATTTTCGCCCTGCTCAGGAGAATTGTCATCTAGGAGTCAGATTCTCTGTCTGTCCCAGTGGCCTCACAATCTATCTAATGTACCTGGGACAAGGGGAGAATTAAGTGATTTGCCCAGGGTCACAAGGAGCAGCGGGGGTTTGAACCCATAACCCCCAGGTGCTGAAGCTGTAGCTTTAACCACTGCACCACACACTCACCTAATCACCATAGGGTCAAGGCAAAATACAAAATATATATCATCAAGACACAATTACACAAAAGCACAGATCAAACATACTAAATTGCAACGCCCCTGAAGAGGGAACACTTGGGCGAACAGATACGATTTTAGGCATCTTTGAAATGAACAATGGTCAGTCAACATCCGACAAGAGAATTCCCTAAAGATTATGTGTAAAATGAAAATGCACAAGGTCGAACGTGTTGCTTTCTTCCCAGAGACAAAGAGAGCATTACATAATTATTTTTGCAGACGTTGATACATTGGCCTATCTGAGATATGTGCATGAACGAGGGCAGACATAAGAACATAAGAATTGCCGCTGCTGAGTCAGACCAGTGGTCCATCGTGTCCAAGAGTCCGCTCACGCGACGACCCTTAGGTCAAAGACGATTTCCCTGAGACTAGCCTTACCTGCGTACGTTCCGGGTCAGCAGGAACATGTCTAACTTTGTCTTGAATCCCTGGAGGGTCTTTTCCCCTATAACAGCCTCCAGAAGAGCGTTCTAGCTCTCTACCACTCTCTGGGTGAAGAAGAACTTCCATACGTTCGTACAGAATCTATCCCCTTTTAACTTTAGAGAGTGCCCTCTCGTTCTCCCTACCTTGGAGAAGGGTGAATAATCTGTCTTTATCTACTTTGTCTTGAATCCCTGAAGGGTGTTTTCCCCTATAACAGCCTCCGGAAGAGCATTCCAGTTTTCCACCACTCTCTGGGTGAAGAAGAACCTCCTTACGTTTGTACGGAATCGATCCCCTTTTAACTTTAGAGAGTGCTCTCTCGTTCTCTCTACCTTGGAGAGGGTGAACAACCTGTCCTTATCTACTATGTCTTGAATCCCTGGAGGGTGTTTTCCCCTATAATAGTCTCCAGAAGAGCGTTCCAGTTCTCTACCACTCTCTGGGTGAAGAAGAACCTCCTTACATTTGTACGGAATCGATCCCCTTTTAACTTTAGAGAGTGCTCTATCGTTCTCCCTACCTTGGAGAGGGTGAACAACCTGTCCTTATCTACTAAGTCTATTCCCTTCAGTATCTTAAATGTTTCGATCATGTCCCCTCTCAGTCCCCTCTTTTCAAGGGAGAAGACAGGCAGGCAGATGATAAACTGAGCATAAATTTAAATAACAGCAGCAATATGTTGAATCATATACACTCCTTCCTCCATATTCATGGGGGTTAGATGCAAAGCCATCCCGCGAATAAGGAAAATTTGCAAATAACTTTAGGGCCGACTCTCACTCACCCCCCACCTCCCTCCTGCTTCCCGGACCTCTCCACTTACTTACTTTTTAAAGGCTAGTGGTCTAGCGGTTCAGCGGGGCAGGAGCAATCTTCCTACGCTCTGCCCCTTGCAGAGCTACAAAAATGACTGCCATGAGTTCTCGCGAGACCATGGGGATACGCAGCAACCGCTTCTGTTTGCGGCTCTGCACGAGGCAGGAGCGTAGGAAGATCGCTTCTGCTCCACTTCACTGCTAGACCACCAGGCTTTAAAAAGTATGTGCAGAGGTCCAGGAGGCAGGTGGGTCAGCAAGATGAAAACTGCGAATATTCAAAGTCGCGCATGCCGAACCCACGAACATGGAGGGGGACCTGTACAAAGCTGCAAGATAAAGAAACTCAGAAGTCAAAATGGGTGTCATTCTGGCTGTAACTATTCAGGAATCATTCAGGCTCATAATCCGACTACAGGAAATCGCTAGCAATCTCCCGCGGTCTGCAGCGATACTGGAAATTTAATGTCAGCACCGTATCTGGCAACCGGCATGGAATTTCTGGTTTATTTTTAGCCAGCTGAGACATAGCCGACTGTGGTAATATTCAGCAACAACCCAGCTATGTCTCAATCACCAAAGATATACCATCCTTTTCGACGGTTGTCTTTGGCCGTCAAACTTAGCCAGCGAGATGCTGAAAATTGACGGCCCGCTATGTCGTGCGACCTAGCCGGTCATTGGCCAATCCAGTGACTGGGATATTCAACGTGAGATAGCCGTCTATGTGCTGTTTAGACGGACGGGAGCCTCTTTTTCTCGGTTACACCTCTTTGAATATTGGGCCCTAAGTTTACATTTCATTTTCAGTATTATTGCTATGATTGGGTGTAACAACTCAGCCTGCCAGGAAGGGGGCACTGCAGAAAGAAAGGTAACGCAATTGATCCAGCAAAGGAAAAGATATGCGTGACTAGAGAACTACATGAGGTTTTGGGTTCAGAGTATAAACGCTGCTGGAAATGAAGGGGCAGAAGTGGCCCTCCTAAGGAGAAAGGATGCATTATAGACTGTACAAGACAGAGGTCTCGGAGTCAGGAGGTTCAGAGCTGTAATCATAGAGGTAGACCGTTAGTTCCCCCTGTTAAAGTTACATAGAAACATAGAAACGTAGAAAATGAGGGCAGAAAAGGGCCATAGCCCATCAAGTCTGCCCATTCTAATGACCTACCCCCCTCGACTTTACCCCCTAGAGATCCCACATGCGGGTCCCATTTACTTTTAAAATCTGGCACGCTGCTGGCCTCAATCATCTGCAGTGGAAGTTCATTCCAATGATCAACCACCCTTTCGGTGAAGAAATACTTCCTGGTGTCGCCATGAAATTTCCCGCCCCTGATTTTCAGCGGATGCCCTCTTGTGGCCGAGGGTCCTTTAAGCAAGAAGATATCATCTTCCACCTTGATACGGCCCGTGATATATTTAAACGTCTCAATCATGTCTCCTCTCTCTCTACGTTCCTCGAGTGAGTACAGCTGCAATTTCATCTGGATTTGGGTTAGCTTCAGGCAGAGAGTTCTGTTCATGTTACAGAGTCTTTTAAATAAAGGCCAAGATGAAGCGTCCATCTTGGATCAAATCATTGAAGTTGTTTGTTTAAAAGGCTGACGAAGAGAAGGATTTGAACCCAGATAGTCCATAACTTGGACAACTGGAATTCAGTCATCTAGTTGGGGGGGGGGGGGGATTATTCTTTAAAACTGACTATTTTAAAAGACACTTGTGCTCACCAGAGAACCATAGGTGAAGATGTGAAGTTTATTGGTTCTGTTTTATTATGGAGAATAGTTGCTGACTGGGATGACAAAAATGAAACTGAAACTAAATTAACCCCCCCCCCCCAAACAAGTTTTCACTGATAAGCCCACCCAGAATTTCATCGATGACATGCTGGGGGTGTAGAAACAGGATGGAGCAGAGGGTGAGGTTGGAATTTGGGCTCCTGTATTAGTATTAGTCCCTGGGATTCATTAGCAGGAACCCCTTCTGGGAGTCATCTCTTTGAACTAGAAAATTATTGAAGACACAATTAGTAGATAAATTTGTATCTTAATGCATTCTGTTGTCTTTTAAAAGTTTATGCATTTCCTATGTTTATTAACTCAAGAGAAACACACACCCAAAACTCATTTCCCCTCCAGTTAGAGGCTGCAAAATGAAAAAACCACCACGAACACCTTCTCTCTCACCAAGCAGCCCTATGGGGCAAAGACCTAGACCAACTGTTTTCGCCCACTACATACGGGGAATTCAGGAAACGCCTAAAAACATACCTGTTCCAGAAATACCTAAACAATTGACCCGCGCT
This sequence comes from Geotrypetes seraphini, assembly GCF_902459505.1. Classification (NCBI taxonomy): domain Eukaryota; kingdom Metazoa; phylum Chordata; class Amphibia; order Gymnophiona; family Dermophiidae; genus Geotrypetes; species Geotrypetes seraphini. Next base: position 7,171,988 of record NC_047089.1, on the reverse strand, counting down.
CCCTCTCCCTCCCCCCTCCCTATTCCACCTGAACTTACATCACTGTTATAAATATAATCTGTTATCTTCATCTTATCGTAACTTTACGTTGCTATTTATCCCCAACAGGTCCTGTCGGACATTACCTACTATAATGTACATATTACATTTTCGCTCAGCAAATTGTATTTCTATACTATTGCCTCCTGAGGTCTCTGATCTCTGTATTTCCTCTGAATATCTACTTATTGTATTTCGCTGAATGTCCAGCACTCTTGATTGTAAACCGCCTAGAAGTCGCAAGATTGTGGCAGTATAGAAGAATAAAGTTATTATTATTATTATTATCTGATGTATTTCCACTTTTAAATTGTATTTTTTGCTGCATGTTCAGTTGTACTTGTTGTGAACCGTCTAGAACCATTCCTGGTCAGGCGATATATGAAAGTAAAATTATTATTATTAAATAACACGTCATTACACCCCATTAAAACTGGAATCAGGGATTATATTCAACAAGAACATTAACCAAGAAAATATTCACAAGACTGAGAAAACGGAGACAAATCCGGCATTGCTGTGCCAAAGAAAACGTTCAGATCTTGGTTCAGTCCCTGGTACTATTCCAACTGGATTATTGCGATGTCCTTTATGTAGAACGCAAAGAAAATATACAGCAAGAAAAACTACAAACCATTCAAAATGCAGCCGCCAGACTTATTTTCTCAGCAGCCAAATATGAACAAAGTGACATCCCTGTACCTCGAACCTGATCAGCAACCCTATGAGAATAAGATTCCTGAATCCTAGAGCAGAAACGAAATCTAAAACATAGGCTATGTCGCGGGCCAAATCTTTTATTAAGATATTTAAGGGCGCACCTTAATAAAAGGAGCCCATAGGGTTACAACCTCTCCAACCCCATGAAAATATAGAGTTAACTATAGAAGGGATGTGAAAAGTTCAGTGCTTCACGCTGAGTCTGTTTTCCCTCTTCTGCAGGAATGAGAACATTCAAGAACTCTACTGAATTTGATTGAACATAAGCAAATATAAATTGCTCTAAATAAGTCAGAATTGGCGTTAGAAGGTTTGTTTGCTAATCTGCATATCATGCCTGTTCTGTGGGCTGTACATGCTTCCAGGAAGGTTCGCGCGGCCTGCAGAGGATCGCTGGTCGGCTGTAGCCATCCTATCAGGCCGTCGTAGCCTCAGCTGCACGTTCCCTCTGGAGCAGTCCCGCTGACGTACAGGACGTGCAGCTGAGGCTACGGCCGACCAGCGATCCTCTGCAGGCCGCGTAAACCTACAGATGAGCGGCGCTTGTACCGGCGGGCCAGCTGTAGGGGAAATTGGAAAATGTCTGGCAGGCCAGAGTTTGACATGTCTGTCCTAGAGGCATCAAATACAAAACTATTCACTCTACCACCTTCTCATATCTGGAAGCAAAATGGTGGAATCCTTTACCAGCACAATTAAAGAACACCCCCTCCGACCAGAACTTTCGGTAAGACCTAAAACCCTATCTTTTGGAAAATACTTTATTCTCCCCCCCCCCCCCCCCAAACAACAGACTATGCCCACCCGAAACCAAGCAAGACACAAACCACCTCTCCTATCTCAATATGAAGGAGTCTGGGACTGGTTTTCCTAAGTGTTGAACTAAGTTTTCTCTTTAATAAATGCTGAATTATGTTTAGCTGCAGACCTAACTTATCTCATGTTCTAGCTTGGGCATTCTAGCTTATGACTATCTCAGCATACATGATTGTATTCCGCCCTCCTGGACATGTAACAGAAAGACTGCAGGGCTTAGATAAGTGACCTGCTAGTGACCTGCTAGTGTGAGCTTAGGACCAATGATTGTTAAGAAAAGTAACACGTGAAAAGTTTTTTCTTAGAATTCAGTTGTATAGCCAGAAGAATGTATAAATATCTCTGAAACTTCCTGGTTTCGGGACTTCTGAAGCCAGCTTGGGGCTCAGGGGTCCGCATATGCTGAATAAAACATCTGTGCTTTCTTCAAGTCTCTACGTTTTGTGGCTGCCCAAAGTGACCTTTCAAATAGATGACCAAGCTCCTACAAACCGGGAAAGAGACCCCCATACCAGAGCCCATTAATACAAGACTATAGCCAATCTTCTCTCCAAACCATATGCCATAATCCTACACCTACACAAACACAATCCGAGTTATCTGTGTCATGAACCCTAATGAAATAACGCAATCCCTGGATATAGCCAAGCTCTCCCAAATTGTAAATTGCATTCAACTCCTTCTGGGGCATATTAGTGATCCATAAATACTCATTTAATATAATTTTAGACTCCTTGTGCAGTATTTGTGCATGTAAATACCCTAAATTAGGAAATTGCCATTTTACAAGTATAGAACCAGGACATGCTCGGTTTCCAAGACGGTGTGGGGGTTTTTTTTTGGGGGGGGGGAAGAAAGTATCATTGCTTGGTGGATGCCTGGAATGCACTCCCGAGAGGTGGTGGAGAGGAAAACGGTGACTGAGTTCAAAGAAGCGTGGGATGAACACAGGATCTAGAATCAGAAAATAATATTAAATATTGAACTGTGTCTGTATATGGCCATTTGGTGGAGGATGGGCTGGGGAGGGCTTCAATGTCTGGGAGGGTGTAGAAGGGCCTGAGTGGGCTTTGACGGAGACTTCAACAGTTGGAACCCAAGCACAGTACCGGGTAAACATAGAAACATAGAAAATGACGGCAGAAAAGGGCCATAGCCCTTCAAGTCTGCCCACTCCAACAACCCTCCCCTAATCTACAGTCTATCACTCGTCCCCAAGCTGCCCTCCTCTATGCTACCCTCGTAGGGATCCGACGTGGGCATCCCATTTATTCTTAAAATCTTGTATGCTGCTGGCTACGATCACCTGCTCCGGGAGCTCGTTCCAATGGTCCACCACTCTTTCAGTGAAGAAGTACTTCCTGGTATCTCCTTGAAATTTCCCCCCCCCTGATTTTCAACGGATGTCCCCTTGTGGACGAGGGTCCTTTTAGATGGAAAACGTCGTCTTCCACCTCTATTCGACCAGTGATGTACTTAAATGTCTCTATCATATCTCCCCTCTCCCTACGTTCCTCGAGAGAGTATAGCCGCAACTTGTGCAGCCTGTCTTCATACGAGAGATCCTTGAGCCCCCAGGATCATCCTGGTGGCCATTCGCTGAACCGACTCAACTCTCAGCACATCCTTACGGTAGTGCGGCCTCCAGAACTGCACACAGTACTCCAGATGAGGTCTCGCCATGCTTCTGTACAACGGCATAATGACCTCTGGCTTCCGGCTAACAAAGCCTCTACGGATACATCCCAGCATTTGTCTAGCCTTAGATGAAGCCTTCTCCACTTGATTGGCTGATTTCATGTCTCCACTAATGATCACCCCCAAATCCCGCTCTGCTGTAGTCCTGGACAAGGTTTCACCATTCAGTGTGTATGTCTTACACGGATTATTGTTTCCAAGGTGCATGACCTTGCATTTTTTCGCATTGAAGCCCAGCTGCCAGGTTGTGGACCAATGTTCCAGTAAAAGCAGGTCCTGCCTCATGCTGTCGGACAAATCATTTTTACTTGCGGTGTCACTCACAGTGTTACATAATTTGGCATTGTCGGCGAATAATGCTATTTTATGTAACACTGTGAGTAGAGGGTAGAGCTTTGGATTCTTGCCCAGAAGTAGCTAAGAAGAAAAATTTTAAATTGAACAGGTTGGGCAGACTAGATGGACCACTCGGGTCTTTATCTGCCGTCATCTACTATGTTACTATGCTTGCTAAGAGTTAAATTCACTAACACACTCTACTCCACTAGCACAAGATGACGCCTTTAGCGCGTTTGTGTAATTCTGTATAGGCCACCTAGATGATTCGCGCTGTGTGAATTCTATATCAGTAATAATGCACGTAATTCTGGTTAGAGAAAACTAGCGTAAATCCACAGCCATTCCAGAGCTGAGATTGTGATGTCATAATGCCTCATTCCACTAATGCCTAATGAGGGAGAATAAGGAGGACGACCTTCACGAGAGACATTGGGTTAACTGAATTCAATTTACATTTCATGGTTTCATCAAGAACTATTGGAAGTAGAACGATTGATTCCTGGATGATGACTGGAAATACGAGTCGTATTATTTCAGTGTTCGGAACTATCTAAGCTCCTAAAACTGAAATAATACTAAGGCTTGGGTAAATTTAATTCAGTTAACCCAATGTCTCTCACGAAGGTCGTCCTCCTTATTCTCCCTCACTAAGAGCCAACCTCAGCAGTGATATCACAATGGCAGAAACCCAAAGAGTAGCAACATTCCAGAGCTGAGACTGTGATGTCATAATGCCTCATTCCACCAATGCCTAAGAGCCAACCTCAGCAGTGATGTCACAATGGCAGAAACATTCCAGAGCTGAGACTGTGATGTCATAATGCCTCATTCCACCAATGCCTAAGAGCCAACCTCAGCAGTGATGTCACAATGGCAGAAACATTCCAGAGCTGAGATTGAGATGTCATAATGCCTCATTCCACCAATGCCTAAGAGCCAACCTCAGCAGTGATGTCACAATGGCAGAAACATTCCAGAGCTGAGACTGTGATGTCATAATGCCTCATTCCACCAATGCCTAAGAGCCAACCTCAGCAGTGATGTCACAATGGCAGAAACATTCCAGAGCTGAGATTGTGATGTCATAATGCCTCATTCCAACAATGTCTAAGAGCCAACCTCAGCAGTGATGTCACAATGGCAGAAACCCAAAGAGTAGCAACATTCCAGAGCTGAGACTGTGATGTCATAATGCCTCATTCCACCAATGCCTAACAGCCAACCTCAGCAGTGATGTCACAATGGCAGAAACATTCCAGAGCTGAGACTGTGATGTCATAATGCCTCATTCCACCAATGCCTAAGAGCCAACTTCAGCAGTGATGTCACAATGGCAGAAACATTCCAGAGCTGAGATTGTGATGTCATAATGCCTCATTCCACCAATGTCTAAGAGCCAACCTCAGCAGTGATGTCACAATGGCTTGATTATCCTAGACTTGGCTCACATAAGAACATAAGAATTGCCATACTGGGACTGACCAAAGGTCCATCAAGCCCAGTATCCTATTTCCAACAGTGGCCAACCCAGGTCCCAAGTAGTAAAACAGATTTTATGCTGCTTATCCTAGAAATAAGCAGTGGATTTCCCCAAGCCATCTCAATAATGGCCTATGGACTTCTCTTTTAGGAACTTATCCAAACCTTTTTTTAAACCCTGCTAAGCTAACACATTCTCCGGCAACAAATTCCAGAGTTTAAATTACATGTTGTATGAAGAAATATTTTCCCCGGTTTGTTTTAAATCTACTACTTAGTAGCTTCATCGCATGTCCCCTAATCCTAGTATTTTTGGAAAGCGTGAAGAAGCGTTTTACATCTACCTTTTCCACTCCACTCAGTATTTTAGGCTTCTATCATATCACCCCTGAACCGTCTCTTCTCCAAGCTGAAGAGCTCTAGCTCATTTCGGTGTTTCTTATGTCTCTCCGCTCTTATGTTAATGAAATAGTACAACTTTAGCTCAACTGACTAATTTCTGGGAAAAAGAAGCACAGAGCATGTGAGTCAAAACTGCACAATATTCGGAAGGATGGAAAGGTGATAGGGCTGAAATTAAAGATTAACTCTCCATCGAGTGTGCCAGCTGTTTACCCTCTATGGCTCTGTTTCATGCTGGAATGTAAATCTGACCTTCAGCTTTCTTTCAGCCACTGGATCAAACCTGAACCTACAGCAGGGATGTTAATATAGAGACCCACCTGACCCACTGAGCCCCTTCTTCCGGTTCATAGACAGTGGAGCGCAAGACGGCAGTGCGCTGACAATTCGGCGCAAGACAGAAGCACGCGGGGGAAAATAATTTTAAAAGAGCTCCGACGGGGGGGTTGGGGTGGCAACCCCCCCACTTTATTGGTTAGTGTTCGTGCTGCTGTTGGAAGGGGGTTCAGGGGGTTGGAAACCTCCATTATAGCAAAAACGGAACTTTTTCTGATTTTTTTCAGGAAAAATTCCATTTTCTCTACAATGTGGGGGGTTTCGCCCCCCACAACCCCCGCAATGGCAGCGTGAACACTAACCAATAAAGTGGTGGGGTTGCCACCCCAAACCCCCAGTCGGAGCTCTTTAAAAATTATTTTTTCCCCCGCGCACTTCTATCTTTCGCCAAATTGTCGGCGCTGGATTGTCGGCGCGCTGGCGTCTGGCGCGCGATTATCCCGTCACCCCTTCTTCCAGCTCACAGCAAAGTTTTGGGAGGTCATTGCTGGGTGAAAGCCCCTTTATTTATTTAAGTTTCAAGTTTCGTTAAAATTTTGTTATACCGCCAAACCAAAATTTCAAGGCGATGTACATCCATACGTATATTTATAAATACAGAATATGTGTTTTTAGCGCACGCTATAGTGCACACTACCCGAAAAACTACTGCCTGCTCATGAGGAGGCGGTAGCGGCTAGCCCACGTGGAATTTTAGAGCACACTAAAACCGCTAGGGCACCTTTGTAAAAGGAGCCCTAAGTTTAATTTACCACTACTACAACTGCTGATCATTTCTATAGTGCTGGTAGACATACGCAGCGGCCCCTGCTCAGAAGAGCTTACAAGACAGTCAAACTGGTCAAGAAGGTGCATCAATACACAGGGCTCAGGTGGAGGAATTGCAGAGGGAGATGACAAGACAGATGTTGGCGCTTAGCAGGGGGGGCTGGAATTTGGAATGGAATACCGCCACAGACGAGTCAGGATTCCAGAATGTTATTGTTCTTCGAGATCCTGGAATGTTGCTATTATTTGGAATCCCCAAAGAGTAGCAACATTCCATGAAGAAGCTCCAAAGATTTCTATAGAGCTACTAGACATACTTAGCGCTATACATAAAAACCTAGAAGAGGCAGTCCCTGCTCAAAAGAGCTTACAGTCTAGTCAAAACAGGCAAACTGGACAAGAAGGTGCATCAATACCCAGGGCTCAGGTGGGGGAATTACAGAGGGAAGAAGACAGATATTGGCGTTTAGAAGGTGGTTTGGAGTTTGGGATTGAAAGCAGCTTCACAGCAGTGGGCTTTGAGTCTGGAATTAGAGAATGACACGGTGACAAAATTCATCACCGTTCCCGTCCCCGCGGATAACCGCGGGAAATAATTCCATGTCATTTTCTAGTGTCTATTTCAACCTCAGTCCTTCTACACCAGCATTCTTCAAAGCAAAGCTTGCGGGTCAGTGGTTGTGGCCATTCATACTCTGATTCTTCCCTCTCTCCTTAAAGAATGACATGAAGATGGTTTCCCGCGGGTTATCCGCGGGGACGGGGACGGTGATGAATTTTGTCACCATGTCATTCTCTAGTCTGGATTTGAATACAGCCAGAGATGGAGTTTGATGCACCGAGTCAGGCAGTTTGTTCCAGGCATACGGTGCAGCAAAGTAGAAGGGGCAGAGTCTGGAGTTGGCTGTAGAGGAGAAGGGTACAGATAAGAGAGACTTCCCTTAAGATCTGAGTGCCCAGAGGAGGGGGAGTGTGGGGAGAGAGCAGAGATACTGAAGAGCTGCGGAACGAATGTACTTGTAAGTCATCAAAAGGAATTTGAACTGTATGTGGAAACGGATAGGGAGCCAATGAAGTGGCTTGAGGAGAGGGATAATGTGGGCAATTCAACATTGGCGGAATATGAGGCGTGCAGCAGAGTTCTGAAGGAGAGAGAGATGGTTTAGCGGAAGGCCAGTGAGAAGCAGGTTGCAGTAGTCTAGGCCAGAGGTGCTGAGGGTCTTGGCAGTGCGCTCAGAAAGGAAGGGTCTGATTTTAGCGATATTGTAGAGAAAGAAATGACAGGTTTTGCCAATCTGTTGGATATGAGATGAGTCAAAGATTACCCCAAGGTTATGAGCCGATGGTTAATTTAGAATGCGCTCATTGGACCAGATGCTGAAATTGGCTGCTTCCTGGGGGGGGGGGGAGGGGTGCATTCAAGGCAGTCTATATTAGAGAATGACACGGTGACAAAATTCATCACCGTTCCCGTCCCGCGGGAAACCATCTTCATGTCATTCTTTAAGGAGAGAGGGAAGAATCAGAGTATAATTGGGCACAACCACTGACCCGCAAGCTTTGCTTTGAAAAATGCTGGTGTAGAAGGACTGAGGTTGGAATAGACACTAGAAAATGACATGGGTTTATTTCCCGCGGTTATCCGCGGGGACGGGAACGGTGATGAATTTTGTCACCGTGTCATTCTCTAGTCTATATCAAGAGTCTAATAAACATATGCAATCCACCCCTATATGTACACATCAGCATGTCAAACGCACTTTTACGCTGCTTGGTATTTTGTAATAGGGCACATATGCACAAAACAACATTACAAAACTCTCCCTCCAAGATGCAACAACCCACTTGTATGTCGCTGGGCCTTGCTCTTGGCTGTAGAGGACAGTGGGAAGAACATTCCAGAAGTGGAGGGCGGAGTGGCCAGAAAAATCAGGAGGAAGGTGGCGTTTGGGAGACTGGGGGGGAAGAGTGCTGACACCAGGAGTGGCAAATGTCTCGCTCTTCCTCTTTCTGACCCTGTGACACGCCCATCTTGGTTTGAAGATCAAAATCACTTTGGCTATCTTTCGCAGGGGTTTTTCAATAACACATTTAAACTATCACCCCTCACCACATTATCATTTAGTGGATCCTCAGCTGGCTTGTTGGTCATGCACTCTTAGCATGAGCCGCTATCGTCATCGGATCCTTCATAATATACATTCGCTGGAACACTCTGGAGTGTGACTGGAATCCCGAAAGAGAAGAGCTATGTTAGATATAAAAATTGGAGGAGCCTCGACCCTGAAGAAGCTTGAATGGAACGTGAACATGTCGGGAGAGGTGCTCCATGGAATAAAATAAGATAAGTTGTTTGAAAGCAATATACAGTAGACCCCCGCGAATTCACAGTTCGCGGACTCAGTCTTTCGCGGTATTTTCCGACCGCCTCTTCCTGGTACTAAAATCAGGCTACACCAATCAGGAGCTGCTTTGACACGCCAGATGGGGGATGGTTATCACAAGGGACAGGCGATGATGAGTTGAAAAACGATTCTTAGGATGATAATGGAAATGGCCCTAAATCAATGGTTCAGGTTGCGACGATTTATTTAAAGTTCTTATACTGCTTAAAGCTTCTATAGAAGCAATGAATAAGTAAATAAGATTAGGGAATGAGGGGAATTTGCAAAGTTGGACCACTGGAATCCAGAAGTTTATTGGGGGGGGGGTGAGAGGCTACTCCAAAACTCTGTCTACTTTTAATGAATCATCTCTGGAGTTGTCAGGGATGTGAATTGCTTGGTACACCGACAATTTCGCACAGGACAACTGTCCCCCATAAATACATTATACATGCATTATGCTGCTCTGAATGTGCCCTCAATGATGGCAATTAAGGCCCTCCCCTGATTGGCTGAGACTCCTCAGGCCTCAGTCTGAGCCAATCAGGGCCTTCCAGACACTGTAACAGTAGATACCAAGTGAATATTTTAAGTATAGTGGGGGGGGTTCCCCCCACCCTCCCCTCAAAAAAGATGGTTATTTTGTAACCCTCAAAAAGACAAAATAGCATCCAAAGAACTTTACTGTCGGAGCGCAATTTTCGGGCCACCTCTCATTCCGTGTGCGCATTTGTCCTGCATGGAAATGTCGGGGCGCAATTGTCGGCACGTAATTGTCGTACGCGCATTTGACCGGTCACCGAATTGCTTACATGGAAATTAAGCTTCAGTAAATGCTGTGTTCACCGTTTGCTTCACAAAGAAGTCCGTATATGGAAATGAAAGAGTTAATTGTATTTATTTTTATAGATTTCTATTTTTCTATTTACACTTCTCCCTTCGTATTCGCGGTTTCAGCAATCGCGGTTTCGATTATTCACGTTTTTTAGCTTGCTGGCTCCTCCCCCCAAATGACATCAGCTTGCATAGAGAAATCGCCGTTTCCAAGCGTTTACAGAGAAAATCGTTGATTCCCGGCACTTTCTTCACCGTGTTTTGCCTCTCCTTCAGGAACAGGCCGGGTCTCCCACCATGTTATCCGCGGTTTCACCATATTCACGATGGTTTTTAATAGAAAACAGCAAATAACATATGAAAAAGTTATTTGCGGTTTTTCAGTATTTGCGGTTCTGTTAATCCACTATCACAGCGAATACGGAGGTCTCACCTGAGTCTTGCACAGGGGCATCATTACTAGAGAATGACACGGAGGCGGTTTACCCGCGGCCACCGCATTTTAGCCGCGGGTCACCTGCCGAAAACGGGGAAGAAAACTAGCAGTCGCTGCGGCGACGGGGACAAGGCCATTCACCGCCCGCGGGGCGGTGAATGGTCTTGTCCCCCGCAGTGACAGTAGAAGAAAGAAGGTGTTGATGCCCCTGTACAGGTCATTGGTGAGGCCCCACTTGGAGTATTGTGTTCAGTTTTGGAGACCGTATCTGGCGAAAGACGTAAGAAGACTTGAGGCGGTCCAGAGGAGGGCGACGAAAATGATAGGAGGCTTGCACCAGAAGACATATGAGGAGAGACTGGAAGCCCTGAATATGTATACCCTAGAGGAAAGGAGAGACAGGGGAGATATGATTCAGACGTTCAAATACTTAAAGGGTATTAACGTAGAACAAAATCTTTTCCAGAGAAAGGAAAATGGTAAAACCAGAGGACATAATTTGAGGTTGAGGGGTGGTAGATTCAGGGGCAATGTTAGGAAATTCTACTTTACGGAGAGGGTGGTGGATGCCTGGAATGCGCTCCCGGGAGAGGTGGTGGAGAGTAAAACTGTGACTGAGTTCAAAGAAGCGTGGGATGAACACAGAAGATTTAGAATCAGAAAATAATATTAAAGATTGAACTAGGCCAGTTACTGGGCAGACTTGTACGGTCTGTGTCTGTGTATGGCCGTTTGGAGGAGGATGGGCAGGGGAGGGCTTCAATGGCTGGGAGGGTGTAGATGGGCTGGAGTAAGTCTTAACAGAGATTTCGGCAGTTGGAACCCAAGCACAGTACCGGGTAAAGCTTTGGATTCTCGCCCAGAAATAGCTAAGAAGAAAAAAAAAAAAAAAAAAAAAAATTAAAAAAAAATTAAAAAAATTAAAAAATTTTTTAAAATTGAATCAGGTTGGGCAGACTGGATGGACCATTCGGGTCTTTATCTGCCGTCATCTACTATGTTACTATGTAAGTGAGGCATGAAGGATCGCGCGGTCCCCGCAGCTCACACCCGCCCGCCCAATCGATTCCAGTATCCAGCCAGCTCTCTCCCCTCTCCTCACCCCAGTCCGCAGATCCTCCTCCTCGGCGACCCGCACGCTACCAGAGAGCCGCGCACACCCGCCGCTGCTCAGCCTCGATCTTCTGCTCTGACGCAACCGGAAACAGGAAGTTGCAGCAGAGCAGAAGATCGAACACTGAGCAGCCGCGCGTGTGCGGCTCCCTGGGAAAGCGCGCAGGTTGCCGAAAAAGAAAACCCACAAACCAAGGTGAGGAGAAGGGAGAGAGCCGGCCAAACACCAGGATCGACCGGGCAGGCAGGTAGTGGCCGCGGGGACCGTGCGATCGCTAGTGTTCCCGGCTCAAATTGGAAGGAGGGAGTGAAAGGAAAAAGGCTTATATGAATGCAGCGGGGACGGTGACGGGGCGGTGAAAGGGATGGCGGTGACGGTGACGGGGCGGTGAAGGGATCGGCGGTGACGGGGCGGTGCAGAGGATGGTGGGCCGGTGACGGGGCGGTGACGGGGACAGATTTTTTCCCCGTGTCATTCTCTAATCATTACCTCCTTTATCCTACTGGCCAATCCTCTGCCTATGCACCGAAGCATCCTTCTAGCTTTCTCCATCCCCACTCTGTTTAATCTGTTGTGCGATTCCCGGCACTTTCTTCACCGTGTTTTGCCTCTTCTTCAGGAACAGGCCAGGTCTCCCACCATGTTATTCGCGGTTTCACTATATTCACGATGGTTTTTAATAGAAAACAGCGAATAACATATGAAAAAGTTATTTGCGGTTTTTCAGCATTTGCGGTTCTGTTAATCCCCCATCACAGCGAATACGGAGGTCTCACCTGAGTCTTGCACAGGGGCATCATTACCTCCTTTATCCTCTCCCTATGCACCCAAGCATCCTTCTAACTTTCGCCATCCCCACTCTGTTTAATCTGTTGTGCGATTCCCGGCACTTTCTTCACCGTGTTTTGCCTCTCCTTCAGGAACAGGCCAGGTCTCCCACCATGTTATTCGCGGTTTCACTATATTCACGATGGTTTTTAATAGAAAACAGTGAATAACATATGAAAAAGTATTTGCGGTTCTGTTAATCCCCTATCACAGCGAAAACGGAGGGAGAAGTGTATTGATACCGCCAAAGATTGTGGAACCCAGCAAAGCTGCAAAAGTCTTAGGTCTGTGGGAAAGGGACAGTGGGAGAGAAAATAGAATGAAAACTCCTCCTTGAACCCCCCCACTTGGCTCCCAGGTAAAACAGCTAAACCGCTCTGAAATGGGGCACTCTGAGGGCTGAGTGATGCCATTTGCGTTATTATATTAATACAGGGATATATTAAGCCACTAATACAGGGGTGTCAAAGTCCCTCCTCAAGGGCCGCAATCCAGTTGGGTTTTCAGGATTTCCCCAATGAATATGCATTGAAAGCAGTGCCTGCAAATAGATCTCATGCATATTCATTGGGGGAATCCTGAAAACCCGATTGGAGGGACTTTGACACCCATGGCATAGAGCAGGGGTAGGGAGCTCCGGTCCTCGAGAGCCGTAGTCCAGTCGGGTTTTCAGGATTCCCTCAATGAATATGCATGAGATCTATTAGCATATAATGAAAGCATTGCATGCATATTCATTGGGGAAATCCTGAAATCCCGACTGCATTGCGGCCCTCGAGGAGGGACTTTGCCACCCCTGCACTAATACATCCAAGTATGTCTCAAAACTCATTCAACAGACTGCAATGATATCCCTGTATCTCATTCATTGAACCTCAGCGACACCACCCAAAGCTCCAGCTTTAGCATCGCCTTAAGCTTCACGGGCCACATCGTTGTCGGTTCGTATTTCTTTTTTCATTTATTTAGTCCGCCCTCTCAAAGGAGCCCAGAACGGGTTACAAGAGTACATACACGGTAGACGCAGGACAAACCTTGGTGGGAAAAACAAACTTCCCCTCTTCTACAAAACCGCGCTACCAGTTATTAGCGCAGAGAGCCGCGCTGAATGGCCCGCGCTGCTCCCAGCGCTCATAGGAACTCGATGAGCGTCGGGAGCAGCGCGAGCCGTTCAGTGCGGCTCTCTGCGCTAAAAAGCGCTAGCGCTATTTCATAGAAGAGAGGGTTGGTGTACTTAGAGGTATAAATTTCAGCTTTTACAGTATAGTCATATCTTACAGATTTGGAGATATAGACTTAGTAGACATAGGGTGGTTTAAATTACACCATTTTCCATATGGATATTACCTAACATAAGGTCAAATTCTTCACCATTTCTTCTTTATATTCCTTCTGGCTTCTTATATTCTTTTTTTTTTATATTACTTAACTTAATTCTTGTGGTTTCAATGTCGGGGATAGGAGTTTTGAGACATACTTGGATATATTCGTGTTATCTACACATAATTTAGCAAAATTCCTGCTTCCACTGTATGTGATAGACAGCTGAGGCTTCAAGTGCCCTGCCCAGTCATACAGAGTGACAGTGCTGGGATTAGAACCCACATTCCATTGCAGAGAATTGCTCAGTGACTGCACAGTCCATTCAGAGAAGCACTTACCCCTGGGGTGGGTTCTTGTCCAGCCAGCCACATTTGATAACGGATGAAAGGCTCATGGCAACCTTGGCCCCTTCCACAGGGCCACAGTATACTCTGGAGCTGCCAGAGGACGGCACACTGCTGGACTGCAACGTGCTCAAGCCCCGGTCAACCCAACAGTCACTGGGAAGAGAGAGAAAGAAGAACAGGAGAACAATGCCATTAGAGACAGGGGGAAGTTATCAACGGCCTGGGAATTCTCTCACTCTCATCGTCACACATTGCCAGACTCAGATGGGAGGTTCCAGCACTCTCTCACTTCTACAGACTGCCAGACTCGCAGAAGAGAGTGTCACAGGCTCTAGCACTCTCTCACTCTTACAGACTGCCAAACTCGCAGAGGAGAGTGTCACAGACTGCAGCACTCTCACTGACATACAGCCAGACTCGCAGGGAGACTGGCAGTCTCCAGCATGCTCTCACTCTCAGCTGTCACATACAGCCAGGCTCGCAGGGAGACTGACAGACTCCAGGATGCTCTCACTCTCAGCTGTCACATACAGCCAGGCTCGCAGGGAGACTGACAGACTCCAGGATGCTCTCACTCTCAGCTGTCACATACAGCCAGGCTCGCAGGGAGACTGTCAGACTCCAGCATGCTCTCACTGTCAGCTGTCACTTACAGCCAGGCTCGCAGGTGAGAGAGTCAAAGACTTTAGCACTATCACCTACTGCCAGACTTTGTGCTGTCACGGAGCTTAGAGACTCCAGCATTCTTGCACTCTTTCACATGTGTACATTTCCACCTAAACTGAGCCTGCTTGTCTAAAATGTGGAACAGATTACGGTATATCACATATGCATCTCTCTCTTTTTTTTCTTGCCTCATATCTCCTCTTGCACCATTAGACTTCCAGCTCAGCTGGACCCAATCTCTTAAGCTATAGCTCCATCAGCTTTCACATACCAGGACCTGGGGATTTCCCCTGTTTTGAAATCCCTTTCTTCCACACTCTTTGGCCAAAATCAACAGATCATAGTTCCCTTCAAAGCCTTTGAAGGTCAATTCAATAACTGGACTGCCCCTTGCATACATGACTCAAAGTTGGGCACCCAAATGTGGCCGCAGATCGCAGATTAATGCGTCAACTAATCAATTAGGTGCCAGCAATCGATTATTGATGTTAATTGGCTCTATAAACAGGGCCCCAAAGCTCCAGGGGATCCCCATGGGCCAGTATGTCCTTCCCTTCTCTCCATCCTGTTCTGAAGTCACCTCGCCTTTTAAGATGAAAAGGGTCACCGGTGAGGCAGCGATTCTCTAGCGTTGATCATGGATTCCTCGATGCTGTTCTCCTGTCGTGGTCCACCCAAGTGGAAACAGGAAGTTCTGTCAGAGGGGGTGGTCCATGGTAGAGGAACAGCAGCGAGAAATCTATAAGCAGCGCTAGAGAATTGCTGCTACGCCAGCTACCCCCTTTGCATTTTAAAAGGTGAGGGGGGCTTCAGAATGGGGTGGGGAGCAGAGAAGAACACCCTTGCCTATGGAGGCTCAATTATTTTTCAATGAAGGGAGGGATGTTGGATGGGAGATCATGTGGTAGACCCAGGGGAGGGGATGGGGAAGGGGGTTCGGAGAGAGGGAGGGAAGGAAGGAGGAGGAAGAGAGAGATTCTAGATGGCAGGGGGCCAGGAAGAGAGGAATTGGGGGCTCTTGACTCTTGCACTCTCTCTACCACTGTCTCATCGACCTTCCTCTCAAACACCTGGTTATGCAAGTCTGTCAATGAGGCTGTCTCTTGCTATAATGCTATTTTTCCTCTACTCTAAATACACTCGCTCTTCCCATTTCACATTCTGTGGGGCGCACCAACCCCCCAGCCCTAGCTGAATTCTAAAATCTGCTTCTTACGCTCCTGTGCCCGTTCTGCTGAAAGGCTTTGGCTAAAACCTCAGACTCATGCTGACTTCATGCATTTCAATATGCTGCTGATCTCCTTCCAGTCTGCTCTTTCACCCATTAAACTAATTCTCCTGGATCCAACCCCCGCCATCTCTTTGCCATACTGAACTCCCTACTCCAAGTGTCCTCACCCCCAACCCCTCCTCACTCTGTCCCCAGACTATGGCCAAATATTTCCATGACAAGGTTCGCAAGATTAGCCTTGCCTTCTCAACTGACTCACCTCCACCTCTCCCTTCCTCAGCCCACTCTGTCAACTTTCCTCCTTCAAACTCACTAGCAGCTCCTCCTATCAAATTCCCATCCTTCTACTCCGCACTCTCTCTCCTACTTTCACCCCTTCCGTCAGTCACATCTTCAGTCTATCACTGTCCACTGCAACTGTCCCTGATGTCTTCAAACAGGCTCCTCAAGAAACCTTCACTGGACCTCACCTGCCCTGTCAACCATCGTCCCATCTCCCTCCTCCCTTTCTTATCCAAACTACTTGAATGTGTTGTTCATCGCCATTACCTTGACTTTTTTGTCATCCCTAGCTATTCTTGACCCACTTCAAACAGGCCTCATCCTTCTCAATCTATCTGCTGCTTTTGACACTGTAGATCACCACCACCTTCTCCTTGATACGAGCAATGTCCTCACTTAGATTTCAGGGCTCTGTTCTTTCTTATCTCTCCTATCACACCTTTAGTTTATGCAGTGGTGGGTTTTCTTCCACTGCTATCCCACTATCAGTTGATGTACCCCTGAGCCTCTTCTTTTCTCCATCTATACTCATTCCCTTGGTGCTCTGAACTCCTCCCATGGTTTTCCATGCCACCTCTATGCTGACAATTCCCAGATCTACCTCTCTATACCATAAATTTCTACAAGAATCCAGGTCCGAGTCTCAGCCTACCTGTCCAACATTGCTGCCTGGATGTCTCACTGTCATTTAAAACTGAACATGGACACGACTAAGCTACTTATCCTTCCACCCAAGCAAGAGCGTCATAGCGCGCTCCCACTCATTGCCGCTCAGTGGTAGAAGAAACCAGCCATGACCGGCCGGGTTAGCAGCGGGACATGAGCCAGAAAGCTCGCTTCTGCCTGCTGCACCTCTGGACCAACAGGCCAGAGGAGGTAAGAGGACAGGGCAGAGTGCAGAACGAGCAAACAAGCGAGGGAAGGGGGCTGGGGGCAGAGACTGACAGGGGAGGGAAGGAAGGGGGCTGGGTGCAAAGTCTGATAAGGGAAGAAAGGGGGCTGGGTGCAGAGTCTGACAGGGAGGGGGGTTGAGTGCAGAGTCTGATGGGAGAAGGGAAGGGGACTGAGAGAAGAACCTGACAGGGGGGTGGATGCAGTGCCTGATGGGGGAGGGGGAGGGAAGGAAGGGGGCTAGGAAAAGTGCCTGACGGGGAGGGAGGGAGAGGTTGGGTGCTGGGGGTAGGGAGTTGGGAAGGCAGGGAGGACAGATGCTCAGGGGTTTGGGAAAGACAGATACTGCACGTACTGGGAAAGGGTTGGGAAGGACAAATACATGGGATGGGAGGGTTAAGAAAGGAGGAAAAGAGAGATGCTGCACAGGTGGAGTAGTGGGAAGGGAGAGAAAGAAATGCTGCCGGTGGGGGAGGGAAAAGGAACGGAGAATTGTTGCACATAGGTGTGTGGCATGAGAGGGAAAGAGAGATGTATATGGGGAAAGAAAGAAAGAGGGAGAATTGTTGGACATGAAAGTGGTGGAGAGGAGGGAGGGAGAAATGTTATACTGGGAGGGAGGACAAATGACCCAAAAAATGGAGAGGTGTCAGACCATTGGAATGGGAAGGAGAGAGAGAGAGATGCCAGACCACAGAATGGAAGGGAAGGAGGGGAGAGAGAGATGCCAGACGGCAGAAAGGAGAGGAGAAAAATGTTAGACATCGGGAAGAGGGAGGGAAAGAGAGAGATACCAGACCATGGGAGAGGAGAGAGATTCCAGGCTATGGGAAGGAGAGGAGGAAGATGCCAGACCATATGAGGGGGAAAAGGGGAAGACAGAGATGTCTGACCATGGGAGAGGGATGAAATGGCGCAAAGGGATGGAGGGGAAGGAGAGACAGAGGGAGGAGATGGTACACATGGATAGATGGGAAGGGAAGAGATGGAAAAGTAGATTTTGAGAAGAAAGCAGAAAAATGGAAGAAAGTTGAATGTTAAAAGTTAATGCTAAAGATGGATGTATGATCCAAACAGACCGGGGATTTTAAATTACAGTCCACTTGAGGGGGCAATACTTTCAAAATAGAACAAAACACAAAAAAACCCCTCTCATCAATACTGGGCAAGTTTCTCAAACAGTATCTTCATATACCATTTAAAGGCTTTTAAATATTTAAATGTGCTCATAAGCTCTTCAGCAAGGCGCCACAGCAGCGGTACAATGTCGCTGAAAAGGTGCTTGAATTTTAATCATAACACATTGGATGGAGCAAGGAATCTTGCTTCTACTGGAGTGGCAAATGTTATGGCTCTACATAAGTTGTTTAACAGTAGACCACTTATCTGAAAAGGTCAGTTCACGGCTCCTTTCTAGCGACATTGTACCGCTGCTGTGGCGCCTTGCTGAAGAGCTTATGAGCACATTTAAATATTTAAAAGCCTTTAAATGTTATATGAAGATACTATTTGAGAAACTTGCCCAGTATTGATGAGAGGGTTTTTTTTTGTGTTTTGTTCTATAAAGATGATGTATGGCAGAAAGTGAAGGACAGAAAAACAGCGAATGGATAAGGTGGCCCTGGATACACAGTTAAGAGCACAGACAGAAGGAAGTGCAGCCAGAGACTGGAAAAAGAAGGTTTGAAAACCAAAATCACCAGGCAACAAAGGTAGGGGAAATGATTTTATTTTCAGTTTAGCGATTGAATTGTGTCAGTTTTGAGAATTGACATCTGCTGTCTATATTTTGCACTGTTCAGGAAGAAATGCATTTGTTTCTATTTCTCTACGGGTTGTACTGCAAGCAGAGTCTTGAATCTTAGGGTTTGGTTTGTATATATTAGTACTTGTAGTTTCTGGTCCTGTATTTGCATAGGGGTTATCTGTGTTCTGCATGTGTGACCAAGGCCAGGTGTTCTGGTAGGAATGAATGTTGAGAAGCATAGAGTGTGTGCTTTGCGTAGTTTAATTTTATGGTTAATCATTATGTATTGCTAATAAGATTATATAGTGTGTGGATATGAAAAATGAATGAAAAAAAGTATTACAATTAGTACTACCATGTTTCCCCGAAAATAAGACAGTGTCATGTAATTTGGGGCCCAAAAAAGGCACTAGATCTTATCTTCGGCTAGGGCTTATTTTTTTCATGTACATGATCATCTCTCCCTTCCTCTCCTTCACCCCAATTCTTCCTCTTTCCTTTCCCCCACATGTGCAACATCTTTCCTCCCCTCTCACCCATCCCCTTGTGCCTTCCCTCTGCAGCATCTTTTTATCCCTCCCATCCCTCGTGCAGCAGAACCCTTGAGCACCTGCCGCCACCCCCACCGTGCAGCCAAACCGCCGATGACCCTCCATCCTTCCCTCCTGATCGATCGCCGCCGACCGCAATCATAAATACCTTGCTGCAGAGGAGCGTAGGGCCAGCAGCACTCACAGGCTGCTTCGCATCCTTCTCGCTGGGGCCTTCTGTGTACTGATGACGCATGTGTGATGTCATGACATCAACATCAGCACATGCACGAAGGACCTCCAGATGGGCCCTGAGCTGCCAGTGGAGGATGCCGGCAGGAAACATGCACGGAAAGAGAGGCACCAGCGCCAGCTGACTGCTTACAGGCCGTGCCTCTTGCCGCGAGAGGCATGTCCCATAGGCAGTCAGCTGGCACTGGTGCCTCTCCTTCTCCCCAGCATCTCATGAGGCAAACTAGTGTGCCACGGCACACGGTGTGTGATACACTACTATATTGCTAATAGATGCACATAACACTGTACATTAAACTGCAAGAGACAGTCCCTGCTTAAAAGAGCTTACAATCTAATTAACCCTATATTGCCTATAGTCTAGCTCCTACCATGCTAGCACCAGGTAAGGTAAGGAAATCTAGGGGATATCAAAATGTAGAAACATGATGGCAGATAAAGGCCAAATGGCCCATCCAGTCTGCCCATCTATAACATCCACTATCTCCTCATCTCCCTATAGGCTAAGGCTCTTAACATTTGCATCTCCTCTTCCTATAGGCTCACGGCTCTTTACACCTGCATTGTGAGGTCATAGAGCTTTATGGTTATAGAAACATAGAAACATGATGGCGGATTCAGGCCAAATGGCTCATCCGCAGCATCCACTATCTCCTCCTCTCCCTATTGGCTAAGGCTCTTAACATTTGCATCTCCTCTTCCTATAGGCTAAGGCTCTTTACACCTGCATTGTGATGTCATAGAACTTTATGAATATAGACACATGATGGCAGATAAAGGCCAAATGGCCCATCCTTAGCATCCACTATCTCCTCCTTTCCCTATTGGCTAAGGCACTTAACATTTGCATCTCCTCTTCCGATAAGCTAAGGCTCTTTATACCTGCATTGTGAGGTCATAGAACTTTAGTAACATAGAAACATGATGGCAGATAAATGCCAAATTGCCCATCCAGTCTGCCTTTCTACAACATCCACTATCTCCTCCTCTCCCTATAGGCTAAGGCTCTTAACATTTGCATCTGCTCTTCCTATAGGCTAAGGCTCTTTACACCTGCATTGTGAGGTCATAGAGCTTTATGGTTTTAGAAACACTGTATAATTCAATATATAATAATGGGAGTAAATAACTATTACTCTGTGGCAGATAAAAGACAAATGGCCTATCAGTCTGCCCATCCGCAGTAACCACTATCTGTTCCTCTCTCCAAGAGATCCGATGTGGCTATTCCAGGCTTTCTTGAAATCAGACACAATCTCTGTCTCTGCCACCTCTACCAGGAGACCTACAGCTGAGCAGTATTCAGGGAACTGTCGTCTCCCCCCTGGCTAAAAATCCTTTCGAGCATTTTGCTTCGTAGAGGAAGCAGTGCCTTAAAGATGAACACAGACAGCAAAATATTTCTGTCACAACCATACGCTAAAAAACACATGAATACAGAAAGGCAGAGAAGCCACAGAGTCTCACTTATAGGTTTCTAGAGTTTTCCATTCTGTGCAGGCAGTAGCTTGGGTGTATCAAGCTGTTTTGAAGAGAACATTTTGCTAATTAACAGCACTGCAAACTCCCAGGCAGAAAAAAAAAAAAATCATCTTTACCACTTGCTGAAAGGGCTCTGCCAAAATCATCAGCTATGTAATTTCCCTCTGCTCAAACCACAGTCTAGCTTTGAATTCTCAAAACACTTTGCAATCCCTTGCAAATATTACATTAGGCTTCCAAAATGCCAGTATCCCACCTGAGAACTCCTTACCCTGTAAGACCATGGCTGCCCAGGCACCAGGAAACCCTCTCTCTGCTCAAGCTGGCAAGCACTCTTCACAGGGATGAGGCCCCTTCCTCTCCCCCACCAAAAGACAAATCAGGACAGGCTTATCTGAGCTCGGTGCATGCAAGAGTGGGGAGGGGGGGTCAGATGATCGCGTTTAACAATGGTGTTGCAGAGGGAAAAGTGAGTGAGGCCCAGAGGGGGAGGCATGGGATGGTCTGCAATCCCGAAGAATAATAGTGGGTGAGATTCAGTGGTTGCCAGGCAATCGCTGGAAGGAGGATCCTTTTGGGAATAAAGTTTGAAGACAAGCTCCCTCCCGCTGTGGAGGTGACGTGCACCGGAGGCAGGACTCCAGAGCGAGATGGAATGAGCAATGCCCGTCTTCCAGACATGGATGCCAAGACATGAAAATGTTGCTTTGCTGACAGCCTGCGAAGCTTATCTTTGGAAAACGTAAATTTGACCATGTGACCCCTTTGCTTCAGAGTCTTCATTGGCTCCCGGTTTATTTTAGAATTCAATTTCTTTTAAAATTCTACATGGTATCTTTAATCCTCTTATTCCTTTATTTTGGAACGTTTATCGATTCTCCTTTGCAAGAGGTATCCAACCATTGAAACTCTCCCTTCCTTCTAAAAAAGAGACTAAAGGAGTCAAGATCTTCAGTCACTCTTTGGTCTTTAAACTCTCTCAACTCTGGAATGATCTCCCCTTTTTTTCTAAGGAGTTCCAGTTCATTTCAATTTTTCCGTAAATCTTTAAAAACTACTCTATTTGCCAAACATTTTGAAAATTAATTCTTTTGAAATTTTGCTCTTATCTTCTATTTATCATTTGTAAATCATTCCCTGTTTATTTAATTGCTGTAAACCGAGTCGAGCCTTCTTAGAATGATACAAAGTTAAGCTTCAGTTTAGTTTAAATATTGAACTAAGGCCAGTACTGGGCAGACTTGCACGGTCTGTGTCTGTGTATGGCCGTTTGGTGGGGGATGGGCTGGGGAGGGCTTCAGTGGTTGGGAGGGTGTTAATGGGCTGGAGTAGGTTTTAACGGAGATTTCGGCAGTGGGAACCCAAGCACAGTACCGGGTAGAGCTTTGGATTCTTGCCCAGAAATAGCTAAGAAGATAAAATTTAAAAAATTTAAATTGAATCAGGTTGGGAAGACTGGATGGACCAATTGGATTCTGGCCCTCGAGGACCGGAGTTGCCCATGTCTGCGCTAGATAGATCTAGAGACACCATGGCAAAGTTCAAGAATGCCCCTGTCTTTTGACCCATTACGCTCTCTGGAGGGCTGTTGAAACCTTGATTGGCCTCAATTCTGAGATTCTTTTACTTATTTGTTTTATATGCGGCTCTCAAAACCCATAGCGGAGCACAACATCCCATGCGGCACGAAACAACCAGATTAGAGCAGGTTTTGTGCCAGTCTGGAGGGACTAAAGGAAAGCAAATTAGCAGGTAAGATCTCGTTTAGCCTTCCAAAGAGTCCCTCCAGACCAGCACAGACAAGAAGTACCAAAGCAGTGACCATTACGGGCGGGACCCCTGCAAACCAGCTTCCAACACCCACACCCCAAATTCTAATGCGAGAAGACATTGTGTCGCGTCTGCACATGCTCGGATGCCATCTAGGGTGGGGCGGGGGGGCGGAGCAGGGCGTAACACAGGTGAAATTTGGCAGAACTGGGCGGGCCTGGGGGCATGGCTATGGGTCCAGATTTTCCTTCAGGAAAAGCAGAGCAGTGAAGCACCCCAGGGGAGCTCTACAGTGAATTTCACATAAAAAGTCCCACCCAAACCCCCTTATATTGGATGATGGACCCAACTGTACACCACACCGATAGACCTTATGCCTGCAGGTGTCCCCTCAATGTAGGGTATAGTTAGAAGGCTCACCTATTCCACCATGTGTAGCAATCGACCACCAGGCTACTCCAGGAATCTACTTGCTGCTCTACTCGGACTGACCATAACATCTAAAGCTGTCCTACAGGCAGGTATATTCTGTCAGTGACCACTAGGGGGGTAAGGTGGGGTTGTGCCTTCATCCTTCTAGTGGTCATGTGATCAGTGAGGGCACCTTTTTTGGCACTTATTTGTTATTTTTAAAAAAAGGTCTAGCCTCGAACGTCTAAACTGCGCCCTGGACAAGTTTCAAGTTTCAAGTTTATTTAGATTTAATGGTTCGCTTAATAAATTCTAAGCGAATAACATAACAGTTAAGTTGGGATAAAACAATTAATTAAAAAAAAACAATAAAAAACAGGGTCAGTACAGACTAACAATACAGACAAAACTGGAATAATTGGGAAAGAACATAAGGGAATAAAAGTTACAAAATTGTTGTTTCCCCACTGGGAAGAGAAGAAAACTATAAAGGATAGGAAAAAACACTAGGGATGGGGTATAAAAAGAGTAAAAATTTTCCACTTTTTATTATTTTAAATTATCGAGGAAAAAATTCCTTTTTAAAGATTAAAAGAAGCTTTGAAGAGAAATGTTTTTAGGTTTGTTTTAAATAAAGTGAGGTCTTTGATGTTTCTAATATATAAAGGGAGAGTATTCCAAATAAGCGGCGCTTTGACTGAAAAAATATCGTGGCGTCTAGTACCTATTATTTTTAATGAAGGGACCATAAGTAGCTCTTGGGTGTTAGATCGAAGAAGGCGGTTTGAAACGTGGGGAATTAATAGACGATCAATAAACTGAGGTTCATTAGAAGTTATTGTTTTGAATACTAATAATGCTATTTTATATGTTATTCTTTGATTGATGGGTAGCCAGTCACATGATCATATTTCTTCCCGTGATGGATTATTTTTATAGCTATATTTTGTATTATTTGTAAACGTCTTTGTTCTTTATATGTAATGTTTAATAACAGTGAATTACAGTAATCTAGTTTGAATATTATTAGGGAGTGAACTAAGATATTTAAAGATTTTGGCTCTAAGTACTTGGACATTGAGCGAATTAAACGCAGGCGATAAAAACAACTTTTGACTATATTGTTAATATGCTCTTGATAAGAAAGATTGGTGTCAATTATTACACCTAATATCTTAAGTGATGTTGCTAATTCAATAGTCATATTGTTAATCGAAAAAGGGATGGAAAGCTTTAGGTCCTGTCGTGAAGGAAAGTATAAAGCCTTTGTCTTGGATATATTTAGAGCAAGTTTATTTAGTGCAAGCCAATTTTTGATTTTTTCTAATTTTTGATTAATTTGAAGTATATCATTAGGATTTTCCGGGTTAACTACATGAATCAATTGAATGTCGTCTGCATAGGCGTATGTGGTAAAAGCTCGCCAATTGCAGAAAAACAGCCAAATCGTAAGCCCGCCCATCCTGGTCCTGTCCCAAAACGCAGCCCTTGCGATTTGGACACCTCGTAGACAAATGCTACCAAATGGGTTTCGAAAATAGTGATTTGGAAGGTTTGGCGAGAAACCTTCATGCCAGTGGGGGTTTTGAAAATGAGTCCCAAAGTAACATAGTAAAGTAGAAAGACATTTTCGAAAGGATGACTAATTTAGGAAATAGACGTCCTTTTTCTAATGTATTTTATGACAGGTTCTTCCCCCCCCTCCCCCACATCCTATTTTAAAATATATGAGCTAGACCTTTTTTTACATAACAAATAAGTGCCAAAAAAGGTGCCCTAATATATTCCTGCAAAATATATTAACGTAATTTAATTGCACAAAATAGTTCCAACACAATACACAACACTTAAAGCACACGAGATTTAAATCAATTTATTTAAGGTTATAAGAGATTCAGCACTGATTTAAGACAGAGATATAAGAATGCTGCAGTTATTAATTTGTTTGTTCCCAGACTTTTAAGATAGAATTTCATTGCATACTCTTTGGTTATTTCCGGGTCAGGAAGTCTAACTCAGCTGCACCTCTTCCGTGACCCAAGTCTTGATTCTACTGTATAAATGGTGCCTAACTCCTAAGTGACCTCGTGGGTGCTCATGCATCAAGTAAGGGAAGCCACAGAGGTATTTTTCTGGCCCTGGGGGGTTCACAATTTCACACAAATTAAAAGGAAAAGAAAGTCATAAAAAGTTCTAGTAGGACTTGAGCCATCAATCTCTGCTTCTCTGCTCTGTCTTGCTCAGGGATGAATTAACCATGTGGTGATTTTATGATATGGACGTTCTTCTGCCTCTCTCTATATGTCCACATCCTTACTTTTCTCCTGTTTATAGTTTGGATTTCTCAGTTCTAAAATATGCAGCTGAGTTAGACTTCCTGACCAGGAAATAACCAAAGAGTATGCAATGAAATTCTATCTTAAAAGTCTGGGAACAACAAATTAATAACTGCAGCATTCTTATATCTCTGTCTTAAATCAGTGCTGAATCTCTTATAACCTTAAATAAATTGATTTGAATCTCATGTGAACATAAATAAATTACTTTATAAAATTTTGTGTGCTTTAAGTGTTGTGTATTGTGTTGGAACTATTTTGTGCAATTAAATTACGTTAATATATTTTGCAGGAATAATAGAACTATGTTTGACAAATATTTTTATGAGTTTAATTGTTATGGGCTTAAGGGAGCTAGGACTGCAACAGAACGTGACTTGGGAGTGATCATTAGTGAAGACATGAAGACTGCCAATCAAGTGGAGAAAGCTTCATCCAAGGCCAGACAAATCATGGGCTGTATCCGTAGAAGTTTCGTCAGCCGTAAGCCCGAGGTCATAATGCCGTTGTACAGATCCATGGTGAGACCCCATCTGGAATACTGTGTGCAATTCTGGAGGCCACATTACCAAAAAGATGTGCGGAGAGCTGAATCGGTTCAGCGAATGGCCACCAGGATGGTCTCAGGACTCAAGGATCTCCCGTAGGAGGAACGACTGGGTAAGTTGCAGCTGTACTCACTCGAGGAACGCAGAGAGAGGGGAGACATGATCAAGACATTCAAATATGTCACGGGCCGTATCGAGGTGGAAGACGATATCTTTTTTCTTAAAGGACCCACAGCCACAAGAGGGCATCCGCTGAAAATCAGGGGCGGGAAATTTCATGGCAACACCAGGAAGTATTTCTTCACCGAAAGGGTGGTTGATCATTGGAATGATCTTCCACTGCAGGTAATCGAGGCCAGCAGCATGCCAGATTTTAAGAAAAAATGGGATAGGCATGTGGGATCTCTTAGGGGAAGAAGTTAGGGGGTGGGTCATTAGAGTGGGCAGACTTGATGGGCTGTGGCCCTTTTCTGCAGTCATTTTCTATGTTTCTATATTTTTACATACTCGTATATTTGTATGATTCCTTCAATAAAACATTATGAACTAAAATTATGGGGGGATGGGGGAAGAGGTGAATAGGGAAAAGGGAAGGGGGAAGGAAATAGGGGGAGGGTATTGAGAGATGTACTGGGTAATTTTGAAATATATTTTGAAGAAATGAAAGACATTTGATGGAAATTAATATGATGAATTTTAATGTAATCATTATTTTATTGTATTATATTATTGTATATTTACTGGCTTTCTTCAATAAAATGTTATAAATTAAATTATGTTAACCTCCAGCTCTCTTAGCGAATGACACGGGGACTAATTTTTCCCTTCTCCATGGGATCTACCTCCATCTCCGTCCCATCCCCTCTAGCTCTGTCCCTCTTCCTGCCCCATTCCTGCAAGCTCTGTCCTCATCTGGCCAAGCCTCAAACACTTGAAAATCATAATTGTTCAAAGCTCGTGCGGTTAAGGCAGAGCTTGCAGGAATGGGATGGGGATGGGTCGGGGATGTTACAATCCCATGGGGGCAAATGTGGAGTCAATCCACAAGTAAGGGACACTTGATGAAGTTACAGAGTGATACTTTTAAAACCAATAGGAGGAAATATTTTTTTCACACATTGGGCTCCTTTTACCAAGGTGCGCTCAGATTAGCGCGTGCTGCCCCCCGCGCTATGCCCCCAAAACACCAGCTCAATGGTGGTGTTAGCATCTAGCATGCGCTAAAACCTCTAGCACAGCTTAGTAAAAGGAGCCCTTAGAATAGTTAAGCTCTGGAGCCACTTTTAAAAAAAGATTTGGACAAGTTCCTGGAGGAAAAGTCCATAAACTGCGCATTTCCCCATTCTTCTCTTCTTTTTACGTATGTTACATCTTGTCATTGACAAGTATGTTAACTGTTCCCCATTTCAATTTTTAATTGTTAAAACGCTTAGAATTTATGATTAGCGTTTCATCAAATTTTAATAAACTTGAAACTTGATATGGGAGAAGCCACTGCTTGCCCTGGATCGGTAACGTGGAATGTTGCTACTATTTGGGATTCTACATGGAATCTTGTCATTGTTTGGGATTCTGCATGGAATGTTGCTACTATTTGGGATTCTACATGGAATCTTGTCATTGTTTGGGATTCTGCATGGAATGTTGCTACTATTTGGGATTCTACATGGAATCTTGTCATTGTTTGGGATTCTGCATGGAATGTTGCTACTATTTGGGATTCTACATGGAATCTTGTCATTGTTTGGGATTCTGCATGGAATGTTGCTACTATTTGGGATTCTGCATGGAATGTTGCTAGTATCTGGATTTTTGCCAGGTACTTGTGACTTGGATTGGCCTCCGTGAAAACGGGATACTGGGCTACGTGTTCTTATCCAGTGAAATATGGAGAGTTTGGCATTGTCATCATTCCCATACTCAGTGTATCCATCTTTTGTATAACCAGTCTGGTGTTTTTCCTAGGAAAAGGTGGGTGTCAGAAGCATAAAAATAAGGGTAAGTCTCAAAGCTGTTGCTTTTATAAAATTGCCAATCCAAAATGTAATTTTTCTAAAGGGTTTTTTTCCACACAAAGCCTATTTGCGCATGTTTTGTCTGTGAAACTCTTGCAAAGTTCATGCAATGAGAAGTGAGCGTGTACATTTCCCCGCCTTGGAATGATGCTTCTTTGAACCCCTCCTGCATGACAAAGGGTTTGAAGAGCTTTGCATCTTTCCCTGCGGCTCTACCAGGAGCCTCTCTTCAATAAAACACATCAGAGTGAGAAAGAGCTTGTCTTACGCTGGGGCCACATCTTCATAGTCTTCAGACTCATTCTCGATCACATCATCGTCACTCAGTAAGCTGTTGTATCTCACGGCATGCGTTCTTCCTACGACTGGAGACGCCTCCTGTAAGGAAGCAGAGAGAGAAAGGGAGAAACGACACCGTGAACACTCAATTCTCAGCCATTTGGAAATGAGTGTCATTCCATCGGTACCACAGGGTTTGGACTCTGGGCCCACTGGTAGGTCCCCAAAACTTGAAAGGCTCAACAAAACCCTGATAGGAGCCCCCAGAGTAAGACAGATCATTTAAATTGGCTTATGTGTTCCCTCTAAGCTGAGCAGGTGTCCTCCAGCTGCATTGCTACCACTAGGGGGTGGAATATTTTCAGTCGCTAAGGACAGGTATGTTCCCTGGAGTCCTGCAGAACTTGCCTGTCCCTCACAATTGAAAAATGTGACAGTAAAACAGCACCCTCTATTGGTGAGACTGTGGGTGGAGGACTCCTGCTCAGCTTAGAGGGAACAGTCTTGTTTTGAGGTGAGTCCCAAGATATCACGGTTGCTCCAAAATCAACTCTCCATTAGGTAAATTTGGGAAACGTGGTGCTTCTTCAACCAGAAACAGATCAGGATGTAAGAAAGAAAGTCAGCTAGAGTTACAGAAACTTGTGCTGGAGGAGGGCAGTGAAATTATGATGGAAAAAGCAAAAGCAAGAGATACAACAGGCTACTAAACTTTCTAATCCCATAGATATAAATAATCGTCAACTTTCAGGGGAGGCAACACTGGCCTATCATGGGTCTGAGTGCCTGGGACCAAGGATTACATTTGCGCCTTAACCATGCACCATACCACAAAATCGTCATGATTTTTCTGCGTTTCCTCTAGTTCACCCCTCAGACCAGCGCTGACCCCCCCTATCAGTATACTACTGGGAGATGGCAGGCACCAGAACAATGAGAGATTTCAAGCATAAATGTTGCTACTCTTTGGGTTTTGGCCAGGTACTAGTGACCTGGATTGGGCACTATGAGAACAGGCTACTGGGCTTGATGGACCTTTGGTCTCACCCAGTATGGCTGTTCTTATGTTCTTACATGAGCTGAGTATAGGACAATCAAGCCATTGTGACATCATTGCTAAGGTTGGCTCTTAAGCACTGATGGAATGAGGCTCTCATTGGGGTTCCAGAATCTTGCTATGCTTTGAGATGCTGGAATGTTGCTACTCTGGGTTTTGGCCAGGTACTAGGGACCTGGATTGGCCACCGTGAGAACAGGCTACTGGGCTTGATGGACCATTGGCCTGACCCAGTAAGGCTGTTCTTATGGTCTTAGGTGAGCTAAGTATAAGACAATCAAGCCACTGTGACATCACTGCTGAGATTGGCTCTGAGGCTCTGTGGAATGAGGCATTATGACATCACAACCTCAGCTCTGGAATGTTGCTCTCATTGGGTTTTGGCCAGGCACTAGTGACCTGGATTGGACACCGTGAGAAAGGGCTACTGGGCTTGATGGACCATTGGTCTGACCCAGTATGGCTGTTCTTATGGTCTTACGTGAGCCAAATATAGGACAATCAAGCCATTGTGACATCACTGCTGAGGTTGGCTCTGAGGCTCTGTGGAATGAGGCATTATGACATCACAATCTCAGCTCTGGAATGTTGCTCTCATTGGGTTTTGGCCAGGCACTAGGGACCTGGATTGGCCACTGTGAGAACAGGCTACTGGGCTTGATGGACCATTGGTCTGACCCAGTATGGCTGTTCTTATGGTCTTACGTGAGCCAAATATAGGACAATCAAGCCATTGTGACATCACTGCTGAGGTTGGCTCTGAGGCTCTGTGGAATGAGGCATTATGACATCACAATCTCAGCTCTGGAATGTTGCTCTCATTGGGTTTTGGCCAGGCACTAGTGACCTGGATTGGACACCGTGAGAAAGGGCTCTGACCCAGCGAGGCTATTCTTAGTTTCTTATGACACTAGTGGGTGGCAGATGGAGAGGACTAAAAGCTGCTAACAGAACAGGTTGCAGGTACAAATGGGCGTTGGGCATACTGGTTGACCTAATCGTCCTTATTGTCTATGGGCTCGATACTGAGCCACAGCTGTATGCAGTGCCGGCCACCCATGGTTAAACTGGACTTTCAGCACCAGTACCTAGATATTGACCAGCGCTAAAGACCTGGACGTACTTAGACGCTATATTTAGACCAGTAACCAGATAGCAAAGCGAGTCATTTTGCTTTCCTAACTTTTGCCAGCTTGTTATATGGTTAACGGTCAGAAAACAGTTGCTAATTGGATAGACTCAAGCTCCACCCACTGACTATCTCCCACCCCCATGGACCAGATAGTGCCAAGGTGGTCACAGGACGTATTCAGTGACAATTATCCACTTAGCAATGTTGGCTAACCTTATCGGTGTCTTTGAGCTGCTGCCTCTACACCCAGAAGTTGTGAGATCAAATACCGGTGCTGTTCCTTTTGACCCTGGGCAAGTCACTTCATCCTCCAGTGCCCTCAGGTTTGACATACCAAAGTCATGAAAAGGTGGTATATAAGTCCCCATCACCTTTCAACAAGCCCAGTATCCTGTGGCCAAGCCAGGTCCCAAGTACCTGGCAGAAACCCAAAGAGTAGCAACATTCCAGAGCTGAGATTGTGATGTCATAATGCCTCATTCCACCAATGCCTAAGAGCCAACCTCAGCAGTGATGTCACAATGGCTTGATTGTCCTGTACTCAGCTCATATAAGAATTGTCATACTTGGACAGCTGAAGGTGTGGCTCACTGGTAGAGCTCTTGCCTCTGCACCCAGAGGTCGTGAGATGAAATCCTGGTGCTGCTCCTTGTGACCCTGGGCAAGTCCAGTGCCCTCAGCTTAGAAATGCCAAAGCCACAAAAAGGTGGTATTCAAGTTCCCTTTCCCTTATTTCTTCTCCCCTATACTCTTGAATTCTGAGAGTGTTCTTTCATACGTCCATCAGTTGAAGCCTGAGGACATAAAACAAAGCCAGAAGCACACTAAATCAGCCTCATGGTTTACGCACTGCTCCACTGTGGTTCTGAGATTTGTAACTGGATTATTTTACTGACGTGCAACGTTTGCACATTTTCACCAATTTATAATCTGGGCTGCTTGATTTTAGTTCCAAATGTCCAAAAGCAGGGCTACGTTCCCATGGACCCACCTTATCGACCATGTTCTCTCTGGGAGCCAACGGCACCTGCGCCACATCTTCGTAATCGGGCTGCTCTGTGGAGAGAGAGGAGGAGGTATTCCAAATCATTTTACAAAACTAAGACAAACCGTACAGAGGTCAGACATTCTGTACGCCATTGCTCATTTCTCTCCTCCTACTTATCATATTTGCTCTGAATCACTCGAAATCATAAAGGGTATTAACGAGGGACCTTCAAAAAGTTTTCTGCAATTTTGGTTTTCTTTTAAACAACTATTATTAATATATCTCACAAAACAAATTGCTTTCTACCTTGGATAGCGAGTAACATAGTTTACGGGTGTTTGGCAAGACGAGCAAATCATTTTCTTAATTTTTAACTCGATACACGAGCCGTTGACTTGCAGTACTGAGAGCATGTACCTGCGTTCTCGTCAAATTCGCATAATATTTTGCGCGTTTGCATCACTGATCGCTGAACGTAATATATGCGACCCAAAGTTCAAACGTGCACAACTTACGGACATCTCACGCTGAGCGCGGCTGGACGTTAATGAAAGCATCACGCCCGATTCGCCCCGCAGTGTGGCGACCTGTGAAAGCGCGAGGGTCTTGCAGGTATCGTGCGCATGTACCTGCGTCACGTCAAATACGCATAATATTTGCGCGTTGCATCACTGATCGCGGCTGAACGTAATACATGTGCCCACAGTTCAAACGCGCACAACATACGGACATCTCACGCTGAGCGCGGCTGGACGTAATAAAAGCATCACGCCCGATTCGCCCGCAGTGTGGTGACTGTTCGAAACGCGCGAGGTCTTGCAGTACGAGCGCATGTACCTGCGTCACGTCAAATACGCATAATATTTGCGCGTTGCATCACTGATCGCGGCTGAACGTAATACATGCGCCCACAGTTCAAACGCGCACAACATACGCGCATCTCACGCTGAGCGCGGCTGGACGTAATAAAAGCATCACGCCCTATTCGCCCACAGTGTGGTGACTGTTCGAAACGAGCAAGACCTTGCAATACAAGTACGTACAGTACTGTAGTTTGTATTAAAGTTTTGGGGATATGGAACGAATCGTCCGAGTTACCATTATTTCCTCTGGGTAAAATTTGCTTTGATATACGAGCGCTTTGGATCACGAGCATGCTTCCGGAACGAATTATGCTCGCAAACCAAGGTGACGCAGTACATCACTTTTCCACGCGATCCCCGTGTTTTGCCTCCATTTCTCCCGCCCCCACGAAAATATAAAAGTGCAGAAACTTTTCGAAGAACCCTCGTATCCAGCCTACAGCAATTAGCAACTTGTAAGCTGCTCGCAGCCTTTGGCGCAGGTAGCAAATGGCGCAGAATTTCCGGGCGAGTGCACCGACTCAGAAGTTGACCAGGCACTGGCCAATCTTTAGGCCAATGTCCAGTTCATTCGGTCTTTTTGGCAGTGCTAACGTTATGTGCTCATCAGTGGCGTAGTAAGGATGAGAGACACCCGGGGCCCCTCCCCCACCGTCTTCCCTGCCCCCTGTACCTCTTTTAATTCTCCGGCTCTCGCCCTTTCACGTCACGTCTTAGGCGCGGGTCTCGGAAGTGACATAAAAGAGATCGATGTGGGCAGCCACCTCGCGCCAGTGAAGTAAAAATGGAAGGCAAGGGGCGCGCGGGGGGGGGGGCGGAGAGGAGGAAGGGTACCACGCCCTCAGCAAGATTACGCCAGGGGTGCCTCCCCATTACTATGCCACTGGGGCTCATTCAGCCATTAGCAGACCATATATTGCTGCTAAAAAGAGAGCCCCAGGCTCCCCTCAATCCTCCCCCAACAATGCCCTTCCCCCAGCCAGCCACAAAACCTCTCCCCCCCCCCTCTCCCCAACCCCCCATGTCTAGGGAGGCACCCCTGGGCCTAGGTGAATACCTGGTGGTCCAGTGGGGGGGTCATTGGGGGCAGGACTTGCCTTTTAGACAGGTCTAGCTAGCCGCTGAATACTGACAGTGCATAGGCCAGTCATCGGACAAGCCATCTATCTCTCACTAAATATTGGTGGCTAGCTGGTTAAATGGTACTTAGCCTGCCAGGAGCCATTCCTGTCCTGCTGAATATTGGGGGAGGGGCAGCTGTGACCCTGAGGTACATAAGAATAGCCTTACTGGGTCAGGCCAATGGTCCATCAAGCCCAGTAGTCCGTTCCAGGTCACTGGTACCTGGCCAAAATCCAAGGAGTTACAACATTCCATGCTACCGATCCAGGGCAACCAGAGGCTTCCCCCATGTCTTAATAACAGACTATGGACTTTTCCTCCAGGAATTTGTCCAAACCTTTCTTAAAACTATCCGATTTTACCACAACCTCTGGCAACGCGTTCCAAACTTCGATTGTGAGCCCAGTAGGAACACAGAAAGTACCTGCATGTAATAAGGTAATGGAGGAATAAATGTAACGTAATATGTAAAACACTTTGGTTGTCTCATAGGAAGATGGTAAATCAAAACCATGACTTTTTGACTCTTTACCCAACCTGTTTGCAGCGAGAAGAACACAAAACAGCAAAACCTGATTGAGGAGGTTGTTTCCTTCAACTCACCAAATTCCGGGGCAGGGAGATGGAGTCTGGGTGGCAGCTGCAGCGACGGTGATGGCAGGAGTGGAGAAATCAGAGGTTGGTGCTGTAGCTTGGCCCTGGGAATGAGAGCGGGTGGGGCCTCGTCATCCGGCAGTCCTTCCTTGGCAGGAAAGCTGGAAAATACCAAGTAGTTTAGCGGATTACATTTCAAGACAAGCTGAAAGCAGAACTCATCCTCTCTTACACCACAAGTGCTCAGGTTCCCAAAACGAACACCCAGAGCCATGAAGCGCAATGCCAAGGAAAAAGGGAAAACGCTAAAGGGTCGATATTCAAAGGAATTTAAGCAGCCCGGGTTAACTGTTCTTTTTCGGTGGCACTTATGGGCTGATTCTGCAAGTGGCGCCTTCTGCGGCGGACGCCTGCAAAACGGGCCCCTGCCGCACATCACCGGTTCTGAAGGCTCCGCTTTCAGAACCGCGGCTACTACAGACCCTAGGACAGGATTTTAAAGGCCTAGATGCGTCAGGGAATCACGCCTAGCGATGTCTGGCTCCGCCCATAGCCATGCCTAATCCCATCACTAGACATTGCTAAGCGCCAGAGACGTAGGCGCCAGTTGCGGGAGACGCCTAGCACTGCCTATTTTTTTATGCTAATTGTTCTGCAATTGGCTTTTAATGGTGCGATGAATTATCACATTGTTTAAAGCCAATTAAAACCACTTAAGTTAAGTGCCAGTAGGCATGTTTTAGAAGGCTATCGCCACTTAATTTTAGGCACCTTACATAATATCCTCCTTGCGCCACTGAAAATGTCATAGAAACATAGAAACCTAGAAGATGACGGCAGAAAAGGGCTACAGTCCATCAAGTCTGCCCACTCTGCTTACCCACCCCCTGTCTATGCCCTAATGACCCAATTTCCTTATCTTGACCCTCGTAGGGATCCCACATGGGTATCCCATTTATTCTTAAAGTCTGGCACGCTGTCTGCCTCGATCACCTGCACTGGAAGCTTGTTCCAATGATCAACCACTCTCTCTGTGAAGAAATACTTTCTGGTGTCGCCATGAAATTTTCCGCCCCTGAGTTTGAGCGGGTGCCCTCTTGTGGCCGAGGGTCCCTTGAGAAAGAAAATATCATGTCCCGCTAGCATTTGTCTCAAAACCAGCTATTTTGGGGCATTCTGGGGGCAGAGTTAGCCCTCGGTCAGTTAAGCGCAACACAGACAAAACTAAATTTATCCTCCTCGAAAACGACAAAGTCCAACCATAACCAATCTAGAAATGAACACAATCCCATTCAAGCGACCATAAAACTACTAGGAATGACTATAGACCGATGCTGCACCATGCAACGGCAAATAAATAAAACAATACAGAAATCCTTCGCAGTGATGAGAAACCTAAGACAAGTCAGGAAATTCTTCGAAAAAACACAATCCCTAATCCTAAAATCTACTAGATTACTGCAACATCCTCTACCTCCCCTGCCCTGCTACAATGACTAAACAACTGCAAACCATCCAAAATACAGCTCCGAGACTCATCTACTCATTGAGGAAACACGACCATATTACAGAAGCAAACTTCAGCACTAATATAATAAAGTATCTTAGAATGAAGAAACTAACAAGGTCCAATTCGGCTGAGAGAAATTATCTCGCAGCGTTACCAGCCTTCATTCACACTTAAGATATCTCATTTTTCATTTATTTTTCACTGTTCCTCAGCGGGCCACCATGCACTCAAACATTCTCATAGGGCATGGCTTTACGCTCCCACTCCTCATTGGAACCAGCATATGTTTTTTATTATTATACTTCTTGCGCTTTAATTATACGTAATTTATAAATACTAAAAGTACTTAGCTTTTAGCAAGACGCTGTGCAGGGGAGTTTGTATGAATACACCGACATGTTTCGCCCGTGCAAATTAGTGGGCTTTATCAAGGTTCCCACTCCCTCTCTCAAACATTCAACCACCATAGCGTCCACACGAAAATGGAGTGGGAACCTTGATAAAGCCCACTAATTTGCACGGGCGAAACATGTCGGTGTATTCATACAAACTCCCCTGCACAGCGTCTTGCTAAAAGCTAAGTACTTTTAGTATTTATAAATTACGTATAATTAAAGCGCAAAAAGTATAATAATAAAAAACATATGCTGGTTCCAATGAGGAGTGGGAGCGTAAAGCCATACCCTATGAGAATGTTTGAGTGCATGGTGGCCCGCTGAGGAACAGTGAAAAATAAATGAAAAATGAGATATCTTAAGTGTGAATGAAGGCTGGTAACGCTGCGAGATAATTTCTCTCAGCCGAATTGGACATATTACAGAAGCATACATCAACTTTTTTGATTGGGTGACCAGAGAGCTGGATCGAGGACATACGCTAGATGTCATTTACTTGGATTTCAGCAAAGCCTTTGATACAGTTCCTCATAGGAGGCTTGAAGGGCTGAAGTTAGGACCCAAAGTGGTGAACTCGGAAATTCAGTGCTGAAGCCCAGACTTGGCCCGACGCTGATTTTCCAGGTTTAGAACCGCCCGCTGAATATCAACCCCTAAATAGGATTACCAGAGGGACTGTCCGAGTGCCCGGAGGGATTTCCAAAACCCTGCAGTTTTGTCTGGGTTTTGGAAGTCCTCGAGCTCAGGGCCACACCTGTAGGCCCTTTGCGCATGCACGGAACACGGACACGATGACAACATAAGCAGGTGCGCGTGACATCATCACGTCAATGTCCCCGCATGCGCACAGGGCCTCCAGACCTCATGGGAAGAAGACAGGAGGTTCGGCTGGGGGGCAGGGCTGGGGCGGAGCTGCAGGAGGAATGGGGCGGGGCTTGGACAGATCAGGGCAGTGCCAGGTGTCCTCTGTGGTTTTTTTGAGAGAGGAAATCTGGCAACAAGTTTTTTTTAAAAAAAATGAGGTCCACAGTCAGCAATCTGGGATGTCACAGCAACAATAAGAAATCCAGAGCTGCGGAATTTCTAACGAACTCTTTCCACTCTGCCTGTAATCAGAACTGTGAAAGGCAATCGTGAAATAACTGGTTTCTTCAAGAAACTTTAATGAATAGTTTGGATCCCATGCCAACATATTCCTTCCATCCCCCCTCCCAATTACTACCTTTGACGCCAGACAAAGACATTCCCTGCTGAGCAACACCCCTCCTCCTCCTCCTGCTGCTGCTACTTTAATAACCCAGAAGTCAGTGGGGTGCCTCCATGCGTGAACTGAGCGTGTGCAAGGGGTAGAAAATGTTCGTCCCTGTATCTGCACAAACTCAAACATTTATGGTTTTATATTTAAACCTTTCCATTAAAGTATAAAAAGGACAATATTCTCTACAACTCTTTATAAATCACAAATACAGTACTCCCCCAAAATTCACGGGGGTTCCGTTCCAAGAACCCCTGTGAATTTCAAAAAACCGCAAATACGGTTTTCAGGCAAGGGAGACAGGAGAGGGCAGCTGGAGAGGCAGGAGAGGGCAGCCGGAGCGCCGGCGAGTGAAGGAAATTACTCGCCGTATGCTCCGACCGCCTCTTCCTGTACTAAAGTCGGGCCTCACCAATCAGGAGCTGCTTTGACTCACAGCTCCTGATTGGTAAGGCCCGACTTTAGTACAGGAAGAGGCGGTCGGAGCACAGAGCGAGTGATTTCCCTTCCTCTCCTACCCTGTCATTCGTGGTCGGAAAATACCGCAAATGACTGGGGCCGCGGACCGCCGACTGCACATTTGTGGGGGAGCACTG
The DNA here is from genome assembly GCF_902459505.1 of Geotrypetes seraphini. Taxonomy (NCBI): domain Eukaryota; kingdom Metazoa; phylum Chordata; class Amphibia; order Gymnophiona; family Dermophiidae; genus Geotrypetes; species Geotrypetes seraphini. Next base: position 7,134,173 of record NC_047089.1, on the reverse strand, counting down.
TAGAGCCTTCCATTTCGACCTGGTTTTGGTACAACCTTCTCAAACATTCAGTTGCCTATATTTTTACATCATCTGGGTAGGTAATAGGATTGTCTTTCGGACATGGGTGTAGAAGAGAACCTAATCTGTGCAGTGGATGGGCAGGAAAATAAATGTCTATTACATTTTGTAAATGCTCCTTGTTGCCAGCAATGATGAATGGATCGGCTGCAGTAACAGTAAGATGCCTGAGCAGCTGGGCACATGATGGAAGGACGTTGCAGATGGCGGACAAGACACAAATGATGTCATCTAACAGTGGTTCATTGAAATCAAAAAGTAGTTTCTGCAGTTTTATTTAATCGTTGAATTCGGTTGCCAGTTTTCTAAGATGTGTCAAGTTTTTCTATATTGATACTAGTCTCAAGTTTAAGGAATGACTCGGGGACAAAGTTTGCCCCTGTCTCCACGGGCTCAGTCCCGGCCCCCACCCCATCCCTGTGGGCTCTGTCCCCGTCCCTACCCAGCGGTTAACCACAGGCACACGTCCCCATGTCATTTTCTAGCGAGGAGTTCTAACATCCGTTGCCGGAGGCACCCACCGACTTTCACTTACTGTAGCAGGAGTGGAGTGGCTCGGCAGTGAATGTCTTTGGCAGGCAAGACTTTGGCGTCATAACCAGCCATTTAATGGGTGCAGTGCAGGGTTGGAGAGGGCCTAAGCCCAAAGTTGGGGGAGGGGGCTCAAGCCCCTACCCCCATGGCTAAGTCACCATTTCCTACTATCTCGGTCATATGAATGGCAGTTTCAAAATGAGGGAGGGATGTCGCTCGTCAGTTTAGATTGTAAACAATTTTTATTGACTAAAAACAGGCGGAACCAGAGAAAAACAGTTGTATACACACGACAAACAGAACAGTACAAAATCATATGTCATTTATACCCATCCAAGAACCCCAGAAATCTCTTCCAAACCACCCATCCACCCTCCCTGTTCACCCTACAAACATGGAAAGGGATGTGAAGAGATTCCCTGGGCACACGGGGGATCAGAGACCCCTGTAGCATGAAAAGCCCCCAAAAAAGGACCAGACTTGCCAGTCCCAGAAAAAGAACAAAAGATCGCACATGGTTCCCCCAGGGTCTGGGCTCTGATGACCCCAGGGCATTCAGCAAGACTAGACACCCTCCCCCCCCAAAAAAACAAAAAGCAGCCCCCTCCCCACCCTCAGAGCAGAGAGATGCGAAGAGCCAGAACCGACGTGGGTACACCCAACAGTTAAGGTAGGGCATTAAGTATTAGGCTACCTCCCCTAGGAGATATGAAGCGCAAATATGGGTCCCAAAGAAGCAGAAAACAACACCGACGTTTAAAAGAGCTCCCCACCTCCCACGCCTCCCAAAGAACTAACGCCATGGAGGTGGGTTCTCCAGTGCCAAAAAGTTGGGGAGTTCGGAGAGGTCCATTGTTGCATTATGCACCAGCGAGCCAGGAGACACACCTGAATTGAAAAGAAAATGGGATTCACTATGTAAAATCTATTTTCGCAATTGCCGGTAAGAATCTCTGGAATTCGATTCCAGATATAATGAGATTATGCAAAGATCGTACGTCTTTCAAGAAATTATTAAAAACACAATTGTTTGGGACGTCTTTCTCTAACCCTAAACTAAACTAAACCTTGGGTTTATATACCGCACCATCTCCGTAGACGCAGAGCTCGGCACGGTTTACAGGAAATAGGATGAGAGAGGAACTCCAGTGGAGGGTGTAAGGATTAGGTGTAAAAGGGTGAGGATGGGTGTGAGAGGCCTAAGAGGGGGGGAAGGGTTGGAGGGAGCTTGAGGTTCGGAGCGGGGAGGTAAGGTTATTCCAGAGCTCAGTGATTCTAAAGGGGAGGGATGACCCAAGTTTGCCTGCATGAGAAATACCTTTTGTGGAAGGGAAGGATAGTTTAAGAGTTTGGGAGGATCTGGAGGAGGTAGGGGTTGGGGAGTTCCAGGCTAGAGGGATAATGGCAGGAAGGATGCCATCCATGTAGGATCTTGAAGGCTAGGCACGCACATTTGAAGTGGATCCTGGGGATTACTGGGAGCCAATTAAGCTTAGACAGGAGCGGCGAGACGTGATCAAATTTGGGGTTATTATTTGTTTTAGATTTAAACAATTCTGTATTAAGGAAATTTTTTTTGGGGGGGAGATTGATTTGTTTACTGCATTTTATAATGTTTGTTCGTGCTTGAAATTGTGGATGTAAAGGTTTTGTGCATTGCTTAGATATAAGCGATTCGTAAATTTTTAAAATAAATAATATGAATGGCAGTTTCAAAATGAAAGTCCATGCTTCCCCACCATCGCCAGCTTTTTTTTTTGCCTGCACGCGGTCCATACATTTTTTTTTTTTAGTTCAAAGAGTTTTATTGATTTTATAAAAGATGAAATACAAAGCCAACAATATGCGTGCTCCAACGAGGAGCACATTATAACAATGCCATTAACAAATGTGAAGTGCATCCATAGTGAAATACATTTTAATGTTCAATAATTTTTATTGAGTTTTAAAAATAAAATATACATAACAAAAATCTTCTGCTTCCCATGTGCCTTTTTCCCAATGTCAGGTTGATTTTCTCTCTTTCTATCCCCCACGTCCCCCAATCCTTCACCCATTCTCTCTCTCTCATATGTACCCTCGGCCTACACCTGTCTCTTTCCCTCACTTGATTGCCGATTGCTGCCTTCGATGGAAACTTGCCTCGCTGCCACCCATAGATGAATTTCTTGGCTTCCTTGCCAGCAGTAGTCCACTGAATCTCCAGGAAATCCTCCTACAGGATCCTTGCTTTTCCTGCTGCGACTGGTTTAACCATGGGATTGAGCCATGCTACACCAGAAGTTGAGGTTAATCTCACATGACTTGATACCGCAGAAACAGCCTCAACTTCCAGTCCCCGCATGGCTCAAACACCCAAATAGGCCAACGCGGCAAGGAAGCAGAGATCCTATCAGAGGACTTCTGGGAGCTTCTGGCAGGCCAAGAAAATAGAGTTAGTGGGCCGTGGGTTGGACAAGCCTGACCTAATGCCTTAGCTCGTCTTCTCTCTTGCCTCTCCAGTCAATGTTTGATGAAGTTGATATGCTTTTAATGCTGTGTGAAACAATAAATTTCGCTCCTCTCACAAAAGCGGTGGCAACTCATGTCACAATCTGAGCTCAATACCTGAAAATGCCCTACATATGGGTATTAGTCGGTCAGACCATTTTGGGAGGTGGATCTCTGTTCGTGAAGAGTGTTTTTTAAAGGCAGTGAAAAAGTTATTGTTTCAGTTTAAAAAAATAACTGTTTCTTCCTAATCTAATCTAATACTTGGCTTTATATACTGAGTCTTCATTCCAAGAAAGCTCGACCCGGTTTACAATAGTTAACTTAAAAAAATATAGAAACATAGAAAGATGACGGCAGATAAGGGCTATAGCCCATCAAGTCTGCCCACTCTATTGACCCACCCCTTTAAGTCTACTGACCCCCTTAATCATACAGCCACTCTACTGACCCGCTCCTTCAAGTCTATACCCTAGCGACCCTATTCCTTGACTTGACCCTTGTAGGAAACCCACATAGGTATCCCATTTATTCTTAAAGTCTGGGATGCTGCTGGCCTCAATCACCTGCACTGGAAGCTTGTTCCAATGCTCAATCACTCTTTCCGTGAAGAAGTACTTCCTGGCGTCTCCACGAAACTTCCCTCCCCTGAGTTTGAGCAGATGTCCCCTTGTGGTCGAGGGTCCTTTGAGAAGAAAGATATCATCTTCCACCTCGACACGTCCCGTGATGTACTTAAATGTCTCAATCATGTCTCCCCTTTCCCTACACTCTTCAAGAGTGTAGAGCTGCAGTTTGTTCAGTCTTTCTTCGTACGTGAGACCCTTGAGCCCCGAGACCATCCTGGTGGCCATCCGCTGAACCGATTCAATTCTGAGCACATCTTTACGGTAGTGTGGCCTCCAGAATTGCACACAGTATTCCAGATGAGGTCTCACCATGGCTCTGTACAATGGCATTATGACTTCAGGTTTCCTGCTGACGAAGCTTCTCTTGATACAACCCATCATCTGCCTTAGATGTCTTAGATGAAGCCTTCTCCACTTGAGTGGCAGTTTTCATGTCTGCACTGATGATTACTCCTAAATCTCGTTCTGCTGTAGTCCTGGTTAAAGTTTCTCCATTCAAGGTGTAGGCTTTGCATGGATTACCGCTTCCGAGATGCATGATCATAAAAGAAAAATTTCAAAAAGAATTAATTTCCAAAATGTTTAGTGAATAAAGTAGTTTTCCAAAGGTTATTGAAAAATAGAAGAGAACCAGAGCTTCTTATAAGGAACGGAAGATCGTTCCAAATTTGAGAAAATTTAAAAATCAAAGATTGGCCAAAAATCTTAACTCCTCTAATCCCTTTTCTGGAAGGAGAGATAATTTATATTGTTGGTTGCCCCTTGCAAAAGAGAATCTGTAAAGATTCCAGGATAAAGGAACTAGAGGAGTGAAGACACCATAAAGGATTTTACAAATAACACAAGCACATTTAAACTGAACTCTAAAATAAACAGGAAGCCAATGAAGACTCTGGAGCAACGGTGTCTTGTGATCAAACTTACGTTTCCCAAAAATCAGTTTTGCTGCAGTATTCTGAACCAGTTGTAATCTATAAAGCTGTAATCTTCCTCTCTCGGTGGCTTTGTTATGAAAAGAAGAAGGGAAATTTCCAGAGGGGAAGTGAAATCAAAACAAATTCTGAACCGAACCCTATGTAGGACACACAGGAGTAGATTTAGAAAATGACACCCAAATTCGGGTGCTGAAAAAAATGTTATTCTCTCAACAATACGCCAAGTTGGGCAATATTTATAACATCACTCAGTGCCAGAATCCTCAGCCAAAACAACAAATGAAACCGGGTACGACATTTCAGTATGCAAGATGGGCGCAGATCCCCTGAACGCCCGACTCGCACGCACCCCTCCTGTTATGCCCCTTTTCAGATCCACATGGAAACGCATAGGCTGTGGTAAGAGCGAATAGCATAGCTGGTTTTACGAAAGGTTTGGATAAGTTCCTGGAGAAAAAGTCCATAGTCTGTTATTGAGAAAGACATGGGGGAAGCCACTGCTTGCCCTGGATCGGTAGCATGGAATGTTGCAACTCTTTGGAGTTCTGGAATCTTGCTAAGATTCTGGAATGTTGCTACTCCTTGGATTTTGACCAGGTACTAGTGACTTTGAGAACGAGCTACTGGGCTTGATGGACCATTGGTCTGACCCAGTATGGCTATTCTTATGTTCTTGTGTTTTGGGGTTGGTTTGGCACCTTGCTTCCATTATAATGCTTTTCGGCGCTGAAAAACAAATGGCACGAAAATGGAGCATGTAATGTCTTTGCATGGTATGCGCACATGCGCGGAGGCCGTCAAGACATGGCTTGGGAAAGGAGATGAGGTGGAAAGGGGTGGGGTTGGCGATGGAAAAGGGCGGGACTGGAGGTGGAATGGCGCGGGTCCAGGGCGGAACTGGATGGGCTCGCATGTCCTCATTTCATAGAGAATCTGGTAACCCTATTCAAGGCCGGTGTGCCAACCCCACAGCCCTGGTAGTGGGGCCACACTATGGAGACCTCAGGTCTTAAAATAAATTTGATTCCCTCCTTCCCCTTCTTCCCCCCCTCACCCCCAGCCGATATTCTTTTTATTTCTAGTAGCCTTCCAAGTCAGCAAAATATTTCCCTCCACCCCCACCACATTCCCACTCCTTTACTGGGAGGGAGTTCCACACCATGGCTCCCGTTTGAGCCCAGTATAAGCACTGTAGCACCGGTCGGAAGGACCGCCAAATGTGCTTCCCAGAGCTTCCACTATAGCTGTAGCCTTAACTGGCCTGAGAGCAGTGGCGTAGCGAGGGAGGTTGGCGCCCGGGGCGGTGGCGCCTCGGCGCTGAAACACTGTGCATATCCCCCTCCCCCCACCGCATGGGCACCTCCCCACTCTTTCCTGCTGCTTGGGTGCCCCTCAACTCTTCTCCGCCGCTTCAGCACGCCCCCCCCTGCCCCCGCGTTCCTCTGGAAGCGTTCACTGGTGCGAGCAGCACCTTCCACGCAAAGCTCATGCCAGCGTCGGCTCCCTGCTGACGTCGCATCCTGGTCCCACAACCAGGATGCGACATCAGAAGGGCGACGCCGCCGGCATGAGTAGAAGATGCTGGTCAAGCCAACGAGCATTCACCTCCTTTTTACAAAACCGTAGCATGGTTTTTTGCGCCAGCCATGGCTGCGACGCTCATAGGACTTCTATGAGGCGAGGCGCCCCCCCCCCCTAGGTGGTTCTCCCCCCCTACTGTGCCATTGCCTGAGAGATAAGAGTCCAAGCCCAGGAATTGAACCTGGCCATGAGAAGAACCTAGTGTTATACCAGGGGCTTCCTATGCATTTGCATTAATGGAGTGAACATCCCTGCCCCCTCCCCTCTTTGCATCTGTCTGGTACCCAGGAGGCACAAAAGTAACAGAATACTGAACTTAGGCTCTCACACGCTTCCTTTAAGCAAATCAAGTGTTTTAAATCAGGCTTTATATTAATTTGAGATGAGTAAAAACCTGCTTATTCTGCAGTCCAAGCTTTTTGCATTCTTTCTCCCTTTCTTTAATTTCTGATATACAGCCTACAAAAGCCCTTCGTTCCTCCTAAGGTAATGGCGAGTTAACTGGCTTGCCCAAGCTCTTAAGGGGCTACCGGGGGACGTGACCTGGGCTCCCCTGGTTCTCAGACCGCGGTTCTAACAATCAGGTTTTCCTCCACTCCAGATTAGGAGGCGGGAGCTGTCCTGGTGGGTCCCAAACCCCTTCCAGGGAAAAATGCTATAACCACATAAGCCACTGTGATACAGGAAAAGCTTGAATGCAACGCAGGCAGCTGAAGAGCAAATGCCCAAAAGAGCCCCATGCGGAGAAGAAGATTCTAGACAGGCAGCGTCAAGTCAGCCAGCCACAAGGACATGGGAAAAAAAAATAGTTCAATACAGCACCGACAGATGAACTGTGGCAATTTGCATCATGAGTACAGAATGAATGCTCAAAGGCAGACCTACATCACAGCTCTGATCACACCGATACAAGTAAAGCATGAATACAGCACGGACAGCTGAAGAATGGATTTTCATGAAACTACCACGCAGGAGTCCCTTTGATATACTCTATGTAAAGCTTGATTCAACACAAACAGCCCCAAACATATCTTCCTCGAAGTCCCCCACCCCCACCCCCACCCCGCTTTTGCAGGCTTCACAGCATAGACAGCTGAAGAGCAGATTTATCAGCACCCCATGAAAACTTCAAATCGTAAAGCATGAGTATAGCATATATTGGTCAACAGTTGTTCTGCAGAGCCCCAAGCAGGCATCACACTGAGGTGTGTAAAGAATGAATACAGCACGGACAGCTGAAGGGTGGTTTTAGGGAAAGCGATCATTAAAACACAAAGTGTGGGCTTAAATCTTCAAACAGTGTTAAAAAAAATATAAACAGGTAAATTTTTAGAACCTAAAAACTCCAGTAAGCAGAAGCAAAAAAGAGGGCTATTAATATTTTTAGTGATTTGGACAGGTATGAGATTTATCTTTTATCTGCTGACCATATCACTAATTTATTTCGGATTTCTTTGCTATGTCCGGGACATTTTTGTTGCATTAATCTAATTCCTGTGTTTCCAGGGTCCGTCCCCCCGACTCAGTGTCGTCCCCGTCCCCCCCTCCCCCACGACTCATCAGTGTCTCCCACAAGCCAGTAGAGAACATAAGAACATAAGAAATGCCTCCGCTGGGTCAGACCTGAGGTCCATCACGCCCAGCAGTCCGCTCACGCGGCGGCCCACCAGGTCCAGGACCTGTGCAGTAATCTTTTATCTATACCCCTCTATCCCCTTTTCCAGCAGGAAATTGTCCAATCCTTTCTTAAACCCCTCTGGAAGCGCATTCCAGGTGTCCACCACACGTTGAGTAAAGAAGAACTTCCTGGCATTTGTATTGAATCTGTCCCCTTTCAACTTTTCCAAGTGCCCTCTTGTTCTTTTATTTTCCGAAAGTTTGAAGAATCTGTCCCTCTCTACTCTCTCTATGCCCTTCATGATCTTGTAAGTCTCTATCATATCCCCTCTTAATCTTCTCTTTTCTAGGGAAAAGAGACCCAGTTTCTCCAATCTCTCAGCGTATGAAAGGCTTTCCATCCCCTTAATCAGTCGTGTCGCTCTCCTCTGAACTCTCTCGAGTAACGCCATATCCTTCTTAAGGTATGGTGACCAATACTGGACGCAGTACTCAAGATGTGGACGCACCATCGCCCGGTACAGCGGCAGGATAACTTCTTTCGTCCTGGTTGTAATACCCTTCTTGATTATACCTAGCATTCTATTCGCTCTCTTAGCGGCCGCTGCGCACTGTGCCGTCGGCTTCATTGTCATGTCCACCATTACCCCCAAGTCCCTTTCTTGGGTACTCTCCTTCAATAACATCCCTCCCATCATATAGTTGTACTTCAGGTTTCTGCTTCCCACATGCAATACTTTACACTTCTCAACATTGAACTTCATCTGCCATCTCTCTGCCCATTCCCCTAATTTGTCTAAGTCCCTTTGCAATTTTTCGCAGTCCTCCTTTGTCCAAGCTCCACTAAATAGTTTGGTGTCGTCCGCAAATTTTATTATCTCACTCTTCGTTCCTGTTTCTAGATCATTTATGAATATATTAAATAGCAGCAGCCCGAGCACCGAGCCCTGCGGAACACCACTCGTGACCTTCCTCCAGTCTGAGTAGTGACAACTGAGCACTCTGTTTCCCATTAACTCCCTCACCCTCCCCAGCTCCAGGGAGGAGGCTCATACTCTCTGTATGTCCAGGAACGGACCTCAGTGCATCCACATCTCCCTCAGACAGCACTTCTCCAAAGAGCAAAAACCCCTGGGATTGCCTAGCAATTGGACAGGTTACAGGAGACAACAAGAACAGGGGATTATGATAGCCATGAAACCAACCAGCTGAAGTGAAAAAGAGGAAGAGGCACATTCAAAAGAGGAAATGAAACTCATTTTGACAAGATCATCAGTGAAACCTTGCATTTCATCAATGCTCATTCATAGGGTTACCCTGTGGCTCCAGAAAAAGGAGGACGGATTGAGAGACATCCGGGTTTTACTCCCACTGAAAGCAATGGAAGTAAGGAGGACAGACAGAGACACCTGGCCTTTACTTCCATCAATGGAAGTAAAACCCGGGTGCTCAATCTGCCCTCCTTTTTCTGGAACCATATGGTAACCCTACTCATTCATCTTTAATGCCAAAACTTGGTTGGCTGGATGAGACTGTCTAAGAGGCATAAGAACATAAGAATTGCCATACTGGGATAGACCATAGGTCCATGAAACCCAGTACAGTGTTCCCCTGGTCGTTCGCGGTCAGCGGTTCGCGGTCCCAGTCATTTGCGGTATTTTCTGACTGTGAACCGCCGAAAAGGAGAGGGCAGCGGAAGAGGCAGGAGAGAGCAGCCGGAGCACCGCAAGTGCAGGAAATCAATCGTTAGTACGCTCCGACCGCCTCTTCCTGCACTAAGTCAGGCCTTATCCAATCAGGAGCTGCTTTGACATGCAGCTCTTAATTAGATAAGGCCTGACTTAGTGCAGTAAGAGGTGGTCGGAGCGTACCGCGAGTGATTTCCTGCATTCACGGCGCTCCGGCTGCTCTCCTTCTGCCCTCTTCAGGCTCCCTCATGAAAAACCGTATTCGTGGGTTTTTTTAGATTCGCGGGGGTTCCTGGAACGGAACCCCCGTGAATATCGGGGGAGTACTGTATCCTGTTTCCAACAGTGGCCAACCCAGGTCCCAAGAACCTGTCTGAAACCCAAAAAGTAGCAACATTCCAGAGCTGAGATTGTGATGTCATAATGCCTCATTCCACCAATGCCTAAGAGCCAGCCTCATCAGTGATGTCACAACAGCTTGATTGTCCTATACTTGGCTCACATAAGAGCTGCCATACTGGGACAGACCGAAGGTCCATCAAACCCAGTATCCTGTTTCCAACAGTGGCCAACCCAGGTCCCAAGTACCTGGTAGAAACCCAAAGAGTAGCAACATTCCAGAGCTGAGATTGTGATGTCATAATGCCTCATTCCACCAATGCCTAAGAGCCAACCTCAGCAGTGATGTCACAATGGCAGAAACCCAAAGAGTAGCAACATTCCAGAGCTGAGATTGTGATGTCATAATGCCTCATTCCACCAATGCCTAAGAGCCAACCTCAGCAGTGATGTCACAATGGCAGAAACCCAAAGAGTAGCAACATTCCAGAGCTGAGATTGTGATGTCATAATGCCTCATTCCACCAATGCCTAAGAGCCAACCTCATCAGTGATGTCACAATGGCAGAAACCCAAAGAGTAGCAACATTCCAGAGCTGAGATTGTGATGTCATAATGCCTCATTCCACCAATGCCTAAGAGCCAACCTCATCAGTGATGTCACAATGGCAGAAACCCAAAAAGTAGCAACATTCCAGAGCTGAGATTGTGATGTCATAATGCCTCATTCCACCAATGCCTAAGAGCCAGCCTCATCAGTGATGTCACAACAGCTTGATTGTCCTATACTTGGCTCACATAAGAGCTGCCATACTGGGACAGACCGAAGGTCCATCAAACCCAGTATCCTGTTTCCAACAGTGGCCAACCCAGGTCCCAAGTACGTAGCTAGATCCCAAGAGGGTCTGCAGGTGTCCAAAAGCAACAAGGCTGGGCAATGCTTAAAGTGTTCTGTATATTTTGCACTAAATTCTATAAATTGTGCCTATAAAATCAGCACTGACTTTAAAAAAAGCCTAAGCGCTATTATAGAAATGGTGCATAGTGTTAGGTGTGGTTTATAATATAGCAATATAGCGCATATGCCTGGCAACTGCGCCTAACTTGAGACGCAACCATTTCCACCAATGGAAACATGGTGCATAACGTAGTGTGTACCTTGGGGCCTAGTTATAGGATTACACCCCTCTGATCAACTTCCTGTTTCCGCTGGGGCAGGTCACAGTGGAGAGAAGACGCAGGGATCGGCGGAATGCTCTGTGAATTGCTGCCGCCCGGAATTTTTACTATAAATTAAAGGTAGATGCAGGGGGTAGGGAATGGGGAAAATGCCGATTGGGGGAGAAGGGTGAAAGGGGTTAGATGCCGGGAAGGGATCTGACTTTTTCTTTTTGCGGGGTGCAGGGGAGGAAAAAGAGAAAGAGCGGATAATGCTGAAGGTGGAAAATGGGAGGAGAGAAGAGACAGAGGGGGAAAGAGAGACAGAGCAATGCTGGATGGTCGAAGAGAGATGTGATGAGAGAGTGAGAGACGGGGGGGGGGGCAATGCTGGATGGAGAGAGAGAGAGATTGAAGAGATCCTTGATGTTAGATGGGGAAGAAACAGTGAAAGCGAGAGAGACAGAGGCAATTGGATGGGAGGAAAAAAGAAAGTAGTGATGTTGGATGGTGGGAGAAAAGACGAAGCCTGTATTTGAATTCAAATGGGACAAGAGTGTTGGATCTCTGAGGTTGACTAAGGGATAGTACGGTATATGGTATGGATGGGCAGACAAGATGGGCCACATAGTCCTTATCTGTCATTATTTTCTATGCTTCAGATTTCATAAGAACATAAGGACATAAAAATAGCCTTACTGGCTCAGCCCAGCAAGCCCAGTCAATCCAGGTCAATCCAGGTCACTAGGTCACTAGTACCTGGCCAAAACCCAAGGTGTAGCAGTATTCCATGCTAGCGATCCAGGGCAAGAAGTGGCTCTCCCCATGTCTGTCTCAATAGCAGATTATGGACTTTTTCTCCAGGAACTTGTGCAAACCTTTTTAAACCCAGTTTTTTTTGTCAGGACGATGGAGTCAGAGTCAGAAGCAATTTTGGCTAGAGCTGGAGTCAGTGAAAACAAGCAAAAGGTTGAGCCTTAATCCCATCTGTGGAGATGGTGATGTTCCGGATGCAGGCTTTATTAAGAAATATACAAATTCATAATCCACATAAATATTTATCTAGGACCCAAACCGTTGGGTCCCTAAAAGTCCCTCCTCATTCGCTCAGAGTTACGACTCAGGATTGTTTTCAGTTTTTAATCCACATGTTTTTATATCAGGTCTTTTAAGGACCCCTGAGGAAGACAGTATCGTCGAAACGTGGACCATGTTAGGTCCACAGTTCCCAACGGTTTGGGTCCTAGATATATTTTATGTGGATCATGAATTTGTATATTTCTTAATAAAGCCTGCATCCGGAACATCACCATCTCCTCAGAGGTTTTGTTTGGTCAGTGAAAACAGACCAACTCCAACCACAGCTTCAAAACAAAAACTTACAACAGTGTACTGCATATTTTCATTTGGAAGCATTTTTTTAGGTTCTTTGTATGGTCTATTAGTCCTAATTTTGTACATAAAGACATCAGCCATCTTGGATTCCCAGCCCCAGCTGCCAGTCTTCAAGTTGTCTGAAGCTGCTCACAGGCCGGGCCGGGGCTTCTAGCCTGCTCTGCCTGCGGGGAGAGGGAATAACCTGGGTAGTGACAAAGGAAGCTGGGGCAGGTTTCAGTTTAGAAGCAGAAGGAAGCTGCCCCACATAGCCAGGTACAAAAATGTTTACAGTAGTAAAGGGGTTGGGATTTGATATACAGCTTTTTTTTCTGTCTGCTCACACAACCAAAGTGGTTTACGAGGGGCAAAGAAGTGTCAAGAGTCACAAGGAGCTGCAGTGGGAATTGAACTCACAACCTCAGGCTACTGAGGCAGCTGCTGTAACCACTAGGCCTCTCCAGTACAGAAGAAAGACCCCCACTTGTTTCTCTACAGTCTCTGCATCCCTGTGAAAAGGGAACTTTCCCAGTGCTAGTGCGGGATCCCCCTCGGGAAACTGGAAAGGACCAGAAAGGAAGGGAGCCTTAGATCTGGGGCTCAGACCAGGAAAAGCAGGATGTAGCATCACACTTATACCGAAAGAGAGCTCACTGCATCTGCTGGCCTGCTGTACCGAAAGGATATGAGTTAAACCCCCCCATCTCAAAAGTAATAAACTCAGAAAACATGCAAGGAAATCACTAGTAACAAAGTGACAGCAGGAGTAACGTGACCATTTATTTTTTTCATCAAAAGGGGACATCTATTAATTGTCAGTCCCGCCCCCAATCCCGCCTTAGCCCCGCCCCAATCCTGCCCTAGCCCCACCCCAACCCCGCCATAGCACCACCCCCCTAATCCCGGCCCAAATTTCTTCCATTCGTTTTTCTTGTTCACATATCTTATTAATTCATAATGGTAACCATAAAATTAAAAAAAACTACAAAGCACACTCTACGCAGAGAAAATGTTAATTATAATTTATATTTGGGGGGTTCAAAGATGTCAAGACAAATGACTTTAAAATATGCAATGTCACCTCAGTAACTATAGAAAAATAGACAAATATAGTGCAAAATATAGACAGCAGATATAAATTATCTAAACTGAACGGACACGTATCAGAACTTTAGTAAGTGTCCTTAGGCATATGTTGTTTAAAGATGCAAAGGTAGGCCCTGTTTATCTTTCCCTTCTTTGAAGATGGTATAAGGACATCTATGTTTGTCTTTCTTTCTTTGACATGAATGTTTAAACAGAGTTGTAGTGAAGTGAATTCAATTGTTTTGTTAAGCCGTATTTACAGACAGATTTAGTTAAGAAGCTCTGCTGGTCAAGGCTTTTTCTTACCTTTTGGACTTCAATCTCTAGATAGGAAAAATGCTGATGTGTTTAAAGTTTCATGTGACCTTACGTCACATGCCATCACATGCTGGCAAACCTGATTCGTATAAATATGTGAAACTCATAATAAAAGACGGACATATTTGAAAGATGGTTTCTGGTCTTTAAGATGTGTCCCCAGGTACCTGACTTACATATGACAGAGACAGAGAAAGTATGGGGCAGGAATTGGGACCTGAATCCTTTTCAGTTGGGGGCTTGTCCGCGATGGGCAGATGATATCACCGGTATTTTGTGAGTATTTCTGAATTTTTTCTGTTCTTTAATACTCACTGGGTAGTGGTGACCTGTACCCAACCCTTTATTTTAAGTTCAAGCTTTGGGTTCTATTATGGAGTTTTTTTGGGAAAAATCTCGGGGTACTTTCGGTAAGCGCCCCTCATGAATATATACGCAGCTGCCATTCTTTCGGAAAGAATGAAATTATTTATAGAACCCCCCTGCCCACTCTGTCATTTGTAAGGTTAACACTTTTATAGAGTATAAGATTTTATTGTCTCTTATTACTGTACCTCGCTTATAAGGTAAGATAAGCGAATATTTTTGCATTGTTATATGGGTTTTGTAATGAGTCATAAAGGCACTTACTCCTAGACAAATGAGACTTGTACGGCTGTGTGTGTGTATGACATTTTTCCTTCAGCTCCCATCTTTCTGTGTCACCAATGTTTACTACTGAGGTAGGACATGCTGTTATGTGGAATGAATTGAATGCGCTGTTTGAATCAGTCTAAGATCTTTCCCTTGTAGTTAAAAAAAGAAAAAAAGAAAAAGAAAAAATTCCGTTTTAAAGGTTTTCTTTCTTGTGCAGAGCAAAGCTAATCTGTTCTTTGCTTTCATTATCAGGGTCTGTGCATGAATGTTTTTGTCCCTTCCCCCAGACTTCTCTGTTTGGGCTTCCACTGACCCCCTATAGTGCTTCTTTGAAATTACTCATTCTTGGTTTTATAAAGCAGTAAGGTGAGATTCCACTGCTTGTCTCTTGACTTTTCTCCGGCATTATCAAAACCACCATCTCTTCTTATAATACGCCCATCGCTCTTGTTGCCAAAGCTGATGGCATTCCCTGTTTCGTCCTAGATTTTCGGGCTGTTAATATTTTGGTAATTCTCATTGCCCTTATGTTTCTTCCACCATTCCATCGGCAGCCAATGATTTTTTTCTGTCATTTTCCTAAAGAATGTTTTATTTTAGTCCCTTTGGTGAAGCTTTTCAGCTCCTTTTTTGCCTTCACCTTTAAGCAACAGTATACCTAGTGTGGAATGTCCTTCGGGCTATTCTACAAGTCATGCACTGCCCCTCATGGTCCTATTCTTATTTTGTACAACTTTTTGTGTTCCATAATTCAGGAGACCTATCCGATTGATAGTTTGTACCTTTTATAATGGTTGTCTGTGTGTGGTCACAAGGTGTCATGAAATAAACTGCACTGGTGTACATCTGAAGTGAAATACCTGGGTTTTGTCCTGTCTCATGGTCAGAGGAAAATCTGCACTTTCTGCACTGCTGCTATTCTGGGTCGGCCCCGCCCAGCTACCAAGAAAGACATGCTTACTTTTCTTGCTATGATTGGTCACTGCCGCCAATGGATCTCTGCTTGTTCCTTCTATGACCAGATTTTGAGACAGACCCTGGTTTCTGAAATGACTGCTCTTATCAGATGGACTTATGAAATGTTGGACATTTAAGATGTGCTTTGGTTTCTAGCTCAAGTTTGGGTTTTCCTGCTTATGCCCACATGTTTTATCTCTTTGTTTGGGACTATTGTAACACCATGAAGGGAGAACATGGCGGTAAGTTACGCTCTGTTGCCTTTTTTTATAGTCACTCCTGTTCAAGTTCCCTGACTGCTTGTGCTATGGTGGTAGAGATGGTTACTTTTCTGATCCTAGGTCACCCCATTACCCTTCATACTTTTCACGATGTCCAAGCCCTTCTTTTAAATAGGCTTCTGGGTCTCAAGGGTGAACAGGATTCTCTTCCTCTCTTTTTTCACAGCTTCAGTCCTTTGTTACCACCCCCTCCTCTGAATTTGATGCCTGGCGTTTGGCAGGTGCCCAAAGCCGCCCTTTTGGACGGACTTTGGTGCAAAGAGGGGAAACCCTGGATACCAGCTGCTAGCTCTCCCTTATTCATTGCCCAATATCATGGTATTGGTTATCGTAGTGCTCGCTCGACATTTTAACTTCTTGCTAGTGATATTTTCATTCTTGACCTTTTGCTCCTTGATACAGAGATATATAGCTTGATAATTACAGCTGGCACGGTTGTGAATTGAAAATAAATTGGAAAATACAATTCCTTTCTAGTGTTTTAGCTGAAATTAGGATGTTGCTAATTTAAAATGGGTTTTTCCGGATTTATACATAGCCATCCCAGATCCATTTTGGCACAGATATTTCTAATGTTTTCCACGGGTCCTCTTTATCACTGCAGAGATAGAGACGCTCCAAAGAGACATTAGCTTTATGCCTTTTTCCAAATATGAGATGGTTATGATATACATTATTTGTTGTTTTGGTTTTTTTATATCAATGTGTTTATTTGCAGAGTTAAATTCAGCCCTGCACACTTGACAGATGGAGAAATAGCTCCACGTTTAAAAACTTTATGTTTTGTCTGTGTCATGTCTACTTGTCTTAGTTTAGTGGGTACCCCAGGATACATAATATTGGCCATTTCTAGAGCTCTTTTTCCACTTCTTACTAGCCTAACTGCGCAATGTTCTTTTACTTTTAGCTTTTATATTCTGAATATAGTTTAGTTAAGGGTTATATGTTTAAGAAAAAAGTTTTACTTTATGCAGCGTTTATTTCGTGGTGTTCCCTACATATGATCCATACATTTCTGAATACATTCAGTATATCAGTATGGTTTCTCTGAGGTGCATAATAGTTATATGAAGCACGAAAAAACATATCTTTTTGGCTTGTTCAATTAAGAACCTTAAGTAAGTGAGTATTGTCTCTCTTTTGCAATAGCTATGCTAAGTAAATGAATTGGTATTGTGCATGTTGCCACATTCAGTACAGGCAACATGGTTTCTCTTGTTTTCTATCTCTTATTTGGATCACATTGGAGTACAGCTGCTGAATGATATTTGGAATGCTTTCCAAGCATCTCTTTTCAAGTATCTCTTTCTGTATGCACAGACATCTGGCTGCTCTCCCTTTGAGATTCTCACGGGATGACCTTTCCCCGCCCCATGGGTGGATTTTCCCTTGATACAGGAGGAATACGTCCAAAAGCTAATTTAAATATTAGGGCTTGTTCAAAGAAACGTGTCTTGCACTTCTCCTTTCTCTCCACAGATTCCTACCCATTTTTTCCAGCCTGGTGATTATCCAGCAGCTTTCCAAGGATCGGAAGCAGACAGATTTCCCCTTTGGCCTTCCCACTACTGTGATCGCTGTGCCCAGGCCCGCTGCACTCACTGAGGAGTTTCCTGTTTGGATCCACGCAAGTCGCTTGAAGAGGGTTAACCTAAAACCCCAGAAGCAAGTCTTCCCTGCGCAGATTTCACCTCCTCCAGTAGAACAACATGATGATCTCATTGCAGCATTCTACCAACTTTATCATTCTCTTACTGGCACTGCTGCTGCTAGTTTTTCTCCCTGTATGGATGATTTCTAACTGGGTCTACAGGGATGATGTGTTCTGGGTTCACGACACTTTCTGCCCATACCCATCTGTAAATTACATTCCTGCTGTAAACAGCACCCCCGACACCTCTTTGCGAACACGACGTCAAGCTGGACTACTCCCTCGCAAAGGCTGTCCTTCAATTGGAATCCAGAAAAGACCGATAGTATGCTACCCTTTGGTATAATTCCAGCAGTGTGCAAGTTGCCACCTTCTCCTTTGAGTATTGTGACATTGTGGACTGTTCATCAATTGATATCCCAAGGCTGTGCCATTGGTCCTCAGAGATTCCTAAAACTAAGGACATATATGTATATGTTACTGACTTACGTTGGGGGGATAAGTGTGCATTCTGGGGAGTGGTAGGGTGGAATATTAATACTGACTGGGCTTATAAACTAGAAAATACCCTGAAAAACAGTGGACCAAAATGGTAAATCACTGCTTACTTGTATGACCCTTCATAAGGTTGGACACTGTTATAGGAAAAGTGTTCCTGCACAAATTATTAAGCTTTCTCTTACTATTGACAACCCTAGACCTACTGATGAAGGTATGTACATTATGGACATGAGGTTTAAGGGTGGGTCTAGCTATCATCAGTTTTCTTACGGGATCTATCTACCTCCACTCATCCTCTCCCGCCATCTTGTGGGGACCCCAAAAAATACTAACCCACTGGCCCCTACATTCAATAAACTTACTGACATGATGGCTATTGCCAATCCCACTTTTGAAGATATTGTGGCTGTTGAGGTAGGGTTTTCAGAACGTAACCTTTGGTTAGAATGGATGAAATACACTGCTGATCAACATAATAAGAGTAATTGTTACATATGTGCTCAAGCTAGGCCCCATCTAGGAACCGTACCTCTGGACCTCCCTCCTGGTATCCAACCATGCTTTTTTGGGTTATTTACCAATATCTCCTCTAATTTTACCGATCCCCTTTGTGCGCTATGGCGTTCTAAATACCCTTTGTTGCCAGGACAGCAAAAGCTTGATATTGCCGTTATCATCTATAAGGGCAATTACATATGTCATGTTTCTAATCTGACACAGAGTAGTTTTGTAGGTAATTTACCCCCAGGTTATTGTTCTGTCTTGGCTCATAGGTATGCCCCATTGTTGCTGCATCAGATTTGATATTTACTGGCTTTATGGAGACTTTTGGCTCCCTGTTAAGCTACCCAGCCAGTGGATAGGCCAGTGCACTTTAGTTAAGGTTACCATGCTTCTGCATATTCTTTCTGAAAGGCATCCTTCCTATTCACATGGTTTTTCCTTTTATTTGTCTTGATATAAATCTGATCACATGTATACATAGATGCTATAGGGGTCCCAAGAGGGGTCCCAGATGAATTTAAGGCCCGAGCTCAGGTTAAGGCTGGGTTTGAGTTCCTTATTCCCTTTATTACTATTAATAAGAATGTTGATCGGATTAGTTAAAATTATTATAATCAGCAACGCTTTGTGAACTATTCTAGGAACGCCTTGCAAGGTATTACTGATCAATTAGGCTCCACTTCTCAGATGGTTCTCAAAATCATATGGCCCTAGATATGATTCTAGCTGAGAATTCTGAAAAATTCTCCTCAGTATTTTATGCTGTTGTACTTTTCTTTCTGACAATATAGGTCCTCCTATGGACATTCAGAAATTAGCAGACCTCTTTGCTGAGTTCAAATGTAACTCTGATTTATCTAATTCTTGGGATCAGCACTTTAGTTGAATGCATAATCTCTTATTATTTGCACTCTTATCTTGACTGCTCATGTACTGTGTTATTCGTATTACAGCTCCTAAAAAGACCCCTCCTTGAGAGACATACCTAGAGTATCACTCCCTTCCAGCTCATGCTGTGTATTTGTGACGTCATTTACATGACGTAAGAGGGGAATTGAACGGACACGTATCAGAACTTTAGTAAGTGTCCTTAGGCATATGTTGTTTAAAGATGCAAAGGTAGGCCCTGTTTATCTTTCCCTTCTTTGAAGATGGTATAAGGACATCTATGTTTGTCTTTCTTTCTTTGACATGAATGTTTAAACAGAGTTGTAGTGAAGTGAATTCAATTGTTTTGTTAAGCCGTATTTACAGACAGATTTAGTTAAGAAGCTCTGCTGGTCAAGGCTTTTTCTTACCTTTTGGACTTCAATCTCTAGATAGGAAAAATGCTGATGTGTTTAAAGTTTCATGTGACCTTACGTCACATGCCATCACATGCTGGCAAACCTGATTCGTATAAATATGTGAAACTCATAATAAAAGACGGACATATTTGAAAGATGGTTTCTGGTCTTTAAGATGTGTCCCCAGGTACCTGACTTACATATGACAGAGACAGAGAAAGTATGGGGCAGGAATTGGGACCTGAATCCTTTTCATAAACTGACACATTTTGATCACTAAATTGAAAATAAAATCATTTTTCCTACCTTTGCCTTCTGGTGATTTCATGAGTCTGGTTGCGTTTCCTTCTGTCTGTCTATCCTTTCTTTCATTTCTTTCTTTCTGCACTCAGACCCAACAATTGTCCCTTTCTGTTCCCTCCCTCTTTCCTTCCCATGTCCTTAGTGCCCCCAGTGCCTCTGTCCTGTATCTTTAGTGCTCCCAGTGCCTCCTTCCCATATCCTTAGTGCCCCCAGTGCCTCTGTTCTGTGTCCATAGTGCCCCCAGTGCCTCCTTCTCATGTCCTTAGTGCCCCCAGTGCCTCTGTCCTGTATCCTTAGTGCCCCCAGTGCCTCCTTCCTATGTCCATAATGCCCCCCAGTGCCTCCGTCCTGTGTCCTTAGTGCCCCCAGTGCCTCCTTCCCATTTCCTTAGTGCCCCTTCCTATGTCTTTAGTGCCCCCAGTGCCTCCTTCCCATGTCTTTAGTGCCCCCAGTGCCTCCTTCCTATGTCCATAATGCCCCCCAGTGCCTCCGTCCTGTGTCCTTAGTGCCCCCAGTGCCTCCTTCCCATTTCCTTAGTGCCCCTTCCTATGTCTTTAGTGCCCCCAGTGCCTCCTTCCCATGTCTTTAGTGCCCCCAGTGCCTCCTTCCTATGTCCCTCTCACTGCCTTCCACACTTTGTCCCACCCCCCAACCCCTGAAGCCAGCCAGCCTGCTTGCCTGCCTACCTCCTTCCCTCTCTGCCTCGCAAAAAAAAAAAAAAAAAAAAAAGCAAGCCTCCCTCCTTCCTTTCCCCCGGTCTGCTGCTCTTACCGCCCTGCTGCTACTGCTAAAGTCGACAAGTCTTCTTTCCGACGTCAATTCTGGCCAGGCAGCGATTGGCTGGCCCAGAACGTCCTCTCTGACGTCTGAATTGATGTCGGAAAGAAGACTTCCTGTCAGGTTTAGCTGCAGGAGTGGCAGGGTGGTAAGAGCAGCAGACAGGGAGAAAGGAAGGAGGGAGGCTTTTTTTTGGCGCGCGACAGGTAGGGACAGGAAGTGATCGCCTGTCCTGTTGTCCCCGAGCACAGCTTCGGGTGCGCTGTCCCTGAAAATGGGACATTTCGGCGTCCCATAGCTGTGTGTGGGGACAACGGGTCAGGAGGTCTGAAAACGGGATGATCCCGTTCAAAACAGGACGTATGGGCATCTTAAGCAGGAGGGAGAAAAGCTGGTGAGAGATAATCACTAAGAGGAAGGGGAAAAGGGGGAGGGGAGAGAAACCAGGAAGAAGGTCTGAAATGATGAGGACCAAAACTCAGCCAGACAAGGAGGGAGATGGAAAGAAAAAGAGAGAGAAGGCCAGGTGATTTTGATCAAGGGTGACGCCAGTTAAAGGTCCTGAATCTGAAAGAAGGGAGAGAGGAAGGGGAAAGCATTATACTTTTGAACAGGGTGATCTGCACCCCCTCCCCTCCCAACACGCAGCCTACCTTGAGAGAGTATCAGTGCCCAGCAGCCCAGACGGGCCCTGGTTGCTGTGCCAGGAAGACCTGGGGCCTCTCCCCCCTCCCCTTCCAAGGGCTTCTCAACTACTTCCTGCTCTCAAGCACTCGCTGACTTCCTGAAGGCCTCGGAGGGGAAGCCAAACACAGCATCAGTCAGCAAGAACAGGCTGCCTGGACCGCATTGTGTGTGTGTGGGGGGGGGGGGGGGTGGAGCGAGCCCCAGCACCTCTGTATACCCAGCAGATATGCCGCTGCCAGCTGCATGGGTGCTTGAGCATCTCCAGTATTGAATTCTGCCCACTGTATCCAGGACTGGGGTCATTCATGGCAATTTTAGCAGCACCACATCACTCTGAAAACCTGGATCCTACGAGCAGAGGTTGGCCCTAAGAGCGGGGCTCTCTCGTGGGATGTCACGAAGCAGACTGAAGCATCTTGCCAAGGCCAGCCAGGGCACCACACAGATGTTAGAAGAACCGGGACACTCGGCACTGCCATTTTCTCGTTCTGTTTTATGTTAGTCACACCAAAACAAACAAAGCTCTGAGTTATTTTAGGAACTCTTAATATTTACTTGCAAAAAAAAAAAGTATACAGGCAAACCTGTTTTTAACACGGCTCTGTGCCAGACCAAAATCTTCGGGCCTTTGATCTGTTGGTTCAAACATTTATTTTTAAGCAGGCATCGGCTTAGTCAGAGCATCCTGGGGTGAGGAGAGCTGTGAAAGGGCTTCAAAACTTGTAGAAATACGAGAATGTTGAATATTTCCTATAGAGGATTATGACTTTTTAAATAATGCTTACTGGGGGGGGGGGGGGGGGCGCAATAAACGTTTATACTCTGCGCTGATTACACTCATAGGAAAAGGGAAGTTTATCAGAGTGTACAGAGCACTGACGAGAGTTAGCTGGTAACAGGAGAATAAAGAGAATGTATGCTGAGCTGCTAACACTGAGTCAGTGGCAGGAGGAGAGGAAATCAGTATGCATTACACTGACAACTCAGAAGGGAACGTGAAAGAAGTGTACACAGCACTGATAACACTCATAAGAACATAAGAATAGCCTGACTGGGTCAGACCAATGGTCCTTCAAGCCCAGTAGCCCACTCTCACGGTGGCCAATCCAGGTCCCTAGTACCTGGCCAAAACCCAAGGACTAGCAACATTCCATGCTAGCGATCCAGGGCAAGCAGTGGCTTCCCCCATGTCTCTCAATAAAAGACTATGAACTTTTCCTCCAGGAACTTGTCCAAATCTTTCTTAAAACCAGCTACACTATCTGCTCTTACCATAACCTCTGGCAACACTTTCCAGAGCTTAACTATTCTCTGAGTGAAAAAATATTTCCTCCTATTGGTTTTAAAAATAATTCCCTGTAACTTCATCGAGTGTCCCCTAGTCTTTGTAATTTTTGACGGAGTGAAAAATCGATCCACTCGTACCCGTTCTACTCCACTCAGGATTTTCTAGACTTCAATCCTATCTCCCCTCAGCCGTCTCTTTTCCAAGCTGAAGAGCCCGAACCTTTTTAATCTTTCCTCATACGAGAGGAGTTCCATCCCCTTTACCATCTTGGTTGCTCTTCTTTGAACCTTTTCTAGCGCCATTATATCTTTCTTGAGATAAGGAGACCAGAACTGAACGCAATACTCAAGGTGAGGTCGCACCATGGAGTGATACAGGGGCATTATAACATTCTTAGTCTTGTTAACCATCCCTTTTTAAATAATTCCTAGCATCCTATTTGCTTTTTTGACTGCCACCGCACATTGGGCAGAAGATTTCATCGTATTGTCTACGATGAAACCCAGATCTTTTCCAAGGTGGACCCTAGCATCCGGTAACTGTGATGCAGGTTATTCTTCTCAATGTGCATCACTTTGCGTTTGTCCACATTTAATTTCATCTGCCACTTGGATGCCCAGTCTTCCAATTTCCTAAGGTCCTCCTGCAATTTTTCACAATCTGCATGCATTTTAACAACTTTGAACAGTTTAGTGTCATCTGCAAATTTAATCACCTCACTCGTCGTTCTGATTTCCAGATCATTTATAAATAAATTAAATAGCACTGGTCCCAGTACAGACCCTTGAGGCACTCCATTGTTTACTCTCCTCCATTGAGAAAAATGACCATTTAACCCTACCCTCTGTTTTCTATCCGATAACCAATTCTTAATCCACAACTGAACTTTGCCACCTTTCCCATGACTCATCAAGAAGAAAGTCTAGCTTCAGCAATTTGACTTCCTCTGGGTCTCATTGTCTATTTTCGGATGTGCTGTAAAAAGGCAAGGCTGCACGTCCCCGGGCACCAGCTGGGCTGTCAGCTGTCCATCTCGCCATCCGTCCAATGATGGGACAGTCCCCGAGAGGATCTAGAATCAGAAAATATTAAATATTGAACTAAGGCCAGTACTGGGCAGACTTGCACGGTCTGTGTATGACCGTTTGGTGGGGATGGACTGAGGAGGGCTTCAATGGCTGGGAGGGTATAGATGGGTTGGAGTAGGTTTTAACTGAGATTTTGGCAGTAGGAACCCAAGCACAGTACCGGGTAGAGCTTTGGATTCTTGTCCAGAAATGTCTAAGAAGATAAAATTTAAATTGAATCAGGTTGGGCAGACTGGATGGACCATTCGGGCCTTTATCTGCCGTCATCTACTATGTTATGTTACTATGAGTTTGACAGACTTCTGCTCTCTCTTCCTGCAATGTGCGCCAGTAGCTGGCAAAAGGCTGATGTTCAATCTCTCTGATTTAGGGCTTTGCATTTCAGATTTCCAAGCCTCTGTACAGGGCTGGAAGGACTGAGGAAGCCTGTCTAGTGGCAAGAGGGAATTTATAGTGGGCTGAGATAAGAGTCCTACAAGTTGCTCTCCTACCCAAGGTCCTTGCAGCTTAGGGTTTCACATTACAAAGGGTCTCACCAATTTCTGATCTCAGGAGGTGGCTCGGCTACCCCCGTGGTTGGTGGGGAACCTGGAAATTCAGTGCCAGAGCTGTATCCAGCCATTGGCATTGAATTTTTGGTCTACATTCAGCCACGGTAGGCATTGCCAGACAAGCTAATTTCGTCAGCTAGTTGGCTAAATCATAATAGTCAAAGATAAACCTGCTTTTTAAGTGGGTCTATCTGGCCGCTAGACTTGGATGGTTAGCCAATGAGTATTGGCACTGAGCAGGTATGTCGCATGACATACCTGGTGACCAGACTCGTCAGTGACCGGGAAATTCAGTGCAAGACGAAGGTGCTGGCACTCTATCTGGTGACCAGCTTTGAATTTCTGGTTTTTGTGGGCCAGCGGGAGACACATGGATATCTCCCACTGAATATCACAGAAAGGAATCGACAAAATAGAGCAGGAAAAAAAATTATTCACAATGTCCAATGTGACACAGACAAGAGGACATGGACTGAAGCTAAGGGGGGACAAGTCCAGGACAAATATCAGGAAGTTCTGCTTCACGCAACGAGTGGTGGACACCTGGAATGCTCTCCCAGAGGAGGTCATTGCGGAATCCACCGTTCTAGGATTTAAAAGCAAACTAGATGCACATCTCCTTACGAGAGGCATAGAGTGATATGGGTGACTAAAATTACGCCAGGTGTACACCTGGCTGGGCCTCTGCGTGTGTGGATCGCCGGACTTGATGGACCGAAGGTCTGATCTGGAGATGGCGGTTCTTATGTTCTTATGTGATATTGGCCAGCCAGGAGCCATTCCTGGCCGGTCAGACAGCACTTAATTTTGGGCAGATGGTGTCCAAAGTTTGACGAACAATACAACATGCAACTATAGAATAGATCAGCTATGCTCGTAACCTAATTTCTTAATTAGTGCTACATTGGCAAATTATTGGTAATAAGTACGAATAGTTAGACTTAAAAGTGCCAGCTGGCAAGAATGTGCAATTATGGGGGCAACTGTGTTCCACCTCCTACTATATAAACTGAGCGCCTAATCTCTATGGTGGGTAACTCCAAGGGGGGCATGGACCTGGGAGGGGCATAGACGGGTCAGGGCAATTAGGCACACAGTCACAGAATACTGCCATTTACGTGCCTCGTTGGCAGTCCTTAGGGCAAGGATTTATACCAGTTTTTGTGCCAGGGCAAACGCTGCCGTCTGAAATTAGGTGCACAAAAGCAGACTCACGCTATTGTTCTGTAGAGGTCGCTCCTTGCAAAATTGCGGTTATAGAACTGACAATTAGGGGGAACTTCAACAAAGGGCGCTACCGCATTAGAGCACACTAATAATTAGCGCAATGGGCTTTAGCGTTTAGGCATGCTAATCGTTAGCCCTCGCTAATGCGGTAGCGCAAAGTCTCCCTCCCCCCCCCCCCTTAGCAACCAAATGTTTATTGTCTAACTGGCAAAATTTGCCCCAATATGCATAATCCAGCACCAGGTGTGGAGGGAGAATGGAATTGGAAATTAATGGGGGAGGGGGATTTGACTGGAGGAGACAGAAGCAAGACTACACGTCCCCCTCCCCCCTCTCTTCTGGTGCTCCAGGAACCAATGCTCGATGCACTAAAACCAGGATTTTATATTTTATCTGCGCTATCACGAGCAGCCAGTGTTGTTTCTTCAGCAAAAGAGTTACACGATCTCTGGCCCTGGCATAAAAAAGCAAAATCTAATCACTGTATTTCAAGCAGCTGTAAGTGATTCAATTAAAACTGCAGACATCTTACATGACTTAAGCCATGAAGAAGTATATTCTTTGCTCTCTTATCCAAAAAAAATGGCTCATGGGTCTAATTTTCCCAAAGAAAAATATGAGGTTTTAACCATCTGTGATATATATGGACCAAAAGATAACTTAGTGTCTCAAACCACTCCTAGAGATGTAATAATATCTTTAACTAAAACTGGATGGCATTGAAACTGAGGTGTATGAGATGCTGCTGAAAAGGTCTCAGCCCAACCAGGAAGAGAACGATGTGGGGCCATGAAACTTACAAGCTATTCCACACTTTTCTTGACTCTTTGTTTCAAACAGGCAAATGCATCTGGGAAATGGGCACAAGTATAGGGAAACCGAGCCATTGTGACATCACCGATGAGGTTGGCTCTAAGGCATTATGACATCACAACCGAAGGGGGTCCGAAAAAAGTTCTCAGCCCAACCAGGAAGAGAACGATGTGGAGCCATGAAACTTACAAGCTATTCCACACTTTTCTTGACTCTTTGTTTCATACAGGCAAATGCATCTGGGAAATGGGCACAAGTATAGGGAAACCGAGCCATTGTGACATCACCGATGAGGTTGGCTCTAAGGCATTATGACATCACAATAGGAGGGGCCGAAAAAAGTTCTCAGCCCAACCAGGAAGAGAACGATGTGGAGCCATGAAACTTACAAGCTATTCCACACTTTTCTTGACTCTTTGTTTCAAACAGGCAAATGCATCTGGGAAATGGGCACAAGTATAGGGAAACCGAGCCATTGTGACATCACCGATGAGGTTGGCTCTAAGGCATTATGACATCACAATAGGAGGGGCCAAAAAAAGTTCTCAGTCCAACCAGGAAGAGAACGATGTGGAGCCATGAAACTTACAAGCTATTCCACACTTTTCTTGACACTTTTCAAGGCAAATTCATCTGGGAAATGGGCACAAGTATAGGGAAACCGAGCCATTGTGACATTACTGATGAGTTTGGCTCTAAGGCATTATGACATCACAATAGGAGGGGCCGAAAAAAGTTCTCAGCCCAACCAGGAAGAGAACGATGTGGAGCCATGAAACTTACAAGCTATTCCACACTTTTCTTGACTCTTTATTGCAAACAGGCAAATGCATCTGGGAAATGGGCACAAGTATAGGGAAACCGAGCCATTGTGACATCACCGATGAGGTTGGCTCTAAGGCATTATGACATCACAACCGAAGGGGGTCCGAAAAAAGTTCTCAGCCCAACCAGGAAGAGAACGATGTGGAGCCATGAAACTTACAAGCTATTCCACACTTTTCTTGACTCTTTGTTTCATACAGGCAAATGCATCTGGGAAATGGGCACAAGTATAGGGAAACCGAGCCATTGTGACATCACCGATGAGGTTGGCTCTAAGGCATTATGACATCACAATAGGAGGGGCCGAAAAAAGTTCTCAGCCCAACCAGGAAGAGAACGATGTGGAGCCATGAAACTTACAAGCTATTCCACACTTTTCTTGACTCTTTGTTTCAAACAGGCAAATGCATCTGGGAAATGGGCACAAGTATAGGGAAACCGAGCCATTGTGACATCACCGATGAGGTTGGCTCTAAGGCATTATGACATCACAATAGGAGGGGCCAAAAAAAGTTCTCAGCCCAACCAGGAAGAGAACGATGTGGAGCCATGAAACTTACAAGCTATTCCACACTTTTCTTGACACTTTTCAAGGCAAATTCATCTAGTAAATGGGCCTTTGTGACATCACCGATGAGGCTGGCTCTTAGGAATTGTTGGAATGAGGCATTATGACATCACAATGGGCGGGGCCGCTGAAAAGTTCTCAGCCTAACCATAAAAGTTATGCTCATAAATTTACATGTTATTCCACACTTTTCTTGACACTGCTCGTTTAAATTCATATCATTGAAACAAAAGTGTCAAGAAAAGTGTGGATTAATTTGTAAGTTTCATGGCTCCACTGTACATCATTCTTTTCTTGGTTGTGCTGAGAAATTTTCAGTGGCCCCTCGTAAACGGTAGACCTTGCTTACAAGAGAACCAAGTTGCCTTGAATTTTTTGGGATTCAAGAATAATTTATGATTCACAAGTACTTATTAATTGGATCAAACCTTCATTCAAGATCAGCCTGAAAGAAAGTTCCAAGTATCTTGGGCAACCACCAGATGGCTATCGTCGGCATAAAAAGAAGCTACAATCCCAGATCCTGAATCAATAAGGCTACAGAGGATACGAAAACATTAATTCCCCCTTTTACAAAGCCGCATTAGGCTTTTTTTATCACCGGCCGCGGCGGTATTAACTCCAACGCTCATGGGATTTCTATGAGTGTTGGAGCTAATACCGCCGTGGCCGATGATTAAAAAAAGCCTAACGTGGCTTTGTAAAAGGAGCCCTAATTAAAATACCAGT
Organism: Geotrypetes seraphini; assembly: GCF_902459505.1. Classification (NCBI taxonomy): domain Eukaryota; kingdom Metazoa; phylum Chordata; class Amphibia; order Gymnophiona; family Dermophiidae; genus Geotrypetes; species Geotrypetes seraphini. The sequence goes on along the minus strand of NC_047089.1, from coordinate 7,105,692 downwards.
AGATGCCAACACTGACCCTTCCAGCACACTCAGAGAATAGTTAAGCTCTGGAACGTATTGCCAGAGGATGTGGTAAGAGCGGATAGCATAGCTGGTTTTAAGAAACGTTTGGACAAGTTTCTGGAGGAAAAGTCCATAGCCTGTTATAGAGAAAAACATGGGAGAAGCCACTGCTTGCCCTGTATTGGTAGCATGAAATATTGCTACACCTTGGGTTTTGGCCAGGTACTAGTGACCTGGATTAGCCACCGTGAGAACAGGCTACTGGGCTTGATGGACCATTGGTCTGACCCAGTAAGGCTATTCTTTTGTTCTTATGTTATGTTCTTAAATGAAAAAGGGAAGTTCACAGAAACTTAATCATTAACAACAACTTGAAAAGTACGATTTGAGAAATATGAATGAAACCAGTTTAGCATAACACCCGAGAACCTGGTCTCCTCCCATCAGAAGAGACAAATGATTTATTGTAATCACTCAGAGAATAGTTAAGCTCTGGAACACGTTGCCAGAGGTTGTGGCAAGAGCGGATAGCGTAGCTGGTTTTAAGAAAGGTTTGGACAAGTTCTTGGAGAAAAAGTCCATAGTTTGTTATTGAGAAAGACATGGGGGAAGCCACTGCTTGCCCTGGATCGGTAGCATGGAATGTGGCTACTCTTTGGAATTCTAGAATCTTGTTACTCTCTGGGATTTCAGAATCTTGCTATTCTTTGAGATTCCGTATGGAATGTTTCTACTCTTTGGGATTCCGGAATCTTGCTTTTGTTTGAGATTCTGCTTGGAATGTTGCTACTCTTTGGGTTTTGGCCAGGTCCTAGGGACCTGGATGGGCCACCGTGGGAACGGGCTACTGGGCTTGATGGTCCATTGGTCTGATCCAGTATGTTGTTATATTTACAGTATATTAAATAAATTGAACTTGAACTTTCCCATAGCTAATAATCCTCTCTGGTCATCCCAGTCCCTCTTGAATTTCCCTCCTGTTTTTCTTGGGAAGTTCTTGTTTGCATCCACCGCCCTTGCTAAGAAGGAATATTTCCTTGTATAAATCCTAAGTCTATTCTTTCACCTTCATATTACAATCCCTTGTTCGAAAACCTTATTTCTACTGAAAAATGATTGCCTTTCCTGCAAATAGCTAGCAAATATTTGAATGTCCCTAACATAATTCCATCTCCCCCTCCCCAAACAGCCTTACTTAAGTTATACTTAAATCTAAAGTCTTACCTCCGAGGTGTTTAATCCAGTTACCACGTCACGAAGCCGCATGAGATACCACGGTACAAAGGCATCCTAGTGAATTTCAAGGCAAAGCTCCTTTGAAACGGAAATGTGCCCTGGAGATGGACCCCCCCCCCCCCCAAAACCAGAACCCAGTATAATTTTCAAACAAAAGACAGTTTGCAGTACTCAACCAGTAAAAGACCTCTACAGACAGCAAGACAAAGTGGTAACTGTCCCATGAGAGAGCAAAGTAACAGGATCGCTAAGGAAGCAGCAATGCGGAAGTTGCTGGAGGATCCAGAGGTATAGAGAGAAAGCCAGACTGCTGAACAAAGCTTAAAAGAGAAGCTACTTCCCACTGCTGTGCATTTCAGGGGATGCTGCCAAATTTAAAACAGGCTGAGCATTTTTTTTTTTTTTTTAAAGCATGTGATGTAAACAACTGGTTCTGCCATGTGACTCTGGAAGAGGTCAGACCAATGGTCCATCAAGCCCAGTAGCCCGTTCTCACGGTGGCCAATCCAGGTCACTAGGACCTGGCCAAAACCCAAGGTGTAGCAATATTCCATACAGAATCCCAAGGAGTAGCAAGATTCCGGAATCCCAAAGAGTAACAAGATTTTAGAATCCCAAAGAGGAGCAACATTCCATACAGAATTCCAAGGAGTAGCAAGATTCTGGAATCCCAAAGAGTAGCAAAAGATTCCGGAACCCCCAAAGAGTAGCAACATTCCATTCAGAATCCTAAAGAATAGCAAGATTCCGGAATCCCAGAGAGCAACAAGGTTCTAGAATCCCAAAGAGTAGCAAAAGATTCTGGAACCCCAAAGAGTAGCAACATTCCATGCAAAATCTCAAAGAACAGCAAGATTCCAGAACCCCATGCTACCGATATTCCAATATTCCATGCTACCGATCCAGGGCAAGCAGTGGCTTCCCCCATGTCTTTCTCAATAACAGACTTTTCCTCCAGGAACTTGTCCAAACCTTTCTTAAAATCAGCTACGCTATCCACTCTTACCACTTCCTCTGGCAACGCATTCCAGAGCTTAACTATTCTCTGAGATAGATAGAAATGACACGGGGACAAATTTGTCTCCGTCCCCGCGTGTTCTAGGCTTTTGCAGATGAGGACAGAGCTTTCAGGGATGGGACAGGGATGGAGACAAATTTGTCCCTGTGTCATTCTCTAATAGGAAGCCATCCAACAGATATGAGGTAGAGATCTGACTTATTGCTCACAGTCTCCTGAAGGGAACTCCACAAAGCAAGCTGCTAAAGATCCCGGGTGAAAGTCGCCATCAGACCGCTATTTATTTCCCACGTTACCCTGTCCAGAGTCCAGAGAACAAGGAATAAAACTAGAAAAGTCAAGCTGAATGCTGGATAAGGAACCTGGAGGTGTTTTCATTTCTCAGGAAGTCAATCGACAGCCTTCTGTTTCTAAAGCAGAGGTTCAAGAGTAGAGCTACGTGGACGAGGCTCAGTTGACCTAGCAGGAGTCGATCGTTCCGATGTATGCTTGCTTCTGTCCTCCCTCTTACTGCTGTATCTTGTTCCGATACCATTTACTGGGCTATAGCAGCAGCAGAACGTCTCAAACGGAGCTCAAGAAGGCAATAGGAATTTTGCAGATGGCCTAGAAGGGGGCCAAGATGTGGGATGCTCCTTCGAACCTCTGCCATAACTCTCGATTCTGCACACTTGCAGATGAACCAGGGACTCTGAATTTTTCTGCAAAAACTGCAGAATTGTCTTTTAGAATTTACTGCTGGGGAGGGGGGGTTATCTAGTGGGAATTTTTTTTCTTCATCTGCAACATATGTAGGTCCCAGCTCAATATCTGTCGGGACCTGCATAAGAACATAAGAAGTTGCCTCTGCTGGGTCAGACCAGGGGTCCATCGCGCCCAGCAGTCCGCTCCCGCGGCGGCCCATCAGGTCCATGACCTGTAAGTGATCCTTTGTCTAAAACCCTTTAATCCCCATTTTTCTTCTATCTATACCCTTTCATGATCCTATCTCTACCTCTATCTATATCCCTCAATCCCCGTATCCTTCAGGAACTTGTCCAATCCCTCTTTGAAACCCCGTAATGTACTCTGTCCTATCACATCCTCTGGAAGCGCATTCCAGGTGTCCACCACCCTCTGAGTGAAAAAGAATTTCCTAGCATTGGTTCTAAACCTGTCCCCTTTCAATTTCTCTGAGTGCCCCCTTGTTCTTGTGGTTCCCAATAGGCTGAAGAATCTGTCCCTCTCCACCTTCTCTATGCCCTTCATGATCTTGTGAGTCTCTATCACGTCTCCTCTGAGTCTTCGCTTCTCCAGGGTGAAGAGCCCCAGCCTTTCCAGCCTCTCTGCGTATGAAAGGTTTTCCATACCTTTTATCATTCTTGTCGCTCTTCTCTGAACCCTCTCAAGTATCTCCATGTCCTTCTTTAGGTACGGCGACCAATATTGGACACACCAAAAACAATCCAATCCCCCCCCCCCCAAGCCTACTGTAACAGGCCTGATGGTCTAGTGCTCACCTGGAACGAAGTGAACTCCACTCACTCCTGCCCCTTGTGGCTCCTGATTGAAAATGGCCACCATGACCTCTAGAGCTAGTCTTGCAGTACTACCAGTAGAGGGTGACCCTCAGGAGCGAGTGGGAGTTACTCCTGCCCTGACAAGCATTAGACCACTAGGTAGCTTGCAGCCTCTGGTTGCTTCCTATCTTCTCTTAAGTTTTTCCAAGGTCTCATCCATTTTTCTTTTTTTTTCTCTCTCTCTCATGTCTTCTTCACCTCTTCTACTGCATCCATCGACATTGAATGGGAAATATCGGCTTTCTTCTATTGTATGACTCTGTCCACTCAGATTTCATTCATTCTTAGAATCCAGTCTCGTCTCCTCTCTCTTTTTTTTCTGCTTTTTATCTCTGTCACCCAGGCCCTCCCATTCTGTTTCTCTGATTTCTCAGGAGTGTCCTAGTGGTGACATCAGCTGCCTCATCACCCTGAGGTTGTGAGTTTAATTCCCACGGCAGCTCCTTGTGACTCTGGGTGAGTCACTTAACACTTCATTGTCCCATGTAAACTGTTTTGATTGTGTAAAGCCCACAGAAAAAGTGTTATATGAAGTCCCATTCCCTTAATCCTTCACCCTGCCGTGCAGCATCTTTTGTCTCTCTCTCTTTCCTCTCATCCATTCAGCATATCCTGTGTCTCTCTTCCCTCTTCCCAATCATTCATAATCTCCTCTATGTTGCCCCCTCCCCCGAATCGGACCCCCTGCCCCCGCCATGCAGGATTTTCTTTCTATCACCCCCTTTCCCTCTGCCCCACCCCAGCCATGCAGGATCTCCTCTCCTCCCCTCCGCCATATCCATCCACTATCTACTCTCTCTCCATCCCCTCCCCCAGCCATGCAGGATCTCTTCCCCTCCCCTCCGCCATATTCATCCAATATCTCCTCTCTCCCCACGCCCTCCCCAACCATGCAGGATCTCCTCTCCTCCCCTCCACCATATCCATCTACTATCTCCTCTCTCCCCACCCCCCAGCCATGCAGGATCTCCTCTGCCCCTTTCTCTCTTCTCCCACCATCCAACATCACCTCTCTCTTTCTCCTGTCCAAGTGCCTCTGTCTCTCTCACCTTCTCTGTTTTCTTCCTTTCTATCCACCCTACCATCCAATATGGCCCCTCCTTCTCTCATTCCTCACTCAGCCTCTCTTCTCCCACCATTCACCACTGCCTGTTTCTCACCCCAATATTCACTGCTGGTACCTTAACGAGTACCAGGGTGGAAAATCCAGGCTCAAGCTGCCTCCCAGAAACTAACCACATATTCAGCCCCTCCGTTGGTTAGCTAAGCAGGTACATGGGTTGTGTATCGGTGGGGGGGGGGGGGAGTTCCTGATCATCTCTCCTTCAGAAGCCCCTCAGGACCAACCCCTCATAATTTTCTTCCACATCATGCTTCTTTCCTGAAGCTCCCACTCCATGAGCACCCTTCCCTCCCAAACACCCCCTCAAAAGCAACCCCCTTCCAAAAGACCACCCACCCACCCACCTTCTGGGCCTAATTTTAGGCTTCTTTAATAGTCTGTTCGCTCCTGTACATACTGGCTCTAGCTTAAAGGGTTGTATATGGATTTTGAGCAGCTTGTGAGAGTGTTTTATAGGGTCATGGAAGAGTGTGGAAGTTCTTGGGGTTTGTAACTAATTTTTAAGAACAAGCAGTGGATTTCCCTAAGTCATCTCAATGGCCTATGGACTTCTCTTGTAGGAAATTAGCCAAGCCTTTTTTTAAACCCGCTAAGCTAACCGATTTCACCACATTCTCCGGCAATGAATTCTAGAGTTTAAACTCTAGGGGAGGAGGTGGTCGTGGAAGAGTGGGATCTATTGCATGAACGAACATTTTCTGAATACCCACAACTCTACGATAACTATGTTCCCTCTAAACAAAGCACATGAGCAAACTCATACATTCTAGGAGCATCACTCACAAAAATACTTGCAAATCTGGAAAATTGCTGGGTTTTAGGACTTGTTGCTCACACACCTGGCCAATTCTTAGAGGTAGAATTGACTGAGACTAGGATCCCGGGGTAGTGTGGCAATACCTGAAGGTAGGGCTACCATGCGTCCTCTGGAAGGACTTTTTCAGATATGTCCTTCAAGGTTTTTAATATTTAGGAAAATATCCTCTTTTTCTTTTATGTGCCTATGACCTATGGAGAAAAAACGTCTTTTGCCTATTAGTCAGTCTGAACACACGGGGGCGCTAAAGAGAGAAAAAGGCATTGCTGATCTCAAAGGAATTTTGTTCATACTTTAAGCATATGTCATGCAAAGACCTTTACACATGTCTCAGAACCAGCCAAAGTTGTTGAGGGATATTCGCTTTTCTGTTAAGTGCGTTTAGTCAAACTCAAATCCAGATGCTTTTGAAAAGTAGATGATTGTCTACTGTTTGATGTGTTCATTAGCTAAAAGCTATTTACACATTGGCTACGATTAAAATAGTAGTAGTAGAAGGGGAAACTGACAGCATTTTCAGCTTACAAGAAAAAAGAGAAACTCAAAAAGACTAAGACACTGCGTCACAGACTTTTACAGTTTGACAGGAAACAGAAAAAGGGAGTAGTAGGTTTACAGGCAAAGTGGCAGCAATTACAGAGAGGGATGGAGGGAGCTAAAGAGATAGTTTCAAGTTTATTAAAATTTTGATATAACAATAAAAAACAGTTTTGGGGGGAGGACAACATAAAACAATTTAAACAGGCAAACATACAATCAATGTACACAATTAATAAGGAAAAGGAGTGAACTACAATTATTAAAGAAAGTAAGAGAACATTTAAGGAAAAACAACATCAGGAGGGTAATTAAAAATGTTTTACAATAAAACAAGGTCTAAAAATGAAAGGGAGAAGTTGTGACCTATATATAGATCTGGTTAGATTTAAATATTTGAGCCTGAGATTGTTGATAAAAGAGTTATCCTGTTTATGACTCGAATGCATCTTTGTATAGGTGGCTTTTTAATGTGCTTTTACATTTTTCTAAAGAAGTTTCACCACGCAGATAAATTGGTAACTTGTTCCATAGCTGGGGTGCTATGATTGAAAAAGTTGTAGCTCTTCTGATGCCTATTATTTTCAGAGACGGGACGGTCAGCAAATGCTGATCTGTTGATCTTAGAGATCTGGCTGGGGAATTACCGAAAGTAATTACAAGGAGGACATTTTGAACTTGGAAACAAAACAAGTAGAATATTGGCCCATAAACCCCACAACAGTCAAAACTAGAAATATGTTCAAAATTAAAGATTCCCAAGGGAAGGATTTTAGATTCTTTATTTATGTCCTTGGGGTATATTGCCTTCTCTGTGATCAGCGGTTTACCTAAGAGTAGGGTTAGCAGATTTTTCAAACGGAAAATCTGGACCCATGGCCCGTCGCCAGGCCCACCCCATTCTGCCCCCGGGCTCATCCCCAGCCCCGCCCCCCTTGACCTGCACAATCAATGAGAGATATCGGGACAGCATTCGGAGAACATGTCTAGGGAAATCCTGACTTCTCGTAACCCTACCTAAGAGATTACAATAAACAAGGTTAGAAATGGATGCCATAAAATCAATAGTACAGGTCAACAGTCAAGGAGAGAGACAGACCCAAAAGAACTGGCAATGTCAAACAGGTGCCAATCCATATGTTAATTCAAAGTAAAATGTTTTTAAACTCAGCCCTGAATTTCTGAAAGGATGGTTGAGATCTGTTATAAGAATAGCCTTACTGGGTCAGACCAATGGCTCATCAAGCCCAGTAGTCCATTCTCACGGTGGCCAATCCAGGTCACTAATACCTGTCCAAAACCAAAGAGTAGCGACATTCCATGCCACCAATCCAGGGCAAGCAGTGGCTTCCCCCATGTCTTTCTGAATGACAGACTATGGACTTTTCCTCCAGGAACTTGTCCAAACCTTTCTTAAAAGGTAAGGCGTTCCAAAGTTCAGGAGCCAAAATCGCCATGTTTCTAGTCCATTCAGGAAACACTCTTTTAGCCGCTGGGAGAACTAAATGACAACCATCTAGGGAACGAAATGAGCGAGAGGTAGTCTATGAGTAACCAGGGCTAATAGATATGAAGGAATACCCCGATTATAGAGCATCTTAAACATAGTAACATAGTAAATGACAGCAGATAAAGACCTGAACGGTCCATCCAGTCTGCCCTGTAATCATAATTTCATGATTAAATTAAAATATCTTTTTCCTTTGATATTTCTGGGCCATAGACCTTAGATATCCACCTGGTACTGTCCTTAGCTTCTAACTGCTGGAGTTGCCATTGAAGCTGGTGTCCCTCTAGTTCCAGGTTTTGGGGTTTTTTTTTCACTTTTTATTTATTTATAATTTCTATACAACCATAAAATGGTACAGGAAATACTGAAATACAAATATTTAATCAATACAGACTAGAGAAAATATACAAAGCAATATGCTAACTATATAGTCCTCAATTTAAGGAGGTAGGCAAGACAAAAAAAGAAAACCCCCTGGGGAGAAGGGATATAAGTACAATAAAACATATAACAAAAGGAGCAGCAATGAGGTTTAACCTACTTATTTAGTCTAAATTCCGCACTAATCACTTGATTCATTCTGGCTGCATTGAGATCCCTTTACTCTCCAGAAAGAAACCTAATTGGGCAGGCTCAAAAAATATATATTTATTCCCTTGATAGGAAATAAAACATTTGCAAGGAAATCTTAACTGAAAAGTTGCACCCATTGAAATCACTTTAGGGCCAAATGGCTCCGTTCCATGAAGGAGATTTTATGCCAGTCCTGGATTTCTGTAAAGCTTCTCACTCTGATCCACCTCTGATTGCATTGAATGGAGTCAAGAACAACTCCCCCTCTGCCTTCAGATGTAAGTGCAGAACCAGGACAGGTCAAAGTCTCCTGGAGACGTTGCTTCCTGCAGTGAGAGTGGCTGGGCACTAGATGGCACTTCTGAGCAAATGAATAGCTGAACAGCTACCAAGGCAAGCAAAACATTTGATTACATTTTAACCTGATATACAAGCAAGGTCTTGCAGTACAAGTACATACAGTATACACGTGTCACATCGTCACAACTGAGCCGATGGCTCTTCTCTCTCTGACGCTCAGAGTATAGTGACTGTTCTAAACGAGCAAGGTCTTCCAATACGAGTACGTACAGTATACACACATCACAACTGAGCCGATGGCTCTTCTCTCTCTCTTGCTGCAGGAGTGAAGTGACTGTTCTAAACGAGCGAGGTCTTGCGATACGAGTACATACAGTATACACGCGTCACATCGTCACAACTGAGCCGATGGCTCTTCTCTCTCTGACGCTCAGAGTGTAGTGACTGTTCTAAACGAGCAAGGTCTTCCAATACGAGTACGTACAGTATACACACGTCACAACTGAGCCGATGGCTCTTCTCTCTCTCTCGCTGCAGGAGTGAAGTGACTGTTCTAAACGAGCGAGGTCTTGCGATACGAGTACATACAGTATACACGCGTCACATCGTCACAACTGAGCCGATGGCTCTTCTCTCTCTGACGCTCAGAGTATAGTGACTGTTCTAAACAAGCAAGGTCTTCCGATACGAGTACGTACAGTATACACACGTCACAACTGAGCCGATGGCTCTTCTCTCTCTCTCGCTGCAGGAGTGAAGTGACTGTTCTAAACGAGCGAGGTCTTGCGATACGAGTACATACAGTATACACGCGTCACATCGTCACAACTGAGCCGATGGCTCTTCTCTCTCTGACGCTCAGAGTATAGTGACTGTTCTAAACAAGCAAGGTCTTCCGATACGAGTACGTACAGTATACACACGTCACAACTGAGCCGATGGCTCTTCTCTCTCTCTCGCTGCAGGAGTGAAGTGACTGTTCTAAACGAGCAAGGTCTTGCGATACGAGTACATACAGTATACACGCGTCACATCGTCACAACTGAGCCGATGGCTCTTCTCTCTCTGACGCTCAGAGTGTAGTGACTGTTCTAAACGAGCAAGGTCTTCCAATACGAGTACGTACAGTATACACACGTCACAACTGAGCCGATGGCTCTTCTCTCTCTCTCGCTGCAGGAGTGAAGTGACTGTTCTAAACGAGCAAGGTCTTGCGATACGAGTACATACAGTATACACGCGTCACATCGTCACAACTGAGCCGATGGCTCTTCTCTCTCTGACGCTCAGAGTGTAGTGACTGTTCTAAACGAGCAAGGTCTTCCAATACGAGTACGTACAGTATACACACGTCACAACTGAGCCGATGGCTCTTCTCTCTCTCTCGCTGCAGGAGTGAAGTGACTGTTCTAAACGAGCGAGGTCTTGCGATACGAGTACATACAGTATACACGCGTCACATCGTCACAACTGAGCCGATGGCTCTTCTCTCTCTGATGCTCAGAGTATAGTGACTGTTCTAAACAAGCAAGGTCTTCCGATACGAGTACGTACAGTATACACACGTCACAACTGAGCCGATGGCTCTTCTCTCTCTCTCGCTGCAGGAGTGAAGTGACTGTTCTAAACGAGCGAGGTCTTGCGATACAAGTACATACAGTATACACGCGTCACATCGTCACAACTGAGCCGATGGCTCTTCTCTCTCTGACGCTCAGAGTGTAGTGACTGTTCTAAACGAGCAAGGTCTTCCAATACGAGTACGTACAGTATACACACGTCACAACTGAGCCGATGGCTCTTCTCTCTCTCTCGCTGCAGGAGTGAAGTGACTGTTCTAAACGAGCGAGGTCTTGCGATACGAGTACATACAGTATACACGCGTCACATCGTCACAACTGAGCCGATGGCTCTTCTCTCTCTGACGCTCAGAGTGTAGTGACTGTTCTAAACGAGCAAGGTCTTCCAATACGAGTACGTACAGTATACACACGTCACAACTGAGCCGATGGCTCTTCTCTCTCTCTCGCTGCAGGAGTGAAGTGACTGTTCTAAACGAGCGAGGTCTTGCGATACGAGTACATACAGTATACACGCGTCACATCGTCACAACTGAGCCGATGGCTCTTCTCTCTCTGACGCTCAGAGTATAGTGACTGTTCTAAACGAGCAAGGTCTTCCAATACGAGTACGTACAGTATACACACGTCACAACTGAGCCGATGGCTCTTCTCTCTCTCTCGCTGCAGGAGTGAAGTGACTGTTCTAAACGAGCGAGGTCTTGCGATACAAGTACATACAGTATACACGCGTCACATCGTCACAACTGAGCCGATGGCTCTTCTCTCTCTGATGCTCAGAGTATAGTGACTGTTCTAAACAAGCAAGGTCTTCCGATACGAGTACGTACAGTATACACACGTCACAACTGAGCCGATGGCTCTTCTCTCTCTCTCGCTGCAGGAGTGAAGTGACTGTTCTAAACGAGCAAGGTCTTGCGATACGAGTACATACAGTATACACGCGTCACATCGTCACAACTGAGCCGATGGCTCTTCTCTCTCTGACGCTCAGAGTGTAGTGACTGTTCTAAACGAGCAAGGTCTTCCAATACGAGTACGTACAGTATACACACGTCACAACTGAGCCGATGGCTCTTCTCTCTCTCTCGCTGCAGGAGTGAAGTGACTGTTCTAAACGAGCGAGGTCTTGCGATACGAGTACATACAGTATACACGCGTCACATCGTCACAACTGAGCCGATGGCTCTTCTCTCTCTGACGCTCAGAGTATAGTGACTGTTCTAAACAAGCAAGGTCTTCCGATACGAGTACGTACAGTATACACACGTCACAACTGAGCCGATGGCTCTTCTCTCTCTCTCGCTGCAGGAGTGAAGTGACTGTTCTAAACGAGCGAGGTCTTGCGATACGAGTATATACAGTATACACGCGTCACATCGTCACAACTGAGCCGCTGGCTCTTCTCTCTCTGACGCTCAGAGTGTAGTGACTGTTCTAAACGAGCAAGGTCTTCCGATACGAGTACGTACAGTATACACACGTCACAACTGAGCCGATGGCTCTTCTCTCTCTCTCGCTGCAGGAGTGAAGTGACTGTTCTAAACGAGTGAGGTCTTGCGATACGAGTACATACAGTATACACGCGTCACATCGTCACAACTGAGCCGATGGCTCTTCTCTCTCTGACGCTCAGAGTGTAGTGACTGTTCTAAATGAGCAAGATCTTGCGATATAAGTTTGTAAAGTATTTTGTATTAAAGTTTTTGGGTTATGGATTGAATCGTCCGAGTTTCTATTATTTCTTAAGGGGAAATTCGCTTTGCTATACGAGCGCTTTGGATCACGAGCATGCTTCTGGAACGAATTATGCTCACAAACCAAGGTTTGACTGTATTTTCTTTTAGAATTCAACATGCAACAAAAATCAGAAAAAAACATAAATGCAGGGAAACCCCTTAACACAGGACATAATTATCATTGATTAGTCCACAATGGTGCTGGAAACATACTGTCAACAGAGAATCAATCCCTTGTGAGCCATATTTCAAACCCTGAAGTGACAGGGTTGACAGTCATAAGTCCACTGCTAAACCCAAACTCTTAAAGGGAAAGAAGCAAGAACAGGCAAACACCTATTTATCTATTTCTAGGAATGCAGCTAGAATAAATATTAGCAGAAAACAGGTATATAGAGTCCCAATTGTTAGCACCTAGGATCAACAGATCGCCAAAAGAGGAACATAACTCAGTCTGGCCAAAGTCGTCATCGAACCTGGTGGTTTTGCGGCAGCGGCGTCTTCGATCCTGCCAATGGCAGCAACGTTAATTTGGTAGAGGACAGATCATACACCATCAGCTTTTTCGACATCCCTGTCCCTGAAGAAAGTTTTAATACGCGTCGGCATGGGATGTTGCTCCATATCAAACTAAGTTTTTAGATAGACTACAATAAGAACATAAGAATGGTCCATCAAGCTCAGTAGCCCGTTCTCATGGTGGCCAATCCAGGTCCCCAGTACCTGGCCAAAACCCAAGGTGTAGCAACATTCCAGCATTTCAAAGAATAGCAAGATTCCGGAACCCCAATGAGAGCAACATTCCAAAGCTGAGATTGTGATGTCATAATGCCTCAGTGCCAACCTCAGCAGTGATGTCACAGTGGCTTGATTGTCCTATACTTGGCACACGTAAGAGCATAAGAACAACCATGCTGGGTCAGACCAATGGTCCATCAAGCCCAGTGGCCCGTTCTCATGGTGGCCAATCCAGGTCACTAGTACCTGGCCAAAACCCAAATAGTAGCAACATTCCATGCTACCGCTCCAGGGCAAGTAGAGGCTTCCCCCATGTCTTAATAACATACTATGGACTTTTCCTCCAGGAATTTGTCCAAACCTTCCTTAAAACCAGCTACGCTATCCGATTTTACCACAACCTCTGGCAATTTGTTCCAGAGCTCAACTATTCTCTCAGTGAAAAAATTTCCTCCAGTTGGTTTTAAAAGTATTTCCCTGTAACTTTATCGAGTGTCCCCTAGTCTGCGTAATTTTTGACGGAGTGAAAAATCGATCCACTTGTACCCGTTCTACTTTACTCAGGATTTTGAAGACTTCAATCCTATCTCCCCTCAACCGTCTCTTTTCCAAGTCAAATAGCCCTAACCTTTTTAGTCTTTCCTCATACGAGAGACGTTCCATCCCCTTTATCATCTTGGTGGCTCTTCTTTGAACCTTTTCTAGCACTGCTATATCTTTCTTGAGATAAGGAGACCAGAATTGAACGCAATACTCCAGATGAGGTCACACCATGGAGCGATACAGAGGCATTATAACATTCTTAGTCTTGTTAATCATCCCTTTTAAAATAATTTCTAGCATCTTGTTTGCTTTTTTCGCCACCACCGCACATTGGGCGGTAATAGCAGTAAAAGATCAAATCACCAGGATCGATGACGACTTTGGCCAGACTGAGTTGCGTTACTCTTTTGGTGATCTGAGGATCCTAGATACTAACAGTTGGTGCACTCTATACCTGTTTTCTGCTAATACAAAGAGTTATTGTAGCGTTCTAGGTACATTTGTGGTAGATTACACGCACCATCAGTAGAATAGTCAGACTGTAGCTAAGTGGGATGAGTTAGGCTAGAATAAATATGGCACAGCAAGGTGCAGAGTTGGCCCAAAAAACCAAACAGGGAATTCTTCACCCAAAAGCTAGCCAGTTCCCTAGGCTGAAAACTGACACCAAATTACATAGCATCAAAACTTCAAAATTACGTCCCCAACCGATCACTGAGATCCCAAACAGAAAAACGGCTGGTCCTGCTACCAGGCCGCTCACCCACACCTGTGACAGCCCGAAGACGCTCATATTCTCATTAAATACCCAGAATGTGGCACGTCATCCCCCCATCCATTAGATCCCTAGACAGTCTTTGGAACTTCAGAAAAGCCGTGAAAACCTTCCTCTTTACAAACCCAGCTCCTTGAAGAGCCACGTCTACACCCCGGACGGATGGGATCCCAAAAACACCACCTAATATAACACACGGAATCTCGCTAAAACTCTAATGCCACCGCAAATATAACCAGAATTACTACCACATTCTCTGACAACAAAGATGCACCCACCTGCAAAGAAAAGCTATTTCACTTCCTGGTATATCTACACTGAAAATGCTGCAATTTAAACCACCCTATGTCCACTAAGTCTGTATTTGTACATCGAAATGTTATATCTATACTGTAATTGCTGTAATCTAAACCCTTGTCCATGCTGTAAAGTCTGTGTCTCACTAAAATTTGTCCTACCTATAATAGGAATGTACTCCTGTAACCCGTTCTGGGCTCCTTTGGAAGACGGGCTAAATCTAATATAATAAAATGGTAGGCCGCGCATGCGCACTAAAAAAAACGTGTTCCCTGATCCGTCGCGAAAACACGATTGCGCATGCGCGGGTTTTACGTCACCACTTACTCGTGGCGCCTTTCAAATAAAAATAAAAAATTACACAGCTGCGGCGGCCTTCCTCACACCCGCATCTCACTGTGAATGGTACCGGCTCCTCTCTCGAACTGCACCAGGATCGAGAGAGGAGCTGCAGCGCCGGCTTTCAACTTAAAACAAACAAAAAAAAACCTTAACTGGAGATTGCCGCTCTCACCTGGCTCCCACTGTGCAAACCCCCCCCCCAACTGGAGATCGCCACTCTCACCCCACTCCCCCCCCAACTGGAGATCGCCGCTCTCACCCGCTCCCACTGTGCAAACCCCCCCCCCCCAACTGGAGATCGCCACTCTCACCCCACTCCCCCCCAACTGGAGATCGCCGCTCTCACCCGCTCCCACTGTGCAAACCCCCCCCCCCCCAACTGGAGATCGCCACTCTCACCCCACTCCCCCCCCAACTGGAGATCGCCGCTCTCACCCGCTCCCACTGTGCAAAACCCCCCCCCCCCCATGGGAGGATGCACCGCAGCAAAGTGCTGCACAGGTACTGGAGGGGGAGAGACATATCGCTTCTGCACCGGTACAAACATCCCTCCAGCGTTGGCACTCGCTGCACGTTAAACAGGCTGCTTCGGCCTTTCTTCTGCAGTTGAGTCCCTTTGCCGCGTCACTTATTACGTCATCAATGACGCAACAGAGAGCCTCAACGGCAGAAGAAAGCCGAAGCAGCCTGTTTAAGTGCAGCGAGTGCCAACGCTGGAGGGAGGTTTGATATTAAAGTCTTGCTAGGAGGGTCGCAGAGTCAGCGGGGGTTGGGCTGGGAGGGGAGAGAAGCGTCTGCCTCGGGTGCTTCAGGCAGCAGCAGCGTTTACAATTCGCTGCTGTTGCCGGCTTCAGACCTTCCTCTCTGGCCGGTCCTGCCTACTTCCTGTTTTCATGAAGACAGGACCGGCCAGAGAGAAAGACCTGAAGCCAGCAACAGCAATGAATTGTGAATGCTGCTGCTGCCAATGAAGTAGTTAAATGAGGAAAGGGAGCAGAGGGGGAGAGAATGGCTTGGAGGGAAGGAGGAAGGCAAAAGGAAGGAGGAGATGGAGAGAGGCCATATGGGAGAGAAAGAGAGAGATGGAAAGAGAAGAGAGGGCAGTGAATGGAAGGGGCAACATAGAGGGTGAACAGCATTCTAGCACCAGTTAATGTAACGGGCTTAACCCTTTCAGGACCATAAGGATCGTAGGCCAATTTTTGTGGTTTTGACGACATTTTTATGGTAAAAAGGGCTTGCAGATGCCAAAAAATTGATTTTTTTTTGTGAAATATCATTATTTTTATTTTAAAAAAATCACACTTCTGGCTTATGGACAGTGTGGCAAGTGAATCTTCTCGTCAATCTAGCAACGACGCTAATGAATGAATGTCGGAACCAGTTTGTTTACATAAAGGCAGTATCATATGGAATCCGTACATATCAAATTTAGAACTGTAGACTATCCCAATCAAAATTTATAGGATTTTAAAGTTATGGGACAAATATGTCCCTTGGTCCTGAAAGGGTTAAAGACTAGTAAAGACATAAAATAAAAATAGGTGAAATACTAAAGTAAATTTTAGATGTATATACTGCACCTTCTTTATAACAGTAGAGCTCGGCACGGTTTACAAGAAATTAGAAAGGAGAACAGATATAATATGGAGAGGAGCGAAATTTACAACTTTGAAAATAGCCAAGTTTTCAGATGTTTTTGAAATGGTTGGAAAGAGCCCAGATCGCGCAGTCGAATAGGAAAATTATTCCACAGCTCAATAATTTTGAAAAGTAGAGATTTCCCTAATTTGCCAATGTAGGTAACGCCTTTTGATGTAGGAAAAGACAATTTAAATTTTGAAGTCGATCTGGTAATGTCGGATCTTACAGAATTCCAAGTCAGGGGAATTGAAGGAGGAAGGATGCCAGGCAAGATCTTAAAATGTTAGGCAGGCACATTTAAAATAAACCCTGGAAATTATTGGAAGCCAATGAAGTTTATGCTGGAGCGGAGAGACGTGATCAAATTTACTTTTTGCAAAGATCAGCCTAGCAACATATTCTGGATCAGTTGAAGTCTTTGAAAGCTTTTCCTGGTCAAGCCTAAATAGACTGAATCACAGTAATCCAGCCTCGAACAAGGACAGCAAAATGTTGATGATGGAAACAAGATCTCACTTTCCTCAACATATGGAGACTAAAAAAACATTTTTTTTTACCAGAGAATTAAGATGTTCGGTGAATAAAAGTGTTGAATCTATAATGACACCCAGAACTTTACTTGAGAATTCAATCTGCAGTGAAGATCCTGAAGGCAACAGAATGGACAAAGGTAGATGCTCTAATTTTGGGCCAAGCCAAAGTAACTTTGTTTTGGACTCGTTCAGTTTCATTTGTACAATAAGGGCCCAAGACTGAAGTTTCATTATACATTAGGTTAGTGAGATTCGAGTCTATCTCAAAGATGTTGTCTGCATACGTAAATAGCGTTTTGCAGGGGGATAAAAGGAGAAGCTTCAAAGTAGTCATGTACCGTATTTTTCGCTCTATAAGACGCACTTTTTTTCCCCAAAAAGTGGGTGGAAATAAGGGTGCGTCTTATAGAGCGAATACTAACTAACCCCCTCCCCTACCTTAATTTCTCCGGCGGTCTGGCAGTCCGGCGGTCCAGCGCTGTAGGGCAGGAGCATTCAGCTTCCCGCCCTTCCATCCGGCTTTCTCCCCAGCGGCAGGCAGAGTCAGAGCGGCAAGAAGGCAGGCGTGAGTTTTTCACTTCCTGCCTTGCCACTCCGTGAATGGCGGTCCAGCCCTACAGCCTCCTGTCCGTCTCTCCTTTCTCCCCCCCGAACGGCACCAGCAGAGTGGCAAGCAGGCAGGTGTGAGTTTTTGCCTTTATCTGCCATCATGTACAAGGGGGCACTCAGAGAAATTGAGAGGGGAAAGGTTTAGAACAAATGCCAGGAAGTTCTTTTTCACCCAGAGGGTGGTGGATACATGGAACGCGCTACCGGAGGATGTGATAAGCAGAAGCACGCTACAGGGCTTCAAAGAGGGTCTGGGCAGGTACCTGGAGGACAAAGGGATTGAGGGGTACAGATAAGAGTAGAGGTAAGGTTAGAGGGATAGGATTAGAGGTAATTTGTAAAATTAGTCAGAGACCACTGTTCAGGCAGTGGGCCTGATGGGCCGCCGTGAGAGCAGACCGCTGGGCGAGATGGACCTCTGGTCTGCCTCAGCGGAGGCAACTTCTTATGTTCTTATGTTTATATAACCATAAAGCTCTATAACCTCACAATGCAGGTGTAAAGAGCCTTAGCCTATAGGAAGAGGAGATGCAAATGTTAAGAGCCTTAGCCAATAGGGAGAGGAGGAGATAGTGGATGGGCCATTTGGCCTTTATCCGCCATCATGTTTCTATAACATAAAGCTCTATGACCTCACAATGCAGGTGTAAAGAGCCTTAGCCTATAGGAAGAGGAGATGCAAATGTTAAGAGCCTTAGCCAATAGGGAGAGGAGTGGATGGACAGACTGGGTGGGCCATTTGGCCTTTATCTGCCATCATATTACAATGTTTCTATAACCATAAAGCTCTATGACCTCACAATGCAGGTGTAAAGAGCCTTAGCCTATAGGAAGAGGAGATGCAAATGTTAAGAGCCTTAGCCAATAGGGAGAGGAGGAGATAGTGGATGTTGTGGATGGACCATTTGGCCTTTATCTGCCATCATGTTTCTATAACTATAAAACTCTATGACATCACAATGCAGGTGTAAAGAGCCTTAGCCTATAGGAAGAGGAGATGCAAATGTTAAGAGCCTTAGCCAATAGGGAGAGGAGGAGATAGTGGATGGGCCATTTGGCCTTTGTCTGCCATCATGTTTCTATAACCAAGTAGCTCTATGACCTCACAATGCAAGTGTTAAGAGCCTTAGCCAATAGGAAGAGGAGATTCAAATGTTAAGAGCCTTAGCCAATAGGGAGAGGAGGAGATAGTGGATGCTGCAGATGGACCATTTGGCCTTTATCTGCCATCATGTTTCTATGTTACAAGCCAAGGCTCGCTGGAGTAATGCTAAAGAGAAGGAGCTCAAGCTATTCTGGTATTTTCTAGAGCCAAAAATAGACTTTTCTGAAGTAGAACCGGAAGAGGACCATATGTCTGTGTGTTCTGAGACTGATTTAATGGAAAATAAAACAGAACCGATGGATTGCAATGAGTTATACAGAATGCAGCCCTATGGGAGAATCACCACTGTGGCTTTGTAAAAGTAGCCCTAAGAATGAACACGTGCTACTTTTTCTCTTTTCCAAATTTGAGCAGCTGCGTAAAAACTTTCCCACGTGAAGAGCAAGAGGTCCTTTGCCTTAACACATGCTAATGTAGCTTTACTGATGGAGATTCAAAGAAAGAGTGTTTCTCCAAGAGAGTATTTAGGGGAAAAGAGTCAGACACATTTCACTATGTAAGAAATTTCTTTTTTTTTTTTATTTTTTATTTTTGTTCCTGGGTAAAAAGTGTTCTTTCTTAATTGCCTATGAACGGAAGTATAGAAAATGGCTATCATTCCCCTCAAACGTTGCTTTTCTGACCAGGACATCAATATTTTGAAATGGACCTTTTTTTTTTTTTTGCAGAACATTCCAGATTGATTCTAAGCTGAGTAAACTTAGGGGCCCTTTTCTGAGGCGGCAGACGCATTTTGCTATGGACGCGACCAGTATATCAAGAACCCTAATAAAGCCTGCGACTCATAAGGCTCTAGCCCACAGCAGTATTAAAGCATTTGAAACATCAAAATATCCAGCACCTGATGAAGTTCTGTAGACAACCATAGAACGAAACGGAGATCTTCCGTCGCACTTCATCTCTGCGCCTTGGTAGAGTAAAATCCAAGCTACGTATTACATAGATTAAATTGTGGGTCTCCATTAGGAGTAAAAATGAATAATTGAAGAAATAACATAAGAAATCTTAAACGTATCCAAAGGGGTGATTTATTTAAGGATTAAGACTTCATACAAGCATTAATTTATATAAATATTTCAGATATTTAAAAATAAAAAAATGCAAAAAGAGATGCTTTGGACTGCTAAGACCAATTCTAACAGCAAATAACCGCGAGCACTTGAGATCTTTTAGTCTCTCTCTCTCTAGAAAACATAAAACTAAGACAGGCTCATTCCAGCATAGGCCTATCTTTATTAGGGTTGTTTAAACATATTCATTGGCAATCTTTCAAGACAAGTGCTCCAGAGAAGCATCTGCCAAGATGTGCGATGCCTGCAAGGCAGATTTCGGCACGCCGGTTGGGGGATCAAGACAAACCTTGGGCACCTCACTTCACTTGCGAGCACTGCCAAAAAAACTCCAAAAGGTAAGACAAGTTTGTTTTTCACTAGGATGGCAGAATTATCTTCTATAAAATTTCTTTGAATGTTTCAGGTTTTTTTAATATATTTAAGGGGTCCTTATATTAAGGTGCGCTAATCGATTTAGCACGCACTAAATGCTAAGGCATCCATTATATCCTATGGGCATCTTAGCATGTAGCGTGCACTAAATCAGTTAACACACCTTAATAAAAGGACTCTGAAATTTTCAATGCTATTTGAAATATATATCATATGATATATGAAATATATGATATGTGATATATAGGAAATATGTTGTAGGAATCTCATTCATATTAGTCATAGGTGAAATAATTTATTGTTTTCATTACCTCAATTTCATTTTGTTCTTCTACAGAATAGTACAGAGGGGAAAAGAGAGCCATGAAGTTTGCTATCCCAACAATTTTTTTTTTTTGGGGGGACCCACTAACCACTCAAGCAACTGCTACCTCCAAACAAGATATAAGGAGCTGGTGTACAAGCTTGTTCAGATGCAGAATGAGGGTACGGCCAGTCACGTTATGTATTAAAGGCTTCCAGGACAAGACTATTTTGTAGATTTACTAATGACTTCTTCAAACCTGAATATAAGGTGAGTAATATTCAAGTACAGGAAGGATTTTCCAATCTCAGGAGTTGAGGCAGTGGAGGGTTTGGTAGCACTTGTGGAAGAAATAGGAACCGAATCCTGGCTTCCCCGCTTCTCAGCTCCATGCTCTAAAGGCTTCACCTCCTGCCTTCATTTGAAACAGCGGCAGAAGTAAACAGGACCACAAATTCGGGTTGGCCGGGACCCAATGTGTATTTAAGGCTCCTGCAATAGCCAGGAGACAGGGTCAAAGGGAGCAAGGCAGAAAGGTCAGAGTGAAAGAGAGAGCCACTGGATGGGTTCCAGGAACTAGCACATTTCAGGGTCTAAGGTACAACATCGGAGGTGGGCGCTTGGAGAGTCTTGAGCTGTGACGGCAAGAATCCATATCAGACAGATCTAAGAAGATAGGGGAGTTTCTTCAGGCAGAAAAGGCTTCGTTTCTACCTCCTGCCTAATAGAGGAGGAAGCTGGCAGAAACAATTCAGGGCAATTCATTGCTAAACAATCCACGGTCTATTTTTAACAGGTTTCCCAAGAAGCCTGTAAATTTAAAAGCACTAGAAAGCCCACATTATCATACAGTCTGTTCAAAGTGGCACAATTTTGTGCTTTCAAAACAGTAGTGAAGTCGGAGGGGGGGGGGGCTCGGAGGCCTGGGCCCCCTCAATTTTGATTTGAGACCCTCTGCTTTCATGGCTGCTGGGGATGCCAAGGCATTGCCTGCAGTAGTAGCACGTAATTCATTAAGGCACACTTAGCCACAAATGCTGGCTCTCTTGTCGAACTGAGCAGGTGTGGCAGAATTGGCACTAGCAACTGAGTGAACTAAGTACTGCTGAAGGTGGAAGCCAGGCAAAGGGATTTGTATACTACCTTTTTGTAGTTTTTGCAAACACACTCAAAGCAGTTTATATGCAGGTACTTCAAGCATTTCCCCTGTCTGTCCTGGTGGGCTCACAATCTATCTAATGTATCTGGGGCAATGGGGGGATTTAAGTGGCTTGCCTAAAATCATAGGGAGCAATGTGGGATTTGAACCCATGACCTCAGGGTGCGGAGGCTGTAGCTCTAACCACTGCACCACACTCTCCTCCAATACAATATCAGAAGTGAGCCAAGTATAGAGCAATGAAGCCATTGTGACATCACTGATGAGGTTGGCTCTTATTGGTGGAATGAGGCATTATGACATCAGGGAAAGGGATTATATACCACCAACCACATTCAAAGCAGTTTACATGTGATACTTCAAGCATTTTCCCTGTCTGTACCGGGGGGGCTCACAGTCTATCTAATGTACCTGGGGCAATGGGGGGATTAAGTGACTTGCCCAGGGTTACAAGGAGCAGCACAGGATTTGAACCCACAACCTCAAGGTGCTGAGGCTGTTGCTCTAACCACTACGCCACACTCTCCTCCAATACAATATGAGAAGTGAGCCAAGTATAGAACAATGAAGCCTTTGTGACATCACTGATGAGGTTGGCTCTTATTGGTGGAACGAGGCATTATGACATCAGGGAAAGGGATTATATACCACCAACCACATTCAAAGCAGTTTATATGTAGGTCCTGCAAGCATTTCCCCTGTCTGTACCGGGGGGGCTCACAGTCTATCTAATGTACCTGGGGCAATGGGGGGATTAAGTGGCTTGCCCAGGGTTACAAGGAGCAGCACAGGATTTGAACCCACAACCACGGTAGGGTTGTGGCAAACCACAATGCCACGGTAGGGATTATAGTGGCGAGTAGAGTTATGAGTTGAAGGCTGTCTGAAAAAGGGGGTGGACGGACTTAGAAAGTTTATTCCAGGCGCACGGGGTGGTGAGATAAAAGGAACGAAGTCTGGAATTAGAAGTTGAAGGGAAGGGTAGAGATAAACGCAGTTTATCTGAGGAACAGAGTTCTCAGGGAGGTGTGGAAGGAGAGAGAAGAGAGATACCGAGGGGCTGCGGAATGAACACACTTCGATTTATTATATCCCGTCCTCCCAGAAAGCTCAGGACGGGTAACAGGGGAACATACATAGGTCCCCGTTGTTTATTGAAACTATCTACAATACAGGAGCCCAACTACAACACTTAGGGACACACATAGTTTAAAAAGAAGGAACTTATTCAACATATGCAGTAGGTCCATACCAAGTGTCGATAAACAGAGGGCAACCTATCTACAACACATAGGAGCAGAGCAAAACAGGCGTGACACTCAGGCAGAATACAATGGATGATCATGAGAAATACACGCAGACGGAGTCAGTTCACATATAGGTCTTTAGTCCACAAAGAGAGGACCAGGACTGTGGTTGAGTCATTGGAAGAGGAAGGTTTGTACTGCTTTCCTGGAGTCCATTAGGCTGTCCAGAGACTTGATTGTAGGTTAGTAATAGGAGTTTGAGCTGTATGCAAAGGTGGAAAGGGAGTCAATGAAGTAAGTGATTTTGAGGAGAGGGTAGCGAGGTTGGCAGAAGATAACTCGTGCAGCAGAGTTTTGTACAAATTACAGGGGGGGGAGAGGTGGTTTAGCGGGAAACCTCTTAGAAGTAGACTGTAGTAGTCCAAGCGTAAGGTTACAAGAGTGTGGACAAGGGTCCAGGTAGTGTGTTCAGAGAGGAAGGGACGAATTCTAGAACAATAACAATGTTTCTTTAAAGACACATAAATATTTCTCTTTAATTCTTGTGGAGCATTATTCCGTGCAACAGAAACACTGTTTCTTGTGGATGACTACTGAAGTTCTTCTTCACCCAGAGAGTGGTAGAGAACTGGAACGTTCTTCCGGAGTCTGTCATAGGGGAAAACACCCTCCAGGGATTCAAATAGGGGAAAACACCCTCCAGGGATTCAAATAGGGGAAAACACCCTCCAGGGATTCAAATAGGGGAAAACACGCTCCAGGGATTCAAATAGGGGAAAACACCCTCCAGGGATTCAAATAGAGGAAAACACCCTCCAGGGATTCAAATAGGGGAAAACACCCTCCAGGGATTCAAATAGGGGAAAACACCCTCCAGGGATTCAAGACAAAGTTCGTCAAGTTCGTGCTGAACCGGAACGTACGCAGGTAGGACTAGTCTCAGTTAGGGCGCTGGTCTTTGACCAGAGGGCCGCCGTGTGAGTGGGCTGGTGGTCACGATGGACCACTGGTCTGACCCAGCAATGGCAATTCTTATGTTCATCAGATTGGGTAACTGCAATAAAGGTTTCTGAGAAAAACATTAATACTCTCTAGAAGGAGCATATAGAGTCACGTCATTTGACAAAAAGAAGAGAATAGCTTTGGAAAAAAAAAAGCTTTATGAATGAGACAATAAGATTTTGAAAGATAGTTGGCCAGATGGGGGGATTATGTCAAGGAGTTGCTGTCTGGATGGGATCATCTAGAAAAAGGAGGAAAGCAGTGGACAAAACTGAAAGGAGCTATTGTAAGGGCAACAAACCATTCTGTAAGGAAATTAAGTAAAAGTAAGAGGAAAAGAAGGCCGCTTTAGTTATCAAAAATACTCGTAGTAGCTGAGAAGATAAGGAAAAAGATGTTAGCTTTCATAAACTACAAAAGAAGACAGGCAAATATATCTGGAAAAGTTAAGAGAAGCAGGTAAAGTAGTCAGGAAAACAAAGCTGCAAATAGAAGAAAATATAGCCAACACGGTAAAATGGGAGGGGGGAACAAGACATTTTTTAGATATGTTAGAGAAAGGAGGAAGTGCAAAAGTGGCATTGTGAGACACAAAAAGTGAAAAGAAACTTAAACGTAAGGCTGAATTGCCTAACAAATATTTCTGTTCTGTGTTCACAGCTGGAGCAGGACTGCACAAAACAAACGCAAATAGGGATGGAGGTGTGATAGACCCTGATCGATTTTCAGAGGACTGTATTCGTGAGGAGCTCGCTAAACTAAAGGTGGATAAAGTGATATCAGAGGGTTCTAAGGAGACTTAGGGCAGTTCTGGCAGCTCCGCTGGTTGACCTTTTCATTGCTTCTCTAGAGTCAGGAGTTGTACCGGAGGATTGGACATGGGCGGATGTGGTCCCTCTCCACAACAATGGAAGTAAGGAAGAAGTCGGGAATTGCAGGCTGGTAAGTTTTGACTTCTGTGGTACGCAAATTCATGGAAACACTTTTAAAGCAGAGAATGGTGAGATTTCTGGAATCCGGGACCGGAGGCAACATGGATTCACTAGAGGCAGGTCTTGTCGGACAAATCTGATCAGTTTCTTTGACTGGATGGCCAGAGAATTGGAAAGAGGGAGTACACTAGATGTGGTGTATTTAGATTTTAGCAAAGCCTTTGACACTGTTCCAAACAGGTGTCTAATAAATAAGCTGACTGCCCTCAGGATGGGCCCCCAAAATGACGGACTGGGTCAGAAACTGGTTAAGTAGAAGGCAACAGAGGGAAGTAGTCAATGGAAGTCACTCTGAGGAAAGAGATGTTACTAGTGGCTTGCCTCAAGGTTTGGTTCTCAAGATTTTTCTTTTGCTGAAGGGCTATTTGGCAAGAATTGCCTCTTTGTAAATAATATCTAAATCTGCAATAAAGTAGACACCCCTGATGTCTACTTTATTGCAGATTTAGTGTGCAATCTGCACACTAAATGGTGTGCAGATTGCACACCAATCTGCACACCATTTAGTGTGGTGTGCAGATTGGTGGTGTATATAACATGATGGTGTTATATACATGATGGTGTATATAACATGAGGAAGAACCTAGTGAAGCTTAAAGAATGATCCAGAATTTGGCAGCTAAGATTTAATGCTAAAACATTCTGCAATGCTTCGGGAGAAGGTACAACGAACAATTCTGAAATATGAGACTTACCTGACAGGTCTCTTTGCAGATAGGGCTCTGGGTGGCAGTATCGGTGGGCGGAGGGGCAAAAGCGGGGGGACACCTCCTATGGGTCTGCTCTCAATGTGGTGAGATTTCACTGGCAAAGGAGGCAAAGCAGTTTCTGTTTTCTCTTCCAAATCCCCCTCCCTTGGAACATCCTCACCGTCAGCTGATGAAACTGAATCCAGCGACAAGTCAAAAGCTGTAGAAGTCATCAGACCTGAGTCCTGATGGGAGCTGATGTCGGAAGGGAAGAGCTCTGGAGAAGGGCCTGAGGAGAATTTCATAGGAGGACGACATCCCGACCTTGGAGGAATAGGGGGGGGCGTTTGGTTAAGTCTCGGGGGACTGCCTGTCCCAGTTACGAGAGGTTGCAGAGCGCCTAGGGCCGCTGTGTCATCTCTGACCTCGGGTTCCTTCAGGGGGCATAGGATGGGCTGTGGGCCACCTGAGAAATGGAAAATGTTCCGTTTCATAGGAACTGGTCTTGTTCCAGACTCTGCCATGGGAGACGGGTCCTCCCCCAATGACTTCTGAAGGCTACAGAGGATGCGCTTGCGGTGGCCCTGGAGGTGAACCCCAATCCTGATCAGTGCCTCGTCGTTGATGCTCCGGCAATCTGACAACTGACAGAAGTTGCTCTTTTCAAAGTCATCTGTGTACTGTTCCAGGTGAAGGGATCTAAGCCACTCGGCAACAGAGAGAGATGTGCTCTCCGCCATCACGTGAAGCTTGCAGAACCGCTTCCCTCAACTCATTTCACACGCTGGGCTCCTCCATCTAGTAAGAAAAGAAAATTCAAGTTCTCATCATACCAAGTAATTTGCATTTTAATAGCTTAACACATATTATTGATACTCTTATTTGAAATGGACGATACCAGAGAGAAATTGCTCCATTTGCAGAGGGGCCAGAAACACCATGACACCTCATCTCTACAATGGTTTGGAAGTGCTTCTCAGGCCCGGTCCTCAAAGCTTCAGGATTATCACAATAAATATTCACAGGCTACTCTATTAAACAGGTTAATTTGCATATTTTAGTTGCCCTTAAGAAAACTCAGAGTTGAGAGTCACCGTGATGTAATCTTTCATTATCATCACAGATATACAGAAAGTTATGATGGAAGTGAAGTGTGGCCTAGTCACAAAATGGCGGTGGGAAGACTTCCTGCAGTGAGACTGGCTTATTCAGAGCCAAAGTCTGACCAAATGCGTAGGGCTCTTGGACTCATTGTTTTTCCTGTGATCAGCCATCCCTGCAGTAGCCGTAAATGACCATCCCCCACCCCCGGTGCATCCTACAGTAGCATTGAATGTGAACTCTAGAGAATGACATGGGGACAGAATTTGTCCTATTCTCCATCCCTATCATCACGGTTAACCGCAGGAAACCATCCACATGTCATCAGAATATGAATGGGCCCAGCCACTGATCCTCAAGCCTTGCATTGAAGAATGCTGGTGGAGAAGGACTGTGGTTGAGAGAGACACTAAAGAATGACACTAAAGAATGAAGGTTGCCAATCAAGTGGAGAAGGCTTCCTCCAGGGCAAGACAAATGATGGGGTGTATCCGCAGAGGTTTCGTCAGCAGGAGACCTGAAGTTATGATGCCGTTGTACAGAGCCATGGTGAGGCCTCACTTGGAGTACTGTGTTCAGTTTTGGAGACCACACTACCGAAAGGACGTGCTGAGGATCGAGTCGGTTCAGCGAACGGCCACCAGGATGGTCTTGGGGCTCAAGGATCTCACGTATGAAGAAAGATTTAAAAAAATTGCGGCTGTACTCACTTGAGGAAAGAAGAGAACAGGGAGATATGATTAAAACATATAAGTACATCACGGGACGCATCGAGTCAGAAGATGATATCTTCTGGCTCATGGGACCCTCGACCACCAGAGGGCATCCGCTGAAGATCAGGGGAGGGAAGTTTCATGGCGACTCCAGGAAGTACTTTTTCACCGAAAGAGTAGTGGATCATTGGAACAGACTCCCACTCCAGGTGATAAAGGCCAGCAGCGTGACGGATTTTAAGAGAAAATGGGATACTCACGTGGGATCTTTAAGGGAGTAAATTCAGGGGGGGGATACTTGGAATGGGCAGACTTGGTGGGCTATAGCCCTTTTCTGCTGCTTTTTTCTATGTTTCTATGTTTCTATGTTTGCAGGGATGGTTAGAACATAAGACCATAAGTGTTCCCATACTGGGAGAGACTGAAGGTCCATCAAGCCCAGTATCGTGTTTCCAACAGTGGCCAACCCAGGTCCCAAGTACCTGGCAGATACCCAGAGTAGCAACATTCCAGAGTTAAGATTGTGGTGTCATAATGCCTTATTCCACCAATGCCTCAGAGCCAACCTCAGCAGTGATGTCACAATGGCTTGACTGTCCTATACTTGGCTCACATAAGAGCAATCATACTGGGACAGACCGAAGGTCCATCAAGCCCAGTCTCCTGTTTCCAACAGTGGCCAACCCAGGACCCAAGTATCTGGCAGAAACCCAAAGAGTAGCAACATTCCAGAGCTGAGATTGTGATGTCATAATGCCTTATTCCACCAATGCCTCAGAGCCAACCTCAGCAGTGATGTCACAATGGCTTCATTATCCTATGCTTGGCTCAAATAAGAATCAGAATATGACTGGGTCCAGCCACTGACCCTCAAGCCTTGCATTGAAAAATGCTGGCATAGATAGACACTAAAGAATGAGACCCGATGGTTATCTGTTCCCATGTCAACTCCCCCTATAGGCCAGCCCAGAGCACACTTGGAGGGAACAGGTAATGCAGTAATTCCCTTATCTGGCAGACTGATCCTTATGGTACATCCCAGCATGCACTGCAGAGAGTCAGATACTGCCATGTTGTAAGATGGCAGCACAGAGGCAGGAGCGAGTGGGTATCATTCCTACCTCCCATCTTCAAGTTACAGGGGTTAGGAGGTGGGAGATACATGGAGGTCATTTATGGGGTTGGGGTTAGGAATGTGGGGGTCAGGAGGCAGAGGCCCCAGATTGCAGTCATTTGTGATGTTGGGGATGTTTTTGAGGTCAGGGCTGGGAGGTTCTAGGAGTCTTTGGTGTGTATCAGTGATCTGAGGTGAAGTGCCACATTTCCCCTTAGATCAGCCTCTGTTCCTTTTCACCCATGTTCTTAGCAAGGTAACTCTCTGTGCCTCCTGTGACTGGGTGTTAGATCTTATTGGACCCCTGTTAGGTTACACAGGTTAGACAGTTCTAAATCTAATAGATGCTGACATTGTCGTCTAGACCAGTGGTTCCCAACCCTGTCCTGGAGGATCACCGGGCCAATCGGGTTTTCAGGCTAGCCCTAATGAATATGCATGAGAGAGCTTTGCATATAATGGAAGTGACATGCATGCAGATCTGCTCCATGCATATTCATTAGGGCTAGCCTGAAAACCCGATTGACCTGGTGGTCCTCCAGGACAGGGTTGGGAACCACTGATCTAGACATTGGGACACTGGATCATCTGTTGTTCTATTGTCCTTTGATACTCAACTTTTGGAAGTCAATATGGGGATAGATTATACTTCTCCCTCCGGATTCTCGGGGGATAGGGGCAGTGCTGGACCGCAAATGGTGAAATACCGCAAATATCTTCTGGTCAAGCTCTGGCCCACCCCCGCCTCCCTCCCGCCTTCCCCCCGGCATCACTTGGTGGTCTAGCGGGCTTTCGAGACAGGAGAGATCTTCCTACGCTCCTGCCCCGTGCAGATCGCCAATAGGCAATGGCTGCCGTGAGTTCTCATAGTCTCTCGAGACTACGATGGGAACTCTCCACAGCCATTTCCTATTGGCGATCTACATGGGGCAGGAGCGTAGGAAGATCGCTCCTGCCCCGAAAGCCCGCTAGACCACCAGGAAAGGCCAGGATGCCGGGGGGAAGGCTAAACTATGGGGGGTTTTCTTTTTTCCCCTCCCCAAAAAATCACGAATATGTGAAATCGCGATTGCCGAAACTGCGAATGGGGAGGGGGAAGTGTAATCTCATATTGGCATCAACAATTCTATTGACATATGAGGTAGTCATATGTGGAACATTACTGCATATTAAGCCCCCCATGGACCGCTATAATGCAGGACAAAGTGCCAGGTTCTGAAAAGCTGTCCGGACCCCCGGACATGGCCTCAAAAAGGGGAATTCCGGACTTCTGGTAACTCTAATATAGGGTTACCACATTGCTCCAGAAAAAGAAGGTAGGTAGGGTTAGTTGCAGTTAGGGCGCTGGTCTTTGACCTAGGGGCCGCCACGTGAGCGGACTACTGGGCACAATGGACCACTGGTCTGACCCAGCAGCAGCGATTCTTATGTTCTTATGTTGAGGCAACTGGGTTTTATTTCCATTGTAGTCAATAGAATTCCAGTCAAGATGCCCCAATCTGTCCTCCTTATTTCCATTGCTTTCAATGGAAGTAAAACCTGGATGTCCCACTGTATCATTTCCTCTACCATAATCTCCCCAATATCCTGTCTAAATTTGACTGTAAGCTCTTCTGAGCAGGGACTGTCTATTGTATGTTAAAATGTACAGCTCTGCGTACACCTTTCAGCGCTTTAGAAATAATAAATGGTAGAAGTCGTATGTCTCAACCCGTCCTCCTTTTTCTAGAACCATATGGTAACCCTACATCAGTGGTCTGAAACACAAACCCTTTGCAGGGCCACATTTTGGATTTGGAGGGCCTCAGAAAAAAATAGTTCATGTCTTATTAAAGAAATGACAATTTTGCATGAGGTAAAACTCTTTATAGTTTATAAATCTTTCCTTTTGGCTAAGTCTTAATAATACTATTGTCATTTATAGCTAAAGAGACATATGATCAAGAAACTGTTTTATTTTACTTTTGTGACTATGATAAACATACCCAGGGCCTCAAAATAGTACCTGGCGGGCCGCAAGTTTGAGACCATTGCTCTACTTCACAGGTGTCAAAGTCCCTCCTCGAGGGCCGCAATCCAGTCGGGTTTTCAGGATTTCCCTTATGAATATGCATTGAAAGCAGTGCATGCAAATAGACCTCATGCATATTCATTGCAGAAAACCTGACTGGATTGTGGCCCTCCAGGAGGAACTTTGACACCTCTATCCTATTGATTTTAAAATAATTTCCTTGTAGCTTCATCGAGTGTCCCTTAGTCCAGGGGTAGGCAATTCCGATCCTCGAGAGCTGGAGCCAGGTCAGGTTTTCAGGATTTCCCCAATGAATATGCATTGAAAGCAGTGCATGCACATAGCTCTCATGCAGATTCATTGGGGAAATCCTGAAAACCCGACTCAAGGAGGGACTTTGAGACCCCTGCCCCTTGGAGGGTTCCCATAGAGCAAGGGTGTCAAAGTCCCTCCTATAGGGCCTCAATCCAGTCGGGTTTTCAGGATTTCCCCAGTGAATATGCATTGAAAGCAGTACATGCACATAGATCTCATGCAGATTCATTGGGGAAATCCTGAGAACCTGACTCAAGGAGGGACTTTGAGACTCCTGCCCCTTGGAGGGTTCCCATAGAGCAAGGGTGTCAAAGTCCCTCCTATAGGGCCTCAATCCAGTCGGGTTTTCAGGATTTCCCCAGTGAATATGCATTGAAAGCAGTACATGCACATAGATCTCATGCAGATTCATTGGGGAAATCCTGAGAACCTGACTCAAGGAGGGACTTTGAGACTCCTGCCCCTTGGAGGGTTCCCATAGAGCAAGGGTGTCAAAGTCCCTCCTATAGGGCCTCAATCCAGTCGGGTTTTCAGGATTTCCCCAGTGAATATGCATTGAAAGCAGTACATGCACATAGATCTCATGCAGATTCATTGGGGAAATCCTGAAAACCCCACTCAAGGAGGGACTTTGAGACCCCTGCCCCTTGGAGGGTTCCCATAGAGCAAGGGTTTCAAAGTCCCTCCTGGAGGGCTGCAATCCAGTCGGGTTTTCAGGATTTCCCCAGTGAATATGCATTGAAAGCAGTACATGTACATAGATCTCATGCAGATTCATTGGGGAAATCCTGAAAACCCGACTCAAGGAGGGACTTTGAGACCCCTGTCCCTTGGAGGGTTCCCATAGAGCAAGGGTGTCAAAGTCCCTCCTGGAGGGCCGCAATCCAGTCGGGTTTTCAGGATTTCCCCAGTGAATATGCATTGAAAGCAGTACATGCACATAGATCTCATGCAGATTCATTGGGGAAATCCTGAAAACCCGACTCAAGGAGGGACTTTGAGACCCCTGCCCCTTGGAGGGTTCCCATAGAGCAAGGGTGTCAAAGTCCCTCCTATAGGGCCGCAATCCAGTCGGGTTTTCAGGATTTCCCCAGTGAATATGCATTGAAAGCAGTACATGCACATAGATCTCATGCAGATTCATTGGGGAAATCCTGAAAACCCGACTGGATTGCGGCCCTCGAGGAGGGACTTTGACACCCCTGCTCTACATGGATAGAAAGACAAAGAGTAGCAGAAAGAAGCCAGAATTATGATGAGATCTCCAAGGGCTGCCATTGGCCCCAGGCCTTGCATTGAAAACCACTGCTCTAGAATGTTCTTCATATCAGATAGTTAAAAATGGCAGCTCTGGTGAAGCCCTGAAGAAGATGAGCTGAACAAGAATAAAGCTGCATTAAGGGGGAAGAGGAACTTGTATACTGCCTTTTTTTGTCGTTATACCCAGGACAATAGAAGATTGAGTGACTTGCCCAAGGTCACAGGGAGCAACACTGGGATTTGATTCCACAGCTTCAGGATACAAGGGGAGGTAGCTGAACATGTAACTAGGAGTGCCGGCTTTTGACAGGCTTTGTTTTTAAACTGGCCTCTAAAGCTAGACGATCAATAACAGCTGAAACTGGAACTGGGGCACAATAGAGAACATGACTCGCCCAAAGCCACAGCCTAGCTTAGTGGTAGAACTGGGATTAGAACTGACGCTCAGGGTAAGAGAGTGGCCAATCCAAAGAGTCACCGACAGAGCCGGGATTAGAAATGAAATCGCAGAGCAATCAAATGACCAGCCAAGGGTCACGTCTGGAATTCAAAAGCTGCTCAAACAACAACTGAGCTGCAGTTATAAAAGTCTAAAGCTCAAAAGACAAAGAAAGAAAGCAAAGCTTGCACTCAGGTATTCTCATCTAGGCCGCAGCACCCGCCCCTCCATTAAAGGTGCATCTCCAGAGATAATCCCAGATCCGTCTGTCCCAGTATGGCAGTTCTTAATATACACAGAATAAGATAAAAATTGCAAAGAAATATACCATTCTGACAGTTTAGTGAACCAAACTAGCCACTGACTCTATTAATTTTTTAGATCTTCCTTCGAGTCAACCAACACACATATCAATAAGAAGATCTTATGTGGATTAATACTTTATACGCTCACAGACCTCAGTGATACCATCTGTATGCCGCTAAACTTTAGATCATACAGAAACAATTGGTATCCCTAATCGTCATCGGTCTCAATACTTTTTAAATATTTTCAATAAATATATTTGAATATTAAAGTACTCATCTTATACTATGCGGATGGGGGTAAGCACTCCGACGTAGTCCTACGTTTCGCCCATAAGGGCTGTATCAAGGAAATCCCCCTTAGTACAAACAGCTCATGCTCCCCGGGGGGATTTCCTTGATACAGCCTTTATGGGCGAAACGTAGGACCACGTCGGAGTGCTTACCCCCATCCGCATAGTATAAGATGAGTACTTTAATATTCAAATATATTTATTGAAAATATTTAAAAAGTATTGAGACCGATGACGATTAGGGATACCAATTGTTTCTGTATGATCTAAAGTTTAGCGGCATACAGATGGTATCACTGAGGTCTGTGAGTGTATAAAGTTTAGCGAACCGGCAGCCGTCTCTCTTATTTCTATTATGTCCCGATAAATGAATTGTGTGATTTTCATCTTTTGTTGAGGACAAAATAATGAATGTTAAAATTTTCTTTCAATAATACCCGAGACAAATGTTTTTCGGTGAAGTCATATAGATGTTGAACAAAATTGGCGACAAAGGGGAACCTTGCGGCACCCCATAGCCATTTCATGTTTGTCTTCTTTCATACCATCCGGTCCAGGTGATTTACTGCTAGTAGTTCATTTGGTTATTGGCTCAGTACGTCTTCTAGACTCACAGATTTTGTACAGCTCCTCCTCATTGTCAACCTCTGAAAACAATTTCTCCTACATCTTCGTCCATAAAGACCAAAAGCAAACAATTCTTTCAGTCTCTTGTCATCCCCGAGTGCCTCTTTTGCTCCATGATGATCTAATGGTGTCACAAGCTTTCTCCATCGGATATACCTGAAAAAGTTGTTACTATGAGTTTTTGTGTCTGTGGCACATTTCATATTCTCTTTTAACCTTCTTTGTCAGGGCTTATGTCACGTCTTATTTTCTTCATTAAGATGCTTTTTCCTTTCTTTGAAGAATGTTCTCTTGGCTCTGTTAGCCTATTTCACTTCACCTTTAAGAACATAAGAATTGCCATACTGGGGCAGACTGAAGGCTAGATCCCAAGTAGTAAAAGAGATTTTATGCTGCTTATTCTAGGAATAATAAGCGGATTTCTTCAAGCCATCTCAATAATGGTCTATGGACTTCTCTTTTAGATAATTATCCAAACCTTTTTTAAACCCCGCTAAGCTAACTGATTTCACCACATTCTCCAGCAATGAATTGCATGTTGTATGAAGAAATATTTTCTCTGGTTTGTTTTAAATCTACTACTTAGTAGCTCTGTCGCACGCCTCCTAATCTGGTATCCCCCAAGCTGAAGAACCCTAGCCACTTTAGCCTTTCCTCATAGGGCAGGAGTCCCAAACCTTTTATCATTTTCAGTGCTCTTCTCTTTTCTGATTCCGTTATATCCTTAGAACTGCACACAGTAGTCATTTTCATTTTTGCATTCCATGCTGGCTGTCGTTTGCTCTTCTCTCCCACCTTTAATAATACGTGGCACCCAGTTTGAGAGACGCTGCAGTAGACACTTCCGACAGGCTGGCCCCTTCCAAGATTTGAAGCTGTTCAGGGTTGCATTACTGAGAGGGGGGTAGAGTATGGGCGGAGCCTGGGCTGGACAAAGGGCGGAGCCAAAATAAAGTCGCCCTTCCTCTCTGGATCAGGGTAAGGGATTGACCTGGGGAAAAGAGAGAGGAAGCAGTGCAGTAGGAAAGGGAGAAGAAAGAGCTTGAAAAATCCACTGCTGGAAGAACGAAACCGAGCTAAAACAGAAGAAAAGTTTCAAGTTGATTAAAAATTTGATATACAGCCTCTAGGCACAGTTCAAGGGGGTGTACAGTTAACTAAAAACAGGTTACCAGTTAGAAAGAAAACCAAAAAAAAAAATGCAAACAAGACCAGGAAATGAATGAAAAGCCAGATACAGTGAGCCAGAAAATCCTGCCAGAGCTTCCAGGCCGAGCTGCAAACTATTGTATTGTCTGTCCGGGACCTGGATGATTCTCCCACATTCATTTTGCATGGCAGATGAACTTTTTCCGGTTTTCTGCCACATGGCTGATGTTACTGGACTGTTTTTTTTGTTTTGTTTTGTTTTTACATATAACGCCCAATTGACAGAAAACAAACATCTTTATCATCCATGCAGGACACATTTTGTGATAACTGAAATAAAAGCATTTAACCTTCCAATTCTAAGAGAAGAAACCAACCCTTTTCCCCCCCAAAACAGACGGTTGAGTCATTATTCAGAGAGAGAGAAACCCCCAAATCTGCTAACCTGACTTTGGGTACAGAAGAGATGCTTCCGCTGTAATTCTGTCACCTCAAATGCTGGATCCCCCCTTTCCTGAGCAGTTTCATTACTGAAAACTGAGGAATTTCGGGTTAGACAAGCCACCCAGGTCTCTGCTCTCTGGCCCCACCTTCAAGAGGCAATCTGTCCTATGGAGTGAGTTAAAAATCCATCTGAGTCAAGCCAAGCCTACAAATCCCACAATGCACCGGGATGTACTATAAAAGTTTTGCTCGGATTACCAAAAAAAAAAAAAAATTAACTGGTTAACCAATAGACAAGTTCATAATAATGAAACTAACACTTCAGTAATAAAAATAGAGCTTCAATTATAACTTCAGTAAGATGTAACTTCTAATCAGTGCCAATTAACATCAATTATGCTAATGGGTCTTGTTGACTATTTGACCTTCAGCCCCAACCATCAAGGGATCCGTTATACCACTGGTTACCTTCCGAACCGGGATGTAATCGATGTCTTCATAAGGTGCCTTCAGTATCATTTCCTCCAAGTGGTGGATTAATAAGATCATAAGAGCTGCCATCAAGCCCAGAATCCCAGGTCCAAAGCACCCAGCGAGATCCAGATTTTATGCTGCTTATTCCAGGAATAAGCAGTGAATTTCTCTAAGCCATCTCAATGGCCTATGGACTTTTCTTTTAGGAAATTATCCAAGCCTTTTTAAAACCCCGCTAAGCTAAATGATTTCACCACATTCTCAGGCAACAAATTCCAGAGTTTAATTACATGTTGTGTGAGGAAGTATTTTCTTCGGTTTGTTTTAAATCTACTACTTAGTAGCTTCATCACATGCCCCCTAGTTCTAGTATTTTTGGAAAGAGTGAACAAGCGATTCACATCAACCCTTTCTACTCCGCTCATTATTTTATAGACCTCTGTCATATCACCCCTGAGCTGTCTCCTCCAAGCCGAAGAACCCTAGCCACTTTAGCCTTTCCTCATAGGGAAGTCACCCCAGCCTACTACTACTATGAATTATTTCTATAGCGCTACCAGACGCATGCAGCACTGCACAGAGTCACAAAGAAGAAGAAAACAGTCCCTGCTCCAAAGAGCTTACAATCTAAACAGCCAAGACAGACAAACAGGATGTCATGGATACAGTTAAGGGGAAGGGTTAATCAGCTGGCTGGGTTGGAGGGCAGATGGGAATCCAGGACAATCGAGCCATTGTGACATCACTGATGAGGTTGGCTCTTATTGGTGGAATGAGGCATTATGACATCACAATCTCAGCTCTGCTTCCCAAAGACGGAAATGCTTCACACTGCTATGAATTATTTCTATAGCGCTACCAGATGTACGCAGGTTTCAGGAAAGGATACAGTACGGAAACATTTATAGCTTCCATCTTAAACCACCTCTATGCTCTTTTCAGCAAAGGTACAAGCGCTCTGATTTTACAACTAGACCTTAGTAGTGCGTTTGCCATAGTAGACCACGAAATAATGCTACTATGCCTAGACGCAATGAGGCTCTCGGGAAAAGTAAAGAACTGGCTCCAGGAATTCCTAACAAACAGATCATACCAAGTGGCCAGCAATGGGAATTACTGGAAACCATGGAAAAACCCCTCGGGGGTTCCCCAAGTCTCCCCACTATCACCCACACTATTCAGCATCTACATCTCACCCCTAGGCCATCTATTACAAAAATTAAACTTAAACTATTATATATATGCAGATGATATATCTATCTTAATCACCTTAAATGAAATAACAAAAGAAACTATAGATCACCTTTCTCACATAATGACCGAAATCAAAAAATGGACAATCGACTTCAAACTGAAACTAAACACAGAAAAGACAAAAGTCTTCTTGGCAACCCCCCAAGGACAAAATTACCAGAATTAAACGGCCACGAATACCCAACCTCCAAAACCACAAAAATACTGGGAATCACACTGGACACACACCTAACCATGGCTGACCACACAAACTTAGTGGTGAAAAAATGCTTTTGTACTCTGTGGAAACGAAGGACCATCCAAAAATAATTAGATTACTGGTGCAGTCTCTGATCCTATCAATTCTGGACTACTGCAACATCGTTTATCTAGGCATCCCAAAGAAAACAGTACAAAGATTAAGAAGAGTGCAAAACACTGCAGTTCGCTTGATCTTCGGATTGAGGAAAAACAACCCCATTGGCCCTTACTACAGAAGACTGCCCTGGTTGCCAGTGGAGGCGCAAATACTATTAAAATTTGCCTGTACCTACTACCACATTTCACATTACACAACCCCTCACGACCAACCAGAAACCGTAACATATTTACATACCCAAAGATCACAGGCTGCAAATCCTTCATGTACCAAGCAAGCAAACAGCAGTCCTGGCTGGGAAATTACATTAACGGAACCAGGCTGACCTACGGCACATTCCGGAAAGCCATTAAAACCGCACTATTTGACAAATTCATCTCCTAAACTGAAACCTCACCACTTATTAAGTTATATGTTCTTTCTGTGCAACCTCGGTGTAATATGTTGTCCTCTTATCTTTTTCTCATGTAATAAGTTGTACCCCCTCTTCTTGCATTCTGTAATTCGCTGATTGTCCAGCCTTCTTCGATGTGAACCACCTAGAAGTCTTCTCAACTGTGGCGGTATAGAAGAAAAAAGTTATTATTATATTACTATTATTATTACAGTCACAAAAGAGACAGTCCCTGCTTGAAAGAGCTTACAATCTAAACAGACAAAACAGACAAACAGGATGTCATGGATACAGTTAAGGGGAACGGTTAATCTGCTGGCTGGGTTGGAGGGCAGAGGAGTTGCTTAAGGATTGAAGACTATATCAAAAAGGCGGGTTTTCAGTCTGCTTTTAAACAAGGGAAGGGAAGGGGCTTGACGGACAAAGTCAGGTAATTTATTTCAGGCATAGGGAGCAGCTAGATGAAAGGAACGAAGTCTGGAGGAGAAGGGTAACATTAAGAGTGACTTATCTAAGGAACGGAGTTCTCTGGGAGGTGTATAAGGAGAGAGAAGGGAGGAGAGATATTGGGGGGCAGCAGAATGAACACTCTTGTAGGTCAGCGATAGGAGCTTCAACTGCATGCGATGGCGGACAGGGAGTCAGTAAAGTGACTTAAGGAGAGGGGTGACATGAGCGTAGCGAGGTTAGAAGAAGATGAGTTGTGCAACAGATTGCAGGGGGGAGAATGGGCACTGCGGGAGACCAGTTAGAAGTCGATTGCATTAATCATTTTCATTCCTGTTCTCTGTACCTTTTCTAGTTCCGCTTTATCTTGTATGAGATACGGCCAGGTACTATTTTCAGGCCCTCGGTATGTTTATCATAATCAGAAAAGTCAAATAAAAGTTTCTTGATCATATGTCTCTTTAGCTATAAATGACAATATTATTATTAAGACTTAGCCAAAAGGAAAGATTTATAAACTACTAGCTGATGCCCTGGCGTTGCACGGGTATTTAATTATAGCAATAACACTGTAAATGGATTCAAATAAAGATACTTTATAGTGGTGAATGAAATTATTTTTTTACAGCTTAATAAAAAGTACAATATTCAAATTATAATGTGAAATATTTGACAAAATGAATACAATACAACAAACGCAAAACGTGATTATAAACAACAATTTTAGTTTCACCTCCTGGAGCAAGAACATATAAATTGTTGGGTGAACCCACCCTTGAGCAAGCAACATAGAGTTGTGGGCCGCGAGACCCCCAGAACATATCACCCCAGGTAGTGAGGGATCTGCATACCAAGTTTCGTTCAAATCTGTCAAGCCGTTTTTGAATTACTGTGAGAATGGCAGCTTTTTACATTTTTTCCATTGATATGAATGGGTGAAATCTGATTTTCTGTTTGTAGCTCCGCCCACGTGGGCAGGTGGGCCGCGAGACCCCCAGAACATATCAGCCCAGGTAGTGAGGGATCTGCATACAAAGTTTCGTTCAAATCGGTCAAGCCATTTTTGCGTGATCGCGGCACATACACACATACATACACACATACATACCTCCGATTTTATATATATAGATAAAGAGTCATTTCTTTAATAAGACATGAACTATTTTTTCTGAGGCCCTCCAAGTACCTACAAATCCCAAATGTGGCCCTACAAAGGGTTTGAGTTTGAGACCACCGTTTTAGAGCTATACAAGGGCCTTCTTTTTTCCTTTTAGGGTCGATATTCAAATGATTTAACTGGGCAAGAGCCCCGTGTCCCCCCTCTGTGGAGCACGCGAGCCAATTGCTCACAAAAATGCTTGCAGATCTGGTTTTTCTTCACTTTGTGAGAAGGTTTGGGGGATTTGATTGGCGCCCTCTCCTAGATGATCAGGGGAAGAGGGGAGTTTTGATTTCAGGAGACCTTCTAATGATCTACTATTGGAAGGAAAATATGTTTTTTATAAACAAACGTGTAAGTGTGACTTTTATCCCACTTTCATGGAACGATTGTTATGGCCCCAGCGTCTTGTTCCGGACATTAAAGCAAAATATTTTGTTCTATGAAGGAAAAATATGGACTCTGCGAATTCTCTTGTTTATACTTTGCTGTGTGTGAAGGATTTCTATTATTCGGCTATAATATTAGGGCCTTTTAGAGCTTCCTCTTATCTTGATTTTAGAAAACAGATAAAAACTCAATTATTCAACAGACTGGCAACCTAATGTATCTTATTACTTACAATTTTTATCTCATTATAAATTGTTTCTATCTTCCCACTGTAAGCTTTAACTTTGCCGAAATTTTAGATGATTTCAATTTTAAATATCTATTTGTACTGTAGGTATAATGATTGATTGATGTGAACCGCCTAGAACTCCCAGGTATGGCCGTATGTAAAAATAAACTATTATTATTACATATCGGTTATGGGGGCCATATTAGTTATGGGGATCCCCTCCCCTCTTATATTCTGCACAATACAACTATCCTCATCAGTTGGACACGTTGAAAACATCCGTGGGGATAACGCTGGATGACCTTAGCAGACCTTACCTTTTAGATCTGTAATTCATCAAGTCAATGGCACTTATCTAACTACCGTACATACTCGAATATAAGCTGAAATTTTGGGGCCAAAACCATGACCCCAAAATAGGGGTCCTGGCTAATATTCGGGTCATCACCCACCCGTACCCCCCTCCTGGACTTGTTGCAGGCCTCCGCCGGGCCTGCTGTATGGCCTGGTGGGGTGGGCCAAGATAGGAGGGATCCCTCCAGTCTCCTGATCCGGCCAACTCTGCCAATTCTTTTTTTTACCTTCCTCCCGCCTCCCCTCGTGTACCTTTTTGAATCCCTGGTGGTCCAGCGGTGTACCAGGCAGGAGCGAGCTATCCTTGCTCCTGCCCAGTACTGAGCAGCTTGCTGAATCGTTGCCCTGAGTTTTCACAGGTCTCGTGAGGACTTGCGGCAGCCATTCAGTGAGCGGCTCAGCGCCAGGCAGGAGCGAGGATAACTCACTCATGCCTGTACACTGCTGGGCCATGAGAACTCAAGGCGGCCATTCAGGAAGGGGCTCAGAGTGGGGCAGGAGCACAGAAAGCTCGCTCCTGCTTGGTACACTGCTGGACCCCCAAGGATTCAAAAAGGTATGCGAGGGAAGGCGGGAGGGAGGTAAAAAAAAAATTGGCAGAGTTGGCCAGGACAGGAGACAGGAGGAATCCCTCCTGTTCCGGCCCACCATGTCATACAGCAGGCCCAGTGGAGGCCTGCAGGACATTGGGAGAGACGGGGGACGGGGGACTGGGTGCAGAGCCTGGCAGGGGAGGGAATAAGGGGGGTGGGGCACAGATCCTGGCAGGGGACATGAATATTAACTCCCCCCTCCCCATCTTATATTCGACTCAACCTTTTTTCCTCTTTTTTGGGAGGGGTAAAGGATACCTAGTCTTATACTCAGATCGACTTATATTCGAGTACATACGGTAACTAACTTGAAAACAGGATTTCCCTCTACAGCCCTCCAAGATCACTAAGATCTTCCCAAGGAGTATCCATACTATACCATGCTATATTGTTTCACATACTGCGCAATTGTCTGCTAGGAATCATTATGGCTTACAGAAGATTAATATGGGTATGATTCTGGCGGGGATGGGCGAACTGGGTGGGCCTGGGGAAGGGGCCATGGGTCCAGATTTTAGTTCCAGAAAATCTGGTAACCCTTAACACAAGACTACCTCTACTTCAGGAAGAAGGTGAAAGCTTGGCTCCCCTTACCTTCTATCGAAACTCCTGTCTTTTCGCTCTATATGTTCCACCTTTGTGTTACGTCATGTGATTCTAGCAATAGAGGGAGCTTGGATCACTGCAGTGACGAGAGAATTTCAGGTTTCTTGCTAAGGCAAGTGGGAGAAAGGGGTGGGGGGGGAGAGGGGACAAGGAGAAGAGGGATTAGAGGGAAAGAGTCACAGTGTGGAGGCAGAGGAGGAGAAGAGGATGCAAGGTAAGCAGCGAGGAGCAGAGGAAACTGGATGCAGGGCAAGGGATGTGTGAGGAAGGATAAGGGATGGAGTGGAGGAAAAGAGAAAAGGAGGATTCCATTCATTAGTTATCTCTCACCTTGATTACTGCAATTCTCTTTATAGCGGAATTCCTCAAAAAGAATTACGACGTTTACAGCTCATTCAAAACACTGTTACATACATAAGTTAGGGAAATATGATCACGTTACCCCCCTTCTGAAAGAAGCCCACTGGCTACCTATCACGGTTCATAGACAACACCGCGAAAGACAAAGGTGCGCGCCGACAACTGAGCGCAAGACGGAGGCGCGCGCCGAAGAAAATTACTGTTTTTAGGGGCTCCGACGGGGGGTTTTGTTGGGGAGCCCCCCAGTTTACTTAATAGAGATCGCGCCGGCGTTGTGGGGGGTTTCGGGGGTTGTAACCCCCCACATTTTACTGTAAACTTAACTTTTTCCCTAAAAACAGGGAAAAAGTTAAGTTTTCAGTAAAATGTGGGGGGTTACAACCCCCCCAAACCCCCCACAACGCCCCCACAACGCGGCGCAATCTCTATTAAGTAAAGTGGGGGGGTTCCCCCCACGCCCCCCGTCGAAGCCCTAAAAACAGTAATTTTCTGCGGCGCGCACCTCTGCGCTGCGCTCAATTGTCCGCGCGCGCCTTTGTCCCGGCGCGCTTTTGACCTGACACCACCTATCACACACCGCATTACCTATAAAACACTTATGCTAGTCTTTAAAATAAAACTCTCACGTCTTCCTCCCTTTCTGCCCCTCTCGGACTCTTAGATCAGCAGATCAGAACCTACTATCTGTTCCCTCTATTAAAGAATTTTATGACACTAGGAAATCCAATTTCTCCGTTGTCGCCCCAACTTTATGGAATGCCTTACCTCCCCAACTTCGCCACGAAAATCTCCTAGATCAATTCAAGATTAAACTAAAAACGTTTTTATTTCAAGATGCATTCCATAGCTCCTAAACTTCTTATTGCCAAGTCTGCCAACCGCTTGTAAGAAGCGACCCAATCCCTAATGTTTTATCCCTCTCCCTCTCTGTCCTTTCTAACCCTATTATTTATTTTTTTTTCTTTTCTTTTTTCACTTTACCCCCACCTTTCTTCTTCAATCCCCACTCTCATGTATGTCTTTGTAAAACGTCTACAATGTTCACTTTTCCCCCTTTTATAAGCATTATGTTAATTCTTTATTTTATCATAGTGTTGTAAACCGCCTAGATATTTGTTGATGGTCGATATATTAAAAATAAGAAAACTTGAAACTAGAAAGATGGGAGAGTGTAATTCTGAATATCTGTCCCAGGTGCAGAGAGAAACATAGAAGGCAGATAAGGGCCACGGCCCACCCAGTCTGCCCACCCTAATGACCCTCCCCTGCCTTTACCCTGCGAATAGATACCACGTGTCGATCCCATTTGGCCTTAAAATCAGGCATGCCGCTAGCCTCAATCACCTGAAGCGGAAGACCATTCCAGCGATCAACCACCCTTTCGGTGAAAAAGAATTTCCTGGTGTCCCCGCGCAGTTTCCCGCCTCTGATTTTCCACGGATGCCCTCTTGTTGCCGTGGGACCCTTGAAAAAGAAGATATCCTCCTCCGCTTCGATGCGGCCCGTGAGATACTTGAACGTCTCGATCATGTCTCCCCTCTCTCTGCGCTCCTCGAGCGAGTATAGCCGTAATTTATCTAACCGTTCTTCGTACGGGAGATCCTTCAGTCCTGAGCGTGTTCTGGCCCTGTATTTTACTGAAAGTATAGCGAGCAGAGAATATCTCCGTTCTACTGCTAGGACCCCGGTTTACTGTCAACCAACATAAAGAGAGGGCAGGCTTCAGTATAATGGGGGGGACAAATTTCCAAACTGGCAACATTTCTCAGCTAAAGCCAAAAGGGGGCGGAATGATATTGTTATTAATAATAAAAATATTTGATATATCGGTCTTCTGTTATGACAAGCACAGAAATTTAGCAGCAAACTAGAAGGGAAGAACTAGAAATGTTAACGGGGGGAGTGGGGGAGAGATTGCAAGCATGCTTCCTGTAACTTGCTGCACAGGGAACCCCACAAGCGAATCCTTCACGTGGCCAAGAGATTTAGGGGCTCTCCTTCGTTAGGGGCAGCCAGGCGCTGGGCTGCTCATCTGTCAGGCTTTATTTTGCAATTGTGTGACTGGTTGGGGCAGAGTTTTCAGCTGCAGGCTTGTGTTAGCAGAAGTGTCCAGCGGGCTGTTGGTGACAGGAAAGAGGCCCAGAGATACAGGAAGGAAACTTTCGCCAGTGTGTGGAGGTGTGAAGAGTGAGGAAATCTGTCTAAGGCCTTCAGAGAGAAAACCTTTGTGCAAAGTGCGTGAAAGGGGCTGCATATTCTCATGTGCGGGTCGATATTCCAAAGCGCTGATCCGGATTACAGCTCCCGCTGCTTTGTAACACATTTAGCGATGATCGAGAGAGAATTAAATTTGCTGATGACGCAAAGGACTTCTTTTACTGAGCTGCGGTAGCGTTTTTACCACGCGCTAGGTGGAAAAGCTAACGCCAGCTCTATGGAGGCGTTAGCATCTAGTGTGTACCGCGCGCTAAAACCACTAGCCCAGCTTAGTAAAAGGAGCCCAAAGTTGTTAAATTGCAAGAGGACCTTGGGAGTCAAAATGGCAGATGACGTTTCATTTGAGCAAGTGCAAAGTGATGCATGTGGGAAAGAGAAACCCGAACTATAGCTTTGTGATGCTGGATTCTCTGTTAAGAGCCCCTTCCCAGGAAAAGGATCTAGGTGTCATTGTTTAGGATACGTTGAAACCCTCGGCTCAATGTGTGGCGGCTGCTAAGAAAGCAAATAGTATGTTCGGAATTA
Source organism: Geotrypetes seraphini (assembly GCF_902459505.1). Taxonomy (NCBI): domain Eukaryota; kingdom Metazoa; phylum Chordata; class Amphibia; order Gymnophiona; family Dermophiidae; genus Geotrypetes; species Geotrypetes seraphini. Next base: position 7,061,082 of record NC_047089.1, on the reverse strand, counting down.
CAGTAAAACCTTGGTTTACGAGCATAATTTGTTCCAAAAACATGCTTGTAATCCAAAACACTCATATACCAAAGCGAATTTCTCCAAAGGAAATAATGGAACTCAGACAATTCGTTCCACAACCCAAAAACGTTAATATAAAATACTATACATACTTGTATTGCAAGACCTCGCTAATTTAGAACAGTCACTAGACTCCTCCAGCGTCAGAGAAAGAAGAACCATCGGCTCAGTTGTGATGATGTGACGCGTGTATACTGTATGTACTCATATTGCAAGACTTTGCTTGTTTAGAACAGTCACTACACTCTTGCAGTGTCAGACAAAGAACCACTATCGGCTCAGTTGTGATGCGTGTATACTGTATGTGCTTGTATTGCAAGACATTGCTTGTATATCAAGTTAAAATTTAATCAAATGTTTTGCTTGTCTTGCAAACCAAGTTTTACTGTATTAGGAAAGGAATGGAAAACAGAGATGAGAATGTTATAATGCCCTTGGATCGCTCTATGGTACGGCCGCGACTCGAATACCGTGTGCAGTTCTGGTCACCTTATCCCAAAAAAGATATAGCGGAATTAGAAAAGGTACAGAGAAGGGCGACAAAAATGATAAAAGGGATGGCATGACTTCCTTATGAGGAAAGGCTAAAGCGGCTAGGGCTCTTCAGCTTGGAGAAGAGACGGCTCAGGGGGGATATGATAGAGGTCTATAAAATAATGAGCGGAGTAGGAAGGGTAGATGAGAATCGCTTGTTCACTCTTTCCAAAAATACGAGGACTAGGGGACATGCGATGAAGCTACTAAGTAGCAGATTTTAAACAAACCGGAGAAAATATGTCATCACACAACATGTAATTAAACTCTGGAATTGGTGGCTGGAGAATGTGGTGAAATCAGTTAGCTTAGCGGGGTTTAAAAAAGGTTTAATTTCTTAAAAGAGAAGTCCATAGGCCATGATTGAGATGGCTTGGGGAAATCCATTGCTTATTCTTAGGTTAAGCTGCATAAAATCTGTTTTACTACTTGGGACCTGGGTTGGCCACTGTTGGAAATAGGAGCTGGGCTTGATGGACCTTTGGTCTGTCTCAGTTTGGCAATGCTTATGTCCATTTAATTAAGTGGGACATTCAGAGAAAGTAACTAGACAGAACCTCTGAATAGATTTATTTGTTTTGTAAGGCGAAGTACCTTTGACCGGACCATGATTACTTTGCTATTAAATAAAATTACAGACCACTCCTGCACTCTGAGGGTAATTGTTTAATGGGGTTCCTCGACTTTGACACCCCAAGACTGTTCAGTAGAAGTCTACCCTATAGCAAACCAGGCGTCTAAATTCCATGATAGAATAGTTTCATAACCAGTATCTACCTAACCTATACTTACTATAATGGATTTTATGCATACATATGTAGCCATAAGCCAGTATTCTAAACATGTATGCATGTAATGGGTGCAAATATCTAAGAGGGTAGCGAGGAGCTCCAGAGCGACTTGTATCAGTTAGAGAAATGGGCAGAGCAATGGCAGACGAAGTTCAACGTGGAGAAATGCAAAGTGATGCATTTAGGTAGTAAGAATAAGGAACACGAGTATAGAATGTCAGGCGCAACTCTGGGAAAGAGCGAACAAGAAAAGGATCTGGGTGTACTGGTAGATAGGACCCTGAAGCTGTCAGCACAATGTGCGGCGGCAGCAAAGAAAGCAAATAGGATGTTGGGCATGATAAAGAAGGGAATCACGAGTAGATCAGAGAAAGTTATAATGCCGCTTTATAGAGCAATGGTCAGACCCCACTTGGAATACTGCGTCCAACATTGGTCTCCCAACCTAAAGAAGGATATAAAACTGTTGGAGAGGGTACAGAGACGAGCAACAAAACTAGTAAAAGGTATGGAGAAACTGGAATACGAGGATCGACTTAAGAGACTGGGATTGTTCTCTCTTGAGAAAAGGAGACTGCGAGGGGACATGATCGAGACTTTCAGAATACTGAAAGGAATCGACAAAATAGAGCAGAAAAAACTATTTACATTGTCCAATTTGACACGGACAAGAGGACACGAAATGAAGCTGAGAGGGGACAAGTTCAGGACTAATATCAGGAAGTTCTGCTTCACTCAGAGAGTGGTGGACACCTGGAATGCTCTCCCAGAGGAGGTTATTGCAGAATCCACCGTCCTAGGATTCAAAAGCAAACTAGATGCACATCTCCTTACGAGAGGCATAGAAGGATATGGGTGACTAAAAATTACGCCAGGTGTACACCTGGCTGGGCCTCCGTGGATCGCCGGACTTGATGGACCGAATGTCTGATCCGGAGATGGCACTTCTTATGTTCTTATAATGCCTCATTCCACAGTGCCTCAGAGCCAACCTCATCAGTGATGTTACAATGGAGTAGCAACATTCCAGAACCCCAAAGAGTAACAAAAGATTCTAGAACCCCAAACAGTATCAAGATTCCAGGCAGAATCTCAAAGAATAGCAAGATTCCAGAACCCCAAAGAGTAGCAACATTCCAGAGTTGAGATTGTGACACGGACAAGAGGACATGGATTGAAGTTAACGGGGGACAGGTACAGGACAGATATCAGGAAGTTCTGCTTCATGCAACGAGTGGTGGACACCTGGAATGCTCTCCCAGAGGAGATTATTGCGGAATCAACCATCCTAGGATTCAAAAGCAAACTAGATGCACATCTCCTTACGAGAGGCATAGAGGGATATGGGTGACTAAAATTACGCCAGGTGTACACCTGGCTGTGCCTCCGCGTGTGCGGATCGCCGGACTTGATGGACCAAAGGTCTGATCCGTAGATGGCGCTTCTTATGTTCTTATTATGTTCTAGTCTCCATAATTGCCCTTTATAATGCCAAGGCAGCTCTGGAACGCCTCCGGAGGGTGGTAATATTCAGCCTGCTTTCTGGATCACTTACTTGGATAACAAAGAAAACCGTCCTAGGTTTTCCCGCTAGCAGGCTGAATAATGCCAGTATCTGGAGAAGTTCCAGTCCTGACCGTTCAGTTTCGAGACTCCAGGGAGAAGGTTTTCAGCGTCTGAAGACTTTCTAGACAGAGCTGTACAGGGAGACGGGGGATTTCATGGAGTTCTTGGAAGTGTCATCGAGCAGGAATTGTCTCTTAAATGTTTACCGTACAACGCTGCATACGCCTGGCAGTGCTATAGAAATAATATATAGAACTAGTTGAAGAGAGTGCGTTTCCCGTAATGGCCTGTTTTCTGGAAAGTGAAGAAAGTTAGAAAGGGACCTGGAGTAGGGTTACTACTATATGGCTCCAGAAAAAAAGAGGATGGATTCAGACATCTGGGTTTTTCTTCCATCAAAAGCAAAGGAAGTAAGGAGGATATTTTCTCTACTGTTTACATGAATTTATTCAGGTACTCAAGCTTTTTTCCCTGTCTGTCCCAGTGGGCTCACAATCTATCTAATGGGGCAATGGGGGGATTAAGTGACTTGCCCAAGGTCACAAGGAGCAGCGTGGGTTTGAACCTGAGGGTGCTGAGGCTGTAGCTTTAACCACTGCACCATACTCTTCCCCCTGGTGTGGTTTTATTTCCATTGACAGCAATAGAAGTAAAACCCAGATGTCTCAATCTCCTTTTTCTGGAGCCATATGATCACCCTACCCAGGAGGAGTAACCAACAGCTACATTTTCTGGGAAAGCTGCAACCTTCAGAAGGTATCCAACCCATGGAAAGGAGAAGAGAATCTGTAGAAGTAACAGAGGATCTTTGGGGGGGGGGGGGGGTTCATTGGCTCCAGAAGAAGACAGAGCATGCATTCTGCTACTGATGGCATGAAAATGACATTTAAAAAGAAGCACTTCCTGCTCTCGACCAACCTCAGCTTTTTCCCTATCACTGAAGCAGAGCCTGCTGTCACGCTGTCCTCTCGCTCCCTTCACTCCGCACTTCACAGTTCAGAGACCCACCTGAGCAAAGGCTCCAGAACTGCCGCCTGCCCCTGGGGTGTGTGCATCCTCTCTCTCCGGGTACTGCAAAAGGGCAGAGGGAGAAAAAGCTCTGAGCAGGACCTCTCTATCCCTGCTGACACACTGCCCCTGCCTCTCACCACCCTCAAACAGGTGAACAGAGAGAAAACAAAGTGTGGAAAGAAGGTTTTACCTTTTTATTGGATGATCGCCTTATTTTCCTGCTTTTCTTTTACTTATTAACCTTTTCAGTGGACAAACATAGCCTCTGCACTGCTTGACCCTCAGAAAAACACACCAGAGCTGTTCTGATCATAGACGTGTCAGTGACGAGTGATTAATCCATGACTCATGTGCAGAGAGAAGGTCCTCAAGTACCAAGAAATGCAGTCCAAGACCAAGAAAATGTGGCAGAAAGATACAGAAGTGGAGGAGCATGATCAGAACATAAGTCTAAGTCCAATTTGGGCATATGGTGCTAGACGCCCAAAATCGGCAGTGGAAAATGTCCCTTTTTGAAAAATAGGTCTGGATGTCCAGGCGGTTGATTGTCCAGTCCGCCAGTCCGCCAATCTTTATACCACATGTTCAACTAAAAATTTGTCTAAGTCTCAAATGCCCAGAACAAGACCTTTTGGACGTGGGAGGGGCCAGCAAAGTGATGGACTGGCCACCCAGACATGGCAATGGAGCAGTGGGGTACCTTAAAGGGCACTGCTGTGAACTTCACAAAAAGAGTGCCACATAAACATCTCACCAGAACTCCCTAATAGGATATGGTGAGCCCCACTCCCCCCAAAAAATACACTATATCCACCTGTCTACAACCCCAATAGCCCTTATGGCTGCAAGTGGCACCTACATGGCAGTACAGTAGGGTTTTGGGGGGTTCACATTTTCTACCATGAATGCAGTGGTTAGAGTGTCTTGTGGGCCTGGGTCCTCCTCTCTATGGTTCACCAGCCCACTCACTCACCAGGCTATTTAAGACATCTCTGGGTCTACTAGGCTTTCCTATAGCAGGTATGTACTTTTTTTTTCTGATCTTTGTGGGGCTCTGAGGGGGTGTCAATGAACACTGGAAAAGTATCTACAGTGACGCCCAGATCTTTTTCTTGGGTTTTGACTCCTAGCGTCTAGTAACTATAATTTGGATTATTCTTCCCAATGGGCATCACTTTGCATTTATCCACATTAAATTTCATCTGCCATTTGGATGCCCATTCTTCCACTTTCTAAGGTCTTCCTGCAATTTTTCACAATCCTCATATATTTTGACAGTTTGTGTCATCTGCAAATTTAATCACCTCACTTGTCGTTCCAATTTCCAGATCATTTATAAATAAGCTAAATAGCACCGGTCCCAGAACAGATCCCTGTGGCACTCCACTATTTACCCTCCTCCACTGACAAAAATGGCCTACCCTCTGTTTTCTATCTAACAACCAATTCCTAATCCACATCTGAACATTGCCTCCTATCCCATGACTCTTTAATTCTCTCAGGTGTCTCTCATGAGGAAATTTGTCAAAAGTGTTCTAAAAATCTAAACATCAACTGGCTCACCCTTATCCACACCTTTAAAGAAGGTGGACAAATGCCTAACCTCAAAATACCTTTTGGAAAGTATGAACTCCCCCTAAAATCACAGGCCAGGAATCTTAGGCTACTGCTAGACACATCTCTTACTCTAATCCCCCAAATTCAAACAACATTTAAAAACTGTCTCTATTGCCTACGTCAGCCCCAAAATATTTCTCCATATATTACATAGAAACATAGAAATAGACGGCAGATAAGGGCCACGGCCCATCAAGTCTGCCCACTCCAATGACCCTCCCTATCTATCTTTGCGGATAGATCCCACATGTTTGTCCCATTTGGCCTTAAAATCTGGCACGCTTCTGGCCTCAATAACCTGAAGTGGAAGACTATTCCAGCGATCAACCACCCTTTCGGTGAAGAAGAACTTCCTAGTGTCACCGTGCAGTTTCCCACCCCTGATTTTCCACTGATGCCCCCTTGTTGCCGCAGGACCCTTGAAAAAGAAGATATCCTCTTCCACCTCGATGCGACCTGTGAGGTACTTGAATGTCTCGATCATATCTCCCCTCTCTCTACATTCCTCGAGTGAGTAGAGCTGCAACTTCCCTAACCGCTCCTCGTATGGGAGCTCCTTGAGTCCCGAGACCATCCTGGTGGCCATTCTCTGGACCGATTCCAGTCTCAGCACATCCTTGCGGTAATGCGGCTTCCAAAATTGCACACAGTACTCCAGGTGCGGTCTCACCATGGATCTATACAGTGGCATAATGACTTCAGGTTTACGGCTGACGAAACTCCTGCGTATGCAACCTATGATTTGCCTTGCTTTGGATGAAGCTTGCTCCACTTGGTTTGCAGACTTCATGTCTTCCCTGACAATCACCCCTAAGTCTCTTTCTGCTTCAGTTTTTGTCAAGATCTCGCCATTTAGGGTGTAAATCTTGCATGGATTTCGGCTTCCCAGGTGCATGACTTTGCATTTTTTGGCTTTGAAACTGAGTTGCCAGGACCTTGACCAGTGCTCCAGTAGAAGTAGGTCATGCATCATATCATCTGCCATTGAATTATTGTCTGTTGTGCTCTTGTTCACCACATCGCTTAGCTTGGCATCATCGGCGAATAATGTTATTCTTCCTCGGAGCCCTTCTGTCAAGTCTCTTATGTAGATGTTGAACAAGATCGGGCCCAGGACGGAGCCCTGTGGCACTCCACTTATCACCTCTGACATTTCGGAGGGGGTGCCATTCACCACTACCCTCTGAAGCCTACCTCCAAGCCAGTTCCCAACCCAATTTGTCAATGTGTCGCCCAAACCTAAAGAACTCATCTTGCTTAGCAACCTGCGGTGTGGTACGCTATCAAATGCTTTGCTGAAATCCAGGTAGACGATGTCCAGGGACTCACCAGCATCCAGCTTCCTCGTCACCCAGTCGAAGAAGCTGATCAGGTTGGATTGGCAGGATCTCCCCTTAGTAAATCCATGTTGGCGGGGATCCCGTAGTTTCTCCTCGTCCATGATTCTATCCAATTGGTGTTTGATTAGGGTTTCCATTAGTTTGCATTTCTATCGATGTGAGATTCACTGGTCTGTAATTTGCCATCTCCATCTTGGAGCCTTTCTTGTGGAGTGGGATGACGTTAGCTGTCTTCCAGTCCATCGGGACGTTACCTGTACTAAGGGAGAGATTGAAGAGTGCGGATAGCGGTTCCGCTAGGACATCACCCAACTCCCTGAGCACCCTAGGGTGTAGGTTGTCAGGCCCCATTGCCTTGTTGACCTTGATTTTTGACAGCTCGCAATAGACGCTGCTGGGTGTAAACTTGAAATTACTAAACGGGTCAACTGATTGATAGGACAAGTGTGACCACTGTGGTCCATGCCACAATATCATCTCATATAGAGGACTAAAACCTTGTACAGTGGTCTAACCACTAAAAAAAAGTTTGCATGAGCTCCAACTAACTCAGAAGGCTGCAGCATGACTGATAGAAGGCTGCAAGCAGTGTGACACATCACACCCTTCCTGGAAAAGCTACACTGGCTACCAGAACCTTGCAGGGCTCTTAGAGAGAGGAAGAGATAATGGTTACTACAGATGGGCAGACTGGACAAGCCATTTCGCCTTTATCTGCCATCATGTTTTTATAACCATAAAGCTCTATGACCTCACAATGCAGGTGTAAAGAGCCTTAGCCTATAGGAAGAGGAGATGCAAATGTTAAGAGCCTTAGCCAATAGGGAGAGGAGGAGATAGTGGATGCTGCGGATGGGCCATTTGGCCTTTATCTGCCATCATGTTTCTATAACCATAAAGCTCTATGACCTCACAATACAGGTGTAAAGAGCCTTAGCCTATAGGAAGAGGAGATGCAAATGTTAAGAGCCTTAGCCAATAGGGAGAGGAGGAGATAGTGGATGCTCTGAATGGGCCATTTGGCCTTTATCTGCCATCATGTTTCTATAACCATAAAACTCTATGACATCACAATGCAGATGTAAAGATCCTTAGCTTATAGGGAGAGTAGGAGGTAGAGGATGTGGTGGATGGGCAGACTGGATGGGCCGTTTGGCCTTTATCTGCCATCATGTTTCTAAATTTAGAACTCTTTGATTTTCAAGGTCCTCAGACAAAATGGATCAGAATACTTAAAGAACAAGATAACTTTTTACACACCTTTGAGACCTCTGAGGAGTAAAGCCCTAGACAACCCCCCTTCCCCCCCCCCCCCACCTTTCATCAGTTGAATTACTTGATTTTGCTGATGTTGTCAATGGACTTTGGTCTGGCAGGGAAGAATCAGGTACTTAAGTGATTTGTTGGCTGTGATCAGCTCGGGTCAGATACAAGTCACTGGGCTTGATGGACTCAGCATGACTTTTCTTAAGTTCTGCTTCCATCCCTATGATGCAGGATCACTTCCCCCCCCCCCCCCCCCCACTTCTTGACTGAGCCCTCCCCCCCCTCACACTCAAGACATTCTCCATTTAAAGTTCTCTGTACATTTTTGACACTTTCACAGACTGAAAACCCTTAAATGGATACCTCTAGTTCAGTGGTTCTTAAACCTATCCTGGGGGGACAACCCCCAGCCAGTTGGGTTTTCAAGACATCCCTAATGAATATGCATGAGAGAAATTTGCACGTCTACTTTATAGGTACACCTCATTCATGTATATTCATTAGGGCTATCTTGAAAACCCGACTGGCTGGGGGTCCCCCAGAACCACTGTATCTAGTTTATAGTTGAATTCATACTTGCTAGATCACCTTTTCCAGGGGTGTCAAAGTCCCCCCCCCCCCCCCGAAGGCCGCAATCCAGTCGGGTTTTCAGGATTTCCCCAATGAATATGCATGAGATCTATTAGCATACAATGAAAGCAGTGCATGCAAATGGATCTCATGCACCCCCCCCCACCCTCAATGTGAGCGCAAACACTTGTAAGTTTAGTGGGGGGTTTCCCCCCCACACACACCCTCCTCGGAGCGCTAACAGGAACTGTTTTAAGGCGGCGCGCATAAGTCCTGCACGGGATTGTCAGTGTGGGATTGTCAGCTATTACAATGTCCCGCGCAGTTTTGACGCATCACCAAAATTAATAGATGCAATGAAATCAACAAACCCTCGGCTAGAACAGTAAGAAGATCACAAGGCAACATTACAAGTTAACATTGTTACAAGTTACAAGAGCAGGGCAGGATTAATTCGTCGAGGGCCCCTAGGCACACAAGTATACTAGGCCCCCTGCCCCGCCACACCCCACCATGCGCCCAGGCGGAAACAGGAAGCTGCGTCAGAGGGAAGCTTTGAGCAAGCAGCACCACTTCCAAAATTACAGTTCTCATTGCCTTTCTTACCCGCGTTGCTTGCTTTTCTTACTTTCCGTCGATTGGGGGGGTGCCGCATTGCTGATCAGGGGGGCCCACATTGCCAAACGATGCTGGAGGGCCCATCGCCGTTTGGAAAAAACTATGTTGATGCCCTCCTTCATCGGGCCCCCCTGACCATTTCGGGCCCTAGACACGTGCCTTCTTAGCCTGCCCTATACAGGAGAACTCACAGAAACCTAACCCTCCATTATCTTTTTAAAAGTTATAAGGCAGCTGCATCGATGAACTTCTAACCTCTCAGTTACCTGCCATACAATTTAATGTTTCATAAGCTAGTAACTTGTTGGAGACCGCTTTCTGCTCAGCTGTGAACTGTAGCGCCAGTGTGCCTGTTCGGAAAAAATTTAAACCAGAGCAGGGACCTCAGCAAGGGTGGACTGCTGGGCATTGCATTCGGTGCATGATTTCACTATACAGAGAGGAAAGGTGACCCCTAGTGGGGAGAACAGCACCTGCACTACATTTCAAGATCGTATCAACCGCCCTCCCTCCCAGTGTTCCCAGCAGGCCCATTGCTTGGTTGGGAGCTTCAGAACCATGACAGGCAGCAAAAGAGGTTGAGATTCACCACAGAGGGATGGATAGGACAGAGAATCAAAACCCCGAGTACCAGAAATAAAGATGATTTCAAAACTTGATTGTGTCTATCATGCATAATACCCAACAGGGCCGTGCTCTGATAATTCTTCATCAAGGAGACTTGATACAAGAATAGTTTTACCCTTGATGAAGATTAATCAAAACACAGCCATGTTGGATTCTATGTATGGTTTGTACAGTCATCGTTGCTATCAGGAAGTGCTGCATCTTCAAAGCCCTAGTCCTGGCCTTCAAAACCTTCAAGAAATTGGCACCAGGCTATCGGATTCCCAAGCTTCCAATCTATCACCCAAGCCGACCGTTAAGGTCCTGGAAAAAAAGACGGGTTTCCCTACCCACAGGGTGCGCCCTCAAAACAGAATCAGCCCCCCAGACACGCCTACTCGCATTTCATCCCCCCCACCCCCATCTAAAATGTAATGCTAAAACATGCAGGGTTGTGCATTTGATGCTGCAAAAACCTGAAGAAATGTTAAATTTTAGGGGTCAAAGAACTTGTGCAGAAAAGAGGAGTGGAACTTTGGTTTGCTTACTTTGGGGGGGAGCGGAATCATACATGCAATGGAGGGAGGGAGTTGTGGCACCTGCAGTATATGGAGACAGTGGCATAGCGAGGGTGAGAGTTGCCAGGACGGTGGCACCCCTCCCCCACCCTCATCTCTGCCGTCCCCGCTCTGTCCCCATTTCTGCCTGCCAGGCACCCCCCCACCCCCGCCTCCTTCCCCAATCTCGCCTGCCGTGCGCACCTCCTTCCTTTCCCCCGTGCCTCTAGTTAAAGCTGTTGCTCGTGGCAGTCGACGACGTGCTCCTCGCGACCCCGTCGGCTCTCCCTCTGACGTCACTTACCAGGTGCGGCACCCGGAAGTGACGTCAGCAGGAGAGCCGACGGGGTCGTGTCGAGCACGTCGTTGACCGCCGCGAACAACAACTTCAGCTCGAGTTATGGGGAAAGAGAAGGGGGCACGTGTGTAGAGGGGAGGAACGGGAAGAGGCGAGGGGTGGAAAGGAGGCGCCCCCACCAACATGATGCCCGGGGCAGACCCCCCCACCACTCGTCTCCCCTTACTATGTCACAGCATGGGGAGTACTGTCCTTCACCCCCAAACTACTCTTATGTGAGGAGAAGATTGAGGGCTAAGAGGAGTAATGGATGGAAGAGTTGAGAGGGTGAAGTGTTGGGATAGAGTAACCGAAGGATGTGAAAGAGTGGCGGAGAACGCTCATACACCAGTCTAGATGAATGCTGAAATATAAGCAAATGATTGCATTCTATATTTTAGGGGTGTATTTGCATGCTCCATCCATGCGCACGCCCACTGACGAGGAGGATCAAAGCACGGCTTGTGCTTTGACACAGAAGCATCATATGAAAACTCTCCCCTTTGGAGAACGCAAGCGATTCTAGCCACTTTACGGCTCCTAAAGAGGATTTAAGTATTATTTTAATTTAATTTAATTTAATTCTAATATACCGCTAATAACCGTGAGGTTTCCCATAAAACCTTGCACAGGCTATCCGTATCGGACAGCGCCCTCCTTCAAATGACAACTATTATCTCTAAGGGGGGGGGGGGTGGCACACAAAGAAGGGACTCGCGTGGGTTTACGTTATTTGCACGCTGATAAAGCATTTGAATCTGCCAGGCATCAATTCTGTGACTGAATTATCGTATCCTTTACGTCCAGTTTAGTTTTGTTACATGGAGAAAGGCAGGAAAGGGTTAAAAGAAGGAGCCCTTCACTACATGCAACACGGCTGGTGAGGGTTTCTTGATAGACACCAGCAGCGCCTCACGGATTTTTTTTATGAATGCACCACTATACTGTACCACTATGTCGCTTTCAGGGCGTTTGACTGCCTGTGTTTTACAAGATTGGTCTTAAGAGGGGGAGGGGGGAGAGGAAGGAGATTTAACATGATTATTGAGGGTCCCAAGCCCTAACTCTTCAGTTCCAAGCTCCGCCTCTGCTTCAGTGCCAGCAGCTGGAATATCTGCTTTACAATCTGGTGTGTAATAACTGGACTAACAGGATAGGCTTGTTGGTCTTTTATTAATCTTCATGTATTACATTACACCCAGTTTCCTATTGCGCACCAGAGCTGTGAACAGCCTAAAGCTAAGGATGAAATGCCTGCGCAAATATACAGTACAGCCCCCCTGGATTCTGAGGGGGACAGGTTCGGGTTACCAGACGTCCGGATTTACCCAGGAATGTCCTCTTTTTAGAGGACATGTCCGGGCATCTTTGTCCGGGTTCTGAAAATTTCTCAGCGCAGGACCGCGTCGGGAGGGTGCAACACGGTGACTGTCATGCATGTGGCGTCATCGCGTCAGACCTGCGAATGCGCAGATGCCCTCCCGATGCGGCTCCAAGCACGAGAACAGGTTGAGGGGGGGGGGGGGGCGAGGCTGGGGCGGGACTTGAGGGGAACTGGGCGGAGCCATGGGTCCGGATTTTACAATAGTAAAATCTGGTAACCCTAGGACCGGAATATGGGCAAGACGGGGAGGGGTCCTGGGTGCTGGAGGATGACAATTTGCAAGCCTTGAGATGGTAGAAAAGCAGTGAGGAAGGCAGCAAACACTGACTCAATGAGTGGCCCCTCTGCTACTGCTGGTAGCTGGAATATAACCTTACCAGTGCAGACCAGACTAACTGGGAGACTGGCTAGGCCAATGGGTCTGTATTTGCCATCAGCTTCTAGAGAGAGAGAAAATGGCCTCCTGGTTAGAGCAGACAATTCAAAACCTGTCTCTGACACGCCCACTGCCTCAAGTAGGCACTAAAACTGCGCATAAAATACACGTAATGTAAATCTTTGAAAACTCACCTTTTTAAAGACGCTTTTAATACTCAATATTAAATAATCTTTTCTTAGTAATTTAATTTTTTAACTAAACCCTTTCCCTTATGTTTTTTTCCCGTATTTGTTTTTCTATTTATAACAGATGTAATCTTTGCCCTTTTTTCCCTCCATTTCAAGTTTGTCTTGTCTTAAAACTGATGTTACTGAGTCTTAATTTGTATCTCCATATTTTATGTTTTTTACGTATGTACATCGCTTTGTAAACAGATTTAGCGATAAATCAAATATTAATAAACCTTGAACCTTGAACCTTGTTACCAGATTTTTGTCCGGAGAAACCCAGACCCATGGCCCTGCCCCATTCTACCCCTAGCCACATCCCATTCTGCCTCCAGCCCCCCCCCCCCCCAAAGCCTCGTCTTTGTTTTCCGACCTCCGGGCCGCGTCCAGAGGGTCTCCGAGCATGTACGGATGCGTGTGACATCAGAGGCCCTGCGGGAGGTCGGAGCTTTCCAAAACCCAGACACATGACCGGATTTTGGCCGGGCTTTCACCTAATGGTTACTGCAGAGGGCTGAGAACCAGAAGAAGTGTAAGTCACTTAACCCTCCACTGTCCATTAGGGACAGAGACAGCACCTGCATGTAATAAATGTAACTGGTTTGGTCGTGCCACTGACAAGTGGTATATCAAATCCCATTACTCATATACAATACCTGAACACTTCCAGTGCTGTGTATATCCAGTAGCATTATAAAAAAAATACTATATAATAATACCCTTAGCGCACATGCGCACTTCAATCTTCGTGGCTCCGTGCGTCCGTAGCTCCGTGGCTGGCAGAGAAACGTTGGAGCGTTCGGTGTGTGCGCACGTTGGGAGCTTCGAGGCGGTTTACTTTCCTGTGTGCCGGTTTCCCTTTCCAACACAACGCATGATTTTTTTCAAAAAAGGTAGGTGTGAAAGTGGGCAGGGACATTGACAGACTGACAGAAATAGAGACACACACACTGAAAGACAGGTAGGTGGGAGTGAAAGATACACACAGAAGGACAGGGGGCCAGGGAGAGAGATTGAAAGAAAAAAAACAACAGACAGCGGCCAAGGAGAGAGAGACACACAGAAAAAAAGACAGACAGACAGCGGCCAAGGAGACAGACAGCAAAAAAAAAAAGAAAGACAGACAGACAGCGGCCAAGGAGAGAGAGAGACACAGAAAAAAAGACAGACAGACAGCGGCCAAGGAGACAGACAGCACAACAAGAAAGACAGACAGACAGCGGCCAAGGAGAGACAGACTCAGAAAAAAAGACAGACAGACAGCGGCCAAGGAGACAGACAGCACAAAAAGAAAGACAGACAGACAGCGGCCAAGGAGAGAGAGACACACAGAAAAAAAGACAGACAGACAGCGGCCAAGGAGACAGACAGCACAACAAGAAAGACAGACAGACAGCGGCCAAGGAGAGAGACAGACACAGAAAAAAAGACAGACAGACAGCGGCCAAGGAGAGAGAGACACACAGAAAAAAAAGACTGACAGACAGCGGCCAAGGAGACAGACAGCAAAAAAAAAGAAAGACAGACAGACAGCGGCCAAGGAGACAGACAGCAAAAAAAAGAAAGACAGACAGACAGCAGCCAAGGAGACAGACAGCAGCAAAGGAGAGAGAGAGACACAGAAAAAAAGACAGACAGACAGCGGCCAAGGAGACAGACAGCACAAAAAGAAAGACAGACAGACAGCGGCCAAGGAGAGAGAGACACACAGAAAAAAAGACAGACAGACAGCGGCCAAGGAGACAGACAGCACAACAAGAAAGACAGACAGACAGCGGCCAAGGAGAGAGACAGACACAGAAAAAAAGACAGACAGACAGCGGCCAAGGAGAGAGAGACACACAGAAAAAAAAGACTGACAGACAGCGGCCAAGGAGACAGACAGCAAAAAAAAGAAAGACAGACAGACAGCAGCCAAGGAGACAGACAGCAAAAAAAAGAAAGACAGACAGACAGCAGCCAAGGAGACAGACAGCAGCAAAGGAGAGAGAGAGACACAGAAAAAAAGACAGACAGACAGCGGCCAAGGAGACAGACAGCACAAAAAGAAAGACAGACAGACAGCGGCCAAGGAGAGAGAGACACACAGAAAAAAAGACAGACAGACAGCGGCCAAGGAGACAGACAGCACAAAAAGAAAGACAGATAGACAGCAGCCAAGAAGAGAGAGACACACAGAAAAAAAGACAGACAGACAGCGGCCAAGGAGACAGACAGCAAAAAAAAAGAAAGACAGACAGACAGCGGCCAAGGATAGAGAGAGACACAGAAAAAAAGACAGACAGACAGCGGCCAAGGAGACAGACAGCACAACAAGAAAGACAGACAGACAGCGGCCAAGGAGAGAGACAGACACAGAAAAAAAGACAGATAGACAGCGGCCAAGGAGACAGACAGCACAAAAAGAAAGACAGACAGACAGCGGCCAAGGAGAGAGAGACACACAGAAAAAAAAGACTGACAGATAGCGGCCAAGGAGACAGACAGCAAAAAAAAGAAAGACAGACAGACAGCGGCCAAGGAGACAGACAGCAAAAAAAAAAAAAAACAGACAGACAGCAGCCAAGGAGACAGACAGAAGCCAAGGAGAGAGAGAGACACAGAAAAAAAGACAGACAGACAGCGGCCAAGGAGACAGACAGCACAAAAAGAAAGACAGACAGACAGCGGCCAAGGAGAGAGAGACACACAGAAAAAAAGACAGACAGACAGCGGCCAAGGAGACAGACAGCACAAAAAGAAAGACAGATAGACAGCAGCCAAGAAGAGAGAGACACACAGAAAAAAAGACAGACAGACAGCGGCCAAGGAGACAGACAGCAAAAAAAAAAGAAAGACAGACAGACAGCGGCCAAGGAGAGAGAGAGACACAGAAAAAAAGACAGACAGACAGTGGCCAAGGAGACAGACAGCACAAAAAGAAAGACAGACAGACAGCGGCCAAGGAGAGAGAGACACACAGAAAAAGACAGACAGATAGTGGCCAAGGAGACAGACAGCAAAAAAAGAAAGACAGACAGACAGCGGCCAAGGAGACAGACAGCAAAAAAAAAAGAAAGACAGACAGACAGCGGCCAAGGAGAGAGAGACACAGAAAAAAAAGACTGATAGCGGGCAAGGAGACAGATAGCAAAAAAAGAAAGACAGACAGACAGCGGCCAAGGAGAGAGAGAGACACAGAAAAAGACAGACAGATAGTGGCCAAGGAGACAGACAGCAAAAAAGAAAGACAGACAGACAGCGGCCAAGGAGAGAGAGAGACACAGAAAAAAAGACAGACAGACAGCGGCCAAGGAGACAGACAGCACAAAAAGAAAGACAGACAGACAGCGGCCAAGGTGAGAGAGAGAGAGAGAAAGAAAGACAGACAGACAGACAGCGGCCAAGGAGAGAGAGACACACAGAAAAAGACAGACAGATAGTGGCCAAGGAGACAGACAGCACAAAAAGAAAGACAGACAGACAGCGGCCAAGGAGAGAGAGAGACACAGAAAAAAGACAGACAGACAGCAGCCAAGGAGACAGACAGCACAAAAAGAAAGACAGACAGACAGCGGCCAAGGAGAGATAGAGACACACAGAAAAAAAAGACTGATAGTGGGCAAGGAGACAGATAGCAAAAAAAGAAAGACAGACAGACAGCGGCCAAGGAGAGAGAGAGACACAGAAAAAAAGACAGACAGAAAGCGGCCAAGGAGACAGACAGCACAAAAAGAAAGACAGACAGACAGCGGCCAAGGTGAGAGAGAGAGAGAAAGAAAGAAAGATGGACAGACAGCGGCCAAGGAGAGAGAGAGACACAGAAAAAGACAGACAGATAGTGGCCAAGGAGACAGACAGCACAAAAAGAAAGACAGACAGACAGCGGCCAAGGAGAGAGAGACACACAGAAAAAAGACAGACAGACAGCAAACAAGGAGACAGACAGCAGCCAAGGAGACAGACAGCACAAAAAGAAAGACAGACAGACAGCGGCCAAGGAGAGAGAGAGACACAGAAAAAAAGACAGACAGACAGCAGCCAAGGAGACAGACAGTGGCTAAGGAGGGAGAGAGACACACAGAAAAAAAGACAGACAGACAGCGGCCAAGGAGATAGACAGCAAAAAAAAAAGAAAGACAGACAGCGGCCAAGGGGAGAGAGAGACACAGAAAAAAAGACAG
Organism: Geotrypetes seraphini; assembly: GCF_902459505.1. Classification (NCBI taxonomy): domain Eukaryota; kingdom Metazoa; phylum Chordata; class Amphibia; order Gymnophiona; family Dermophiidae; genus Geotrypetes; species Geotrypetes seraphini. The sequence goes on along the minus strand of NC_047089.1, from coordinate 7,044,053 downwards.
ACAGACAGCAGCCAAGGAGACAGACAGCACAAAAAGAAAGACAGACAGACAGCGGCCAAGGAGAGAGAGAGGCAGAAAAGAAAGAAAGACAGACAGAAAGCGGCTAAGGAGAGAGAAAGAAAGAAAGACGGACACACACATCTATTCTAGCACCTGTTAATGTAACGGGCTTAAAGACTAATAAGAGACAAATTCATACCTTCTGAATTAATGGCTGGATACCTTGTGTAAGACATTCCTTTGGGGGATAGGGAGGTAAATGTAATGCACAAATGCTTTTATCTGACCTGACACAAGGGGGTGCTGAAGCGTTCTCAGCCCAACCAAGAAGATAATGATATGGATATGGTTCAATCAATGATCTGAAACAATGTCAAAACAGAGAAGTTCATTTCTGCAAATAACCCTCTTTTCAGCTACAGAGGCAAAATGACGCTCAGAATATAGGAAGTTGGCTGGTTGGGCTGAGAATTTTTCAGCACCCCTTCTAATTACAGTCTGCAAATCCACCGTTTATTTATTTCATTTTGTCCCGTCCCTGCGACTTCTTCTCCTGTCTCTGCCCCATTCCTGCAAGTTCTGTCCTCATCCGCACACTTTAAAATCATAAGTGGTCGAGGCTTGTGTGGTTAAGGCAGAGCTTACAGGAATGGGGCAGCAATAAAACTCTCGGGGACGGGGCTGGGAAATTGAGTTCCTATGGGGAAGGGGACAAATTGTTTGTATGGGGGCATCTGGAAAATGTCAGCACTAACCGCTAAAGCCATAGCCAGTCATCTTGTGGCCAGTCTGAGGGATGGAGCTGGCACTTAGGCGATTGTACTAGCCAGCACACAGAAAACTCGGTCTTATCTTTATGTCGTGTCGCTTAGACGCTTAAATGCTGGATATTGCACTTAACTGGATAAATGATAGCCAGCCACATATAAGACTGACACTAGCAAAATGAAATGCCTGAGTGCTATTGTAAGATGGTGCTTAAAGTTAGGCATGGTTTATAGAACGTCACTTAGACTTGGGAGCTGCGCCTAATTTTAGGCATGGCCATTTGCACGAACAGAAACGTGACACAAATCATCATGCCTAAAGCTAAGCACAGGATGCCCCTTACATAAGAGTTGCCCTACTGGGATAGGCACAAGGTCCATCAAGCCAAGAATCCTGTTTCCAACAGTGGCCAACGCAGGTCCCAAGTACGTGGCAGAAACCCAAAGAGTGGCAACATTCCAGAGCAGATATTGTGATGTCATAATGCCTCACTCCACCAATGCCTAAGAGCCAACCTCAGCAGTGATGTCACAATGGTTTTATTGTCCTCTACGTGGCTCACATAAGAACATAAGAATAGCTGTACTGGGACAGACCGAAGGTCCATCAAACCCAGTATCCTGTTTCCAACAGTGGCCAACCCGGGTCCCAAGTACCTGGCAAGATCCCAAAGAGTAGCAACATTCTAGAACTAAGATTGTGATGTCATAATGCCTCATTCCACCAATGCCTGTGAGCTAACTTCAGCAGTGATGTCACAATGGCTTAATTGTCCTATACTTGGCTCACATAAGAACATAAGACTTGCTATACTGGGACAGACCAAAGGTCCATCAAACCCAGTATCCTGTTTCCAATAGTGGCCAACCCAGGTCCCAAGTACCTAACTAGATCCCAAGTATGAGCCTAGAAGTGAGGAATGCCACCAATCTACCCAAGAACCTTCCCATTTCTGCCCCCAATGGCATAGTGAGGGTAGTAGTTGCCCGTGGTGGTTCCACCTCTGCTCCTACTCTTTTCCCTGACCCCCCTCCACCACCATCACACATGCGACTTCCCTTCCCCTCGTACATCTTTGAGTCTTGGCTGGTGTGAACAGCATCTCCAACCTCCTGCCCCCACTGGCCTCGGCTCTCTCTCTGATGTCACTTCCTGGTGACTTCAGAGCAACACTGAAGGCTGGTGCAAGCAGCAGGTTGAAGCTGCTGCTCATGCCTGCGAAGAATTAGAGACAGGGGAAAGGAAGGTGCGCATGGCAGGGGAGGGGCAGGGAAAAACCAGGGGGACAGAGAGAAGAGGTGCCAGCACTGGGAGCAGTGTGTCCTCCCTGCCCCCTCTTACTACACCACTGGACCTGGGGGTGGTGGGGAGAGCGGAAAGGAGAAAGAAGGGAGAGATGTGGAATGGGAGGGCATTTGGTGGGTGGGGAAATCGGTGGAGGGGCAGGGAGGAGAGGAATTTGGGGGGGTCCCCTCCTGGGCTCTGGCCCTGGAGATGGGTCCACTGACTCTCCAGGCCACATGTTATCCTGTGTTCTGGCCTCCACCTCTCTTTAGAATCCCTTCATCCTAGTTGAGCCTGGAGAATGTAATGTAATTTATTTCTTATATACCGCTACATCCGTTAGGTTCTAAGCGGTTTGAAGAAAATATACATTAAGATTATAAATGAGAAGTAAGAAGGTACTTAAAAAATTCCCTTACTGTCCCGAAGGCTCACAATCTAACTGTCATCAATCGTATTTCTCGTTTATTGAAAACTTCTATACTGGGGAGCCAATTCAGAGCAGTTTGCATGAGCTCACCGGCCTTTGGTCATCAGCAGTCTCCCTATTTAGCAATTTTTATTTCAGACTTCCTTGAACAGTAATTCACTTAACAAAGATGATCAAAAGCCACATGCAAATTTCCGAAGAAAGAAACAAGACCTCAAGACACTTCCTGGTCTACCTCAACTTACAGGAACAAGACAAGACGAAGTAGGTAAAATTACAGGAAAATAAACACACACAGGCCCCTGTTACTAAACCACACCAGGTCTTTAACGCACCATTAATGCACAATTCATATTAGAAGGCCAATAAGGAGCAGAATATTTTACTATTTGGCCAAATATGATATGTTTCTTATGTGATTATTTTATTCTGTGTGTATTATTTTTCTACGTATAAAGAAACCTGGTGGCAGATAAAGGCCCTTCCAGTTGGCCATCCAGTCGGCCAGTTGCAACATCTGAGGCTCTTAACACTTGCATTGTGATGTCATCGAGCTTTATGGTTATATGAGGGAAAATGAAAGGCAATTGTTAAATTGCACAATAACCAGAACAGAGCCAGGGAAACGCAACATATCTATGTGCTCGTACATTGTCTATTAGTTCATCCATGCACAGTGCAGTGCTCGGACTTTAGTCATGTGGCAGCCACAAGGTCAAAAACAAAGACGCTCCATTGCAAGATTGCACCATTGAAGAACAACGTGCAGAGGGAATGAGAATTCACCGTTGGAGATTGACTCGACATAGCGCCATGAATCAACGAAAGGTTTATGAGCGGGTAGAAAGGTTTAAAGCAGGAAGAACAGGTGAAGTTTGTTCCGGTCGCCGATCAGCATCGCGTACACAAGAGCACATTGACAGGGCGGATGCCTTGATTAGAGAAGACCAATGGATAATGGTGTCTCAATTGGCTGCAAATGTGAATAGCATCCTTGCCATAATGCACGATGACTTGGGTTACAGGAAAGCCTGTGCGCGATGGGATCCCAAACAGCCTTCTGATCTGCACAAGCAACAGCGTATAGAGGTTGCGACCCAGTTCCTGAGACGGTATGTAGAAGATCCAAGTATTGTCACTGTTGACGGGACCCAGAGAGCAAAAGACAAAGCATGATGAAGTAAAGGAAGAGGTTCTCAGGAGCAACCAAAAAACTTCTCTGCAAGAACGCAGAAGCTAGTTGATCGATACAACAAATGTGTCGTCTTGCGCGGGGACTATGTGGAAAAGTGATATATTCAATTGATCACAGTTACTTCTATGAAAGCCGTTAACCCTTTCAGGACCATAAGGATCGTAGGCCAATTTTTGTGGTTTTGACGACATTTTTATGGTAAAAAGGGCTTGCAGATGCCAAAAAATTGATTTTTTTTTGTGAAATATCATTATTTTTTTTTTAAAAAAAATCACACTTCTGGCTTATGGACAGTGTGGCAAGTGAATCTTCTCGTCCATCTGGCAACGACGCTAATGAATGAATGTCGGAACCAGTTTGTTTACATAAAGGCAGTATCCTATGGAATCCGTACATATCAAATTTAGAACTGTAGACTATCCCAATCAAAATTGATAGGATTTTAAAGTTATGGGACAAATAGGTCCCTTGGTCCTGAAAGGGTTAAATGTATTTTTGCCTTTGCTTCTTGAATTAGCCTCATAGAAACAGAGAAAGAAGGGGGGAGGGAGTGCGAGAGAGGGAGAGGCGCGTCCTTTGGCAATCAGCTGGCGCCAACACCTTTCCTCCTCACTGGCACCTCACGGCACACCCGGAATCTCGCTGCGGCGCACAGATTGTGAGCTCATTCAAAGGACTCTGTACAGCACGCCAGAAATCAGTAATAGTAGTAGATTTGCCAACATCCTAAAATCAACCAGATACAGACCTGTCTGCACCAGTTATGTGCAGTGGGAGTATCACGCTTGTCCAACCTTTTTCTGTCAGAGGTCACATTTTATATTTTGTAACATTTGGAAGGCCAAAATGCACAGAAGTCTCTCTCATGTCTTTCTCTTGTATGCAGCCTTCACCCTGTCACTCTCTCATGTACTCACCTCTAGCCTTCACCCGCTGTCTCTGTCTTGTATCCAGCCTTCACCCTGTCCTCCCTCTCTCTCTCTCTCATGTAAAACTTAAGGAACATCCCACTTCACAGGATCATTCTTACAGAGAGCTGAGTTGCAGTGGGGAAACAAAAATCATTCCACACGATAGATAGAAACATAGAAATAGACGGCAGATAAGGGCCACGGCCCATCCAGTCTGCCCACCCCAATGACCCTCCCCTACCTTTCTCTGTGAATAGATCCCACGTGTCTATCCCATTTGGCCTTAAAATCAGGCACGCTGCTGGCTTCAATCACCTGAAGTGGAAGACTATTCCAGCGATCAACCACCCTTTCAGTGAAAAAGAATTTCCTGGTGTCCCCGTGCAGTTTCCCGCCCCTGATTTTCCACGGATGCCCCCTGGAAAATCAGGGGCGGGAAACTGCACGGGGACACCAGGAAATTTAGCTGTCCAGGGATTCTGGTTGGCTAAATAGTGCCAAGACAGCTAAATGATTCATAGACAAAACCACCGAAGACAAAGGCGCGCGCCGACAACTGAGCGCAAGATGGAAGCACGCGCCGAAGAAAAAGAGTGTTTTTAAGGGCTCCGACGGGGGATTTTGTTGGGGAAACCCCCCCCAGTTTACTTAATACAGATCGCAGCGGCGTTGTGGGGGGTTTGGGGGTTGTAACCTTCCTCATTATATTGGAAACTTAACTGTTTCCCTGTTTTTTAGGGAAAAAGTGAAGTTTTCAGTAAAATGGGGGGGTTACAACCCCCCACAACGCCCTCACAACGCGGCGCGATCTGTATAAAGTAAAGTCCCCCCCACCCCCGTCGGAGCCCTTTAAAACAGTCATTTTCTTCAGCGCGCACCTCCGCACTGAGCTCAGTTGTCTGCACGCGCCTTTGTCCCGGCGCGCTTTTGACCTGACACCCAGCTAAATATTAATATTCAGAGGGAGATAGATGGCTGGTCAGTGACTAGCTGGTCAGCACTAATATTCATTGGCTGACCAGCTAAGTTTAGCGCAAAGACAGACCCATCTAAATAGTAGGGTCTATCTTTGGTCGCTATGACTTATCCAGTCAGCCAACGAATATCAACTTGGCTGACTATGTCAAAGGCAGCTCAAGCTAGACCAGAAATTCTATGCCAGTCACTGGATATGGTCCCGGCATTGAATTCCAGGTTCATTGCCAACCACAGGAGGTAGCCGGGCTGTCTCCTATGGTCTGAAAATCAGCCCCATTGTGAGTTACTGAAGCACAACAAAAACACAGTCAGTGGCACTTCTGTGGGTTGGAAAGCAGAACATGCCAGGCCGGGTCTAAATTATCCATAGGGTGAATACAACCTCTGATATCCTTTGCTATAAGAGGTTAGGGCTCTTCAGCTTGGAACAAAGACGGCTGAGGGGAGATAGGATTGAAGTCTACAAAATCCGGAGTGGAGTAGAACGGGTACAAATGGATCGATTTTTCGCTCCGTCAAAAATGACAAAGACTAGGGGACACTCGATGAAGTTACAGGGAAATACTTTTAAAACCAATAGGAGGAAATATTTTTTCACTCAGAGAATAGTTAAGCTCTGGAATGCATTGCCAGAGGATGTGGTAAGAGCGGAGAGCGTAACTGATTTTAAGAAAGGTTTGGACAAGTTCCTGGAGGAAAAGTCCATAAGCTGCTATTGAGAAAGACATGGGGGAAGCCACTGCTTGACCTGGATCTGTAACATGGAATGTTGCTACTCTGGAGATTCCAGAATCTTGCTACTCTTTGGGGATTCTACATTGAATGTTGCTCCTATTTGAAGTTCTGGAATCTTGCTATTCTTTGAGATGCTAGAATGTTGCTACTCCTTGGTTTTTGGTCAGGTACTAGGGACCTGGATTGGCCACTGTGAGAATGGGCTATTGGGCTTGAAGGATCATTGGTCTGACCCAGTGAGGCTATTCTTATGTTTTTACATGAGCCAAGTATAGGACAATCAAGCCATTGTGACATCACTGCTGAGGTTGGTTCTGAGGCACTGTGGAATGAGGCATTATGACATCATAATCTCAGCTCTGGAATGTTGCTCTCATTGGGGTTCTGGAATCTTGCTATTCTTTGAGATGCTAGAATGTTGCTACTCCTTGATTTTTGGCCAGGTACTAGGCACCTGGATTGGCCACCATGAGAACAGTCCACTGGGCTTGATGGACCATCGGTCTGACCAGTAAGGTTATTGTTATGTTCTTACTGGATGATTAAAATAGAGACCATCTGTATATGTTATGGTTGTACATGAGAGACAGAGACTTGGAAAAGAAGTAGAGGCCTGAAAGCCAGTACTGGGTTCGGCTCCTTATGATGACCAAATTGTCCGCTGGACTTGACTCTCTGTATTTGTTAACCTATGATGATCAAACTATGCTGTACACACGTAAATTTATAACCTGTTTGTGCATTATCTACGTCAACCTTGTAACCTCGTTCTGAGCTCATTGGGGAGGATGGAATATAAAATGAACCAAATAAATAAATGATTCTGGACAAGCACGGCTCGATCCAAAACTAGAACAGCTGCCCACCCTCTTCGCACTGCCCTCTGGTGGCCACACTGCAGCTTGAGTTCTCAAGCAAAGTTCTAGGCATCATCATTGACTCCTCTCTTTCCTTCAACGACCACCTCAACTCCCTGGTAAAATCGAGCTTTTTGAGCCTCCACATGCTGAGGAAAGTGAGATCCTGCTTCTGCCAAAAACATTTTGCCGTCCTTGTTCAATCCATCATCCTTTCCAGGCTAGACTATTGTAATTCCATCTGCCTAGGACTAACTTAAAAAAGTCTTCAAAGACTTCAAGTAATTCAGAACACTGCAGCCAAGTTGATCTTCACAAAACGCAAATTTGACCATGTTTCCCCACTTTTGTCCAAACTCCACTGGCTCCCAATAATTTCCAGAGTTCATTTTAAATGCCCCTGCCTAGCTTTTAAAATCCTTCATGGCATCCTCCCTCCCCTAATGCCACTATCTTGGAACTCCTTGAATCCTGACATCAGACCCACCCAAAATCTTAAACTATCCTTCCCCTAAAAGGTATCCTCTATGCGGGAAAATTGGGAAAATCTCTCTTCTTCAGAATCACAGGGCTTTGGAATAATCTCACTACCCCACTACGGAATCAGGTCTCCTTCCAACTATTCCGGAAGCACCTGAAAACTAGGCTTTTCACAAAAATGTAATGCTCGCCTCCCCCCTATACTCAACCACCAAACCCAACGTGTTATACCTTCCTTTATTAAACTCTTGTAAACCGTGCCGAGCTCTATAATCATGGAGATGATGCGGTATATAAACTTAAGGTTTAGTTTAGTTTAGGAAGACTCAGGAGCAATGTTAGGAAATTCTTTTTCATGGAGAGGGTGGTAGATGCCTAGAATCCCCTCCCCCCCCCCCCCCCCCCCTCACCCCCGAGGGAAGTGGTGGAGAGGAAAACAGTGATGGAATTCAAAAAAACATGGGATAAACATAGAGGATCTCTAATTAAAAAACGAAGGATGTAAATTAAAGAACTAAGGTCGGTACTGGCCAGACTTTATAGTAGTGAATAGGCTGGAGTGAGCTTGGATGGTAACTTCAGCATTTGGAACCTATCACCCAGAAATATCAAAGAAGAGACAAGTTAATTTAATCATGTATTTTTAATGGGTATAACTTATGGGCTGATTGGATGGACCGTTCAGGTCTTTATCTGCCGTCATTTACTGTATTACTGAGAGCCAGCCTCAGCAGTGATGTCACAATGGCAGAAACCCAAAGAGTGGCAACATTCCAGAGCTGAGATTGTGATGTCATAATGCCTCACTCCACCAATGCCTAAGAGCCAACCTCAGCAGTGATGTCACAATGGCAGAAACCCAAAGAGTGGCAACATTCCAGAGCTGAGATTGTGATGTCATAATGCCTCACTCCACCAATGCCTAAGAGCCAACCTCAGCAGTGTTGTCACAATGGCTTCGTTGTCCTATACTTGGCTCACATAAGAATAGGGTTACCAAATTTAAACTATTGTAAAATCCGGATCCATGGCCCTGCCCCGGGCCTGCCCGCTTTTGCCCCACCCTGCCCCATTCCACCCAAGTCATGCCCTGTTTAACCTGTTCTCATGCTCGGAGCCACACTGGGAGGGCATCAGCACATGCACAGGTGTGATGCAATCACATCCCACGCATGTGCATGACGCAGTCCCAAGTGCTGGGTTTTAAAAAGCCGTCTGGATGCTCGGACATGTCCTCTAAAATCAAGACATGTCCGGGTAAATCCGGACATCCGTTAACCCTACATAAGAACATAAGAATTGCCATACTGGGACAAACCAAAGGTCCATCAAGCCCAGTATCCTGTTTCAACCCAGATCACAGGTACCTGGCAAGATCCCAAGTAGTAAAACAGATCTTATGCTGCTTATTCTAGGAATAATCAGTGGATTTCCCCAAGACATCTCGGCGGCAGCAAAAAGGGCAAACAGAATGCTAGGAATGATAAAGAAGGGGATCACGAACAGATCGGAGAAGGTTATCATGCCGCTGTACCGGGCCATGGTGCGCCCTCACCTGGAGTACTGCGTCCAGCACTGGTTGTCGTACTTGAAGAAGACACAGTACCACTTGAAAGGGTCCACAGAAGAGCGACTAAGATGGTTAAGGGGCTGGAGGAGTTGCCGTACAGCGAGAGATTAGAGAAACTGGGCCTCTTCTCCCTTGAAAAGAGGAGACTGAGAGGGGATATGATCGAAACGTTCAAAATACTGAAGGGAATAGACTTAGTAGATAAAGACAGGTGGTTCACCTTCTCCAAGGTAGAGAGAACGAGAAGACACTCTCTAAAGTTGAAAGGGGATAGATTCTGTACGAGCGTAAGGAAGTTCTTCTTCACCCAGAGAGTGGTGGAAAACTGGAAGGCTCTTCCGGAGGCTGTTATAGGAGAAAACACCCTCCAGGGATTCAAGACAAAGTAGATAAAGACAGGTTGTTCACCCTCTCCAAGGTAGAGAGAACGAGAAGACACTCTCTAAAGTTGAAAGGGAATAGATTCTGTACGAGCGTAAGGAAGTTCTTCTTCACCCAGAGAGTGGTAGAAAACTGGAACGCTCTTCCGGAGGCTGTTATAGGGGAAAACACCCTCCAGGGATTCAAATAGGGGAAAACACCCTCCAGGGATTCAAGACAAAGTTAGACAAGTTCCTGCTAAACTGGACGCATTTAGAGCACTGGTCTTTGATCTGGGGGTCACCGCGTGAGCGGACTGCTGTGCAGGATGGACCACTGGTCTGACCCAGCAGTGGCAATTCTTATGTTCTATGGACTTCTCTTTTAGGAAATTATCAGGGGAGGGGAGGATTGAAAACCAGGGTGCAGCGGCAGAAGTTGAGATGAAAGGCCCCAGAGCAGGCGGATGCACCTAAAGAAGTGTGAGCGGCTGATGCCTCTTGGAACCCTGGGAAGTTGCTGAATCCACCATTGTTTCAGGTGGAAAGTGTGAGCTTCATTTACTAATGTGTTAAACATCCAAATGCACATTAGCATTAATTTGAGCTAAGGCCAAGTGGCCCAGTGTTCAGCTGCTGCAGTCAGTGTTTATAAATGTCACCTATGGCAGTTACAAAGGGGGAGGGGGGTTCAGCAGGCTTTTTCTGTTCTTTAAGAATTGGGTATACTAAAAATGATGCTTTATTCTTTGGATGATGGTTCCATTTTATTAGGGTTACTAGATTTGTTCAAGGGAAAAAAAGAGGGCACCCTGCCCTGTTCTACCCCAGCCCTGCCCCCACATAAATATGGCCCAAAACAAAGTCCAAGAAAAACCAAAAAAACACTGTGGAGTGACGATGTTCCAATAATGGACTTTATTGAAAATCTCAAAGTTCCAAAAGTACAATAAAATAATCCACATGACAAACTAAAGCACCTGGTTCGCTGTAAGCAAGGGACCCACATAAATATAGCAACATAGTAAATGATGGCAGAGAAAGACCTGAATGGTCCATCCAGTCAGCCCATAAGTTATACTCATTAAATTCACTTGTCTCTTCTTTGATGTTTCTGGGTCGTAGAATGTAAAGTCCACCTGGCATTGTCCTAGGTTCCAAATGCTGAAGTTGCCGACTAACCAAGCCATTGTGACATCACTGCTGAAGTTGGCTCTTGAGCATTGGTGGAATGAAGCATTATGACATCACATTCTCAGCTCTGGAAGGTTGCTACTCTTTGGGACCTGGGTTGGCCACTCTTGCAAACAGGAGACTGGGCTTGATGGACCTTTGGTCTGTCCAAGTAGGGCAAATCTTCTAAAGGTAAGACGCAGCTGAGGCAGGATCCAGATCTCAGGCCCTGCAAGAGGAGGTTGAAGGACCTTTACGTGTGTACGTTAGAGAAGTGCAGAAATACGTCACAGGCATTAAAAGGTAGATAAATGAGAAAGAAAGACGATGCCTCACGTGTGCACCTTCTAGGGAGCCAACCGTAGCAGCAATCCTGGCAAAAGACACATAGGAGTGGATTCAAGAAAGAATATCAATCTTTAGGTGTCAGGGCGATGCACGCTGAGCGCGATTTCTACAACGGCAGCTCCGTGGGCGAGTGCTTATGTCACGTGAAAGGATGGGGTCACGAGCGGTGTGCCACAGGGATCGGTGCTGGGGCCGTTACTCTTCAACATATTTATCAATGACCTGGAAAAGGAGGCAAAGTGCGAGGTTATAAAATTTGCAGACGATACCAAACTGTGCGGCAGAGTTAGGTCCAGGGAGGAGTGTGAGGACCTGCAAAGGGACCTGGACAAGCTGGAAGACTGGGCAAACAAATGGCAAATGCGCTTTAACGTGGACAAATGCAAGGTCATGCATATAGGTAAAAAGAACCCGCTGTTCAAATACAAATTGGGGGGGGCATTGTTGGGAGACAGCAGACTTGAGAGAGACTTGGGTGTGCTGGTGGATGCATCACTGAAGCCATCTGCACAGTGCGCAGCAGCCTCGAAAAAAGCCAACAGGATGCTGGGCATCATAAAGAGGGGCATCACAACCAGGACGCGGGAAGTCATCATGCCATTGTATCGAGCGATGGTGCGTCCACATCTGGAATACTGCGTTCAGTATTGGTCGCCGCACCTCAAGAAGGACATGGCGGTACTTGAGAGAGTCCAAAGGAGAGCAACGAAACTGGTAAGAGGGCTGGAACACTGCCCATACGCCGAGAGGTTGGATAGGCTGGGGCTCTTCTCTCTGGAAAAAAGGAGGCTCAGGGGAGATATGATAGAGACCTTCAAGATCATGAGGGGCATAGAGAGGGTGGATAGGGACAGATTCTTCAGACTGAAGGGGACAACAGGTACGAGGGGGCATTCGGAGAAACTGAAGGGAGATAGGTTCAGAACAAATGCAAGGAAGTTTTTTTTCACCCAGAGGGTCGTGGACACTTGGAATGCGCTGCCGGAGGAAGTGATCAGGCAGAGTACGGTACAGGGATTCAAACAGGGATTGGACGGATTCCTGAGGGATAAAGGAATCGTGGGATACTGAGGGAGGAGCTGGGATGTAACACAAGTATAGAAAGCTAACCAGGTAATAAGTATAGAAACCCAACAGGTCGTGCATGTGCAAGACCGGAGGGTTAGGACTTCGATTGGAAGATAGGACTTCAATGAGAAACCAAGGTGGCAAGGGAGCCCCTTCTGGTGATTCAGACAGGTCGTGACCTGTTTGGGCCGCCGCGGGAGCGGACTGCTGGGCAGGATGGACCTATGGTCTGACCCGGCGGAGGCACTGCTTATGTTCTTATGATGGTGCCAGTGCCTCTGCCTATCTGTTGGCAGCCAGGTGTGTAACCCTAGTACTCTATAACCTACAGGATGTGCATAACTCCTAGCCATGCCCCGCCCACTCATGCCCCTCCCACTTTCACACCTTCTAGAAGCTGGGCATGAGAGAAACTCCGCACCCAACTTCTGGAATAGCAACTTGAAGGCATTGCACAGGCTAAGTCATTAATTGTCTCACTCCAATTTACAGCTGGTTATTAAATTAAGTTGCACGTGCAAATTTGTACCCAGTCTTATAGAATTAGGGTCTGTGGTGTGGCTCCCTTTCCTGTCACATGACGGACATAACTCCCCCCCACCCTCCAAAACCCCGGCATCAAAGCAGGAGCCATGGACATGGAAATACACAGCACATATCATCCGAGCCACCCACTGAATCTTTTTAAACCGCTTTCACGCTGATCTCGATCCGTTTGCGGACTGGTTTGGTGAAGGGAGTAGACAGTGGGTGATCTAGTCCCTGTATGGATTCTTGTATTTATTAATTCATTTTTCTATACCGTTCTTCCAGGGGAGCTCAGAATGGTTTACATGAATTTATTCAGGTACTCAATAGGTCTGTCCTGGTGGGCTCACACTCTATCTAATGTACCTGGGTCAATGGGGGGATTAAGTGACTTGCCCTGGGTCACAAGGAGCAGCGTGGGTTTTGAACCCACAACCTCAGGGTGCTGAAGCTGTAGCTTTAACCACTGTGCAATACTAGAAATCAAACTGTAGTAAAAGTGAGCCAAGTATAGGACAATGAAGCCATTGTGACATCACTGATGAGGTTGGCTCTTATTGGTGGAATCAGGCATTATGATGTCATAATGGTTATCCGAGGCTGAAACTTTTCACACTATTTATTTATTCAATTTTCTCTACTGTTCTCCCAGGGGAGCTCAGAATGGTTTACATGAATTTATTCAGGTACTCAAGCATTTTTCCCTGTCTTTCCTGGTGGGCTCACAATCTATCTAATGTACCTGGGTCAATGGGGGGATTAAGTGACTTGCCCTGGGTCACAAGGAGCAGCGTGGGTTTTGAACCCACAACCTCAGGCTGTAGTTTTAACCACTGCGCCACACTCTCCCCTAAACAGGTGCACACAAGAGACTTGAACCCAGAAACTCTCCATCATGAAGCAGACCACTTTCCTCCGAGCCACAGCTGAATTTCAGGGTGGAGGAGAGAGAGAGGCAGAGACCAGCTGAGCCCAGAAAGCAGAAGCAGAAGTGCAATGCTGACCACGAGTGACCCTGACTCAAGACATTGCACGAGTTCCTCTTTCACATCTATTTACGTGGTAGATTTGTAACAGCTGTAACATCCTGCGCTCGGGGCATCTACTACAGAGAGGACAACAGAGGTGGGGGGAGGGAGAGAAGCACCCAACCGGCTTGCATCTAAAAATATAAAATACTTTACCGTCATCACTACCATACTACCAAATTCTACAGACCATGCAGGGCCTAAGTCATACTCTGTTAGCAAACCAGCTTTTTAAAACTGGAAGCCAAAACCATCTTCAACTTGGGAGAAGGTGAAATGTCCACCTTGGACTTTAGGAAAGCTAATATTTAAAAAAAAAAAAAAAAACCCAACACTTTATCTACTCTTACCATTATGTACAAGATTGAAAACCTCCTCACAGGCAACAGCAACATTTGTTCTGGTTTTCTTTCTGGAGTAAACTCTTCCTTATGGATGAAAAAAGCAGGCAGGTACGAGATTACAAAGCACTTCCAGAGCCTGCGTCCAGCTTCTCTCCCACAACCCAGGGTCTGTCCCCATAGGACTCCATAATCAGCATCTCCCCTTCACTTCTGTAGCACCCCCAAACAGGTGTTCAGAACCTCCCCTTCCTTTCCCTCCTCCTCCCCATGATGTCCATCATCTCTCTCCTTCCCTTCCTCTTCTCATGTCCAGATCTTCCCTTCTCTGCTTCCTCCAGGGGTCCAGCAATTCTCCCCCTTCCATTTCTGCCACCACCCTACCTCCATTCTCCTCCAGAATTCAAGCCTACCTCAAAAGACAAAAAAAGAGAGCCTTAGCATGGAGACAAGCCTTCAAGTGTTATGTGTGCACTCATGGTCTGCTGGCCCTCTGATGCAAACTTCCTGTCAGCAGGGTAGGAACATGGCAAGCCTTGAACGCACATGACAGGAGTTTGAAGCTCTGCAGCACAGTGCTGTCACCTCTGAGCCTGCTGTCCTGGGTGGACACCTAGTTCACCTAGAGGTGGGGCCGGCCCAGTGACAGTGCTGCATACGGCAATGCAAAGAAACGTGGGCTCAATTTCTGGATCAGGTCTTCCATCGCCTGAGCAGCAAGCATTCCAGCAGAGGCAACATTCACTGCCCCTGGGGCGTGGGTTTGGAGTCATAAACGTCAGTCAATACAGAGAAGAGCAACAAAAATCATAAAAGGGATGGGTCAACTTCCCTGTGAGGAGAGGCCAAAGCGGCTAGAGCTCTTCAGCTTGGAGAACAGATGGCTCAGGTGTGATATGCTAGAGGTCTATAAAATACGGAGTGGAGTGGAAAGGGAAGATGTGAACTGCTTGTTCACTCTTTCCAAAAATGCTAGCTACTAAGCAGTAGACCAGAGAAAATATTTCTTCACATGTGTAATTAAACTCAGGAATTCGTTGCCAGAGAATGTGGTAAAATCAGTTAGCTTAGCAGGGTTTAAAAAAGATTTGAATAATTTCCTAAAAGAGAAGTCCAGAGGCCATTATTGAGATGGCTTGGGGAAATCCACTGCTTATTCCTAGGAGAAGCAGCATAAAATCTGTTTTACTACTTGGGACCTGGGAAATAGGTTGGAAATAGGAACTGTTGGAAATAGGAGCTGGGCTTGATGGACCTTCGGTCTGTCCCAGTAAGACAATTCTTGTGGTGTCCCTCAGGGCTCGGTGCTCGGGCCGCTGTTATTTAATATCTTCATACATGATCTAGAAAAAGGGACGAAGTGCGAGATAATAAAATTTGCGGATGACACCAAACTATTAAATGGAGCTCGGACTGCGAAGAATTGCAAAGGGACTTGAACAAACTAGAAGAATGGGCGACGAGACGGCAGATGAAGTTCACCGTTGAGAAATGTAAGGTATTACATGTGGGGAGCAGAAACTCGAGGTACAACTATACAATGGGAGGGATGTTATTGAATAAGAGTACCCAGGAAAGGGACTTGGGGGTAATGGTGGACATGACAATGAAGCCGACGGCACAGTGCGCAGCGGCCGCTAAGAGAGCGAATAGAATGCTTGGTATAATCAAAAAGGGTATTACAGCCAGAACGAAAGAGGTTATCCTGCCGTTGTATCGGGCGATGGTGCGCCTGCATTTGGAGTACTGCGTCCAATATTGGTCGCCGTACCTTAAGAAGGATATGGCGATAGTCGAGAGGGTCCAGAGGAGAGCGACACGTCTGATAAAAGGTATGGAAAACCTGTCATATGAGGAGAGATTGGAGAAGCTGGGTCTATTTTCCCTGGAGAAGAGGAGACTTAGAGGGGATATGATAGAGACTTATAAGATCATGAAGGGCATAGAGAGAGTGGAGAGGGACAGAGAGAGAGAGATAGAAAGAAAGAGAGAGAGAAAGGGAGAGAGACAGAAATAGACAGAGAGAGAAAGAGAGAGATATAAAGAGAGAGAGAAAGATTGGAGAAACTGGGACTCTTTTCCCTGGAAAAGAGGAGACTTAGAGGGGATATGATAGAGACTTATAAGATCATGAAGGGCATAGAGAGAGTAGAGAGGGATAGAGAGAGAGAGAGAGAAAGACAGAGAGAGAAAGCTAGAAAGAAAGAGAGAGAGAAAGGGAGAGAGACAGAAATAGACAGAGAGAGAAAGAGAGAGATATAAAGAGAGAGAGAAAGATTGGAGAAACTGGGACTCTTTTCCTTGGAGAAGAGGAGACTTAGAGGGGATATGATAGAGACTTATAAGATCATGAAGGGCATAGAGAGAGTGGAGAGGGACAGATTCTTCAAACTCTCGAATAATAAAAGAACAAGAGGGCACTCGGAAAAGTTGATAGGAGACAGATTCAAAACAAATACTAGGAAGTTCTTTTTTACCCAACGTGTAGTGGACACCTGGAATGCGCTTCCAGAGGACGTAATTGGGCAGAGTACAGTACTGGGGTTCAAGAAAGGATTAGACAAATTCCTACTGGAAAAGGGGATAGAGGGGTATAGATAGAGGATTACTGCACAGGTCCTGGACCTGTTGGGCCGCCGCGTGAGCGGACGGCTGGGCACGATGGACCTCAGGTCTGACCCAGCGGAGGCATTGCTTATGTTCTTATGTTCTTTATAGTGGCACCTAGTAGCCAACTTTAGGGACTGTGGTTGCTGGCAGAACTGTTGTCTCCATACATTACATTACATTACATTACAGATTTCTATTCCGCTTGTGCCTTGCGGTTCTAAGCGGATTACAATTTAAGAGACTGGACAAATTCAGGAATATTACAGTACATAGAATCAGGGATGTATCAAGTTACAATTGTTAGTCTGGAAGTTTCCAGGAGAAATTTGGAGCACGTAGTAGATAAATCGTAGGTTGATGAAGTGAGTTGTACAGTGTTTAGGTATATTTATGGAGGGGTGTTCGTGTGTGTAATTTCTAGTGCTATGTTGAGGTTAAGATGAAGGAAAGTGTTTTTTGAAGAGATGAGTTTTGATTTCTTTTCGGAATTCTTTTATGTCTATTGATTTGATCAGTAGATTGGTATATTTATGGAGGGGTGTTCGTGTGTGTAATTTCTAGTGCTATGTTGAGGTTAAGATGAAGGAAAGTGTTTTTTGAAGAGATGAGTTTTGATTTCTTTTCGGAATTCTTTTATGTCTATTGATTTGATCAGTAGATTGGAAATGGTAGTGTCAATTCTTGCTGCCTGAGTGGCTAAAAGGCTGTCGTATAGTTTCTTACGTCGTGTACCTTTGAGAGGAGGGTAAGTGAATAGGTTTTGAGTTCTCCTTAGTTTGTGTGAGCGATTACGGTGTAGTCTTTTGTTTAGGTAGCTGGGTGCCGTTCCGTGTGTTACTTTGTATAGTAGACAGTAGAATTTGAACTGGGATCTTGCTTTTATTGGTAGCCAGTGTGAGTCAAGGTAAGCATTTGTGATGTGGTCAAATTTGCTGAGGGAGTAGATGAGTCTGAGGGCTGTGTTCTGAACTGTCTGTAATTGTTTTATCATGTAGTTTGGGCATGATAGGTAAAGGCTGTTGCAGTAATCTACTATGCTTAGTACTAGGGATTGTACTACTATCTTGTATTGATCCTTGATGAAGAATTTTCTTATTTTTCGTAGATTACGCATTGTGAAGAATGCTCTTTGGATGATTTTGTGGATTTGGGTCTGCATTGTGCAATTTCTGTCTAGTTGAATTCCTAGGATCTTGAGTGTGCTTTGCATTGGGTACTTGATTGTGTTTAATTCCAGTTCTGTGCATGATGGGTTTTTTTCCTTCTCTAATAGTAGGAATTTAGTTTTTTCCGAGTTCAGTTTCAGTTTATGACTTGACATCCATTTTTCTATCGTTTCCATTATTATTTTCAGGTGGTTTGTTGATAAGGGGTCTTGTATGTTGAAGGGGATGAGAATTGTTATATCATCCGCATAGCTGAATGATATTGTGTTTAGGGCGTCTAGGGTAATGCCGAGGGATGCTATGAAGAGGTTGAATAATATAGGTGATAGTGGCGATCCTTGTGGTACTCCACATGGGTTTGACCATGGGTCGGATAGATGCTCTTTTGACTTGACTCTGTATGTTCGAGTTTTAAGGAAGCCTTGGAACCAGTTGTGAACATTACCAGAGATTCCTATTGCGTCTAATGTCTGGAGTAGTGTGGGGTGGTCAACTAGGTCAAATGCGGCAGAGAGATCGAGTTGAATGAGAAGTAGTTTGTTTCCTTTGCTAAGGTGTTGTCGGGCTGTGTCTAATAGTGATATCAGTAGAGTTTCTGTGCTATGGTTAGATCTGAATCCAGATTGGGATGGATGCAATATGTGATGGTCTTCAAGGAAGTTGGAGAGATATTGTGCGACTAGGCCTTCTGTTAGTTTGATGTATAGTGGGATTGAGGCGATTGGTCTGTAGTTTGTAGGATTGTCTATAGGACCTTTGGGATCTTTTAGGATAGGAGTAATTATGATTTCTCCTAGTTCTGGTGGGAAGTGACCTTCCCTTAGTGTAGTTTGAAGCCATAGTGTGAGGGTGGCTTTAAATTTGGTGGAGGCTGTAGTTAGTAAGTATGGGGGACAGTTGTTCAGGTCACATGATGATTTGCTGTATTTTTTGTAGAGCTTGTCCACATCTGACCATTGTATCTTTGGGAAGGTATTCCAGATCCTGTCTGCTGGTATTGCTTCATCTACTGTGGGATTGATTTGTATTTCTTCTAAGTTGGTTCGTGAATTGTTGAATGTGGATCTGGTTGTGATGATTTTGTTTTTGAAATAGTCCGCTAATTGGGTGGCTGTGGGAGTTTGGTTTCCTTGGGTGGCGAGAAATGGTTTGGTGTCGGTGAGGTTTCTTACAATGTCAAAAAGTTTTTTAGTGTCTGGTTTTTCTGTGCCAATGAGTTTAGAGTAGAAGTTTTTTCGTTTTTCCTTCAGTTTGGTATTGTATAGTTTGAGTTGGATTTTCCATTCATCTTTGGTAAGATTTTGTTTCTGTTTTTTCCATGACCTTTCTAGTTGTCTGCATTTCCTTTTTAATTGTAAGAGTTCGTCGTCGAACCATTTATTGGATGGTCTGTCTATTTTGTATTTGTTTTTTATTGGAGCTAGTTCGTTTAGTGTGGTTTCACTGAGGGTCCGCCAACTGTTTATGAAGTCTTTGGGGTTATTGGGGTCTATTTCGGGGTCAACTGTGTTCCAGAATGTGGTATGTTCGATTTTCGGTCTGATCTTGATGTGCGATTTTTTTTGGGATGGGTTTGCTGTTATTTTGAGCCCAATTGATAGTGAATGAATATTTGTAATGGTCTGACCAGAGGGTGGGGTGCCAGGACCCGTTTGAGATGTGAATTTTTTGTGTGTTTTGGTTTGGAGGTGAGTAAGCTGCTATATCAAGTTGATGACCTTTTTCGTGAGTGGGTTCTGGGTTGAGAATTTGGTAGGATAGGGAATTGAGGTATGAGAGTATATCTGTTGCTTGTTTGGATGATTGATCTTCTAAGTGGAGATTTAAGTCTCCAAGGATCAAGTTGTGAGTGGAGGAGAGAGAGTTCTGGAAGATGAATTCTTCAAGTTCTTGTTTTGAGGTGTTCCATTTGCCTGGAGTAATGTAGCAAAGAAGACAATTCAGATTTCCGGTTAGTGATTTGTCAGATATTTGGCAGGCTAGCAGATCTAGGTAAGGGGTGGAGTACTTGGTTAGGACATCAATGTTGAGATTGTTTTTTATTATGATTGCTAAACCTCCTCCTCTTTTGTTTTCTCTGCATACTAATTCTAGTTTATATCCTTTGGGGCAGAATTCTGTAATGCATGGATCTGAATCCGAGGTGAGCCATGTTTCGGTTAGGAAGAGGCAGCCTATATTATCTTTGATCAGCCAGTCCTTGATTAATTCTGCCCATAGCGAATGGGTTATGTAAATATTAAGCAAGGACTGCTTCTTCAGTGTGGATGAGTGAGGGGGGGGGGGGGGAGAATAATGCTGGATACATGCCCTGATTCCAAGTGAGACGGAAACCTAAGGGAGCAGGAGGATACTGTGGCCTTTCCCCTACCACAGGGGTAGGCAATTCCGGTCCTCGAGAGCCGAGCCAGATCAGGTTTTCAGGATATCCACCATGAATATGTATGAGATGGATTTGCATGCACTGCCTCCTTAAGATGTAAATCTATCTCATGCATATTTATCGTGGAGATCCTGAAAACCTGACCTGGCTCCGGCTCTCGCAGACTGGAATTGCCTACCCCTGTTCTAGGGCAGGG
Source organism: Geotrypetes seraphini (assembly GCF_902459505.1). Taxonomy (NCBI): domain Eukaryota; kingdom Metazoa; phylum Chordata; class Amphibia; order Gymnophiona; family Dermophiidae; genus Geotrypetes; species Geotrypetes seraphini. The sequence continues at coordinate 7,023,645 of NC_047089.1, read as the reverse complement.
GTAGGGAACTCCGGTCCTCGAGAGCCATATTCCAGTTGGGTTTTCAGGATTTCCCCAATGAATATGCATTGAAAGCAGTGCATGCAAATAGAACTCCTGCATATTCATTGGGGAAATCCTGAAAACACGACTGGAATACGGCTCTCGAGGACCGGAGTTCCCTACCCCTGCTCTAGGGTGATAAGCAGAAAGAAGCTTATGAACAGCGGAAGAAGGAAGGGATTTTTGCTCAAAGTTTTTCAGTTGTAGCTCACCAGTGATTTACAGTCTGGAACAGTAAATATTTCCAAAATACTATCTATGTTTGTAGCTGAACAAAGGAGGGTTAAGTGAATTGTCCAAGAACTGGTGGTGGGGATTTGAACCCCCTAGTTCTCAGACCACCACTCTATCAGGCAACACCTCCAGAAAGGCCAATATAATTAACTGGATTTTTTTTTCAAAATGCTCAAAGATTTCAGAGATGAGTTCAAAAAATGTTTTCGGCATAGATTCTCAGATGTAAAACCTAATTCACTGAAAGTGATTTAAACTTCCCCCCCCCCCACCCTCCGCTACCAAACTAAGCTGGACTGTGGTAAGCTCTTGGAAACAGGAACCTATGAGTCATGGCCTCAGTAGCAACACGTTTGCTGTCAAGCGTCGGGGTGTTTAGACATTGCTTGCCTCTAACTCATCTGTCAGCTGGCCGAGACCTCGATCAAAGGGGCCGAAATCGCAAGAAGTTCTGGCAAGGATTTAGGATTATCGGGCTCTGGACTTTCTGCTCAGTCATGCAGAGAACGGAACAGGCAACCAGATTACTGTATTGAAAAGGGGTTTGAAAGGGAGAGTTGGGGGGAGGGAGAGATTAGGAAATTGAATGTTTCTGACGTTCAAAGCCCCCCCAAAATGAAAACCAAAGCCCCAGACAGACACCTCTGCATCCCACCCCAAGGGGAAAATGATGAGGAATGGGCACAAGGCAGGACCAAAAGGGCAAGAAAGCCAAGATCAGTGGAGCGGAGAAGGAGTGCCAGGACAGACGGGTAAACAACAACCCCCCCCCCCCCCGATCAGGAGGCAGGAAGCTACGAGAGGACCAGCTGGGCAGCAGCTACAGGGGGACAGCCAGGAAGCCTCCCCCACCTCCCTCCCCACTCAGAACAGACCTCGGTCCCAGTTTAAGGAAAGGTGGGCACTGACCTGCTGCTGCCGTCTCCTCCTCTCCGATCAGGGCTTGTTAGCAATCCTCAGGATGAAAAAAAAGGGGGGGGGAAATTAAATCAATAAGAGCCTGGCACTTCCGCCGGCCCCTCACGTGATGGAGAGCATTAATGATCCCCTCTCTTCTCTCCTCTCCCTCTGCCACTCTCTCTGCCCTTGCTTTTTCCGGGGCTGGGCAGAAAGTCCGCCTCCAACTTTCCCTTCCTCTTCTTCAAGGGTTTCAGCACTGCAGTGTGTGTGTCCCGAGTGCGGGCAGTGCTCTGCACACTCACTGCACCCTCAGCTTCAGAGATTTTAAAAAAAATATTGCTGTGTGCATGTGCCGTGGGTGCTCAGTCCTAGGCCACACTCACCGCAGAGTTTTATCCTGCTCTTTGCCATAATTCAAGCTTTATGTTCAAATTTCTTTTCATTGTTTGAAAGTGTTATGTTGGCATGTGTGGCATAGAGGTTACAGCTACAGCCTCAGCACCCCGAGGTTATGGGTTCAAACCTCACGCTGTTCCTTGTGACCTTGGGCAAGTCACTTAATCCTCCACTGCTCCAGGTACATTAGAAAGATTGTGAGCCTGCTGGAACAGAGAGGGAAAACGCTTGAAGCATTTCTATGGAAAACTACAAAAAAAAAAAAAGGGGGTATACAAGTCCCAATCCCTCCCCCCCTATCATTTAGACATTCGCAGCGCTGTACATCAAAACACAGAGCTCCAAAGAGCTTACAACTGGACAAGAAGGTGCTCAGGTGGAGGAATTATAGAGAAGACTGAAATTGGCGATTAGCAGGGGGCTTGGATTTGAACGCTGCCAGAGACGGAGCCTGATGCATCAAGTCAGGCAGTTTAAGTAGAAGGGACGGAGTCTGGAGCGGAGGATAAGGGCACAGCTAAGAGACTGATGAAGTTACAGGGAAACACCTGGCCTTATCCCTCCAGATCCATTCCTTGCTGGATTCTGCTTTTCATTTTTCCTACCTAGTTTGGAGATTTGCGGATCGTCAAACAGATGGTCTCAGATAGTGCTGGAGATCACCTGCAGTAACCCGGTGAGATTCCAGATAGGTTTGGACATGTTGCTGGAGGAAAAGCTCATCAAAATGCATTAGCCAAAGGCAGGGCCAAGAGGGCAATCTTGTTCCTTTAGGAAGATGAAGAAATCCAAGTTTAGTGGAGCAGAGGAGGGCCACGACAGACGGATACAAGACAGACAAACAAGTCCCAGATTTTTTGAGCTGTTCATCTTAACTTGGTTTATATAGAATGTATTTTGACTTATTTGTGTTGCGTTGTTGTTTGCATTTTAATAATATGGATGGGGGTTTTTTGCCCACCTTGTAGAAGGGTAGGATATAAGCAAAGCAAACCATACCATTAGTCAAGTAGATTTGGCAGATCCCTCGTTCAACCTTTTGGGATTGGCCGGGTACCTGTGGCCTGGATTGGTCTCACGAGACTACAATGGAAACTCACGGCAGCCATTTTTGATGACGGCTCTGCACGGGGCAGGAGCGTAGGAAGATCGCTCCTGCCCTGCTTCACCGCTAGACCACCAGGTAAGGTCTGGGGAGGTCTGGGAGGTGGGGGTGGGTCAGAGTCAGCCCCTAAAAGTTATTTGTGGTTTTTCAATATTCGCAGGCCGGCTTTGCCCCTAACCCCCGTGTATGCGGAGGGAGAAGTGTACAATAACCAGCAGGCTTTGCTGGAGCAGGTACAGTTCACAGCATGTGGGAAAGGAGGCTGAAGGAAAAATTTATTGCCAAAAAAAGAGGTGTTAAAGACAGAAAGTCTGCAGCGAGAACAGTAGATTTGGGGAGATTTGCAGTCAGATTTGTTTAAAACTGTGCTCAACATGCATTTTGGAGGAGAAAAAAAAAAAGCCAGCATCTAGGGGACTTTCTTTGACTTAAAATGCTGGCATTTGCTCTACAGACCAGAAACTGTGTTGGTGAAAGCAGAAAAGGAGAGGCAGGTCACAGATGCAAAATATTGACTGTGCTGAGAAGCCAGAAACCGTGTCTTAACTGCCTCCAAGTGGAAAGGATGTTTATCTGAACTGCCCGCAACGCTCGAAGATTAGAGACTGGAGTTAAATTCTCATAAAGTCCGAGTTTCAAATGAGGCAGTGAGCAGGCCAGGTCTCCTTGGCTACCCAAGTGTATTATTTGAAGACTTGCGGAAAAGGGGAATGTTCTGGGGAAGTCAGGGCTGTGTTTGACTGTGGTCCAGACAGAAGAAGAAAATTTATACTCAGCACCAGTAAGTGGTACCTTTTCTAATTACAAGAAAGGCTTTCAAGTGCTCTCTAGTTCATCACAGTCAGTATATGTTCATTTTTATTTGATATAACCGCTTAACCTGTCACAAGCACAAATGCAAGAGATAAAATTGTGATCCGAAAGGAACACCAAACCATATACAACAGAAAAGGATAAAAAAACAAGTTCTAAAACCCTTTCTGTAAAAAAACAACATTCCCAAATGCCTGAGGACCAGTCTCCGAAAGCTAAATTAAAATAACGCATTTTGAGAAGACGATTACATTTTCTAAGCTAAGTGAGGGAGGGAAATTATTCCAAAGTTTTGGACCTAAAGAGAAAAGTGCAGAAGTTAATAGACTCATAGGCCCGATGTTCAAAAGCTTACCATGCTACTAAGTCTGGTTGTAGCCAGTCCCACTTGCAAGTTAATGCAGCCTCCAATGTTCAGAAGGGTTCTGGGGGGGGGGGATTTTACCAATCGTGATAGCAGTCACTAAGAATCCTATGTAAATGCATTACAAGGAGCTCATTGGTATTAAAATGAGCACTCATAATGCACACCAGGCAGTGGCGTAGTGAGGGGCGATGGCACCCCCTCCCCCTTCTCTTTGCCCCCCCTCCCTTCCCCCCAATACCTCTTTAAATCTTCGCCAGTGCAAGCAGCTTCTCTGGTCTGCTGCTCGTGCCAATGTTGGCTTTCCCTCCGATGTCACTTCCTGGTCCCACAACCCGGAAGTGATTTCACAAGGAAGCAGCAGGCTGGAGAAGTTTCTCGCGCTAGTGAAGATTTTAAACGGCACGGAGATGGAAAGGGAGGGCATGACGTGAGGAGGTAGAGAGGTGCCAGCGCCCCCACCAAGATGGCAACCGGGGCAGTCCATCCCCACTTTACTAAGCCACTTACACCAGGGAATGCCCACCTCTTACCATGCAAAATTTTCCAGTAGATCTGGAGCTTTTGGGAGCTTCAAGTTTGCTTGAATAGGAGCTGTTTGTGCTTCCGTTATGTGTGTGGATGTCCTGCACCTAACAGCTGCGTCAAAATCGCCTAGTCAAAAGCCAAAGGCTGCTCAATAGCAAAAGATTTGATTTTGATTTCATTTGAATTCTTAATAAACCAGTCTGTACATTCTGCACTTTAAGAAACTATTAAAAACTCAATTCATGCCACCCTCCCTTTTGTCTTGTTTTCTTTACAATATTGTATTTCTTTCCCTCTTTCCTCACTACGCCTAAGTCTTTGTTTGTGGATATACGTGGAGCCTTTTGTCCCCCTGAAAGTTGTATGGATTTTAGGGATGTACATCGCTTTGAAGTTTGATTAGAAACATAGAACATGATGGCAGAAAAGGGCCACGGCCCATCTAGTCTGCCCACACTAATGGCCCACCCCCTAACTACCTCCATGAAGAGATCCCACATGCCGATCCCATTTTTTCTTAAAATCTGGCACGCTGCTGGCCTCAATTACCTGTAGTGGAAGATTATTCCAGCGATCAACCACCCTTTCGGTGAAGAAATATTTTCTGGTGTCACCATGAAATTTCCCACCCCTGATTTTCAACGGATGCCCTCTTGTTGACGTGGGTCCTTTAAGGAAAAAGAGATCCTCTTCCACCTCGATACGGCCCGTGACATATTTGAACGTCTCGATCATGTCTCCCCTCTCTCTGCGTTCCTCGAGCGAGTACAGCTGCAACTTACCCAGTCGTTCCTCCTACGGGAGATCCTCGAGTCCTGAGACCATCCTGGTGGCCATTCGCTGAACCGATTCAGCTCTCCGCACATCTTTTTGGTAATGTGGCCTCCAGAATTGCAAACAGTATTCCAGATGGGGTCTCACCATGGATCTGTACAACGGCATTATGACCTCGGGCTTACGGCTGACGAAACTTCTACGGATACAGCCCATGATTTGTCTGGCCTTGGATGAAGCTTTCTCCACTTGATTCATCAAATCTGAAAGAAACTTGGCTGCCTCTATGCATAAGATAGAATTGATTCCACGCTGCTTTGGCCATGCGCCTGTCACATGCACGCGGACTGTAAATGTTGGTCACATTCTTGGACTTATTGGAATGGAGATAATGTGTGATGTTATGTTCGTCTATTTTATGGAATTTTATGACAGTTTTGATATTGGAAACCACTTAGACTTAAGGCAGTTTATAAATGTATTAAATTCAAGTTTCAAGTTTATTATATTATTTGATTAAACGCTTTTCAGAATACAAAGCGTTTTACAAAGAAATAAAATTAAATTTCTAAAATCACAAATACATTGTAATTAAAATTAACTACTTTAAATTAAAAAATAAAATCAAACTGGGGTAAACAATCCACATGAAACAATAGGAAAGGGGGAAGAAAGAATAAAAAATACAATTTGTAAATAAAAAAAAAAATAAATAAATAAGCAGGTCGGGTTAGTACATAGGGAAGGTAAGAAGAGAAGGAAAAGAAAAAAAAAAAAAAAATTTTTGAGAACTAGAAAATCTAAAGAGAAGGGAAATATAATCTGAATTTAATGAAGGAAAAAAAAAAATTCGGAATTAATCGGAAAATTAAACTTTTAGTTAAAGGCTTCTTTAAAAAGAAGACATTTTAAACTATTCTTAAATTTTTTCAAGTCTTGTTCAAGCCGTAAATATAGAGGGAGAGAGTTCCAAATAGATGCGGCAGTAACTGAAAAGATCAGGTCACGGCAAGTACCAATGATTTTTAATGAGGGAACATAAAGGGTAGCTTGTGAAGAAGATCTAAGAACTCTTGACGAACTATAAGGAATCAGGAGCCTATCTATAAATGCAGGAGTATTATTTTTAATTGTCTTAAAGACTAAAAGAGCTATTTTATATGTTATCCTGTATGAAATTGGCAACCAATGAGCGTTTTGAAGCAGAGGCGTGACATGATCGAATTTATTTGAACCTGAAATTACCTTTATAGCAGTATTTTGTATGATTTGGAGGCGCCTAATATCCTTGAGATAAGCTCCCTTTAATAACGAATTGCAGTAGTCTAATTTTGAAATCACTAGTGAGTGAATTAAAGTATTGAGAGAAAATGAATCGAGAATTGGAACCAACAATTAATAAAAGCCAAAGTGATAAAGTGGCTTAAAACATCTCATTGTGCAACAACAATTATTATTATACTAATTATACCATCACACACCCGCCCCTCCCCCCTCCATTCAGTTCTAGTTACGCCACTGCTACCGCGCATTACAGAATCTGCGCAGAATCCCCTCCAGTGCATAATTCTGCACAGGGGCCAGTAGGCAGTGGCAGCTCAATTGGTGCACTCCATCCACCCCCCACCCCTTGCCCCCGCATGCGCACACACCGTCTCTTCACAGTAACACCAGTACTCCTTGCGTATACTGATGCATAGGCGTTACCAGACGTCCGGATTGCACTGGACATGTTCTCATTTTCGAGGACATGTCCGGGGCTCTGGATGGCTTTGTCCAGGTTTTGAAAAGCTTCCCGTCAAATTCACATCAAGAAGGGGCATCCGCACATGTGACATCATTGCGTCGCTGTCCGCACGGATGCTGGCTGGGGGGCGGGGCTGGAATAGGGCAAAACTGGGCAGGCTTGGCCTACTCATGCGTGAGGAGCGTTGGTGCCAGTGGCTGGAAAGGAGGCCGCTAATTGCTCACTGCTAAAGCAGCACTGGGGCAGTTCTAGACAGCTGCCATTATCGGCTGGCGGTAATTGGGCATCCCCAGTACAAAAGGTAAAATTATTGTGGTGGGGAGGGGAGAGTTGAGATAAAATGCATTGCCTGGGGGGTCACGTGATGCTGGAGACCTGATCGGACGTGCCTCTCTGCAGCTCCGGGCCACCCCGCACTAAATTCTGCTTTAAACCCGCATATCCGGGGGGGCGCATCGCGCTTTCCCTTCTCCTGCAAACCGGCGGGCGGGGTGCGCCTCCGCGTTGTTCTTTTTCGGGCATTACGCGCTGGTTATGCCGACTAAATTTCAAAGAGGCACAAAGGCTAAACACTCCGTGAAGGGCCCTAAGATGGCGGAACAGCACGCGGTGCCGATGTTCACCCTGCAGGATGCGGCTGTGCAAGAACTCACGCGCTCCCTAACACTGGTAATGGAGGACCAACTTACCAAAATCCAATCTTTTATGGAGGAGATGAGAGAGCGTTTAGAATCTCAGACGAACCGTCTGCAGCGCGCCGAGGACCGCATTGCCCAACAGGAAGTCCACACGGACAGCTTTGAGGAGTGCCTCCGCACTTTAGAAACATCGGCTAAAACTCTAACGGAGCGTGCAGAAGATCAAGAGAACCGCGGACGACGGAACAACCTGCGCTTCATCGGAATTCCTGCCTCCGTGCGCGACGTAGATCTCCGCTCTCGCCTGGAAGCGTGGCTGCCAGAGGCCTTTGATATACAGGCCCCTCTGGCCCCGCTGTTGATCGAGCGGGCGCACCGAGTGGGGGATCCGCAACGAAGGAGCGCAGCGACCGCGACCAGTCGTGGCACGCTTTCTAAACTTTGCTGTGAAAGAGAAGATCCTGTTCCTGTACCGAAAAGGGAAGGGGCTACAGTTTGAGGGCCACAAGATTCTCATCTTTCAAGATTTCTCTCCACATGTTTCCTACCAGCGGCGTGCCATGGCACCTTTCTGCAATGAGCTCTTCAAACGGCACATTCGGGTTAATCTTCTGTACCCAGCTCGAGCCAGAATATTCTACAATAACAAGGTCACCTTTCTGGACACTCCTCAGGCTATGGAGCATTTTATTCAAAAGCTTCCTCCTGTGACCGAACCCTCTCAGCCGGGCGAATGAAGGCCCTGATTTCTAGCTACTCTGATTGCTAAAGTATCCTTGTGGTCCGGGTGCTGCTGGGGTCGGTGGGCCCTGTTACTTTGTGAATGTTGGGGCCATGACTGACTGATCCTGTCTGGGGGTTGGCATTTGTCCATATGTCAGGGGACTGCGATGGCCTACTGAGTTTGCCTCCTCTCCCCCTTTTCTGCGCCTTTAGGAGCGTGAGAGGGTGATTTTGGCAATGCCTTATACCACTGTTCGTTGTTTGCTGCCCCAGGTTTAACGTAGGGCATTCCTTTGGTGGATTGCCCCTCAAGTGTTCCCCATTCTTTGATGTTTCTTGTAATGCCTGTTTCTAGGGTTTATGCCTTTTTAACTGCTCAAATGTTCTTTGTGCCTCAGCGGTTGGTGAACTATAAGCACTTGATTGTCATGCCTTTAATGCCTTTTGGGTTTTATCCTTTATTATTTCACACTTTGCATGAGTGGGATGGGGGTGGCCCGGGGCTGCTGTATCTATGCTATTCTGTTGTATTGGGGTAGACTGTATAGTCTGGGGAGGGCGGGGAGGGTAGTTGGGGGGGTGGGTGGGATGGGGGGTTACAGCTGATGGTATGTGTGTGTGTGTGTATGAGTATGCATGGTCGGATGGTTGGTGACATGCCTGAGGTCCTAGGGCATGGAGATATGCCCGGTGTTTGGTTGCGCTGGATGCCGCGACGAGTGGATAGTTTTTTCCATGATTTCTGGATGGGGGGGATTTTTGCTGGGACGATCCCTCTCTCCTCTCTGGTTTTTTTGTCTACTATGTTACATTTCATATTTTACCTTTTACAGTGGCTAACTTGAATGTTAATTCTTTGAACGTTGATGGTTTTCACTCTCCTGTGAAGCGTACAAAAATTTTATCATACCTGAAGAGGAAGAACTGTGACATAGCGTTCCTTCAGGAGACCCACCTGTCCGCTACAGAACATCTCAAACTTCGGAGGGATTGGGTGGGACAGGTGGGTTTCTCAGCCTATTCTTCCCGAAAGCGTGGGGTGGCAATCTTGATTCATTAAAAAATTCCCTTTCATATCCATAAGGAACTTAAGGATCCGGAGGGCCGTTACCTTTTTTTGATTGGAGACCTGTGGGGTTCGCCTATGGTTTTGGGTACGGTCTATGCCCCGAATGTTTACTCACATGACTTTTTTTCCTCTCTGGTAGGGATTTTGGCCAACTATTCCTCTCACCAGTTGATCATAGGGGGAGATTTTAATGTGGTGGCGGATCCCCTTTTGGATCGTAAACCGGCTAAAACTGCTCCTCGGGGACACTACAACAAGGGGATACCTTTTCTTCTACAAGAATTGAGCTTGTTGGATGCCTGGCGAACCCTGAATCCGCTTGATAGTGATTTTTCTTTTTATTCACACCCTTACAACGTATATTCTCGCATTGACTACATTTTGATCTCTGATAGCATGTTTTCTAAATTGACCAGGGCAGTTATGGACGCTCCTTTGGTATCGGACCATGCTCTTTTGGGCACCACTCTGCAGTTCTCTCCTGCCTCTTCGGGTAGGACCTGGAGGATGTCCCCCCACCTGTATTCGGACCCTTCTTTTCGCACTTACCTGGGGCAGCGGTGGGAGGAGTTCCTCCAGACGAATGAAGCGGAGGATGTGAGCCCGGTTACATACTGGGAGGCAGCTAAGGCTGTTTTGCGAGGCCACGTGTTGGCCTATTCTGCTGTAGCCAAGAAAAAAAGGGATGGGGAATTATTATCCCTAACCGCCGAGTCCTACCCCCACTGGCCTTGGGCTCCCTGCAAGCTTACTTTATGGGACTTTGGTCGGAAACACCACCCGGTAACACTCATAATAGCGCTCATATTATTATCTTGCCGAAACCGGGAAGACCTGTGGACCAATTGGGCTCTTACCGTCCCATCTCACTTCTGAACCAGGATATTAAAATTCTTGCTGGGATCTTGGCGCTGCGCCTTAACACAATTTTACCGAACCTGGTCCATGAGGATCAGGTGGGCTTTGTCCCAGGGCGACATGCCTCCATGAACTTACTTAAGGTGCTCACGGTATTACAGCTTCCTTACCGGGCCTCTAATAGGGCTTTAATTACCAGTCTTGACGTAGAAAAGGCGTTCGATATGGTTTCTTGGCGACACCTTTTTTTGGATCCTCGAACGCTATGGTATTTCCGGGGATTTTGCCGCTTGGGTGGCAGCATTATACACTAGCCCAACATCTCAACTGATGATCAATGGGGGGATTTCTGAACCTTTTTATCTGGGTAGGGGCACACAGCAAGGTTGCCCTTTGTCCCCTTTGTTATTCCTTCTTTCTCTTGAACCCCTGGCCATACGGATCCGTCAGGATCAGGATCTTCAGAGTTTGGGCATTGGAGGGCATGAATTTCGGATTAGCATGTTCGCTGATGATATGCTACTTTACATTCGGCATGCCGACGTCAACCTTCCCCGCTTGTTGGCTATTATTAATTCATTTGGACGCTTCACTGGTTTAAAGGTCAATTATGAAAAAACTGAAGCTTTACTGTTGCATGATTCCCCCGGGGATCTTTGGTTCCAGCAGCTGGGAGTGGGCATTGCACCTGGGAAACTGAAATATTTAGGGATTTATCTTTATCGAGATCCGAAAAAGTTGTATGAAGCCAATATCACGGCAGCGATTGGTAGGATCCACTCCCTATGTCACAAATGGCGATCCCTTCCATTGTCCCTGATGGGCCGGGTAGCCCTGGTGAAAATGGTCCTTTTCCCGAAGCTCTTGTACGCGGTACGCGGTGCAAACTCATGGAAACACTAATTAAAAGCAAATTGGACACGATCTTGAATGAAGGGAATCTTCGGGATCCCAGTCAGCATGGATTCACCAAGGGTAGGTCCTGCCAATCCAATCTCATCAGCTTCTTTGACTGGGTAACAAGAAAGTTGGACTTGGGAGAGTCTTTGGACGTCGTGTACCTGGACTTCAGGAAAGCTTTTGACAGTGTCCCACACCGCAGGCTGCTAAGCAAGATGGAATCGATGAGGTTAGGAGAGACACTAACTGCATGGGTCAATGATTGGCTGAGTGGCAGACTTCAGAGAGTAGTGGTTAATGGTACCCTCTCTAAAACATCGGAGGTGACCAGTGGAGTGCCGCAGGGCTCGGTCCTGGGTCCACTCCTTTTCAACATATTCATAGGGGATCTGACTCAAGGGCTTCAAGGTAAAATAACACTATTCGCTGATGACGCCAAACTATGTAATATAGTAAGTGAATGAAGTTTACAGAATTATATGGCGCAGGACCTGCTAACATTGGAAAGTTGGTCCTCAACCTGGCAGCTAGGCTTCAATGCTAAGAAATGTAAGGTCATGCACCTCGGAAGTGGAAATCCATGCAGGACGTACTTCTTGAACGGAGAAACTTTAACTAGGACTTCAGCAGAACGAGATTTAGGAGTAATCATCAGTGCAGACATGAAAACTGCCAATCAAGTGGAGAAGGCTTCATCTAAGGCAAGGCAGATATTGGGTTGTATCAATAGAAGTTTCGTCAGCCGTAAGCCTGAAGTCATAATGCCGTTGTATAGGGCCATGGTGAGACCTCATCTGGAGTACTGTGTGCAATTCTGGAGGCCACATTACAGTAAAGATGTGCGCAGAATTGAATCGGTTCAACGGACGGCCACCAGGATGATCTCGGGGCTCAAGGGTCTCTCGTACGAAGAGAGACTGAACAAATTGCAGCTCTACACTCTTGAGGAACGTAGGGAGAGGGGAGACATGATCGAAACATTTAAGTACCTCACGGGACGTGTCGAAGTGGAAGATGATATTTTCTTTCTCAAGGGAGCCTCGGCCACAAGAGGGCACCCGCTCAAACTCAGGGGCGGAAAATTTCATGGTGACACCAGAAAGTATTTCTTCACAGAGAGAGTGGTTGATCATTGGAACAAGCTTCCAGTGCAGGTGATCGAGGCAGACAGCGTGCCAGACTTTTTTTTCTTTTTTTTTTTTTTTTTATGTTTAAATTTGTTTTATTATTTTCGATAAACAGCAAACATAAGATACAAGTCATAACATAGTGCAATACACAAGAGAATGACCTCCCCTCCCGTTCCCTCCCCCCCCCCCAAAAGGGAACAGCCACTGTCAAGCTCGCCTGAGTAAGTTCACTCCAATAATCTAGCTTTTGCTACGGGAGACAAAGTTGAACAAAAAGGTCTCCAGCAACGAAGAAATTGAACCCCTTTCTTAGAATGTATATCTAGAACATCTTGTCTTTCATAACCAGCCCAGTAAATCATCTGAGTCCGCCACTGCGAAACAGAAGGCGTATGCGGGGACAACCAGCATTGTAAAATAGTCTTTATGCCCACCAGGATAGCCCTTTGTACAAATGCATTCACCCCTGGCTTAGCCGGGTCCAGTGAGAATTTCAATGTAAAGAGAAAAGTCGACGTCTGTGTCCAGGAGCAGTTCCATAGAGACTGTATTGTGAGCCCTATGCGCCGCCAGTAGGCTTGAATACCGGGGCATAGCAAAAACATGTGTCCAAGAGTAGCTCTGGCAGCCGCGCATCTGGGGCATCTTGCTGAAGTACTGATGTGGACTTGGTATGCTCTTATGGGTGCCATATAGGCACGAACCAAAAATTTATAATATCGTTCCCTCTCTATTGCTGCTACCAGGATAATTGATCTCAATTTAAAGCTCCTCTTTATCACGGACTCTGTGATTGTGGTTTGCAGGTCCAAGGATCAGGATTCAGCCAAGGTTCACCAGACTTTAAGAATAAATGGGATACCCATGTGGGATCCCTATGAGGGTCAAGATAAGGAAATTGGGTCATTAGGGCATAGACAGGGGGTGGGTAAGCAGAGTGGGCAGACTTGATGGGCTGTAGCCCTTTTCTGCCGTCATCTTCTATGTTTCTATACAATCAGTGCCCTTCTGGGTTAGCCGTGCAGACGAACGCCACTATAACTTTATTGTTCGTACATTTATTTGGAATGCCAAACGGGCGCGTATTGGATTCTTAAAACTGACTCGAGCTAAGGGGCAGGGCAGGCTTGGACTACCAGACATTCGACTATACAATGTAGCTTCCCTTTTTCGCTGGATCCACGAACACTTGACTTTGTATCGGCGTTATTCCCCTCTGGATTTATTGGCTACGTGTTGTTCCCCGGTATCTTTTATTTCGTTCGTGCATGGGATTCAGGGTTCGCCAGTCTCTTTGAGGTATCCCTCGCTGCATTACCTACAAGCCTTTCGGAGAGCTTGGGCGTGGTGGAGGAGGCTTCAGAACAAGGTGCCTCACCCGTCCCCCTTTTTATCCCTGATTGGCAATCCTCACTTTGCACCGGGTTTCAGGGGTCTGCCTGGCTTGAGAGGTCGTGCTGAGCGCGAGTCCACTATATACGATTTATTACACTTGGGGGGCGGATGCTTCCCTACTTTTTCAGCACTTTGCACCCATTGGGGGCTCCCCACCAACCAGTATTATCTCTATATCCAAATTAAACATTACTATGACTCTCTGAATAATACTTCTCCTACATCTTGGGCATGTGGTTCTCTGGATGAACGGGCCCTCGATGTGCCACCCCACAAGAACAAGATTGCCACCTGGTACGCGGAAGGAAGGGAGGGTCAGGGAACACAGTGCCTTCAACCCATAGTGTCGGAATGGACTAGGGACCTGGGAATGCCAGTATCCCTTCATGACATTCATGTTTTCTTTCAAAATATATACTTGTTTATTAAATCTGTCTCTTTACAAGAAACACAATTTCGTATACTGCACAGAGCGTATATTACTAGATCTAGAGGTTATCAGATGGGGCTAGGGCCTGATAATTTATGTGTTCATTGTAATCTCTCCCGAGGTACCTATTTGCATTCCTTTTTTCTTTGCTCAAAACTTACTTTCTGGACTCTGATCCACCGGCGCTTAGAAGGGGTACTTGGTTGCAACTTCCACTGGAATCCACCCGCCTTAGTGTTGGGAGATGTGCAGGACCTATCTCAACAGAACCTTAATGCACCCTGTTCTCCATGCCATCTTGGTGGGGAAAAAGCTCATCCTGCAACACTGGTCTTCCCCGGAGGTGCCATCTTTCTCTGTATGGTCCAGTCACATGGACACTTTGGCCTCATTTGAGCTGCAAACTTACTCTTCGCGATCACAAGCTCATTGGAAGGACTATTGTGCATTTTGGAATGCCTTTCTGAAGCCAGACTCTGCTTCTACTTCCTCATAATGGCCCCTCTGTTGTTCCATGGACGTGCCTCTCTAACTATACTTGCTTTTTCTCATGGTCCTGCCTCTGTCTTTATATTTCACACTGCATTGGTGCTGGCGGATGACTGAGTTTCCTTCTCCGTTATATGCTATGATGTACTTACCACTGTTTTATGAGGGCTCTCTTCTTTTACACGTTCTTGCCGTCGTGCATAGTGTTCTGAACAGCTTGCTGATTTGAAGGATTGAAGGGTGATTGTGAGTCTGTATGGGGGAGGGGGTGGGGGGTGCAGGGTGTTTGAGTGCGTGTTGAATGGAGGGTGCTGGTATGCTTGGGGGGGTGTTAGAGGGTTTTTTCCTAAGTGTCAAGGTTAAAGTTTTCATTTTTTTTTTTTTTTAATGTTTAAGTTTTTTTTATTGATTTTTTTCATTTAACAACAAGTGTCATAAATTTTCATACAATTATCTTAATAATACACTTGATATTTCTATAATGTATTTTATACATAACATTTCTTATCTTATATTTCTTATGATTTTATATATCATATAACTGTAATTATTTTTCTTATAAAGTTATACAACATATATATTGTAATGATTTTATCAATTATTTTTTAAATTATTAACCTTTTTCCCTTCCCTTTATTACATTGTTTTCATGTAAGAATACCATCTATTAATAATATTTTATTTATAATTTATAATAAAGAGTATAAACCCCCCTCCCATATCACCTCCCTCCCTTTCTTCTTTAACTATTTTCTTATTATGGGAAAATGAAATTCAATTATTACAATATTTTGTTAATGGTCCTCAAATCTTTTTGAATTTATCCATATATCCTTTTTGTGTTGCAAATGTTTTCTTTTAAAAACCTGGGTGCCCAAGGTGACAGCGCTACGGCTACTTATCAGATTGTTACGTTTGCATATTTTGATATTTGCCTGTTTTTCTTACCACTTGGACAATGCATTGTTGATTGTTTGATGCTTGTGCTGTTATCTTGCCTTACCCAATAAAGATGATTATACAAAAAAAAAAAAAATGCATTGCCTTCCCTGTCCACCCGGGGTCACCCCCCCAAAAAAATGGGATCCTGGATACGCCCACGGTAGTTTAACATGACTTGGCATCAAGCGACAACACTGAAGATGTCTCCTCACACTACCGCCATCTTTAAACACAGTCTCTGACTGGAGCAATCTCCCTTGGTTTCTAATAGGCTGTTTTGGGTGACTCATTATGGCGACAAGCTCCGCCTACTGGCTTCACATCAGGTAATGCCATCTCGTGTAAGTTAGGGTTGCTAGACGTCCAGGAAAACTCAGACATGTGCCTGGCCGGATTTCCAAAACCCAGCAATTTGTCTGGGTTTTGGAAAGCCTGAGCTCAGGGTCGCATCTAGGGGGGGGGGGGGGGGGGCCTCCGAGCATGCATGCAACGTAGCCCTGAGCTCAGGGAAGAAGACCAAGGTTTGTGTGGGAGGGTAACTTGGGGTAGAACGGGGCCAGGCAGGGGCCAAATGTCCACCCTAGTGTTACTTAAACCTCCTTGGCTACACCCCTGCTTGAACCATCTCACCGGTCCCTTGGAAGCCAGGCCTGCACCCCTCGTCTCAGCCTGCATTTTCTCCCCTGCTCTTTGTCACTGTTTTCGTTCCTCTGCATCCTGCCGTATCATTTGAACAGTGCTCCTTTCCTTTTCCGCTCTTGGCAGGAAAAGCAGTATGTCAAATTCAATAAACCATAAACCACATGTGCCTGTCTTTTTTAACTAATGAGGCGATTAAGGAATCATTTTAGATTAATGGTCTAATTTAATGATTATTTTATTTTTATATCTTCTCTGGAAATTCAGGGCAGTTAAAGAGCTGTTTGGATGGTTTAATGACATTAAGATATCATTTCCTCCGAGACAGCCCTGTGCTATAATGACCAGCGACTGCTCTTTGCTAGAGAACTGTGTGCAGTCCACTAGTTTTTGTGAAAGTTGGTGGCTTATTTACTGATTAACAAAATCACTCACGATTATCATCATTTCTATAATGAGCTTTCATTTGACAGGAAGCTCCTAGGATGAAGTTGAGGCTTAGGAGTAATCTAAGGCAATACTTTTTTTACAGAAAGGGAGGCAGATGCGTGGAACTGTCTCCCGTAAGAGGTGGTGGAGACAAAGATCATGTCTGAATTCAAGAAAGCTCGGGACAGGCATGTGGGATCTCTTAGGGAGAGGACATAGTGGATGTTGCGGATGGGCAGACTAGATGGGCCGTTTGGCCTGTATCCGCCATCATGTTTCTATAACCATAAAGCTCTATGACCTCACAATGCAGGTGTAAAGAGCCTCAGCCTATAGGAAGAGGAGATGCAAATGTTAAGAGCCTTAGCCAATAGGGAGAGGAGGAGACGGTGGATGCTCGATGGGCCATTTGGCTTTTATCTGCTATCATGGTTCTATGTTCCTATATGACAAAAATAAATAAATACAAGCTGAATATCTATAAATCACTCTACCACAGAAAAATATTCAGAAAAACCCGTTGTACCAGAGATTATCAAGATAGGTTCCTATCAACAACATAAAAAGACCTCAGTTCTTTTCAGGGATACTTGTCACCTGGAAAATCATTGAAGCAGTAGCTTGATTTTTACAATAACTTCCCCTGATGCAGCAGTAAACGCGAAACAGGGCCTGTCGGGAAGTCTATAGTTGTGTCTCCCGTGTGTTAAAGTTACAGAAGCACTGGGAGAGTAATATTGTGAACTGCTACGATTTTTACCATCCAGAGGACAGAATACATTCAAAGATAAATGTTGGTTTCCTATTTTTGGTATAAAGTTTTTCTACAAAACTGTTGGTAAAGCAATTAGTATACGGAGTTTTTGTAGACCAAGGATGTTTTTTCCTATGGTAGCTTTATAGCTAACAGAGTTTTCCAGCTGACAAGCACCCCTGCAAAGAACTGAGGTCTTTTCTTTTGTTGATAGGAACCTATCTTAATAATCTCTGGTATAGTGGGTTTTTCTGAATATTTTTCTGTGGTAGTGATCTATGTTTCTATAACCATAAAGCTCTATGACATCACAATGCAGGTGTAAATAGCCTTAGCCTATAGGAAGAGGAGATGCAAATGTTAAGAGCCTTAGCCAATAGGGAGAGGAGGAGATAGTGGATGCTCTGAATGGGCCATTTGGCCTTTATCTGCCATCATGTTTCTATAACCATAAAGCTCTATGACCTCACAATACAGGTGTAAAGAGTCTTAGCCTATAGGAAGAGGAGATGCAAATGTTAAGAGCCTTAGCCAATAGGGAGAGGAGGAGATAGTGGATGCTCTGAATGGGCCATTTGGCCTTTATCTGCCATCATGTTTCTATAACCATAAAACTCTATGACCTCACAATGCAGGTGTAAAGAGCCTCAGCCTATAGGAAGAGGAGATGCAAATGTTAAGAGCCTTAGCCAATAGGGAGAGGAGGAGATAGTGAACGCTGCGGATGGGCCATTTGCCCTTTATCTGCCATCATGTTTCTGTGTTTCAATGAGTGCCACAAAGGATGGATGGAGAGCAGTAATATGAATTGTCACGGTCTCCTGATCTCTGTGCAGCATTTACAAGTTCAGAATTCTCCCAGGAACTGTAGAGTGTGCAATAATTACCAGCTCACTGGGTTGCATGGAATTTTCAACATAGAAATTCACTTTTCTCTACTACATTTAACCCCCACCACCTTTTATTTAATTTAATTTAATTCTTATATACCGCTAATAACCGTGAGGTTTCTAAGCGGTTTACAGAAATGATGCATTAAAAGATACAATAAATAAAAATAAATAAGATAGGTACTTGGAAATTCCCTAACTATCCCAAAGGCTCACAATCTAACTAAAGTACCTGAAGAAACAATTTATGAAAAGTAAAGATAAAAATATAAAGACAGAGGTAGAGATAGAGATAGAAATTAATATTAAATGTGTATGAAGCTGTGTTAACGTGTTGTTTTTTGTTTGTTTGTTTTTTGTAAAATCTCTGATGCTTATAGAATTCCTATGAGCGTTGGAACTTTTACAGGTACGGCCAGAGATAAAAAAATGCTAACACAGCTTCATATGGGGGGGGGATTTTAAACTATTCCCTACATCATACCATAAACACAAAACATTATCAGTCTTATGTGCTTGAATTCATATATATAGATCTTCCATTTTTTTTTTTCAAATTTATGCAACATTTTTAACAATGGAAGGAAGGGTTCTTGGAAAAATCTTCCATCAGCAAAAATTCTTTTGACTCCATTGAATTCTTTTCTATAAGAGTTTGAGGACAGCATTTACTAAAGACGCCAAAGGCAATTCTTAGTCAGTCAGAATTAGCAAATTTAAAAAAGAACTGCTATTTCCTCTTTGAATAAATCTTCACTGAAAGAGTGTTACAAAAAAGTGTTAAATGCTGAAAATGCGTCACCACCGTACACGTAAAAGAGTTCATTATTCCATTAGACCAGGGGTGGGCAAAGGCCTGGTTTAGATAAACACCATTTATAGGTACCATTTTCTTTAGGTTGTATTTATTAAGTTTTGTAAACCGCATCGAACTTATTGGTTATGCGGTATAGAAATGATTTGTTCTGTCCTAGAATCCGGCGCGATTGCCAATCAATCGTTAGGCATCATTTAGAGCAGGGGTGTCAAATGTCGGTCTTCGAGGGCCGCGATCCAGTCGGGTTTTCAGGATTTCCCCAATGAATAGGCATGAGATCTATTTGCAGGCACTGCTTTCATTGTATGCTAATGGATCTCATGCCTATTCATTGGGGAAATCCTGAAAACCTGACTGGATCGCGGCCTTCGAGGACCGACATTTGACACCCCTGATTTAGAGAATCAAGCCTAGCAGTGCCTAAGTGGACTTAGGCGTTGCTAGCAACCTAGACATAGGCGTCACTCCATTAGCCTAGCTGGCAAAGCCTATGTTAGACACCAATTTATTTATTTATTTTAGTATTTATATACCTCTTGTAGTATCTGGAGCAACAGGGGGAACTAAGTGGCTTGCCTAGGGTCACAAGGAGCAGCATGGGATTTGAACCCACAACCTCAGGGTGCTGAGGCTGTAACTCTAACCACTGGGCCACACACTCCTAACAATGCCTAACTCAACCACGCCTATTCTCTGCCCCTAACCATGCCTACGTTTTGAGATAGGCGTCGTTAGGCATCCTTAGGCATGGGAGGGCACCTCCAGGTAGGCGTTGCTAGGGGTCCCAAGAGTTCGGCGCTGAATTCTTAAATTGTTTAATGGGGTTTTATTGATTGGCTGAAAACCTCGTGATCAATTACCAAGCTGATTAAGCCAATTAAAAAATAAAAGTTAGGCATGGATCACGAATTTAGGCATCGCAAGGTGGCCTAGCAGTGCCTAATGGGGGCGCTATTTAGAGAATATGGCCCAAAGGGTTGCATGAATAACAAATGACTGAGCACACGTCAACGCACAGAGCTCCATCGACCACCTGGATAAGTAGAAAAATAAGTCAAATTTTGACTGAAGTCATGGTGCACCAAAATATATAGATCTTTTTTGAGATATGGCGACCAGAATTGCTCACAGTATTCAAGGTACAGCCGTAGAATAGAGTGATAAAGGGACATTACAACATTTTCTTCTTTGTTTTTCATTCTTCTCCTGATTATTCCTAACATTGTATTTGCTTTTTTAGCCGCTGCCGCACATTGAAGCATCACACAGGTATAGTTCGGGTTCCTCTTTCCCACATGCATCACTTTGCACTTGCTCACATTAAACGTCATCTGCCATTTTGACGCCCCATTTCCCCAGGTCCTCTTGCAATTTTTCACAATCCTCTTGCGATTTAACAACTTTGAACAACTTTGTGTCATTAGCAAATTTAATTATCTCACTTGTTATTCCCATCTCTAGATCTCTGATAAATATGTTAAAAAGCAGCGGTCCCAGCACAGACCCCTGAGGAACCCCACTATTTACCCTTCTCCATTGAGAATATTGACCATTTAAACCCATTCTCTGTTTTCTGTCTTTCAACCAGTTCTTAATCCATAAAAGGACGTCACCTCCTATCCCATGACTTTCTAATTTCCTCAGAAGTCTTTTATGAAATCACAATGACAACTTCCTCCCTCAATGTCCATGTCCAAATTTCTGTTAAAACAACAAGAAGGCTTAGACAGATCATCAAACACATGGGGTACTTTTGATAACACAGAGGAGGGCGACGAAAATGATAGGAGGTTTGCGACAAAAGACGTGTGAGGAGAGACTGGAAGCCCTGAATAAGTATACCTTAGAGGAAAGGAGGGACAGGGGAGATATGATTCAGACGTTCAAATACTTGAACGGTATTAACTTAGAACAAAATCTTTTCCAGAGAAAGGAAAATGGTAAAACCAGAGGACATAATTTGAGGTTGAGGGGTGGTAGATTCAGGGGCAATGTTAGGAAATTCTACTTTACGGAGAGGGTAGTGGATGCCTGGAATGCGCTCCCGAGAGAGGTGGTGGAGAAGAAAACAGTGACTGAGGTCAAAGAAACGTGGGTTGAACACAGAGGATCTAGAATCAGAAAAGAATAGTAAATATTGAACTACGGCCAGTACTGGGCAGACTTGCACGGTCTGTGTCTGTATATGGCCATTTGGGGGAGAATGGGCTGGGGAGGGCTTTGACGGAGACTTCAGTAGTTGGAACCTAAGAACAGTACCGGGCAGACCTTTGGATTTTTGCCAAGAAATAGCTAAGAAGAAAAAAGAAAACCCCAACAAATTTTTAGATTGAATCAGGTTGGGCAGACTAGATGGACCATTCGGGTCTTTATCTGCCGTCATCTACTATGTTACTATGTATGTTACTATGTCTTACATCTCAGCATAATTCTTGAATCTGTGGCCTGTTTTGCGATACATTGTAGGAATAATTCTAGAAGGGGAAGAGATCGCAGAGCATGGAAGGATATCGTGGTGGAAGGTGCTGGAGCCAGCTGAAGCGAATGTGGAATCAGGATAGAATCGTTTTCTCCGAGCGTTACCCTGATTGGGAGTGCTGAGTCTGAAGAAGGGAGAGCAAGCAGTTGGGGATTTGGGAGAAACAGTTCCTCTCTCTCTGGTTAATAGTTTTGAGGAAGCTGCCAGAGAATAGCCACAAGATGACATTTTGGATTGTTATAAAACATATGAATACAATTGGAATGAGAAAGTACAGTATAATGGAATACAACGGAACAGGCAAAAAGAATACCACAGAATTAATGTCCGGAAAGAACACTGGCCATCACTGGCTTTGGACTAATAGAACATCAATTGGAGTGACCAAATGAGTAGTTTTGAAAGCTAACTTTTTTTAAATAAGACTTTCATACGAATTTTTACAAGAAATGGGAGGTTCTCCCCTCTCTCCCCAAACCCCCCCCCCCTGACTGATAATTCTTTGGGCACAGTTAGTGTCAATGGTAGATTTTTTAAAGTCTTCCTACTATTATAAAATCTTAAATAACTATAAAAAAAAGAAAAATTAACTATAGGTTTTAGGTTTAAGTATCTGAATTGAAGACAGACAGAAGGGGAGAGAGGCAGCAGGTAAGGGGAGGAGCTAAAGAAGTATACACAGCACTGATAACACTCCAGTGGAGAAGGGCAGAGAGAAAGGTGTGGTTCTGGTTTGTGTCGCACACCTTTCTCTCTCCCCCTTCTCCACTGGAGTGTTATCAGTGCTGGGTGCACTTCTTTAGCTCCTCCCCTTACCTGCTGCCTTTTAATGGGGTGCCGCACCCTCCTTAATCCAACAAATGTGTAGTTTGGGATAATCAGACTTTGTTTGACCAAATTCACTTTCTAGTGCTTTGGGACCCAAGTTGTGCTGTGGTGGTGTGTCGGCTTCTTCTTTCCCTCCAGTCCACATATCCCTCACCCATGTCTTTGCAGTGGAAATGGAGACACGACAAGATTTGGTCCCTTTCACCGTTTATTGATTTAACAAGTCAGTGGCGACAATTACTTTTTGATGAAAACCTTGATTAAACAAATCAAAATCACAAGACAGCAGTACAACACGTTCAGAGCAAAGACCAGCGCCTGTCCCCTCCCCATTTAGGAGGGTCTAGGGATGATATGATGGGCCAAGGAATGGCATTTGCAGATGTGTTGTGTTTTGTACTGCTAGACATATAACTCCACTGATATGTGAAAGAGACTGGAAGTGACAGGGCTCCGGCACTCAGGCCCCAAGAATCACTTATTTATTGGACTTTATTAACTGCCTTTCTAGGAACAGATTCACCCAAAGCAGTAGTAATCAGGTACTCTTTAAGTATTTTCCCTGTCTGTCTTTACTTTAAAATTATATTTCATCCCTCCTTTCCTAGTGTTTAACATTGTTTAAATTTAGAATATTTTAACCATTATTTAAATTGTATGTATTATTATGTATTGCATTGTTATTGTTCTTTGATTTTACATTGTAAATTTTAAATGTAAATCGCTTAGAATATCCGATTAAGCGATTTATCAAGTCCCATAATAAACTTGAAAACTTGAACTATCTGACTGTGCTACCTGGGGCACCGGAGGGTTAAGTGACTTGGCCAGAGACACAGGGTTCAGGCTGGGATTTAACTCACCACCTCAGCTCTAGCCATTAAGCCAGTGTTTCTCAACTCGGTCCTGGACAGTCAGGTTTTCAGGATATCCCCAATGAATGTGAACGAAAACAATTTGCATATAATGGAGGCCGTGTACGCAAATCAAGTTTATTGTGGATATCCTGAAGACCTGACTGGCAAAGGGGATCCTCCAGGACCGAGTTGAGAAACACTGCACAAAGCCACTAATGCCTGCCAAAGACCTCTGTTCTCAGATGGCTCACTGCTGCCTGGCCAGAAGGTTATGATGGATGTGACGACGACATGCCAGGTGGGGTATATTCAGCGGGTCGTGCTGGCTCTTTCCTCCTTCAGTGTACTCAGAGGCCTCCAAACCTTTGGGAACAAGATGAGCTCCAGCGCAATTTCTTTCTCAAAAACATGATTCACACGTGTGATGAGGCCCTGATAAAAGCCAAGCTCAACAGCTGCCATCACCCTGCATTGCGAAAGAAAGAAAGAAAGAAAACAAACCTCCTATCCCTAGTTATCCAGCTTAGAGCTTGGAAACTAGCTTGAAACCATATTAGAGGCTTGACGTCTTCAAAGGTTTCCAAACTTTACGTCCATGAGAAAGTGTTCAATCCACTGGCCTCTTAAACTGCAGTATTACTGGTCCCCATACCGTGGAAAGTACCTGAACCTGGTTGAAAACTAGAAAGCAGGACAATTAGAATTGCTGGTATAATCACAAGAGAACAGTAAAGAAACCCTCGGCCTTGTCATTTGGTTGCTCATTAAGAAGACAAGACAGGCCAAGGGAATAGAACTTCTTCCGGGCCACCAGACTCGCTGAGAAGTTTGGTGATCAACAGCATTAAAATATGGTGTTGTGACACCAGTACTGAGTGGGAACCCAGTAAAGTTTTGGCACATCAACCCTGGCCTCACCAAAGGACAACTGGATCACCACATCTGTTTTGCCCCCATCACATTAGAATTAGTCTTGCGGTATATTAACAGCATCTCTCCAGTAGAATGAAGGGAAGCCCTCCAGGCAGAGCCGGCATGGGAGGCCAATTCCAGGGTAAACATCTATATAATCAAACCAGTATCAGATGTAAGGTATCTAAGAGGCTTCAAACTGTGTTATGACTTCTGATAAAGACACCCACCACCATCCTCAGGCCTCCTTCAACTTGCCATTGTACTGCAGATTAATACAATTAAAAAAACACCCTCAGGTCATGCAAGAGACTGATTCTACGACACTAAGCCATTCCTGAGTGACCTTAGAAGGGAAGTACGATTGTACTATCATTGACAAACAAATGGCCACATGAGTGACCATCAAGGATGTCATGAGCTGTAAAGCCAAAGTCCCTAAGCAGCAGCCACGAGCGTAAATACTTGACCTAGAGAGAAGAGCGGAAACCTCCACTTTCATGAGACGTTTAAACATGGCAAATGCACAAGGCGAAGACAATGAAAACAAATCCAAATTTCAGCCTGGAATAATGTCATCACTGAGGTTCCAGTACTGAGCCGAGCACATGATCTTATCGGTCAGTCAGCTGAACTCCTCCTCCTCAGGACACAACTTCACATCAGTTCAGTGATCCGTAACGCTAAATACAGTGGCATCCACTTATCGAAGACCTCAACAAGGCCTATGAGAATAGCTGAACTCTCAATGTTTTTGCTACTAATGACTTAATGTATCAACCTCAAAGTTCCATAAATGTTCCTAACGGATGTATTTCTACTCTAAGAACAGCTTTACTTAGTCCCATAGTGGTTCTGTTGAGGGAAAGTTTTGGAGCAGGTTAAAAATGCAAGCCTCCCACTAGGCGGCAAAACCTCACATACCTAGGAGAGGATCAGAGCATTCTGTTGGGTCCTAGTCTACCGTGGTATAACCAAGTTTCTCATCTCAGGCACCTGAAGACCAGGACAGAATGAGAATTGAAAAGCATCAATTAGCCATTCAATGGAAACTCCTCACCGCACAAAGATGACATGAGAATTTCACCTATTACACTTTGAAGAAAAAACACACAATTATTTCTCTACTCCCCTTCTACGTGATTGATAGGAAACCAACACCCCACATCCTAGAAGTTGACCACAGCTATTCCTTTTGCCATTGCTCCACTCCTATGGGCACTATCCCATTCCCAAGGAGTTGAAGGCTGCCACTTGCTTCCCCAATGTTACAGAATAATACCATCATCCCACACCCAAGGCCTTGCACCCCCCTTTCTTCCTTTGAACGAGTCTGAGATCCACTGTGTGTTGTAGCCCTGAACCATTGGCTCCAAAGAAGGGATTAGACACACAGACACTACATGGACAGGAAGCGCACATGGGATGCTTTGTTGCAGTCAGTTGACACTGTCCTCGTCGCTCCCTTCCCCCCGGTCGTCTTTGGTCTCGGATACACTACTCTCGTCGATGTTTTCCAGGGAGTCGGCGTGCTGGATGGAGAGCTCTGCCAGGGAGATGCTGGGCAGGGTGCTCTGTTCAGGGTAGAGCCAGGGCTTATGCTGGGGGTTATGTTTCCGCTTCCACTCTGGGTACTTCAGGCAAGCTTTGTACATCTTCTTCATGGCCTAGGAGGGAGAAAAACAAAACCTGTAGCACTCAGCAAACCCAAGTCAAACATTCTTCCCTGGAGTCTGGGATACAGAAATTTCTAGAAGCATCTTCCTGTTCCCTACTCTCTCCTATGTGAGAACCATCAGCCGCATCTCACTTTGGTTTCCAGGCAACGGTATATTGTATGTCTGATGCCTTTCTACTTTAACTAGATTAGAAGGCCTTTCAGACATGAAGTGGCTGGGCTCTGTGTGTGTACATTGGGCGGGAAAGTCTATAAAAGGCACCTAAGTTAGGCACTTAAGTAGTATATTGGCTTCACAAATTGCGCCCCCCTTGGCATCTCCATATAAAGAGCTCCTTGTGTGGAATAGAGAATGTCAAATTTGCCCTCATCCCCGCAGGAACTCAATTTTCCTGTCCCCGCGACTTTTGTCCCTGCCCCATTCCTGTAAGCCGCACAAACCTCGAACACTTATGATTTTAAAGTGTTTGAGGCTTGTGCAGGTGAGGACGGAGCTTAGGCATTGGTGGAATGAGGCATTATGACATCACAATCTGAGCTCTAGAATGTTGCTATTTAGGATTTTAAAGTGTTTGAGGCTTGTGCAGATGAGGACGGAGCTTAGGCATTGGTGGAATGAGGCATTATGACATCATAATCTCAGCTCTAGAATGTTGCTACTTAGGATTTTAAAGTGTTTGAGGCTTGTGCAGATGAGGACGGAGCTTAGGCATTGGTGGAATGAGGCATTATGACATCACAAGCTGAGCTCTAGAATGTTGCTACTTAGGATTTTAAAGTGTTTGAGGCTTGTGCAGATGAGGACGGAGCTTAGGCATTGGTGGAATGAGGCATTATGACATCACAATCTCAGCTCTAGAATGTTGCTACTTATGATTTTAAAGTGTTTGAGGCTTGTGCAGATGAGGGCGGAGCTTAGGCATTGGTGGAATGAGGCATTATGACATCACAATCTGAGCTCTAGAATGTTGCTACTTAGGATTTTAAAGTGTTTGAGGCTTGTGCAGATGAGGATGGAGCTTAGGTATTGGTGGAATGAGGCATTATGATGTCACAATCTGAGCTCTACAATGTTGCTACTTAGGATTTTAAAGTGTTTGAGACTCGTGCAGATGAGGACGGAGCTTAGGTATTGGTGGAATGAGGCATTATGACATCACAATCTGAGCTCTAGAATGTTGCTACTTAGGATTTGAAAGTGTTTGAGGCTTGTGCAGATGAGGGCGGAGCTTAGGCATTGGTGGAATGAGGCATTATGACATCACAATCTCAGCTCTAGAATGTTGCTACTTATGATTTTAAAGTGTTTGAGGCTTGTGCAGATGAGGGCGGAGCTTAGGCATTGGTGGAATGAGGCATTATGACATCACAATCTGAGCTCTAGAATGTTGCTACTTAGGATTTTAAAGTGTTTGAGGCTTGTGCAGATGAGGATGGAGCTTAGGTATTGGTGGAATGAGGCATTATGATGTCACAATCTGAGCTCTACAATGTTGCTACTTAGGATTTTAAAGTGTTTGAGACTCGTGCAGATGAGGACGGAGCTTAGGTATTGGTGGAATGAGGCATTATGACATCACAATCTGAGCTCTAGAATGTTGCTACTTAGGATTTGAAAGTGTTTGAAGCTTGTGCAGATGAGGGCGGAGCTTAGGCATTGGTGGAATGAGGCATTATGACATCACAATCTGAGCTCTAGAATGTTGCTACTTATGATGCTAAAGTGTTTGAGGCTTGTGCAGATGAGGATGGAGCTTAGGTATTGGTGGAATGAGGCATTATGATGTCACAATCTGAGCTCTACAATGTTGCTACTTATGATGCTAAAGTGTTTGAGGCTTGTGCAGGTGAGGACGGAGCTTGAAGGAATCACACAGGGTCAGGAAAAGAACTCTCTGGGGTGGAACAAGGAAAATGAGTTCCCGCGGGGACATTCTCTAATGTGGGACTCCTCTTAGTCGAGAGGGTTTATTTTTGTAGGGAATGGTGGCAAGCGAGAGGGGGCAGATCAAGCAAGGGGCTGGGTGGGGGGATTTTTTTTTTCAGCATCAGCACTATCTTCCCTATGCCCCCCCCCCCTCCTAGCAAGAGGAATCAGTCTAGCTGCTATTTGGTTTTCTGCCTGCTTCCTTAAGAACCATGTCGGGTCTTTGGCTTCAAGAGACCTGATGGTCCTGAAGGAGGAAGCCAGTAGCAAGTACGGAGCTGTTCACATATGTCCCCTGCTGGAGGGAGGTCATGACACATTGGACAGGAGAGAACGCAATAAAAAGACAGCAAGACCGAGGCAGTCCATCTTGCAAGAATCCAGCAGTCTCTGTTAAGGGCACAACATCAGTGGCCATAAGCTAAAGCACTGTGATAAACGTTACCTCTAATCTGTGCTTTCACTCCTGGGAGATGGGATCACAATTACCGACATTGCATCAACGTGATATCATTCCAGTTAAAAGCCACCTCTTTTTGCCCAACGAACCTCTCCAACTAAAAAATGACTCCAAAATCCAGTCCCAATTGGCTGAAGCATTTATCTTCCTTTAGTATTCCCACTCCATTTTGGTTAGAGAGGAGCCCAGGAGGCAACTCTTGAGAAGCAAAACTGCCACCACCAGTGAAAGCCAAGGTGAGGCATTCCACCATACCACTGTGCGAATCCCTAACCACCAGGCCCTACCTCCCCGGAAGACAACAGGTCTGAAATAGCTAATGTGCTGACTGGAAAACTGCTAATTAGTTGGTAAGACAGCGTCAGAAAGATAAGAGCCAGCACAGGGCCAATGGTAGTCGCCCTTGCTAAAGCTGGTCCTATAACTGGTATAACAAATTTCCCTGTAGCTGGCCCCACCTATGTGAGCCTGTTCCCGGTTCCTTCTCTAATGGCCCACACCTGCTTCCTAGTTCCGATCTTGGCCTGACCCAGATCTGCTTACCTCTGGCCTCAGCGGCTTTCACTCTTCAGTTTCCTTTCAATTTCTGTGTGTACCAGCAGCCTTCACCTACTTTTCCCACCCTTCGTTTTCTCTTAGAAGACACAACTGTTTATGTGCTGACATCCCAAATGACCGACTCTGCATCGCAGAGGTCCCTACCATAAACCTAGACAGAGTACTATGCAAGAAAAATAAGCCTGAATTATCTGCAGGGCACTCACCTTGGGAGCCAGGAACTGTGAGGATTTGTTTACCACCCACTTTGGCAAAGAACCTTAATAAAAAAAAAGAGAAGAAAACAAGATCTTAGGTGCATAATGATCCCGAGACAGACCTGAATGTCAAAAGCAGAATTAAGAACAATACAGCATGAATTTGATTTGTTTTCTCTGATCTCTATGTACATCTTGTTAAGATCCACTAAACCCCACTGGAGAATGCCCTGGCAATGGGAAGGATTTCCTTAATTACAGATTTATACTCTGCCTAAAATGATAAAAAAACAATACAAAGATATAAGCAAATATTAAAATAACCGAATTAGCACGGTGCACGACACAAGAGCGGGACTTGGGTGAGATTGTATGTGATGATCTTAAGGTGGCCAAGCAAGTTGAAAAGGTGATGGCGAAAGCTAGAAGAACGAATGGCCAGTATGAAAAAGGAGGTATTGATGCCCCTGTATAAGAATTTGGTGAGACCTCAATTAGAATATTGTGTACAATTCTGGAGGCCGCACCTTCAAAAAGATATAAAAAGGATGGAGTTGGTCCAGAGGAAGGGTATGTGGTGTGTGGTCTTCATGATAAGGCGTATGGGGCCAGACTTAAAGATCTCTATCTTTGGAGGAAAGGCGGGAGAGGGGAGATATGATAGAGACGTTTAAATACCTACGTAATATAAATGCGCTTGAGTCGAGTTTCATTTGAAAGGAAGCTCTGGAATGAGAGGGCACAGGATGAAGTCAAGAGGTGATAGGCTCCGGAGTAATCTAAGGAAATACTTTTTTACAGAAAGGGTGGTAGATGCATGGAACAGTCTCCCAGAAGAGGTGGTAGAGACAGAGACTGTGTCTAAATTCAAAAGGGCCTGGGATAGGCACGTGGGATCTCTCGGAGAGAGAAAGAGATAATGGTTACTGTGGATGGGCAGACTGGATGGGCCATTTGGCCTTTATCTGCCATCATGTTTCTATGTTAATCAACATAAATATGAACTTTCATCAGTTTTAAAGATCCTGGGAATATTTATTGAACAAACTTTTGCAATTGATTCTCAGGTCAGCTATTACGCCTTAGTAAAAGAGGGAGTTGATTAGGAAAAAAACATTCTGCTTGATGAGAAAGTTTCACTGTTTATGCTTTTTTTTACACAGGAGCAATTCAGATTATTAACTGTAATATTGTTTGTCTAGGCCCGGGGCTCAAAGCAATCATGAAAAAAAATGACAATCTTCTCTCTCAAGAAATATAAAAATAGTTCATCATTTTCTGTATCCTTGCACTGGTTTCTAACTGAAACTAAGCTAAAATTTAAATAGTTTCCTGTTCTTCACAAAATCTTGTTTCAGTGCTTTCTTACGTGTACGGACATTTCACATTTATCAGTCTTCTTAGATCGCAAAAAGAGTACCTATAACCCCTTTGGCTTCCCTTCCATTAAAGACAAAAGGCGGACAAAAATTCTGGACGCTCTATTTGCCTTTCAAGCGGTGATCATAGAGTAGCCAAACAGGTGGCGGGGAGAGCAGACGGACTAGGGACCCGAAAATTAGGAGAAGGAAGACTGAAGGTTCACCTAGGAGACCCTATACTCTTGCATTAGCCCTGTCTGTGTTAATAATAATAATTTTTATCCTTATATACTGCCAAAGCCATAGTGGTTCGAGGTGGTTTACAACAAGAACAGCTGGACAATCAGCGAAAATAATTACAATGAGGTCGTCGAATACATGTAGAGAGGGGGAGGATACAAGTAGAGAAGGAGAAAGTCAGAGTGATAGTCACAACGTAGGGACATCGAGTACATGTAAGTAGAATACAGGGATAAGGCTTTAAAGAGTTCTTGGTTTGTTTTAACTAATTTTCTAAAGCTAAGATAGGATGAGGAGTGTTTAATGATGTTACCCAGCCAACCGTTCTGTTGACCTGCCTGGAAAGCAAGAGTTCTGTCCAGGTATCTCTTGTATCGGCAGGCCTTTATTTTTGGGTGGCTAAACATATGAACTCTTCGTGCGGGCCTGCTCCCTTTCCCAGACTAGTACTTCTTTGGAAGCAGTTTATGACTGCAGAATGTATACTAATAATGAAGTGAATAAAAACATATATTAAACAGGAAAGTATAGTCAGCTCTCGATTTAACAGACTAGTTGGTTGGTCTTTTAAATTGCAATGTCAAAAAAATTGCATCTATGCAAAACCAAAAGTCTGCTAAATATTAAATTTTATATTTTGCAGTGCAATACAATCAGTTTTCATATTAAAAACCATAAGTTTAACTAAATATGAGAACAATGCGTATTATATACTGTGTGTTATATCCAAAATCTATTAAATCACAGTCCGTTAAATTGAGGGTTGACGGTATTCAATTGCAAAATATGCTAAGACACCAAAGAAAAATCATTCCCTGTTGTATTTGATAGGAATGGCCAGTAGGTGGCAGCAAAGTGGCTTCTGAGAGTAGCTTGGTCAAATAAGTGCTCACCTTTGGGATCTACCTGTGCCAGGTAGGTGATGGTGCAGTTTGTGACGCCATTGCTCTGAATCAGATAACCAGTCTGTATGGAGACTGCCCTCACCATGTCCTTCCTTGGTGGATATTTCTGTAGGCCATATATAATGCAAGAGGAAACAAAGACAGAAAGTAAAGTAGAATCTGTGAATTTGAATTATAAAGAATATATGAATAGTCCTACTGGGTCAGACCAATGGTCCATCTAGCTGAGTATCGTGTTTCCACAATGGCCAATCCAGGTCACAAGTACCTGACAGAAACCCTTGTGGTAACAACATTCCATGCTACTAATCCCAGGGTAAGGAGTGGCTTCCCCCATGTCTAATAGCATTGTATTTTTTTTAAACTAATTAAAAACCGGCATATCTTGTGAAACTTTTTAATACATACAATTTTTAACTACTTTCCATTGCCTGCCTGTCTGGATTTAAAAAGGTACCGGGGGACCCTGCCTGCCTGCCACTAGGTCTGCCTGCCCTGTGCCCTGTCCTGGCCTGCCACTAGACCACCAGAGG
Source organism: Geotrypetes seraphini (assembly GCF_902459505.1). Lineage (NCBI taxonomy): Eukaryota > Metazoa > Chordata > Amphibia > Gymnophiona > Dermophiidae > Geotrypetes > Geotrypetes seraphini. The sequence goes on along the minus strand of NC_047089.1, from coordinate 6,991,704 downwards.
GGGGACAGGATACACTATTTGGTTCAGAATTTTTTTTTCTTGGTTTTTCCTCCTCTATATATAGGTGCGTCTTATAGAGCGAAAAATATGGTAATTGGACATCATGAGCTCCCGTCGTCTCTTGAGCCATTTCCTGTGAGCGATCTGCACGGGGCAGGCGCGTGGGAAGATCACTCCTGCCACGAAAACCCACTAGACCACCAGGTAAGGCTTAAGGGGGGGCTTACAGGGCTTAAAATAGCTGGGGGGAAGCGGGGGTTAGGTGCAGAACTGGCCCGAATATTATTCGCGTTTTTTTTAATATTCATGGGCTGACTCTGCCCCTAACCACCGCGAATACGGAGGAGGAAGTGTACTCTAACTCCCCTATTTTATTTTTTAGACTTCTAGCATTTGTGTACGGACACTTCAAATTGTGCTTTTTCCTTGTATCTACAGGCTGCTGAGAAGATGACAGGGATAACTTGACATCTTTACTCTGCTTCCCTCAAGCACTCTTGGCTTTCTTTCACCATTATTGAAACCTCTCTATTGGGACTCCCTAATTCAAAACAAATAAGCCAATAATCGAGTACATCAGTAAACTGGGTGGTCCTACATTTGTTAGGGAGATCAGACAGTGTGCAAATGAACTCGCTCTTCTTTTGAAGCAGCCCTTCACACTGCAGGGCTTTCCTTGCTTCTAGAATCATTCTGATGGTTATGCTCTGTTGTATGCATTGATTCCCCCCCTTCCCCCAGCAGAGGCCAGGCTGCAGTACTCACGGCATGTTTGACAGAGTAGTTCATGATGATGTAATCAGCGCCCATGGGAAGCCAAGAGCGCAGCGTGATGACATCTCGGTTCTTCAGTGGCTTCGGGCACTTCCCTATCAAGTGAGAAAAGAAGAAAGTCATTTTCTACTTCCCTTTTTTCCATGAGGGTTTTTAAGAAGCACAGGAAAGACACACCATTTCTATAGCACCCCCTCCTCCCAGAAGAGAAGTATCAGGGCGACCATACCATCCTGCTGATGGGACCTCAATGCAGATATGAGCTGGTAAGACAGGAAGTGACAAATCAGAGCCACCCAAAACTTCTTTTCCATCCCTCCTCTGTACCCATCATCCCCATTTCGTCGTAACACAGATAAAGGACAAAGTGGCTCACCCATGTCTCTTCCTTGCTGGTTCTCTAAATGAGCACAAACTCCCGCACTTTAACCAGCTCCACGCCCCGCTCGGTGCTTTCAGCTCACGTCACAGCTCCTATCACCTCCCTGTGGATCAGTGGGTTCTCAGCCCAGACCTCGGGACACAGTCAGGTTTTCAGTATAGCCACAATCAGTGTCATGGGATTAGTTTGCGAACAATGGAGGCGGTGCACGCAAATTTCTCTCATGCATATTCATTGTACATATCCTGAAAACCTGCCTGGCTGAGTATGTCCCACGAGCTGGGCTGACAACCCCATCCTCTATATCTATCCCTATGATGTTTAAATTAATTTAAAATGGTTTTTAGAACCCACTTTTTCTGATAACATGACATATCACAGTCAATCAACATATCTTTCAAATGACAAACATACACAACACAGAATCATTGTACTTAGTTACCAGATTTCCTCTTTAAAAAGGATGCCTGGCCCCGCCCCTTTCCTCTCCAAGCCCCGCCCCTTTCCTCTCCCAACCCGCTCCCTGACAAACCTCGTGTCTCCTTCCCCGACCTTGGGGCCGTGTCTGGAGGACCTCCGCGCATGCGTGAATGTCTACATGATGACATCACGTGCCTGTGTGTGATGTCATCACCTCGTTATCTGCAGATGTGCAGAGGCCCTCTAGTCTGGGGCCTTCCAAAACCTAGAAAAGCTGCTGGGTTTTGGAAATCCCTCCGGGCACCCAAGCAGTCCTCTAAAAAGAGGACAAGTCTGGGTTTTCCTGGACATCTGGTAACCCTAATTGTACTCAAACTAAAACCTCCATCAACTAAAATAATCCCTGGGCCCACCTCCTAATCATATTACACAAAGGTGTCATTTCAACAAAACAAATCATGCAGAGACACAGGGACAACCAGGAATGGAATAAGAAGGGTCTCCAAAGCGTTCCAAAAGGAAGGTCATCAAAAACAGAATAATTAGTGTTAGTGAATTCCAATTAGAGAATGACACGGTGACAAAATTCATCACCGTTCCCGTCCCCATGGATAATCACGGGAAATAATCCCATGTCATTTTCTAGTGTCTATTTCAACCTCAGTCCTTCTACACCAGCATTCTTCAAAGCAAAGCTTGCGGGTCAGTGGTTGTGGCCATTCATACTATGATTCTTATGTGAGCCAAGGATAATGAAGCCATTGTGACATCACTGATGTGATTGGCTCTTAGGCACTGGAGGATTGAGGCATTATGACATCACAATATCTGCTCTGGATACCAGAGACTGTCATTCTGTAGTGTCTGTTTCAACCTCAGTCCTTCTACACCAGCATTCTTCAAAGCAAAGCTTGCGGGTCAGTGGTTGTGCCCAATTATACTCCGATCTTTCCTCTCTCCTTAAAGAATGACATGAAGATGGCTTCCCGCGGTTATCCGTGGGGACGGGGACGGGGACGGTGATGAATACTGTCACCGTGTCATTCTCTAATTCCAATACCTCTCTGCTGCCCCATAAATAGTTTCATAAAAGTCTGAATATTTCAGATAACTTTAAAATTGTCAATAATGGCCTACCAGGCCATTCTAGACCTTATCATTTTCCTCTTTGGCTCAAACAAAACCCATACTTCCTCCTGCACCCAACTCCCTTCTCATTTCTTCCTACCAAAAGATCCAGCAGGACCATCAGACATGACTGGACAATCACCTAGCACTGGGGTAGGCAATTCTGATCCTCGAGAGCCACAGGCAGGCCAGGTTTTCAGGATACTCACAATGAATATGTATGAGATGGATTTGCATGCACTGCCTCCTTGAGATGCAAAGCTATCTCATGCATTGGATATCCTGAAAACCTGACCTGCCTGTGGCTCTCGAGGACCGGAACTGCCTACCCCTGACCTAGCAGCTTCTAGGGGGTACCAAAGGACAGCTGGCGTGATAGCAAAATAATTGAACCCAACAAGCAAAGTAACAGCAAAAGGTACTTTATCAATCCATTTACCCAGATTTATTTTGGGAAGGGTGGTAGTGGTGATGTGATTTTGATTATTGAGGGGGGAACGCAAGGCTTACAGTTTGCTGATGGTCCCTAATATTCTTCCACCAGCCCTGGCCACCAAATCTAGCAAGGCTCTTGCCCTAAGCATCCAGCCAGCCCATGTTCACCAATATAAAAAGACAAAGCCTCCCAACTCACATGCATAGTATCCAATGTCGGCATTGACTGTCAGTTTACCAATGTCAAATGTGTCAATAACATTGGAGTCCCATTTCTTCCGATACTCCACGTCATGCAGAACATCGTACAGGATGTCGGCTGGAACGTCTTTGCACTCCATTCTGCACTGGAAAACACAGGAAACCAGCAAGAGCGTTACAACGGACTCATCAACAGTTGACCGATATAGGATTCAGCTTCCAATTGTACAAAGTTTCAATTACGCACAAAAGCCTAAGGGGCATGTGGGAAGGGGAACCAGGAGAGGGTCAACTAGCTGAACTCTGTCCTTGATGAGGTCAAACTGGTCACATTACTTTAGGGTTTGATGGATGCTCTATACATTCTGGCTGGCCAGCGTATGTCTGGAATCTTGCATTCACACAAAAATACAGTAAAGGGATCATCAAAAGTCACCCAGTCTTTCCCTAACACTGAATCCTGGTTCCTTTCTGGACTTTCTTCAGGCCTTGTCCCAGGGTGAGTCCTGGTGGGAAGGTGAAAATGTTTCCACTCTTCCTTGGGTCACTAGGTTTTTACTCAGTTCACATCAATGTCCACAAAAAAAATGCTGTGGAAACAATCCTCATGGAAATCTTTGTTCAAAAGGGTTTCCAAATAATCAAATCAAATAAAAAGGAAAGGCCAGGCTTCCTAGCCTGCCTCTACCCTCACGTTTCCTAGAGTCTGTTCCTCGTTCCAGGGATGTATCCTCTCAATTCTCCCTGCTGAAGCTTTAACTTATCTGCTTCTGTGATTGGCTTGGAACCTGCCCCTGACAGCTCCATCAGCTGGGGGTTTAATTCTGGGAATCTTGCCTCCTAACCTTTCCTCTGTCTTTCTTTGGAAGATTAAATTCTGTGGTCAACATTTCCTGTCCTCTGGGTTTCTCAGATTTCCATGATGAGATATACATCCCATTACACTCGTGAAGGTTTTAACAGCTACTGGGGGGAAGACACATAAAGCTTAGGTGTTCGCTCAGAATGGAGAGATCTCCTGTTACTGATGGCATTCCAGCCTCAGGTCTGATTTTACATGAGTTCATACAGGGCACATCACATATACTGATGATTGCAAATGATGCAAAATAGGTGGAAAACAGTCAAACAAGCACTCGACAAAAAGGTTTTAACAAATTGAATTCAAAAAAATCATTCCTTCAGGCTGAAACATTGCTGTTGCACCTTTTGAATGAAGAACAGCACTTTCTGCAGTGATTTGTAATTCAATGAATAGACAAGATTTGACTTAAGCTCTAATATTTTCTGACTGATAGGGTAGATTTATTCATTCATTCAGTTTTCTATACCAGGGAAACTCAGAACAGTTTACATTCATTTATTCAGGTACTCAAGCATTTTCCCGTCTGTCCTGGCGGGTTCACAATCTATCTAATGTACCTGGGGCAAAGGGGGGGGGGGGTTAAGTGACTTTCCCAGGGTCTCAAGGAGCAGCGTGGGATTTGAACCCACAACCCCAGGGTGATGAGGCTGTAGCTTTAACCACTGCGCCACTCTAGAAATCAAAATATAGTAAAAGTGAGCCAAGTAAAGGACAATCCAGCCATTGTGACATCACTGATGAGGTTGGCTCTTATTGGTGGAATGAGGCATTGTGACATCACATTAGTTACCAGAGGCGGAGACTTTTCACACTATTTATTCATTCAGTTTTCTATGCTTTTCTCCCAGGGGAGCTCAGAATCTATCTAATGTCCCTGGGGCAATGGGGGACCAAGTGGCCTGTTCAGGTCACAGGAGACAATGTGGGCTTGAACCCACAACCACAGGGTGTCGAGGCTGTAGTTATAACCCCCGCACCACACTCTCAGATCTCATAAGCTAGAAATCGGCAAGGCAACCATTGTCCGATAGAAATGGCAAGACATAGGGCTCCTTTTACTAAGCTGTGATAGCGTTTTTAGCACGCGCTAAACCCGTGCTACGCGGCTAGAACTAACGCCAGCTCAATGCTGGCGTTAGCGTCTAGTGCATGCAGCAATTCTGCGCTTAGGAAAAGGAGCCCATAGTTAACATAGCATGGTAAAACACGACTGCAATTTGAGGCATTTTGTACATAAGAACATAAGCAGTGCCTCTGCTGGGTCAGACCAGAAGTCCGTCACGCCCGGTAGTCCGCTCACGCGGGGGCCCACCAGGTCCAGGACCTGTATAGTAACCCTCTATCTATACCCTTCTATCCCCTTTTCCTTCAGAAAATTGTCCAAACCCTTCTTGAACTCCAATACCGTACTCTGCCCTATCATGACCTCTGGAAGCGCATTCCAGGTGTCCACCACCCGTTGGGTGAAGAAGAACTTCCTAGCATTGGTTCTGAATCTGTCCCCTCTTAATTTTTCCGAATGCCCTCTCGTTCTTGTAGTTTTCGAACGTTTGAAGAATCTGTCCCTCTCCACTTTCTCTATGCCCTTCATGATCATAAGAACATAAGAAGTTGCCTCCACTGGGTCAGACCAGAGGTCCATCGCACCCAGCGGTCCGCTCCCGCGGCGGCCCATCAGGTCCATGACCTGTGAAGTGGTTTCTGACTAATCCTATAACCTACCTCTACTTCTATCTGTACCCCTCAATCCCCTTTTCTTTTAGGAACCTATCTAGACCCTCCTTGAACCCCTGTAGCGTTCTCTGGCCTATCACAGCCTCCGGGAGCGCGTTCCATGTGTCCACCACCCTCTGAGTGAAAAAGAACTTCCTAGCATTTGTTCTAAACCTGTCCTTTTTCAATTTCTCTGAGTGCCCCCTTGCACTTGTGGCTCCCCACAGCCTGAAGAATTTGTCCCTGCCTACCTTCTCTATGCCCTTCATGATTTTGAAGGTTTCTATCATATCCCCTCTAAGTCTCCTCTTCTCCAGTGAAAAAAGCCCCAGTCTCTCTAATCTTTCAGTGTATGAAAGGTTTTCCATACCTTTTATCAAGCGCGTCGCTCTCTTCTGAACCCTCTCGAGTATCGCCATATCCTTCTTTAGGTACGGCGACCAATATTGGACGCAGTACTCCAGATGCGGACGCACCATCGGCCGATACAACGGCAGGATAACTTCTTTCATTCTGGTTGTAATACCCTTCTTGATTATACCTAGCATTCTATTCGCTTTCTTAGCGGCCGCTGCGCATTGTGCCGACGGCTTCATTCTCATGTCAACTATTACCCCCAAATCCCTTTCTTGGGTACTCTCACTCAATAACAGCCCTCCCATCGTGTAGCTGTACTTCAAAGATGATGGTTTTTTGTTTGATGTAGCTTTACTTTTTCAATTTCAATTTTAGATTTGATTTTTTTTTTTTTAATGTATTTTTAAATTTTTCTTGAATGTTATTTTTTTTTAATTACTCTGAATATTTGTAACTTCTGCACTAACCAGCATGAAGGATTAGCCAGCCGGGGGTAGGAGAGAACTGACCTATAACACTTTCTATTAAATTAGGCAACTTCCCCCCCTGCCCCCCTCCCCGTTCAATGATTATCTGTTCTATTCAATTTAAAGTGGTTTGTATGACCTTCTAAACCTCGGTCAAGCACAGGAACATTTAATCCACTTGTCAGGCACAGATAAATCTCTCTGACTGTTGGAACATCCAGGGCTTATTTTAATTCCTGCTAAGGGAATTTGTTTCAAATGTATATTGGATGGTTTGGGTTTTTTAACATCAGCCTGAAGGAATTTATGTATCGGAGTATAATTTTCTAATTTTTCCTAATTTTCTAAACAACACACCACGTTAGGCCTTTTTATCAACCGCCACGGCGGTATTAGATCCAACACTTACAGGAATTCTATGAGTGTTGGTGCAAATACCGCCACGGCCGGCAATAAAAAAGCCTAACGCGGTTTTGTAAAATACAATGGTTATTTTTTAATTTAGGTATTAAGAATAGCATATTGGGCTGAATACAAATAATGAAGATTATTATTCGACCGAATACCAATAAGGGCATTGACTTTTAACATAACAAATGATATATATATATAAAAAAAAAAGGCGATGTGAAATCAGAGATCGAGTGGGTTTATCACAGTAGGCTTTAGTGCAGTTCGTTTTGGGGGTAATGCAGGTAAGACATACCCGAGATTAGCTAACAGGAGGCTGAAACAGTGGGAGAAAGCCCCAATAACAGTCATTCACAGACTGGATAAACCAAGAACAAAACATGCACTGTTAAGGATAATGATGGCAAACCCCTAGTTCGTATCAAGTTAACATGCAACCTTGTATTGCAAACTTGTTCTGTAATTATGTCAAACTGTGACCTGTTAACTATATAACATGAAGGTTTAACCTGTAAGCCGTTCTGAGCTCTTTGAGGACAACTAACGAATTAAAGAAATAAAAATAAATAAAAGTCTCTTTAAGTCCTTGACAGAGCTCCACAGCTGAAATCTAAATGACGGCAGATAAAGACCCAAATGGCCCACCCAGTCTGCCCATCCGCAGTAACCAAGATCTCTTTCTCTCTCCGAGAGATCCCACATGCCTATCCTAGGCCCTTTTGAATTCAGACACAGTCTCTGTCTCCACCACCTCTTCCGGGAGACTGTTCCACGCATCTATCAAAGTATTTCCTTAGCTTACTCCTGAGCCCGTCACCTCTTAACTTCATCCTATGCCCTCTCATTGCAGAGTTTCCTTTCAAATGAAAGAGACTCAACTCATGTGCATTTACACCACGTAGGTATTTAAATGTCCCTTTCATATCTCCCCTCTCCCACCTTTCCTCCAAAGATAGAGATCTTTAAGTCTGTCCCCATACGCCTTATGACAAAGACCACACACCATTTTCGTAACCTTTCTCTGGACCGACTCCATCTTTTTTCTATCTTTTTGAAGGTACCCAATATTCTAAATGAGATCTCACCAGAGTCTTATACAGAGGTATCAACACCTCCTTTTTCCTACTGGCCATACCTCTCCCTATGTACCCTAGTGAAGGATCCCTAGCTAGCTGACATAGCTGGGTCACGGTGTAGATGAAGAAAATTCCATTTTAGATCAGTGGGTCATAATTAGTACAAAGAACAACCTGTGACTCCATTTTATTGCTCTGAGAAATCACGTATACATACAGGCCTGTTCTATGTATCTGTCTTAAGTGCCAGGCACGGCAAGGAGGCAATAGGATGTTAGCCTGTTAGTTAGCCTTGATGTATAGATTATAGGATGGATTTATGGTTTTGTTTTTCTCTCTGCTGTTACCTTTTGGTCAGAGCTGGTTAGAACTGGTTTGAACTGGTTAGGACCCTATATAACTTTTGTGTCCGAGATCCTCAGGGTCTTCTGTTTTTGCAGCCAGTTCTGCCCAGAAGTCCAGCATATATACTTGTTTAATAAAAGCCTTTTTTTTAATCTCTTCAGTCTCTGGCTCAAGTCTCTGCACTACTAACGGAGGGCCTTATCCTAAAAGGTACCTTCACCTAGCATCCTTCTAGGTTTTGCCGTCACCTTTCCAACCTAATGCCACTGTAGGCATGGCTAATGCCAGAGGTCAGATTAGGCGTCGTAAAGCACCTCCGTAGGCACGATTCGCGTCAAAGGTAGGTGCCAGAAACTTAGGCCTTGACAACCTTGGCCTACGTTTCCGAGGCCTACCTTATCCAAAGCTGCAATTCTGAAAATGGTGCTGTGGTGTGATTAACGCACGATCGGTGGCCGTTTTTAAGGCTGCCCTTGACAATGGCGTCGTTCATAGAATCCTGGCCTGTGTGTATACCTAGCTAGTCGGTTCCTTGTTCTGTTAAAGGCTTAGGAGAAGATCTACGCTTTCACTTGCTTCATGAGCTAGAGGCAGTCTTGCAATAAGCAAAGCATTCCAGAGTATGGGGGACACTCCAGAGAAGACTCACTGGCGAGTGTTATATCACGTGATGCCTTTTGGAGAGGATGTGGGCAGCGAAACTCCCTTGGCAACCTTGGAAGTGGACAGTACATGGTGACCCGTCAAAAGCGCGCAGGACTTTGGTGTGCCGACAATCCCGCAGCGACATTTGCTTGGACACATGCGCGCCGCCGCTTCTGCCATTACCGTTTGCGCTCTGAGGGTAGTGGAACCCCCCCACTACACTTAGAAGTGCTCATGCTCCTGTTGGGGGTGGGGGGAACCCCCTTCCCCCCACTACTCTGAAAACTCCCGAACACGAAAAAGGGAAAGAGAACAGGAGTTTTCAGTGTACTGGGGGGGGGGGGTGTTCTCCCCCACACACCCTCAGTGCACTAACGGTAACGGCGGAAGCAGTGGCACGCATTTCTCCTGTGCGCAAATGTTGCCACAGGATTGTCGGCGCGCCAAAGTCCGTGCAGCTTTAGTTATGGTACCCGGTATACAGGTGGGTCCTGTTCAGTTATCCTGGCCCCATTTCCTCGAAGGGCCTTGAAGATCAGGGTTTTAAATGGAGCCCCCAAGGCAGAGACACGGAAAGAGTTAGACTGGGAACAGGCTTGGCGATTCTCCATTTTCGAGACACTCACGGCTGTTTGTATTGCAATTTTTACAGTTAGCAGATGTTCTTTTGGTGATATAACAGCCATGTTTTTCAAGACTCAATCTGTTAGCCCATTAGAGAATAAAGCAGACATGGAAACAGAAAGGGGTCCTCCTAAAATGTCCTTGAGTCACAAGATCGGTCCTTTCAGCTGCTTCTAAATCCTCCCCCCTGCTAAGACCTTTAGCCCCAAGTCAGTGAGCTGAAAGAGCTGTAACCCATCGGAACAAGCTCAAAACCCTCAAACTTAACATCAGTTATTTGCTAGGGGACTCGCTAGCTACATAATCACCCACTTTGCACAATTTACAGGTCTTCCACGTAACCATTCCAAATTCTGCCGCACGACTTATATTCCGCCAGTCACCATGCCCACATCAGCCCTCTCCTCGGGTCACTTCCATTGCCGCATACAGTTCAAACTGCTCCTCTTTATCGCTCCTCTCACCTCTCCCTGGGAACTCCGTTCATCGGGCAAGTCTCTCTTATCTGTACCCTTCTCCTCTACTGCCAACTCCAGACTACGTTCCATCTCCCTTGCTGCACCAAACGCCTGGAACAGACTGCCTGAGCCAAAACGTCAAGCTCGTCCCTGGCACTATTCAAATCCAGACTAAAAGCCCACCTTTTTGAGGCTGCGTTTAACACCTAACCCCTACTCACTGTAAAGTAACCATGCCAGAAAAACTCCCTAACCTTGTCCTGTTGCCAGTTTGCTTAGATTGTAAGCTCTACTGAGCAGGGATTGTCTTTTGAATGTTTTAATGTACAGCATGCATAAGTCTAGCAGCGCTATAGAAATGATTAGTAGTAGTTGTAATACATAAATGAATTGCTCTACTGGGATAGATTCAACGTCCATCAAGTGCAGTATCCTAGTTCCAACAGTAGCAGTACAAGATGCCAAAAGATTAAAGCAGATTTTATTCTGCTTATCGTATCAATAAATAGTGGTTTTTCTCAAGTCCATCTAACAATAATGGCCTATGGACTTTTCTTTTAGGAAATTATCCAAACCTTTTTTTAAACCCTGCTAGGCTAACTGCTCTCAGCAATTTCTCTGGCAATGAATTTCAAAGTTTAATTACACATTGAGTGATGACATATGTTCTCCAGTTTGCTTTAAATCTACTGCTTAGTAGATTTTTCACTTTCCAGTCACTCTTTCCTCCTCACTTGAGATTAGCTTTTACAGTATGGGGCTCATAATCAAAAAAAAAAAAAGTCTACATAGTGGCCTAAATGGGTACTTGGACGATCAAAAAGCCTGATCGTCCTAGTACCCATAACCAAAGCTGGCTTTTCCCCTGTCTCTAAATGCATGAGCTGGGTTAGGTCCATGTGCCTAAGGCCCCGCCCACAAGAGGGGCCTAAGGCAATTGGGCCAATTTCGGTTGGCCCAGGCGCCTAAGGCCCCTCCTGTGGGCGGGGTTTGAGGTGCCTGGGCCAATCAGGCCCTAAAGCCCACCATTCTGCAGATGGCGGGCCTGCCGGACAGACAGGCTTGGGACCCATCTGTCCAACTTTTTAAAGGTACGGGGGTGTCGTGGTAGGGGTGGTGGTGTCGCAGGGTCGGCGGGGGGTCACAGGGTCAGTGGGTGGGGGGCCTATCAGGAGTTCGGAGGGCAGTCGTTGGAGGGGTGCATCGTGGGGATGGGGGTGGAGGTGGGAGTTTCGCCAGGGCAGGAGGGCTTGGGCTCCCTCCTGCCCATGTCAAGTCGGAGAGGGGGGGGGGTTGCTGGGGGAGGTGTTGGGCTCCCTCCTACCCAAGCCGATCGAGGGGCTGCATCAGGGTAGGAGGGGTTGAGCTCCCTCCTGCTCGATCTTGTCAGGGGGGTTGGATCGTGGCTATCTCTCCTGCCGCGATCTTTGCTGGGGGGGGGTGTGGATTCTGTAACCGGTGTTGTTTTTGACAGACACCGGTTACAAAATCCAGCTTTTAGGAGAAGGACTGACTCCACCTTCGCCTAAAACGCCTGGTTTTGGGCATTTGGGACTTAGGTGCTTTTTTGGTTGATTTTATGTTGTTAGTATAGACGTAGTGGTGGTCTGGGCATTTAAACAGCTGAACGTAGAGGCAGGCCATTAGCCAAAAAAAAATCTCCTTTTGGACGTTATTTTTGAGAATGGACATTTTCCCTGCTTCTACTTTCAGCGTTTAGGGCCTAGGCCAAAAGAGGACTTAGATGGGGTTTTGTTTTGTTTTTTAATTATGCCCCTCCACAACTTCAGGACCCAAAATTCCTTTTTTTTTTTTTAAGCAAAAATATACCCTTCACTGGTGCAGACTGTCCTCGAAACAGAGGTACTGGGAGAGACCTTTTAAGTTTCCAGGGAAAAACCCAAACACACACAATGAAATATTCTTTAGAAATCTGATACAGACCCAGGGTTTCACACACAAGCCCTCTTCTGCAGTCTTGTTTGCATACGCCTGTATCGTGCTTCAGGTTTTCAGGACGTGGGGACTTTGGGCTAGATTCACTAAGCAAACCGATCGTGTACGGCTCGGTTTGCGCTCGCTTTCCGGTGCAGGTGATCAAGGCCACCAGCGTGCTCCACTTTAAGAATAAATGGGACATCCACGTGGGATCCCTACGAGGGTCGAGTTAAGGAACTAGGTCACTAGCACTCAGACTTAATAGGGTGGGTCAATGGAGTGGGCAGACTTGATGGGCTGTAGCCCTTTTCTGCCGTCATCTTTCTATGTTTCCGACTCCGGCTCGGTTCACTAACCTTCCTCCAGACCCCATCCGATCTGCGCATGCAAATGAGTAAAAAGGTATGTAAATTTCTTTAACGCGTCGATTCATGAAACCATTTCGGCCAAACCGACTGGCCTTTCCTGTCCAAAAAGTTACGACTGCTGAGGACCAGTCGTTTACATCCTCGCCGGCTATTTCTGCCTAGCAACTGACGCGTGCATGTTAAGAACCCCATCAAAAATATATATCTACCCCTCCAAAAATCCAAAATATATCTAAACTTTTAAATATATGTAAACTTTCATGTATATAAGCGTTAGAAATATTTTTTTTAAATGTGCATAGCGAGCGCGGGAGTGAATCTCGGATTTGTAATGCGCATGGTGGGAAAATCGTGGATTAACCCCGTGCTCTCCTTGCGCACTGTACATTTCATATATCAATGCCAAATTAAAAAAAAAATCAAAAATAACTTTTAAGGGCCAGCAATCCCTCCCCCCCCCTTCCTTCCAGCTAGATTGTCGCCTGCATCTGACGTCACGGGGTCGCCTTTGGTTGCTTCGTGCTTCACGGCAGAAAGAGCCGCACAGCCTCCTGGGATTCGTAGGCTGTATATAACAGCGCGTGATCCCAGCGCATTCAACTGTTGTGCCTTCTAGCAACTTAGTTCTTTTCCTGAGAGAAATGTTAAGCTGTTTGGAAGCGCGCAATAAATTTCGAGATCGATCCGTAAAAAAAAGGATGAACTCAAAGAATTCCACAGCTTGCTAAACTAAACCTTAGGTTTGTATACCGTGCCATCTCCGCAAGCGTAGAGCTCGGCATGGTTTACAGAGTTAGGAAAGGAGCTAAGAAGATAGAGAGGGACAAGGGTACCAGAGAGCGGGGGGGGGGGGTGTTAGATTTTTGAAAAGAGCCAGGTTTTCAGGTGTTTGTGGAAGAGTTGGAGGGAGCTTGAATTTCTGAGCGGGGATGTGAGGTTGTTCCAGAGTTCTGTGGTTCTAAAGGGGAGGGATGTTCCTAGTTTTCCTAGTTGCTCACAAACCTCCGATGCTATTTCTCCTTAAACCTCTCCAACAAATTTTTCAAAAAGGTACAGTCACAGCTTATACAGCTTGCAACAGCACTTAAGAAAAAAAGAGGTGTGTAAAAACTACAATTCTTATAGTGCGTTTTTTACAGCAACAATGCTTTGCGGTAGGCACATAAGGGAGCCCGCCAATGACGTCCGCGGTTAAACCCTGCCCCATTTCTACGCAGTGAAGGCCTGAAGAGCTAGAGCATGCTTCAAAACCAACAAGGAGACAGTGCGCGCACACGTAGATCGATGTTACAGCGAGACATGGGGGGGGCGTGTTTACGATTTGATCATTTGCATGGACAAGCTTTACTGAATCGATCGGCCAGAATGACTCGGAAACGGATAGGACACGAAGAGGATCCATTTGTGGACTTTAGTGAATCTAGCCCTTTAAAAACCTCTTCCTTCCATTAAAAAAAACGTGTTTTCTCACTTTCCAAGCTGAATTTGCACTGCAGCACAGACCTGCAAGAGAACGAACAATGCAAGGCCTGCTTCAGTGTCTGCCCTCAAGAGAAACGGCCTGCTCCTTAATTTGGATCCAGCTTGTTAACGCCAGCTAATTAGAGTAGGAACCAGGAGGATCAGCCAGCTCTTCCTCAGAGAGAAACTAGGAAAGCAAAGTTAACACCTATACTTTTTCAGCCAGGGACAACTGGTTTCTCTGCAGACTGTGATACCTTCTATTAGTGCTACTTGGAACGTACCGAGATTCCAGAGTTTCAGCAAACACAGAATATTGCCACAGAATGACAGGCTGGTCCACTCAGGCTACCTGTTTGTGCCTGCTTTTCTTCCAAGTTCATATATTTTTATTTCCAAAATTGTTTGGGTTTTTTAAATAGATTTTCTATTTAGCAAAAACATTAACTCATCAATTGCATGGCCGCATCACGTAAACAAGTGGGAAGAGCATGCAGAGCACGGTGCAGGAAATTTTTTCCAACCATGTGCACATGTGTAAGGTTTTTTATTATATGTCAAATGCAGTATCCTCCAAGTACCCTTTCCTTCTAGTCATTTTGCCGACCTTGGCCTTAAAATTCACCCAGGATTCTTCAGTACAGGCAGAAATAACTAGACAAGTTGTAATCTATGTCCAAATTATTATTTTATTGAAGATACGACGATGAGCCCTATTGCTTAGAAGTTTCAAACTTCTGCTTACTACGGCCAGGATTTTCAAAAAGCCGCGTTAAAAAGCAACAGTCTGCTAACGCAGCCGTTTTGATAGCGAATCTAAAAAAAGCGAGACGTTTTAAAAAAAAACCCACATGCAAACAAGGTTGGCGGACAACAGCGAAGATTCACTAAATTTGCATGTGCTCATCGCTGGTGACAGCAATGGGCACATACACAGAAAAAAAACGTGTCAAGAACTCCCCCCCCCAAAAAAAAAAAACAAACACAAGTCTTCTTTTTCAAGGGACCCATGGCAACAAGAGGGCATCCGTGGAAAATCAGAGGCGAGAAACTAAGAGAGGCGTAGTCAGTAGAAGGAAGAAGGTGTTGATGCCCCTGTACAGGCCCCACTTGGAGTATTGTGTTCAGTTTTGGAGACCGTATCTGGCGAAAGACGTAAGAAGACTTGAGGCGGTCCAGAGGAGGGCGACGAAAATGATAGGAGGCTTGCGCCAGAAGACGTATGAGGAGAGACTGGAAGCCCTGAATATGTATACCCTAGAGGAAAGGAGAGACAGGGGAGATATGATTCAGACGTTCAAATACTTAAAGGGTATTAACGTAGAACAAAATCTTTTCCAGAGAAAGGAAAATGGTAAAACCAGAGGACATAATTTGAGGTTGAGGGGTGGTAGATTCAGGGGCAATGTTAGGAAATTCTACTTTACGGAGAGGGTGGTGGATGCCTGGAATGCGCTCCCGAGAGAGGTGGTGGAGAGTAAAACTGTGACTGAGTTCAAAGAAGCGTGGGATGAACACAGAAGATTTAGAATCAGAAAATAATATTAAAGATTGAACTAGGCCAGTTACTGGGCAGACTTGTACGGTCTGTGTCTGTGCATGGCCGTTTGGAGGAGGATGGGCAGGGGTGGGCTTCAATGGCTGGGAGGGTGTAGATGGGCTGGAGTAAGTCTTAACAGAGATTTCGGCAGTTGGAACACAAGCACAGTACCGGGTAAAGCTTTGGATTCTCGCCCAGAAATAGCTAAGAAGAAAAAAAATAAAATAATAATTTAAATTGAATCAGGTTGGGCAGACTGGATGGACCATTCGGGTCTTTATCTGCCGTCATCTACTATGTTACTATGTTACTATGAGGTGACACCAGGAAATTCTTTTTCACTGAAAGGGTGGTTGATCGCTGGAATAGTCTTCCACTGCAGGTGATTGAGGCCAGTAGCGTGCCTGATTTTAAGGCCAAATGGGATCGACATGTGGGCTCTATTCACTAGGCAAAGGTAGGGGAGGGTCATTAGGGTGGGCAGACTAGATGGGCCGTGGGTCCTTATCTGCCGTCTATTTCTATGTTTCTATGTTTAAGTCCACTGTTCCCTCTAAGCTGAGCGAGAGCCCTTGCCAGTTGGGAGGGGGATGCTGTTTCACATTTTCAGTAGTGAGGGACATAAGAACATAAGAATTGTCACTGTTGGATCAGACCAGAGGTCCATCGTGCCCAGCAGTCCGCTCAAGCGGCGGCCCTTGGTCAAAGACGAGCGCCCTAACTGAGTCTAGCCCTACCTGCGTATGTTCTGGTTCAGTAGGAACTTGTCTAACTTTGTCTTGAATCCCTGGAGGGTGTTTTCCCTTATAACAGCCTCCGGAAGAGCTTTCCAGTTTTCCACCACCCTGGATGAAGAAGAACTTTCTTACGTTTGTGTGGAATCTATCCCCTTTTAACTTTAGAGAATGCCCTCTCGTTCTCTCTACCTTGGAGAGGGTGAACAACCTGTCTTTATCTACTTTGTCTTGAATCTCTGGAGGGTGATTTCCCCTATAACAGCCTCCGGAAGAGCATTCCAGTTTTCTACCACTCTCTGGGTGAAGAAGAACTTCCTTACGTTTGTACGGAATCTAACCCCTTTCAACTTTAGAGAGTGCCCTCTCATTCTCCCTAACTTGGAGAGGGTGAACAACCTGTCTTTATCTACTAAGTCTATTCCCTTCATTATCTTGAATGTTTCGATCATGTCCCCTCTCAGTCTCCTCTTTTCAAGGGAGAAGATGCCCAGTTTCTCTAATCTCTCACTGTACGGCAACTCCTCCAGCCCCTTAATCATTTTAGTCGCTCTTCTCTGGACCTTTTTGAATAGTATCATGTCCTTCTTCATGTACGGCGACCAGTGCTGGACGCAGTACTCCAGGTGAGGGCGTACCATGGCCCGGTACAGCGGCATGATAACCTTCTCTGATCTGTTCGTGATCCCCTTCTTTATCATTCCTAGCATTCTGTTCGCCCTTTTTGCCGCCACCGCACATAGCTTGGACAGACAAGCTTGCAGGACTCCAAAGAATCCAGCTGTTTCTAATGATTAAAACCTGAATAATGAAACACGCCCCCCCTCCCCCCACCCCACTGGCAGTAATGCAGTTATAAGACTCCCCCTCAGCTTGGAGGAAGAGTGACTCAGTCTCCAAATGAGTCTTGGTACCATGTGCCAAGCAAGAGGGAAATTTACAATGGCAACAGAACCCATATGTAAAATATTACAAAATTTCCTATTTTGTAAAGGGCAACTATATGTCCTTAAAGACTAGCCTCTCAAAGCTATCCCTTATAGATCTGTGGTGGGCCCAGTTAGGATAAGTGAGCCTTCCAAAATTTTCCCCCTGCGCCCCCCCCTACTTTTTCACCTGCATCTCTTCCTCTATTCCAGGGATGTCAAAGTCCCTCCTTGAGGGCCGCAATCCAGTCGGGTTTTCGGGATTTCCCCAATGAATATGCATGAGATCTATAAGCATACAATGAAAAGCAGTGCATGCAAATAGATCTCATGCATATTCATTGGGGAAATCCTGAAATCCCGACTGGATTGTGGCCCTCAAGGAGGGACTTTGTGACACCCCTGCTCTACTCCAAACCAGGATCCAGTAATGGCCTCCTCCTGCCATCTACCTCAGAATCCTTGCTGGCACAGCAGTGACACACCTTTGTTACGTGCTCCAGCCTTGCAGGCTTCCCTCTGTCACATCCAGGAAACAGGAAGTGATGTCAGTGAGGGTGGGACATTGCAGAGGGAAGCCCGCAGGGACGTTGTCGGCTCGCAGCAGAGGTGTGTGCTGATGAAATGCTGAGGTAAATCAAAGAAGGAAGGGGTGGCTTCTACTGAGGTTGTCTAGAGGGCCATTCAGGGTGGGCCTAGGCAGGCTTGTGCCCAACCAGGCCCACCCACAACCACTCCAATCCTTATAGTGTACAAATTCCCTTGCACAAATTTACACCTTTTCCAAAGAAGGCAGAAATATGTGTGTGTATTCCATGTGTGCATTCCATAAATGGCGCCGAGATTTTGGTGGCAGACAAAATCGGCACAAAGTACTGTTCTACCAATGGCATTCTGGATAGCGCTTAAGAGCCGATTTCTGCGTCAAACGTCGAGTGCTGGTATTTACAGCAACCGAAACCTGGTGAAAACGCTGGCGCCCAGCTCCAGGCATTTGGGTGTGGAAATGGGGCTATTCCATAACGCCACGCACAACGTTTTGGAAGGCCCCTGCCACTCCCCTGGCCACGCTCCCTTTTGAGTTACGCTTTAAAGGGGGAAATTCTAGAAACGGTGCCTGAATTTAGCCGTTGGTAGGTGCCCTTACTGGCGCCTAAGTTAATTAAGAAACGCAATTTAAAATGGCCCAAAACTGCCACCATTGAATCACTTACTGGCACCGGAATCACGCTTATGTAGGCGGTGCACGGCGCCTAACGTCACAATGGCCGTGCCTAATGACAGAACTAGCATTACACGCCATAAGGCGCCTACGCAGGTGCCGAAAATGTAGGACTGGAAAACCTTGGCCTACATTCTTAATATGGCGCCTTCACGAGATTGACACGCGACCAGCGGCTGTCCATATTGGTGCTGAATAGAGAATCCGGCAGGAAAGGTTTTAGGGACCCTATGTTAAAGTATAAGGTGCGGGCATAAATCTAAGTTAATGGCAATTGATTGCATACTAATGGCACATTAGCCAATTAATTTGAGCATGTCTCTAAGATCGGCGTGCAAATTTCAGTGCGCATTTTTCAGCGGCGCACTCACAGCGGCGTAGTGAGGGTGAGAGGTGGTAGAACTCCTCCCCCACCCTCATCTCCACCCCCTCCTTCCTTGAGCCCGCCTGCCGCGTGCACCTCCCTTCCCCCGTGTCTCTAGTGGAAGTTGTTGCTCGCGACGGTCAACAAGCTCCTTGCGACCCCATCAGCTCTCCCTCTGACGTCACTTCCTACGTGCGGCACCCAGAAGGGACGTCTGCGGGAGAGCCAATGGAGTCACGAAGAGCACGTGATTGACCGCAGCGAACAAAAACTTCAACTAGAGCTGTGGGGAGAAGGGAGGAGCGAGCGTGGAGGGAAGGAAGGGAAAAAGACGGGGGGGGGGGCAGAGGAGGAGGCACCCAGGGCGGACTGCCCCCTCCCTTTCTGCGCCACTGGTTAGCCATTACTTTCACACATATGCAGCTTTTCCCATGGCTTTCTTTACACATGGAAAACCTCCCTCCGAATGTGCACAATTAATTA
Source organism: Geotrypetes seraphini (assembly GCF_902459505.1). NCBI lineage: Eukaryota > Metazoa > Chordata > Amphibia > Gymnophiona > Dermophiidae > Geotrypetes > Geotrypetes seraphini. The sequence continues at coordinate 6,972,367 of NC_047089.1, read as the reverse complement.
CAGTTCGGTGGATTTTCCATAGCAGGCATCAAGGACACTCTCTTTGAAGATTCAGGGTAATGGAAGCTCTCGCTATGTGACTGCTGGCGTCACTCGGTTGTGTTGTAGAGGGGGTGCTGAAAAGTTCTCAGCCCAGCCAAGAAGATAATTTTATTTTTATAATTTTTACTTATTTTTTAAAATTTCTAAACCATTTAAAACTAAACAGTTTACATAATTTAAAAACAAAAACATCTATAATAATAAAACCCTAGCTGCACATGCGCACTTTAAACGCCGTGCCTCCACATGCACAGTAGAGGAAGCCGCCAACCAGGGAAGCGTACCAGCGCAGTGGCAGCAGTCCTGACCCGCCAACCCCCCCCCCCATTCCTTACCCAAAGCAGCAGTGGCAGCGCTGTAAACAGGCTGTTCGCGGCAAGCCCTTCAGGGCCTTCCCTCTGCCGCATCACTTTGGATGCGACAGAAGAAACTCTGCCAGAGAGGAAAATTATTGGCTACAGAAAGGCATCGACAAATAACTGATCTTAAGTCATTTTCAAAACGTGCCCTTTTCACGGCAATTTCGTATCTGACCCACCCAGGAGTTTCATATCTTAACTCCTGCACAACAAAAGTGATGTGCACATGGTTCAACCGGACAAGAAAGGGAAGGAAACTTGCCTCACCCTATTGTCAAACAAAGAAAGGCAAGTGAGATGTCATAAAGAAGGTCAGAAACAGGAATTTCATGTCTGCAAACTGGCAGTGGCAAAATAACGCTCAGAATTGAGGAAGTTGGTTGGTTCGGCTGAGAACTTTTCAGCACCCCCTCGTATGTGATAAAAGTGAGCCAAGTGTAGGACAATGAAGCCCTTGTGACATCACTGAGGAGGTGGGCTCTTATTGGTGGAATGAGGCATTATGACATCACAATCTCAGCTCTGCTTCCCAGAGACTGAAACTCTTCACACTGACAAGTTCTCAGCCCGACCAAGAAGAGAATGACGGGGATACGGTTCAATCAATGCTCTGAAACAATGTCAAAACAGAAAATTTTGTTTCTGCAAATTGGCACTTAAGGAAATAAGAGAACGCTCTTTTCAGCTCCAGTGGCAAAATAACGCTCAGAATTGAGGAAGCGGCTCGGCTGGGCTGAGAACTTTTCAGCACCCCCTCGTAAGCGCCAAGAGTGCTCTTAATTAAATTAGACAGTCTAAAAGCCAACAGAAAACTGGACAAGCATTGAGGTTAATGCAGCAGGATTGGAGGGAACTGCTCACTGTCTTTTTTTTCTTTGTGATTTTGGCTCCAGTCACCAGGGCTATTAAAGAAAAAAAAAAAAAAGCATCTCATTGCCTTCCTTCCTTGGAACAATCAAATCCATCTCCAAAATAGTTGTCATTGATTTTAAATTTTCCAAGGAAACCTTCTGATCCAGAGAAAGTATTTTTTTAAAAATTTTTGTAAAGGGGAGAGGAGAAAGAAGATGGCTGGTTAATTAACGTACAGGACAGATGCATGACTTACACAACTAGTGCAACTGCGCACTAGTTTTACGGTTTTAAGCGTGGGTTTGTTTCTCTGCGAGCGGGAGAGGACGGCTGCCTGTTAGATAAAGATAACACAGCCAAAAAGGCCCTTTTATTAAAATGTGCTCTAAGTGGGATTTTACCACACGGTAGCTGCAAAATCTGCATGGCTCCTTTTGGGGGTGTTCTCGCTATTTCTATTGCAGGTGGTAAATTAAAAGTTCCTGTTGGTGCCCAGTACCAGCTACAACAATATCGTAAAGCCCTGAAAAATCTGCTGTTCACCCAACATTTAAATGGCTTAACTATAGTATCGAAGAATTGACGATAATCCAGCTTTTTTTCTTTTATAATCTCTTTCTTATGTACACTTCCCCCTCCGTATTCGCGGGAGACAGGGGCAGAGCCAGCTCACAAATATGGGAAAAAAAAACCCGCGAATAATATTCGAGCCGATTCTGCCCCTAACCCCTGCTTCCCCTGGCTATTTTAAGCCCTGAAAGCCCCCCCTTAAGCCTTACCTGTTGGTCTAGCGGGTTTCGGGGCAGGAGCGATTTTCCCATGCTCCTGCCCCGTGCAGATCGCTCACAGGAAATGGCTCGAGAGACTACGGGAGCTCAAGGTAGCCATTTCCTGTGAGCGATCTGCACAGGGCAGGAGCGTGGGAGATCGAGTTAAGGAACCAGGTCACTAGCACTCAGACTTAATGGGGTGGGTCAATAAAGTGGGCAGACTTGATGGGCTGTGGCCCTTTTCTGCCGTCATGTTTCTATGTTTCTAGGGCAGGAGCGTGGGAAGATCGCTCCTGCCCCGAAAACCCGCTAGACCACCAGGTAAGGCTTAAGGGGGGGATTTCAGGGCTTAAAATAGCCTGAAAAATGAAAATCCCTTTTTTGATTTAAAACCACAAATAAGCAAGGAATTCGCGAATACGGAGGGGGGAAGTATACTGTAGTCTTAATCACATGTGAACCAAGTCGAGCTCCGTTTGGGGATGACCCGGTATATAAATTGAAGACTAGATTGGATTAGATTAGAACTATAAAAAAGTATTTTCAGTGCTAAAACTAGCTACTACATTTCAAACAAATTCTTGCAAAACTATCAACAAGTATTTTTATTTCAACTTGATAAAGATTCCATCAAAAATGTATATATCTCTTGGGACTAGAAGTGAGCATATCATAACATGCTGGATGATCGGATCATAGGACCCAACAATAAAACAGGGGAAACAATTCCACAAAAATCAAACAGGCAAGAGCAAAGTGGAAATGTCCAATCAGAATGGTGCACAAAAAAGTGTCTTTCAACTCATCTGATAAATCCAATGGTCTTTATTCATCCAAAGAAACTCAATGACTCGACATGATCATGTTTCGGCCATCCGGCCTGCATCAGGAGTCTTAGGAGTCTCTGGGTATCTAGTAGTCTTTGGGTATCAAATGTTTTAAAGCCAAACGATCATACCATTACTCCGAATCTGTGGCGCTCTACAACAATGCGGCCTTGATACCCAAAGACTATTAGATTCCCAGAGACTCCTAAGACTCCTGATGCAGGCCGGATGGCCGAAACATGATCATGTCGAGTCATTGAGTTTTTTTGGATGTATGAGTTATTTTGGACGAATAAAGACCATTGGATTTATCAGATGAGTTGAAAGAAACTTTTATGTGCACCATTCTGATTGGACATTTCCACTTTGCTCTTGCCTGCCGGATCATAGGACCAACATACCAAGTTCAAGTTTATTTGACTTTGATGAATCACTTATTAGTTTACTAAGCGAGATACAAAAATTGGTAAAACAGAAACATATATTTTTACACACAATTTAAAATAACGGGGTAGACAATTGGACATACAGACCAACTAATAGAAAAGGTGAAAGGGAATGGTGATGCCTTTTTCCTACTAAATAACACCGTGGTTGTCTAGCGTGTTCTGCCTGTGCCATACATATTGGACTATTTAGAATAAGTTTTTTGTCATAAGTTTTGGCACTTGTGGATAATTGATTGAAGGGGTTGGTAGGAGGATTCAGGATGCGGGCCTGGAATGATGTATAGATCATAGGAGGTCCTGTGATCCGATCATCCAGTATGTTATCATATGCTCACTTCCAGTCCCAAGAGATAGACTGTATACATTTTTGATGGAAACGTTATCAAATTGAAATAAAAATACTTGATAGTTTTGCAAGAATTTGTTTGCAATGTTACATTACATTACTGATTTCTATTCCGCCTCAACCTTGCAGTTCTGGGCGGATTACAAAAGAGACAACTGGACATTTCCAGGATAATTACAGAGAGAATTCTGGTCATTTCCAGGAGAAGTTACAAGAATAATGGAGCTGTATATTTCAAGAGCTACAAGATGCTGTACAAATAGGAAATAGAGCAGATCCAGTATATATACCGTTAGGGAAGCAGTTGACATGCTTGAGGCTAAAGAGAAGGGAACTGGTGAAGGGGGGAGGAGGGGGGAGTTGCGTTGAGGGGGGTCCGGTTGGGGCTAAGCCATCTGTATAAACTTTTTGAATAGGTGGGTTTTGATTTCTTTACGAAAATGTAGTAGCTAGGTTTAGCACTTAAAAGAATTTTTTATAGCTGTGCTATAGAAATTGAATTTTAAATATTGTGTTACCCTCATCTCTTCCTCTTCCTAGCCCAAATGGTCCTCAAGGCCTACAACTACCTCGACTTTAGAAAATTACTCAAAACTCACCTATTCCGAGACCAAGACCCTTAATGCTCCTGTTCAAGCCTCCCCCCGTTCTGATCTACTCCCCTCCCCCATCTCCCTCCTCTCCCCCCTACTTCTCTCCTTGCTGTTCGCAACTCTATGATCAATTTGATATGTAACCACTTGTAATCTCTGTCTAACTAATGTGAACCGCCTAGAACTCTTCGGGGTATGGCAGTATACAAAAATAAAGTTATTATTAATAAAATAAATAAAGTTATCTATAGTCCTACCACATCCTCTGGCAACGTATTTCAGAGCTTAACTATTCTCTGAGTGAAAAAATATTTCCTCCTGTTGGTTTTAAAAGTATTTTCCTGTAACTCCATCGAATGTCCCCTAGTCTTTGTCATTTCTGACCAGGCGTCCGGGAGCCCGGAAGGATTTTCAAAATCTGCTAGTTTGTCTGGGTTTCTCGAGCTCGGAGCCGCATCTGGAAGGTCTCCGAGCATATGTGGAGGCGATGCGATCCCCTGTGATGTCATCGAATCACATCCAGGTATGCTCGGAGGCCCTTCAAACCTGGCCCCCAGCTTGGGAAACGAGATGAGGGGGTGGGGCTATGGGCGGAACAGGGTGGAGCTGGGGTTAGAGTCGCCAGATTTTCCCAAAGGACAATCCGGACCCATGGCCACGCCCCTTTCCGCCCCCAGACGGCATCCGTGCATGTGCGACATGACCGTGTTGCATGCGTGGATGCCCTTTCCCCACGCGATTTTGACGGGAAGCTTTTCAAAACCTGGACAAAGTGCCGGGTTTTGAAAAGCAGTCGGGACCCCCGGACATGTCCTCGAAATTTGGACGTCTGGTAGCCCTAGCTGGGGTGGATGCCCTCTTTTCGTGGAGAAGAAATCTGGTAACCCTATCCACACCCTCTCTCCACCCCATGCCAGGCTCCTAAGCAAAACAAAACCCAAAAATGTAGTAACAAATGGTTTCAGCCCCTGGAAAGAGGCAAACCAAGGCCTCCTTTTACGAAGGTGCGTTAGGGCCTTAATGCGCGGAATAGTGCTACCACCTCCTCTTGAGCAGGCGGTAATTTTTCGGGTTGCACGCGCTATAGCGTGCGCTAATCCGGTGCGTGCGCTAAAAACGCTAGCGTACCTTTGTAAAAGGAGCCCCAGGTTTCCATGTTCATTCAAATTTTACTAACCCGCACTAAGGGTAAAAAAACAAAAAAAAACTTCTGAGCAGCTTACAATTTCCATACAACACAATGGGCTCCTGGATTAGCGCATGCTAGCCGAAAAATCACCACCTGCTCAAAAGGCGCGCTATTTCACACGTTAAGGCCCTAACGCACCTTTGTAAAAGGAGCCCAAAATGAGGGTTTAAAAGAAAGAAGTATAATATAAGCACATTAGATTAGGACTTCTTGTGTCTAGCAGGACAATTGCCACGATTTATGTTGAGAGGCATCTGAAAAAAAAAAAAAAAATAGCTTTGAACTCAATTTTAAATTTATCAGTTGTTCCAAACCACCATAAACTGCTTAACATGGTCACGCAGTCGCCTTTTCTGCAGGTTAATCGCATGTTAAGGCCTTTAGTTAATAAATGACATGACCTCAAACTTCCATTAGCTAAGGTTTTCTTTCAGAAGGGTATTTTAAAGTAAATATAGGCTGCCACCGATACCTCATTAAAAAAAACTCAGCCCTTGAAAGAGGGTAGATAATGACAGCATAATAATAAGAATAATTTATTCTTGAATACCGCCAAAGCCATAATAGTTCGAGTAAGAAGTACTGGACAATCAGTGAAAACCCCCCAATACAAATCATCAGAAATACATACAAGATAATGAGATAAACAATTAAAAACAGTGAATCCTTTGCTAATTTTCTAAAAATAAAGTAAGATGGAGCACGCATAATAATATTACCCAACCAGTCATTCAATTTGCCCGCCCAAAATGCAAGAGTTCTATCCAGAAGTCTTTTAAAGCAAACATATGGATTCTGCGTTAAAACGGTCTAGAAAAAAGTGAGAGACCAGATACGCAGGAGCCATACCAAATGTTCCCATTTTTCAAACCAAAAATCAGCCGAACTGCTGAATTTTGAATAAGTCGAAGCCTTTTCAGTGTTTTCTTATATGTACCCAAATAAATAATATTGCAATAGTCGAGCATACGAAATGATGCTTCATCAAAATATTTTTTAATGGTTCGGAGTTTCCATAAGACTGAGAAACATTTTCCGACTAACAAATCCGTATGTTCTTCTAAGGTGAGATGCCGGTCCAAAGTCACTCCCAAAATTTTTATGGAATCATCTATAGGAAAATCCTGACCATTTAAAGATATCGACGTATCTTTAATTTTGTCATTAGGGCTCGCCAGAATTTGGTTTTTTCAGAGTTAAGTTTCAATTTAAATTCAGTCCTCCACAGTTCAATCTGGTTTAAGATAAAGGATAAATGATTCCGATACGGTCTGCGCCTTAATCCATTCTATGTTTGAATGTGAATTTACGTCATGCTTCCCTCCCCCTCCCCCTCCACACACACACACACAAAGCTCCCGTTCGTTCTCTCTCATAGGCCTCGGGGGGGTTCTTCAACTAGCAAAGATATGGATTCCTTTCTGTAGTTGTTCAACCACACTCAAAGCACTTAACCTGTTACTTCAAACATTTTCCTTATCTGTCCTGATGAGCTCACGTCACAATCTCTCTAATGTACCTGGAGCAGTGGAGGGTTAAGTGACTTGCCCAGGGTCACATAGTGCAGCATGGGTTTGAAACCACAACCTCAAGGTACTGAGACTGTAACTTTAACCACTGCACCACTCTAGAAATCAAAATGTAGTCAAAGTGAGCCAAGTATAGGACAATCAAGCCATTGTGACATCACTGATGAGGTTGGCTCTTATTGGTGGAATGAAGCATTATGACATCACAATCTCAGTTCTGGTTATCTGTGACATCACTAATTATTTATTCAATTCTCTCAGGGGAGCTTGTAATAATTTTATATACATTTATTCAGGTACTCAAGCATTTTCCTTGTCTGTCCCTGTGGCCTCACAGTCTATCTAATGCACCTGGGGGCAATAGGGGGATTAAGTGACTTGCCCGGAATCACAAGGAGCAGCGTGGGTTTGAACCAATAACCTCAGGGTGCTGAGGATGTATCTTTAACCACTGCACCACTCTAGAAATCAAAATGTAGTCAAAGTGAGCCAAGTATAGGACAATCAAGCCATTGTGACATCACTGATGAGGTTGGCTCTTATTGGTGGAATGAAGCATTATGACATCACAACCTCAGCTCTGGGACACTTTTCACACTATTTATTCAATTTTCTATACCTCTCTCCCAGGGGAGCTCAGAACATAAGAACATAAGCAGTGCCTCTGCTGGGTCATCATGCCCAGCCGTCCTCTCAAGCAGCGGCCCATCAGGTCCAGGACCTGTTAGTAACCCTCTATCTATACCCTTCTATCCCTTTTTCCTTCAGGAAATTATCTAATCTCTTCTTGAACTCCAATACCGTACCCTGTCCTAAACCTCCCTCTGGAAGCGCGTTCCAGGTGTCCACCACACGTTGGGTGAAGAAGAACTTCCTAGCATTGGTTCTGAATCTGTCCCCTTTTAATTTTTCCGAATGCCCTCTCGTTCTTGTAGTTTTCAAAAGTTTGAAGAATCTGTCCCTCTCCACTATGTCCTTCATGATCTTGTAAGTCTCTATCATATCCCCTCTAAGTCTCCTCTTCTCCAGGGAAAAGAGCCCCAGTTTCTCCAATCTCTCAGCGTATGAAAGGTTTTCCATACCCTTTATCAGACGTGTCGCTCTCCTCTGAACCCTCTCGAGTATCGCCATATCCTTCTTGAGGTACGGCGACCAATATTGGACGCAGTACTCCAGATGCAGATGCACCATTGCCCGATACAACAGCAGGATAACTTCTTTCGTTCTGGCTGTAATACCCTTTTAGATTTATCAAGCATTCTATTCGCTTTCTTAGCGGCCACCGCGCACTGTGCCGACGGCTTCATTGTCTTGAACACCATTACCCCCAAGTCTCTTTCCTCGTTACTCTCGCTCAATAACATCCCTCCCATCGTATAGCTGTACCTCGGGTTTCTGATTCCTACATGCAATACTTTACATTTCTCTACATTGAACTTCATATGCCATCTCGCCGCCCACTCCTCTAGTTTATTCAGATCCCTTTGTAGTTCCTCGCAGTCCTCTTTAGTCCGAGCACCACTAAATAGTTTGGTGTCATCTGCAAATTTTATTATTTCACAGTTCGTTCCTGTTTCTATATCATTTATAAATATATTGAATAGCAGCGGACCAAGCACCGACCCCTGCGGAACACCACTCGTGACCCTCCTCCAGTCCGAGTAGTGGCCTTTTACTCCTACCCTCTGCTTCCTACCCGCCAACCAATTTCCGATCCATCTGTGCATGTCACCTTCTACCTCATGGTTCTTCAGTTTCCAAAGTAGGCGTTCGTGGGGTACCTTGTCAAAGGCTTTTTGGAAATCTAAATATACGATGTCTATGGGGTCCCCTTTGTCCATCCGTTTGTTAATTCCTTCAAAGAAGTGCAGTAAGTTCGTTAGGCACGATCTCCTCTTGCAGAAGCCATGTTGGCTTGTGATTAGAAGTTTATTTCTTTCAAAATGCTCATCGATGCTATCTTTTATCAGCGCTTCCGCCATTTTCCCTGGAACGAGGTCAGACTTACCGGTCTGTAGTTCCCCGGGTCACCTCTCGATCCCTTCTTAAAGATGGGTGTAACATTGGCTATCTTCCAATCCTCCTGGATCACGCCTGTTTTCAGGGATAGATTGCAAACTCCGCTATTTCCTTCTTTAGTTCTTTCAGAACCCTTGGGTGGATTCCGTCTGGGCCCGGCGATTTGTTAGTTTTTTAATTTTTCTAACTGCCTGCGTACGTCTTCAAGGCTTACTTCCATGGATGTTAGTTTATCTGTTTGGTCTCCTTTGAAGATTTGCTCAAGTTCCGGTATGTTGGATGTTTCCTCTATTGTAAATACAGACAAAAAGAACATGTTTAATCTTTCCGCCACTTCTTTCTCCTCCTTCACCACTCCCTTCCTATCTCTGTCATCCAGCGGTCCCACCTCCTCCCTAGCCGGCTGCTTCCCTTTGACATATCTGAAGAACGGTTTGAAATTTCGTGCTTCCTTGGCTAGCCTTTCTTCATATTCTCTTTTGGCTTTTCTTTTTTTTTTTTAGTCAAGGTTTGTTTATTAAAGTTTTACAAAATTACAAAGTATGGATAGACATGTCAATATCACAGGTAACTCGAGATATACCTAACAATTTTGGCTAGGAGATATACTTTTGTTCTAGTTCACCGGCCTCTGGAACGACCTCACTGTCCCGCTGCGGAACCTGGACTCCCTCCAACTATTCTGAAAACAACTGAAAACCTGGCTTTTCTCTAGCATATAATAATCTCTTCTCCTGATTACATCCCCTCTTTTTATGCTTTGTAAACTCTTTCTCTTCTCTCTTCCCATATTTTTTAAACTCTGTAAACCGTGTCGAGCTCCACTTCAGTGGAGAAGATGCGGTATATAAACCTAAGGCTTAGTTTAGTTTAGTTTAGAGTTATTACCTGTTAGCACATGTCCATATATGTTCAATGTTTTCTCTTTTGGCTTTTCTAACCACACGATGACTTTTTTTTTTATGCTTCCTGTGCTTTTTCCAGCTCTCCTCAGTCTTGCCCTTTTTCCATTTCCTGAATGAATTCTTCTTGTCACCTATCGCTTTCTTCACTTCTTCTTTCCCAGGAGCTCAGAACGGGTTTCAAGCCAACATTCACAAAAGTTACATTTGGTGATAGAATACAATATTATATAATCCTCTATAATAAAACTCTAAGTGCGCATGCGCACTTACTACACCGTGATCCCTGCCTCCGTGATGTGCGACTCCATGGCCGCGTCACGTGTGGCGGCTTGCGGCGTTTTGAGCGGCAGCAAGAGGAACGGCAGGAGGGTATCCTTCGGCCTGGACGAAGCGGACAGGGTGCGGGTGCTGCGAGGCATCCGGCTGCTACTGCTGCACAGGGAAGTGGAGGGAGAGAGGAAAAGGGGGCTGCAATCTTGGTTTGCTCGGGGGGGGGGGGGGTGGAGACAGAAGGAAGTCACGGAGACACAGGCAGGCAGGGAGCCAGGGAAAGAGACAGACAGAAAGAAAGACAGACAGACAGATAAGGGGCCAGGGAGAGACACAGACGGAAAGAATGACAAACAGACAGGGGGCCAGACAGACAGATAGCAGTCAAAGAGAGAGAGACAATGAAAAAAAGACAGACAAACAGAGGCCAAGGAGAGAGACAGAAAAAAAGACAGACAGACAAGGGGCCAGGGAGAGATACAGACAGAAAGAATGCCAGACAGACAGACAGACAGCAGCCAAGGAGAGAGAGAGACAAACAGACAGCAGCCAAGGAGAGAGAGAGACAGAAAGAAAGACAGACAGCAGCCAAGGAGAGAGAGAGAGAGAGACAGAAAGAAAGAAAGACAGACAGACATCGGCCAAGGATAGAGAGACAGAAAGAAAGACAGACACCGTTAATGTAACAGGCTTAAAGACTAGTACAATATATTATACAATACAGTCCATAAAGGGCAAGGTTGGGTAATACAGTAACTTGAGGACATTCATTGGGAAGACGACCATGTCTAACACGCTCTTGAGACTGGCCAAAGCCCTCCCATAACACGCCTCCACCATGCCCATCTCGTGCTCTGAATGTACAGAGGCTGCAAAACCTTGCTAGATGTACAGAAAAATGGTTTTGATCATTTGCACTTTGACATCCTAGCGATTAAGTTGATTTAGGATGCTTTTTGGACATCTGTTTTTCTATTATGAGCCCCATTGTATGTAAACTACATTTTGAAACACTATGAATGCAAACTATATTGAAAAACTGACTTTATTTTCAAATTTTCCCCGTCTTTTACAAAAGCCGGCAGCACGGGCCAGCACAGTAATTGCCCCGACACCCTTAGGAACTGAATGGGCGTCAAAGCATTTGCCCTGCGGCACTCGGCTGCATGGCTTTGTAAAGGTGACCTTTAAGAGATGCCAAAACACATGACAAGTGTGTCTCACCGTTTTTTGGGTTGTTGTTTTTTTTAATTTCATCAAAAAAGTCTTCTCTTGAAAGGAACCGTTATTTTTGTGGATCTAGCACTTTTGTTCAGCTGAAGAGGAATTTTACTAGGAAAGTTTTTTAAAAGAAAAGGTTTCATCTATTTTGGGAAACTGTACTTGGTTGGACTTGGGAGCAATCACAGTTCCTTGTATTCCACCTGCCTATCCCTTCCAGGAAATTAGTGTCTGAATAAGGCAGCCTACTGTAAATTATAGTCCACAAAATTAGTTTAAATGAAGGTTTTATCAATGGATGGCAGTTCTTGGTTTCCTGCAACATCATATTACCCATAATGCCTCTTGCTGAAAAAAGGCTGTTATCCCACACCTGGGCTCCGGTTCCAGCACTGTCACCAGGTATTCTGCCACCGACTCTCAAGTACTATTCTGGCTGGATTTCACTCTGCTTGACCCTCCTCAGTTAAACCAAGGCTTGGATGCAGTAACTTGTAGGCTGATCACTAATGCATTAAAATTCACAGCTATAAACCGTGTTTCCCCGAAAATAAGACAGTGTCGTATTAATTTTGGGTCTAAAAATCGCACTAGAGCTTACTTTGGGGGATGTCTTATTTTTTTCATGTACAATAATCATCTCTCCCTTCCTCTCCTCTACCCCAATTCTTCCTCTCTCCTTTCCCCTCCCCCCACATGTGCAGCATCATTCCTCCCCTCTCACTCATCCCCCTCCCGCCATGAGACTGATATACCTCCGCTCCGAGGCCTCCTAAAGCAGCAGGGGGTGGGGGTTGCTGAATTTATGGGTCTGATTTTTTTCAGCAAATCAGGCAGCAGTAGTGTAAGGAATGGAGTCAGGGACTGTCTGGGACATTTTTTTTTTTTTTTGGAGGGGGGGGTTCAGGACTCGATTTTAACTAGGGCTTATTTTTGGGGTATGGCTTAAGAACATAAGAATTTCCGCTGCTGGGTCAGACCAGTGGTCCATCGTGCCCAGCAGTCCGCTCCCGCGGTGGCTCTTAGGTCAAAGACCAGCGCCCTAATTGAGTCTAGCCTTACCTGCGTACTTTCTGGTTCAGCAGGAACTTGTCTAACTTTGTCTTGAATCCCTGGAGGGTGTTTTCCCCTATAACAAACTCCGGAAGAGCGTTCCAGTTTTCTACCACTCTCTGGGTGAAGAAGAACTTCCTTACGTTTGTACGGAATCTATCCCCTTTTAACTTTAGAGAGTGCCCTCTCATTCTCCCTACCTTGGAGAGGGTGAACAATCTGTCTTTATCTACTAAATCTATTCCCTTCAGCACCTTGAATGTTTCGATCATATCCCCTCTCAGTCTCCTCTTTTCAAGGGAGAAGAGGCCCAGTTTCTCTAATCTCTCGCTGTACAGCAACTCCTCCAGCCACTTAACCATTTTAGTCGCTCTTCTCTGGACCCTTTCAAGTAGTACTGTGTCCTTCTTCATGTACGGTGACCAGTGCTGGACGCAGTAGTCCAGGTGAGGGCATACCATGGCCCAGTACAGCGGCATGATAACCTTCTGTTTATGATTCCCTTCTTAATCATTCCTAGCATTCCGTTCGCCCTTTTTGCCACCGCTGCGCATTGCACGGACGGCTTCATTGACTTGTTGACCAGTACTCCCAAGTCTCTTTCCTGGGGGGTCTCTCCAAGTACTGCACCGGACATCCTGTATTTGTGTATAAGATTTTTCTTACCGACATGCATCACCTTACACTTATCCACGTTGAACCTCATTTGCCATGTCGCAGCCTATTTCTCAAGCGCATTTATGTCACATTGCAGGTCTTCGCAATCCTTCTGCGTCCTCACTACTCTGAATAACTTTGTATCATCTGCAAATTTAATCACCTCGCTCATCCTACCACTTTCCAGGTCGTTTATAAATATGTTGAAGAGCACCGGTCCAAGCACCGAACCGTGCGGCACTCCACTCATAACACTTTTCCAGTCTGAGTATTGTCCATTTACCCCCACTCTCTGTTTCCTATCCGCCAGCCAGTTTTTAAACGCCTTCTGAAAATCCAGATATACAATGTCGACCGGGTCACCCTTGTCTATCAGCCTGTTTACTCCCTCAAAGAAGTGCAGCAAGTTCGTCAAGCAAGATCTTCCTTTGCTGAAACCGTGCTGGCTGGTCCTCATCAGACTGTGTCCGTCAAGGTGATCAATGATGCGGTCCTTTATCAACGCCTGTACCGTCTTTCCCGGTACCGAGGTCAGACTCACCGGTCTGTAGTTTCCCGGCTCTCCCCTCGAACCTTTCTTGAAGATCAACGTAGCATTCGCCACTTTCCAGTCTTCCAGAATCCTTCCTGATTTGATTGACAGATTGGCTATTACTTGAAGCAGTTCAGCTATAGCCCCTTTCAGTCCCTTGATTACCCTCGAATGGATGCCATCTTGTCCCGCTAGGGCTTATTTTCGGGGAAACATGGTAGGTTGTCATCCATTTGAGGCAGGGCTGTGGAATGGGTGTCAAAGTTGGAAGCAATTTTTGGGCTTTGGAGTCAAAATCGGAGTCAGTGAAAATGTGCCAACTTCAACTCTGACTCCCAACAGTTGAATTGTATGTCATGCAAATATTATAATGCTTAAATTTCTGGACCATTTATATGGAATGCTTTGTCTGGTACTCTACGGTTTTGTAGAAATCTATTGCGATTTAGAAAGTTGCTCAAGACCTGTTTGCTTGTTCAAGCTTTTCTAAGCTAATATTCTGCTTCTTGAATTAAATTTTTCCTTTCTGAATATCATCTTTTGTGCAGATTAGATATGTGCTGCTTGATTGAAGTAATGTAGTAGATGAGTGGCTTGAGATGTAATTTATGGGTTGAGATGGTATAATCTTATGATTTTTGCTGATCTTTATGTTGTGTAAGTCTTGAAATATGTGTGTAATATTGTGAGCTGCCTTGGATAAAGGCGGTTTCAAAATGTTTTAAATAAATAAATAAACCCAATTTATTTCAGGATATGTTTTACTTTTATAATACAAAATGAAGTGGGAAAGAGCGCAAAACAACAAAGCAGAACAAGAGCACAAAGAGCCTCCGGGTGATGATGGCCAACGCAGGTTTATTGAAAAAGACCCGACACTGGCCGTGTTTCGGCATGTCTGCCTACATCAGAGGTCTATTGGTCTGTAAAATCAATGCTGATATATCACAAAAAAAAAAAAACCAAAACAGATATATGCAAATTGCTTATACATTGCAGCTCAAAACGTAATCAAAAGGTCTCCCAAGCCGAAGCTGAAGGGAAAAACACCACAAACCGTATCAAAAAAGGTAAGCAATCGAAACATATTAGGGCATTTTTATATCCTACATCAGAAGGAAGGACTCCAGCAGAGGGAAAGACCATGAAGAGGTCTAAATTGGCAAGTCCTACAAAATTGAATCAATTAAGACAAACTGAATCGGTGAATCGACTCAAATCATGAATTGGGCAGCTCTAGTTCCTACAGAATAACCCCCATAGGCATATGAAAAGGTTCCATTCTATTTGATTAATATCCTCAACACTGTCTTCGTTCTCAGTCAGACAACCTCACGGTCCTCCCTTCTCCAATTATGGATTGAAAGGGGAGGGAGAAGATGCTGGACGGGAGGGGGAAGAGAGCATCATCCTGCTTTTTGCTTGGACTCCGCCATCTCAAAAATAGATTTTTAAGCTCTATTATTTCTGTTTATATGGAGTTTTGAGTGGCCATTTGGGAGAAATCCTGACGAAGGAAGTCATCATGCCGCTGTATCGTGCAATGGTGTGCCCACATCTGGAGTACTGGTCGCCGTACCTCAAGAAGGACATGGCAGTACTTGAGGGGGTCCAGAGGAGAGCAACTAAAATGATAAAAGGTATGGAAAATTTTTCGTATGCTGACAGGTTGAAGATGCTGGGGGCTCTTCTCCCTGGAAAAGCAGAGACTACATGATAGAAACCTTCAAAATCCTGAGAGGCATAGAGAAAGTGGACAGGGACAGATTTTTCAGACTGTGGGGAACCACTAACACAAGGGGTCACTCGGAGAAATTGAGAGGGGACAGGTTTAGAACAAATGCTAGGAGGTTCTTTTTTACCCAGAGGGTGGTGGACACATGGAACGCGCTTCCGGAGGTTGTGATAGCCCAGAGCACATTGCAGGGTTTCAAGGAAGGTTTAGATAAGTTCCTAAAAGATAAGGGGATTGAGGGGTACAGATAAAAGAAGAGGTAGGTTACAGAAATGGTCAGGAACCACATTACAGGTCATGGACCTGACGGGCCACCGCGGGAGCGGACCGCTGGGCGCGATGGACCAATGGTCTGACCCAGTGGTGGCAACTTCTTATGTTCTTATGATGTCCAGCAGCAAAGGCATTAGGCTGAGCTCTTAGGTTTTATTAGAGCTCATTATCTTTACAGAGTAATTCTTTTTATACTGTGTGCAATTCTGGTTGCTGAATCTCCCCAAAAATATATATATAGTGGATGTATAGAAAAGGTATAGAGAAGGGTGAAGAAAATAGTAAAAGAGAAGGGATGACTTCCCTATGAGGAAAGGCTAAAGAGACAGCTTGGAGAAGAGACGGCTCAGGGGTGGTACGATAGAGGTCTACAAAATAATGAGCGGAACGGAAAGGGTAGATGTGAATCGCTTGATACTAGGACTAGGGGGGCATGCGATGAAGCTACTAAGTAATAGATTAATAAAAATTACCGCATGAGCACTTAACCGCCACCCATTTTGAAGATAGTAAGGGCTCACACGGTAATTCTGCACTAACAAGTTAGGGTGTGGTAATGTAGCTGCCCCGACACCCCCTAAAAAAAAAGACAGAAACATTTTTGAGTGCATGGATTAGCATCATTTTAAGTTTTTATGCATTAGTGCCAGACACAGCTTAATAAAAGCGCTCCTTAATTAAGACATGGTATTATAGCCCTTGAATTTTAGATTGTCCTTTACGTAAAATTTTATTAGAAAATAATCTGTCTATGATAGGGGTGTTATCTTGATGTCACCAGCTTTGATAGGGGTGTTATCTTGATGTCACCACAGTGGCTCCTTCCATCTCAATTGGACTGATCCAGATGGGGGATTTGGGCTCTTCAGAGTTTGATTGTATCCGAATCTTCTTCTCCTTCACCCTGCTTCACTGGGTTTGGTTAATCCTGGATGGTGAATCCTGTGGGGCATAGTTTGGTCAATTGGACTCCTCCACCAGTGGCATAGGCAAGGGGAGGCCTTGGGGGTCTGGGACACACCCATACACCCCAATTTATGCTTGGGCCCCAAAAACTGAGGTGCTGTCTCCTGCTGTAGCTGGTGGGAGTCCCCAAGTCCCATCAGCAGAAGCCCTCCTCCAATCAAAGCCTGCCGCATTGCCTGGGCTGCTGTCGCACTGGCACCCTCCTTAGCAAATGCTTGCTTTTTAAGAAACTGAGCATCTACCAAGACCAGGGAAGTAGGGTGGAGGAGGAGCAGAGGTCCGGCATAGGTGAAAACCAAGCGTATGCAGGCCTCTGCCATGTATGCTGTTTTGTGAAAGACCATACATGGCAGAGCATGCATAGGAGTGGGGTCTTGTGCGACAGTGACCCAGGAAGAGCACCGGGCTTCAGGCCCCCGCCAGTCAGGTATGTGGGATCACACTGTAGAAATAAGTATACACTAACCTATGCTCAAAATTAACAATTGTTTATTAATATATTGCACTGGCAACTGATAAAATATCATTTGACATAAATTCATACACGCTACAATCGATCACCTGGATAATTACCAGCAAAACCTTTTAGTAACTCCATCAATCAGGCAAACAGTCGTATGTAGTGTAGTTAGTACCAGCCAATATTTATTCTCAATTCATAAGTATATTTCTAAGAGTGCATTTTTTTCTAGTTCCAAAATGCAGGGGAGATGGGGCAAAATTGTGTGCTCCTCCGGCCAAATCAGGGCACACTCAGCCAGCTGAGTTTAAGATTTTCACAATAAATCTACAGAAGATAGATCTGCATGGACTGCCTCCAATATAGGTTGACCTATCTACTGTATTTTCACTGCAGAAATCCTAAAAACCTGACTGGCTGGGAGTGCCCTGAGGATAAGGCTGACAACTACTCAGCTTGGAGAAAGAATGAGGTCACCCAGCTGAGGTTATAGTTTCCTGGCACTCGATGCGGAGTTTACTTAACTTTTTGACCTAATTCTGTAGGCATTGGGTGTGCCGTTGGCCAGCCTCTTGCCCAAGACGCTACCCATTAATAATGCTCTGCATTATCAAATAGGGCAGTCCAGTCAGCAGCACCAACATGTCTCATTAAGGTGCACCGCAGAAATATTTTGAAACCGAATAGGAAAGCTGGATGAAAACTTAAGGCACAGTACGCTCTCACAGACCTAACATCAAAACTTGAGAGGTGAATCAGGAGAATTTCCTCAAGGATGGTTGCAGAACAGGAAGTGACGTCAGAGGGAAAGCCTATACTAGCGCAAGCAGCGGGTTGGAGAAGCTGCTCGCACTGAAGATTTAAAGAGGAGGGCATGGCATTGGGGCAGGAAAGGAGCAGGGGGCAGAGAGGTGGGTGTGGGGGCACTACCAGCCCAGGCGCCTCCTACCCTCATTGCGCCACTAGGCTCAGCTTCCACAATGCACTCCTGGCCGACACCCCTATGATCTGGGTTTTACACTGAACGAAGAGGACCTATTTTGCATACTAATTTGCATATACTTTCTTCATGGAGAATTGCTGTTTGAAATGTGTTTTGGACTTTAAGAGAGTTTAAGGACTATAAAGTTTGATTCTGGTCCTGGGATCAGGGTACCCTAATTTTAGGGAATTTTCCTTACTCTAACTGTAGAAGGAGCATTGAGGAAGGATCTTTGGCTGGTTTTAGCCTTTTCTCTTAGACGGATCTGGCCCCTGGTTTAATTCTTGAAAGCCTGAGACAGGCCCTGGAGGTGACTATAGAGACCGTAGCAGAGGTATGAGTGACTGAAGTGGACCCAGGCAAAATGGGTGGTTTGCTGGCTGGAACACTTGGGCCACAAACCAGGATCTCTAAAATGTGATATGAAGCTCCATGCTCCATTGTTAGTTCAGCGCCCCCTTCCTGACGACGCCTTGAGCGAAACTCGAGTCGAAGGGAGGCCAGTAGTTCAGTGAATACGGGGCTGTAAAGGTTTCACAGCACTTGATTGATTGAGATTTCAATAGCAATTCGTCCAGCATCACCGTTCAACTTCTGCCTCCATTATTTTGTTCATCCGATTCAGAAAAGTAACGATTATATTCATTATTTTCTACTATATGATACATCTAATAGTCTAATACTATGTTACTTGGAGGGCAGTAAGAGGGACTCTCTATGTGCTATGATGGTCCCTCTGTACAACCAGTGCTGGCATTTTTATGACACTATTTGGTTGGTGACTGAGCACTATATATGATTTAGCATTCTATTAGCACATTTTTGATGTGGCATTCGTAATTGAATGTTTTTTATTGTCTTTTTGTTGTTTATGATTTTTTTTCAAATATTTGAAGAATTTAACTTGTGGAGATATTTTTTGTATGAAGCTCCATGCTTCAGAAGCAGAATGTCCACGTCAAGTTCTAGCAAAAAGCTGCTCTTTTTTTTTTGGTCGGTGGGTAAGTTTTACAAAATCTACAGAACAGCTAGTTCAATTATTAAGCACAAAGAATGGAAAGAAAGATCTTGGTGATTTCAGCTGCCAGCTGAAATATTTGTTGGTTTTGTAATTCATTGCTGGTATAGTCAGTTGGTTGAAAACAGGTCATATTCTTCCTTCCAGGCAGTAGTGCTGCCCGATTCATGATTCAAATCGATTCACCAATTCGAATCAGGTGAATCGATTCAAATCGATTCAATTTTTTTAAAAAAAAAATCAGCCTCCCGATTTGATGACCGACCCTTCCCCCCGTGCCTTCCTACAGCAGGAGCGGCAGCACTGCCTCTTGCTGGCCATCCGCTGCTGCTCCTGCTTGAGGGGGGATGGTCAGTTGGAAAGGCCTGTATGTTCCCCCAGCTTCCCCGCTCTTATCTTAAGCTAAAACAGCAGCCTGCAGGATCGCTGGTACTATAGTGATCCCTGCAGCTGCTGTCGTCCTCAGCGGCACGTTCTCTCTGCTACGGTCCCGCCCCTCCTCTGACGTCAGGATCGCGGCAGAGAGAAAGTGCTGCTGAGGACAACAGTAGCTGCAGGGATCGCTATAGCACCAGTGATCCTGCAGGCTGCCGTATTAGCTTAAGGTAAGACCGGGGAAGCTAGGGGGAACAGGCCTTCACGGCCGTGGGGGGCAGGCCTTCGCGGGGGGAGCAGGCCTTCATGGCTGGGAGGCAGGCCTTTGCAGAGGGAGAAAGAAAAAGAGTGCCTTCGTGGCGGGAAGGCAGGCCTGTGCAGAGGGAGGAGGAGGAAGGAGGAAGGGAGGGGAGATGCCAGACCTGGGGTGAAATGAAGGGACGAGAGAAACCAAACCAAAAAGAGGGGGAGGAAAGCAGAGGAGAAGTGCTGGACTAATGAAGAGAGGGAGAGAGAAATGCAAGACCACAAGGGGAAGGGTACAAGAGGGACAGATATTGCTCCAATGTAGGTGGGCAGGATGGCAGGAGAGATAGTAGGAGAAAATCTGTACCTGGGGAAGGGGATACAGGAGATAAGGAAGAGAGAAAGAAGAAGCTGGATATGGGGAGAGTTAAGATGCTGGGCATGGAGGGAGCATAGGAACAGGGACACAAGGGGGACACTACTGGAGAGGCGAATAGGGACAGGAACACAGAAGAGAGATGCTGGATGAAAGGGTAGTTGAGAAAAGGAGAGATGGTGGATCTGTGGGTCCATAGCTGCAGCTGTGAGGGGATGGAAATGAAAAAAAGGAAAGATGCCAGACTTCCAGGGGAGGAAAGGGAAACAGAAGGGGAGGACAGAGATGGAAGATGGATGGTTAGCACTGAGAAAGAAGAAAGAAGGAGAGCCTGATCAGAAGACAACCAGAGCCTGGGACCAACATGATTTGAAAAATGACCAGACAACAAAAGGTAGGAAAAATAATTTTATTTTCTGTTTTGTGATTGCAATATGTTAGATTTGAAATGTATATCCTTCCAGAGCTGGTGTTAGACCGCGAATGTGAGCTAGGATTTAACAGAGAGAGGAAAAGTCTTTTTTGTTTATTTTGTTTACACCACAGTGCCAGTTTGGGTAGGAGAGGGCAAAGGGGGTGAAGAGACACGGGACCCGAAGTGACGTCAGAGAAAGAGCCGACACCGACGCAAGCAGCAAGTTCGTAATGCTGCCAGAGCTGGGAAAAATTAAACAGGTACGGGGGGAGGGGGTTGGAAAGGAGGATGGTTGCCGGTGCCCCCCACCAAGAAGGCGCCCGGGCCAGATCCCTCCCCCCTCACTACGCCACTGCTTCCAGGGAAAATGTGAAATAAATGTAATTGTTCTGGGTCGCAGCAGGTGAATCTTGTATGGACTCCAAATCTACTAAGACTTTTCTCCAGGCCTGGTCCAGTTTCAGCAAAGTATTAGCCAACAATGAATTGCTTCCAGACCAGTTATTTGCTTCAGTCAACCTGCCTCAGCAGAGCGCACGTTGCATTTCATGACGGGGAAGGCAGTCGCTGAGCTCCAGAGCTCCTTGTCCCGCCTCTGACTGTGGCACACCTGGTCCCACAGACCTGTATGGGAGCGGCACGCAGCCCTCCTCCCACCTCAGCTCTCCTAAGTTCCTCATCGCATTCCTCAGCCTTAGGTAAATAGTGGAAGAGACGCTGGAAACCTGAGAAATGCAGACACAGAAGTGAGCGAGGGAAATGGAGGGGATCCAGCTTCTCCATCCAAACTCTGATAATGTCCTACAGGCAAATCAGTCATAGTTCAGGATATCCTGAGAAATAATTGTCTGCTCTGTCTCCGGTGTATGGAAACATTTCACGAAAATTATTATTATTTTTTTTTTTTAATTAAAAATTTTCAAAATATTTCAAATGAAACTCATAATAATAAAACATTACCAAGCATAGATACATAATATTAACCAAACAATCCACGTAGGAGATATCAAAGCCCACATCTAGAAAGACATATGAGTCATCTAATAAGAAATCAAATCGAATAAGACCTTAGAAAATGTCAGGACAATCCCAACAATTACTCACCTATATCAGCAGTAAAGGGATAGTGGGGTACACTCAAACACAGCAGGGAAGGACCCCCAGCTGATACTCCCCTCCCCCCCAGCACCTCCGTTAGCAATGGTAACATGCACGCTGTATTCACTCCAGGGAATTATGTACCAAAAAATATCAACCAGCGCACCAAAATACTAAATTCTAGTTTTTTAGTGTTTTACGGAAGCACTGTAGCAGAAATCCTGTTACTGGCAACCCTAAAATGATTTACCTATCCGGGTTTTTTTGGTGGGCTGACGAGTAGCCGTCAGGCTTCAGATTTGCTGGCCTCTAATTCCAAACCTGTTCGGAATAAGTTTTATCTGCACCTAATGTTTAGAGAAGGAGGCTGAGAATCAGGGAAGCTGGGGGTTCAAATCCAGCTGCTGTTCCTTCAGAACTCGGATAAGTCGACTCAACCTTCCATGGACAGGAAGATACCCGCTGTCCTTGTATGTAACTCACTTTGAGCTGCTACTGAGACAGGCAAGAGCCAAATCCAGTTCCAAAATCCAGTATAAAACCAGGGGAGGGGCCTGAGAAGGAGAAGGGCTGCCATTTTGAAGAGGCAGGCCTGCCGGCTTCAGGGAATAGGCATTCCTCCAGCCATCCAGTGTTGGAAAGGTACTGAGGGGGGGGGGGGGAATTACCAGTAGCAGAAGGAAGTGGGCATCCCTCCTGTCGTGGGGAAGGGGACCCCAGCGATGGGAGAAAATGGGCTTGCCTCCTGCTGGGAGGGGGAAGGGTTGTTGAGGAAGTAGGAATCAGCGGGAGGGCGTGGGGGTTGCCGGGGGGGGGGGGGGGACGGTGGGAGAGAATGGGCATCTCTCCTGTCGTCCTTCAATTCAAGGGTCTTTTTTTAATTTCTGGGGGGGGGAGGGCGGTCTGAGCTGTCAAGCCTTACTTTCCTGTCAGTGCCTGAGCCAATCAGCACTCAGGCACTGACTGGAAAGGGAAGGCTATTGACAGCTCAGACCGTGTCAGAAAATTTTGGCCACAAATGTGGCACAACGAGGTTAGGGAATCACCCATCGGTGACAGAGAATCACCTGGATTGCTCCTTTAAATATTGATGAGCTTATTTTAATATTAATTACCTCATTGCACTACATTTGCACGGCAGAATCGGAGACCACTAGGACGCTCGGAAAAGGCCATTCTGATAATCGGTCGGTAAAACACTGGCACGCCAAACCGGCTCGGATCGGTTTAGTGACCATGTTAAGGGCAGGTAAGTTTTGAGAATCCCGCCCTTAGACCCGGAGGGAAAGACAGAGGAGCAGAGACGCTGCTGCCTCTATCGGCCCAGGGTGTGCCGAATTCTGTGTGGATGGGGGAGATGGACACAAATTCTGTGCTGCGCAGTTGCCCAGAATTCCCATTAGTCTTCTCCTCTACAGATACTGAGCCAGAAACACCGAGACGACAGAGTCTCCTGCCACTGCAACGCTGGACAAAGAGAAACGAATGCGTTTGTTCTTGTGCCGTGCAAAACTGAAAGATATTGACAAATTCTGCACGCTCACTCTCCCAGAGCTAACATATCTGAATTATTAAACCAGAAAATAAAATGCTTTTCCTTCTACTTTGGCTGACTGCACATTTTGGGCCCCAACATAAATAATGTCCTCCGCATACACACAAGCAAACTGTGAACGGGCTCGGCAGCCTCCAGACACCGTCTCTGGTGCCAACGAGTGGAGACAGGGGAGGGGGGGAGGGGGCAAACCAAGGATCTGCCCAAGGCCTCGACAACTTAAGAAGCTCCATAATTTTGCAACTGACAGCTTGATGTAATAAGTGCTGGAGGCCTTTCACACAGATTAGCTCAGTTTCCCTGCACAATTTTCTGTGCTCCCGCGGCCACTCGGTGCCCAAAAAATGTTTTGCCTTCAAGCATCGTTGCATGACCTGTTTAAATCCCACAGCAATGGAGGCATTAGCGATTAAACCCAATGCAAAGAAGTGGGCAAAAGGCCTAAAGGCCGAGCACACGGTGAGGAGGACTAAGGAGTTAGCTTATACTTCTGTTCTTGACAATAATGAGGATTTTGGGTCCGTTTCTTCTCTCTTTTGCGCGCAAGTTTTTTTCTTGATCTGTGTAGAGACCGTGGGGTCCTGCTTTAAGGGTTACTCATAGTGACTCCCACCGACTATCTTTACGCAAAATGAATTTTCCCTCAAGTTTACTAGGACATCGCTGGTTGCTAGAGAAAGGAAGCTTCCAGACGGACCATGCAATAGCATGAGTGAGGGTTGATGGGGGGCTTTCAATGACACAGCCAGACTAGGTGTAAAGGGTTAAGTATAGACTTAACGCAAAACCCAAAGTCTCTTAATTCAGAGGAGAAAAAAAGATGGGCCTGTGGCTGACGGGGCCCAAGACCCCATCTGTGGTCCGTGACTGCCACACCCCAAGCATTATCTACAACGTCTATCTCTATGGGTTGCCAGTTCTGGCCCCAGCCACAGCTCAAAACGGGGCATACACGTATTAGAAACATAAAAACATGACAGCAGATAAAGCCAAATGGCACATCCAGTATCCCCATCCGCAGCATACACTATCTCTTCTCCCTAAGAGATCCCAGGTGGCTTTCCCACGCTTTCTCACACACATTCTTTGTCTCCACCACCTCCATGCATCTACCACCCTTTCTGTAAAAAAGTATTTCCTAAGATTACTCTCACTCTGGACTTTCCTTTCAGTTGAAAGAGACTCAGCTCATGTGTATTTATGTTACATAAGTATTTAAACCTCCCCTCTCTCGCCTTTTCTCCAAAGTAGACATATTGAGATCTTTAAGTCTGTCCAGGAACGACATGATGAAGACCACACACCATTTTAGTAACCTTCCTCTGGACCGACTCCATCCTTTTTATATCTTTTTGAAGGTGCGGCCTCCAGAATTGTACAGGGACATCAATACCTCCTTTTTCCTAGTGGCCATCCCTCTCCCTATGCAACCTAGCATCCTTCTAGCTTTTGCACTCACCTTTTCAACCCGTTTGGCCACCTTAAGATCATCATATACAATCACACCCAAGTCCTGCTCTTCTGTCGTGCACATAAAGTTCTTCACCCTTAAAACCGTACCGTTCCCTCGGGTTTTTGCAGCCCAAATGCATGACCTTGCATTCAATATCAAAAGGCATATTCTGGAGATCTCTTCTTCCTTCCCTGGGCCTCTTTAATCCAACTCTGGCCCTGCCTTTTATGCTTCTTGGTAGCTGCTTTCCTGGCTCCACCCCTTCCATGTTACGTCCTCCCTGGGTGGGGCTATGGAAATTAAGGTGGCTGTGACACTGTGAGGAAGTATGCAGCAAGGGGAGTGGTCGTGTCCTACAGACTCCCTTACAGGTCAGTATGATGGAGAGGGAGGAGTCTGGTTTTGGAGGGAACTTGCCTGAGGTATAAAACTAGGGTTGCCATATTTTCTTCTGCAAAACCCCGGACACATGACTTCACCCTGTTCTGCCTCCAGCCCCACCCCCACACAGCCTCCTCTCTTCCCCGATAAGCTCCAGCCACATCTGGAGGGCCTGGAGCATGCGCGGATATATGTGAGGCTCTCCAGGTGCGGCTGGAGCTCGTTGGGACTTTCCAAAACCCGGACAAATGCTGGGTTCTGGAAAGTCCTCCTGACAGTCCTCTAAGGACATTTTCCCGGATGTTTGATAACCTTCTATAAAACCCATACTCAGTTCAAATCCTTGTCTTTAGCTCCTTGCCTCCCTGGCTGACTGACCCGCATGTGAGGGGAGAACCACCCAATTCAAAGGCAAGCATAGGAGACAGAGATACCCGGCTGCCTGGAGAATATAGGACCATTTACAATTGTGCTTACTGTGAAAATGGGGAACCCGCTGCACCCACTCATGGCTCAGGAGAAGGAGAAGCTTGGCTCAGTTGTTTATTTCCAGCAAGGCAACCAGGACCATCCATCATCTAAGAAGGACCCTGGAACAGCTCTGGAGGCTGAAGATTCAAGAACCGCTTACAGCAGAGAGCTGGGAATCATCCGTCTCTGTCCTGCACCGAATCCCCTAAAGCACTGCTTGGGAATCTCAGAATCCCAGATTCTCTGAACACCACTAACGACAGACACTTTAATTGATGATCTTTTGTGAAAAATATTTTGAATATTTCATACGCTCTTCTTCAGGAGATTTAAGGAGAGGACACTTACATAGTCTTACAAGGTTAGAAAGGGATTGAGACTTGTTTACCGCCGTTTTGTACTTTCATAACCACACTGAAAGCGGTTTACATGTGATACTTCAAGCATTTTCCCTCTGTATCCCGAAGGGCTCACAATCTATCTAATGTACCTGGGGCAGTGGAAGATTAACCCTTTCAGGACCAAGGGACATATTTGTCCCATAACTTTAAAATCCTATAAATTTTGATTGGGATAGTCTACAGTTCTAAATTTGATATGTACGGATTCCATATGATACTGCCTTTATGTAAACAAACTGGTTCCGACATTCATTCATTAGCGTCGTTGCCAGATTGACGAGAAGATTCACTTGCCACACTGTCCATAAGCCAGAAGTTTGATTTTTTTAAAAAAAAATAATGATATTTCACAAAAAAAAATCAATTTTTTGGCATCTGCAAGCCCTTTTTACCATAAAAATGTCGTCAAAACCACAAAAATTGGCCTACGATCCTTATGGTCCTGAAAGGGTTAAGTGACTTACCCAGGGTCACAAAGAGAAGCACAGGGTTTGAACACACAACGTCAGGGTACTGAGGCTGTAGCTGTAACCACTCTTCTCCAATACAATATTAAAAGTGAGCCAAGTATAGAACAATGAAGCCATTGTGACATCACTGCTGAGGTAGGCTCTTAGGCATTGGTGGAATGAGGCATTATTACATCACAATCTCAGCTCTGGAATGTTGCTACTCTTTGGGTTTCTGCCAGGTACTTGGGACCTGGTTTAGCCACTGTTGGAAACAGGAGACTGGGATTGATGGACCTTCGCTCTGTTCCAGTATGGCATCTCTTATGTGAGCCATGTATAGGACAATCAAGCCATTGTGACATCACTAATGAGGTTGGCTCTTATTGGTGGAATGAGGCATTATGACAGCAGGGAAAGGGATTGGGACTTATATACCACCACACTCAAAGCAGTTTACATACAGATACTTCAAGCATTTCCCTGTCTGTCTCAAGGAGCAA